>NC_133760.1:40283152-40900425 GCF_036562045.2 Rhinolophus sinicus | reverse complement strand
CAACCAGAACAATTCAGGACTCTTCATACTAACTCTAAAAACAGGGCTGCGGGAAGCAAGATAGGAATCACACGTGCTATACCCACCGATGCCCCCAAGCCAGTCTGGCACTCAAACCTAAGCTAAGCCAGCTTTGCAAAACACTGGAAATGCAGACAGGAACCTATCTTCAGAAGCCAAGCACCATTTTACAAACGCTCCACCCAATTATGAACCTGGATATGAAAAACTGAAGTCAGCAACAGAATTACAAAAGTCTGAGGCATTTTTACTGTTTCCCAAGTCACACAAAGTAGATATCCAGGCAGATCTGGTTCCCAAGACAACTACACTTCTCCCACCCCCTCACCCACTCAGGTGTCTTGTTTTTGTGAAATGCGTGGAAACACCTGGAAATGCCAAGTGGGACAGGTGAAATGGGGGGAGGATAACTACAGTTTCTGCTCTAGAGAGCTGAGCCCCCGTCAGTGCCCGTCTGGGGAGCACGAATCCAGTCACCCTGTGTCCTATGGCCAGCTTCACTCAGCCCTTCCTCATGCTACCACTTAAGCTCAAGGTGGCAGGGCTGGCCCAGGGAAGCATGACCCCTTTCTGCTCCAGGTCCGGAAGGCAATCCCCAGGGAGTGGGCTGCAGGCCCTGGGTGGAAATGCAGGCCACGCCATGGGCACAGTTTGGTGTGTTCACCTGCAGTATCGAGGCACCTATGGCATCCAGCCTTCTTGTACACTCTTGCCCTGGGCCCCACAAACGTCAGAGCCAGGACTGCAGCTACTGCCAGGTACCGCACTGTTCTGGCAGGCCGACCTTACCTGAGCAGAAGTCTCTCCCTCCTCCTGCTCGCCGTTTGGCCTTTCCACAGGACTATTCAGTGCAGGTCTAATGCTCTCTGACCGCTGAAAGAGAAACAGCACCACTCAGCACCGGGCCGTCCCGGCCGCGCAGGACAGGTACAGAGAAATCTGGGTTTGCAAAGGGGCAGCGGCCCCCGCCATCTGCGCCAACGGGCCTATAGCACCAAGGAGATGGAAGTGCTGCTCAGATGACCGCAAGCAACGGACCCTAAGTCTGAGTCATCCCCTGGCTCCACACTTACTTTCCCTTTAAATAACAGTAACTGCACAACGTGACAAAATGACAACAGCACATAACACCGACTGAACACTTTGTGGAAAACCCCTGATGTACCATCTCCCTTATCTTAACATCCTACAGAACAGGGCCTGTTGTTCTTCTCACGTTCGGCTGCCCTGAGATCTGGCCAACGCTGCAGCCACTCTGGGCCCTGCTCACATCCCCGTAGGTCTTGGCCCCGCAGTGCCGGCTACCAGTTTCTGCATTTCATGGCCTGAGGACTCACTCCGGCTGCACGAGGGGACTTTGTGCCCCAGAAGGAGCCCTCCACCTACCATTTACGAGACATGGTGTATAAACACTCAGCTCCTCAGTTCTCAGGAGGCACGATCGTGCTGGGCGGGATCTCAGAGGGCCCCAGGGGATCGAGCCCCCGTCACCCCGACTGTAACCCACTGCCTAACAAACCCTTTACTAGCCGCCTCCCTTCTCCATCTCACAGCCTCACCAGCTGCCGGCGTTTCCTGGAACGCTTCCCGTATTAACTACTGGCATGGGAATCCTTGTCTCAGGGTCAGCTGCAGGGGAAATCCAAAGCCAACAGCCAGGTCAAACAGGTAAGGGCTGGTGAGTCACAGCTAACATCCCAGCCCACTTAACTCCAAAGTCCACACTACTCCCTCTTCACGGATTCTCAAGTTTTAGGACTTTAGTAACAGATTTCCAGGTTTTCATATACTGAAGCTGAATAATCTCTTGGTAGACAAATCCCCAGTCCTGCCAGAAAGCTTCTCTAAAATGTTAATACTTGTAGTTCCCATCAAAGCGGTTACACATGATGGGCCAGGACACCTGCCTGACCTTTTTAAAAAGTCCAAAGCAGAAGCCTCACATGGCTATTATACCTAACGGAAAACCACGTCATGTGCAAATCCACCCAGGGACAGATGGCCTTGTCTCCTAGAGCCAGTGGTTGGCAAACTACAGTCCGTGAGCCACATTTACCCCTCCCTCTACGTGTATCACTCATGTTTTACTGGAACACAAGTACATTCATTTACATACTGTCCACGCCTGCTTTTGTGCGATAGCAGAGGTGAGAAGTTACAACAGAGGCTGCATGGCTCGAAAGGCTAAAATAGTTCCACCTGCCCTTCACAGCTAAAAGGAACCAATACTATGACCTCTTGAACTGGCAAGAGTAGGCTGGCTGCAGTGCATATCTGGAAAAAAAATGACCCAAATACATTTGTTCTTGTCTTAATCCAAGCCTTTTTGGTGGGTCAGTTCTCAGTCATAATTTGGAAAGTTGGGGAAATTACAGAAACCCTTCATCAAACCATAAATAATATTCAGTTATGAAAGTAACTAAAAACGTCTAAAGAATTAAATCTTTGTGAAGACAGAATCCATTTGTCCTGTTTAAAACCCCAGCTTACCTGTGTGGGAAAAGGTACTTGAATCCGTCCTTCTAAAATGTTGTCTGTTGTTATTTCAACTGAGCGTGTCAGCTGGAGGTCCTGCAGCACGAGGTGGTATGGAACCTGGGGGAACATTTCTTGAATCTGATGGGCCTATCAGAATACAAATACAAAAGGCCACAGGAACGGTCACTCTCAACAGCTGCTCAGTGAGGTCATGGTTATGGCAGGCTCTGGGCACTGCACTTGGCATTCTGCCTTGAAAACAAAGGTAAGGGGCCACTTCTAGTCTGCGGATCACCATCAAACTATACTCCCTTTAATATTTTTCCAGGATGCCACACAGATAACTTGAGACAACAACAGCTTCAAAATAAAAACAGCACAGAAATCCAGCTGTATCCCAAAACGGGCTCAACTAGAATATTCTCTTTTTTAAAAGTGAGCATTTTAAAGCTTAGTAGAACTCGGGTATAAAAATGTGTTCTTATAATTCCAAAAAGGAATAAATGTCTGATATATACCACATGTATGAAATTCAATGTATTCTGTCACGTATAAGAAGCCCGACTCAAAAGGCTACGTAGTGTATTCCATTTATGTGACATTCTGGAATACGCGAAATTATAGGAACAGAAAACTGATTAAGTGGTTACCAGAGGCTGGGGGTTAGGGAGAAAAAGTGATTACAAAGGGGCGCAATGGAATTTGGGGGGAGGGGAAATGGAACTGTTCTGTATCTGGGTTCTGACGGTGGTCACACAACTGCATGAGTTTGAGAAAACTCATAGAACTGGATACTAAAAAGGGTCAATTTACTCTATGTAAGTTACACCTCAATTTGAAAAGGAAAGATTACATGTAAAGAATGTGAATTCCTAATATTGCTCTGGAGCTGCAGTTTTCAAAGTGAACTCTAGAAATGTCTCCGAGTCCACTTCAGCGGGGCCCTAGGGTGGGCATGTGCATGGAAGGGGAACAGGCACGGGTCTCAGCAAACTCCCACTCACACTGCCATCGAAGAGGCTCCAGAGTTTGTTTTTCATATACGGCTATTTATTTTACAGTGCTTATGTGTAAGGCTTTATTTGCAGAAAAGTCCCAATGATCAAAAGAAAAAAAGAAAGAGGAGGAAAACCAAAATTACTTTAGGGACACAATCAAGTCTGCTATTGGGACAATGGCTCCTAAGGAACATGTCCTTATAAGTGACAGAGAGGAGGACGAATCTCACTGTCAGGGCGCTGACAGCAAAGACCAGGGTGAGACTTGCACAAAGCTTTGCTTAGAGTCATTGCTGTGGAGGGAGAGAGCAAGACAAGCAGTGCACAGCGGAAGCACCTGGGATCTCTGGGTCCTGGGATCCCGTATTGTTGATCTGATTATTTTTTTCTGGGTCCAATCAAACCTCGCTGGAGAAGAGTCCATAAAAACCTCAATAATCAGATAATATTTATCTCTATTCTTTTCTTTCTTTTTTTTTAATAAATTTTATTGGGGGACAGTGTGTTTCTCCAGGCTGTTGTCCTTCAATCTAGTCGTAGAGGGCGCAGCTCAGCTGCAAGTCCAGTCGCCGTTTTCAATCTTAGTTGCAGGGGACGCAGCCCACCATCCCATGCGGGAATTGAACCGGCAACCTTGTTGTTGAGAGCTCACGCTCTAACCAACTGAGCCACCCGGCCGCCCCATTCATCTCTATTCTTAAACAGTTTCCCCTTCATTTCCCCCACCCCCCAAAAAAAATGCCCAAGACTCATTTTACTAGACCAAAACTTTCCTTCCAGAAAATCCAGTAAGTTAAATATTGGATCTTTATAAAAAATGTAGTCCCAGTGAATTCAGTGTGCTAAAAATAGGCCATTCCAACCCATCATGGAACTGGGGGGAGAACACCAGAGCCTGCTCAGAATTCTAAACACACCAACTCCAAGAACATAATTTTTATTCCTACGAGGGTTACATACCCACTGAGTTTTATAAGGAGGCAGGTGAGGAGACCTACCTGCAGAGCCCCAAGCATCCATGTAGAGCCTGACATGAGCCAGTCAGTGGCCGCTTAGGCAGCAGACCCGCTATGCCCACCATGATGCCATCTCACTCTGCAGAGGACCTGGCTGAGTGCTTCACTAAGAAAGCAGAAGCCAGCAGGCAGGTGGGCCTCTTTTAATTGTGGTCAAAAACATAAAATTTACCATCTTAACCACTTTTCAGGGCACAGTAGTGTTAAACTACCTGCACGTTACTGTGCAACACATCTCTAGAACCATTTATCTTATAAAACCGAAACTCCACCCATTAAACAGCAACTCCCACTCACCCCTACCCCCTGGCAACCACCATTCTTCTTTCTGATGCTAAGAGTTTGACTAATTTAGATTCTTCATGTAAGTGGAATTATGCAGTATTTGCCTTTTTGTAACTGGCTTATTTCATTTTGCATAATGTCCTCCAGGTTCATCCATGCTGTAGCCAGTGACAAGATTCCCTTCCTTCTTAATGGCAGAATAATATTCCATGGTATGTACAGACCACATCTTCTTAATCCACTCATCTCTGATGGACATTTAGGCTGCTTCCACCTCTTGGTTATAAGGAACCATGCCTTCTTGTTAAACCAAACCTCAAAAAACGTGCCCGTAGCTACCTCCATCCCTCTCCTAACAAAGGCGCAGGTGTCTCTCCTGCTCCAGCTCCCATCCCCACCCACCCTCCACCTTTCAGTTAATTCCTGTTTGTTCTGTTCCATCTTTCCCCTCCGCTCAGCGATCATTCCTAGCCACATAGCAAGCATGCTTTAGAATCTGCTTTCAAAAAAGACTCACGGGTACTCAAAAGAATTGAAAGCAGCGTCTCAAAGATATTTGTATACCAAGTTCACAGCAGCATTATTCACAATCGCTAAATGGGGAAGCAACCCAGGTGTCCATCAACGGATGACTGGATAAGCAAAATGTGATCCATCTATATAATGAAGTATTATTCAGTCTTAAAAATGGAAGGGAATTCTGACACGTGCTACAATGTGGGTGAACCTTGAGGATATTATGCTAAATGAAGTAAGCCGGTCATAAAGGACAAATACTGTATGATTCCAGCTGTTACTGCAGGCGGGGGCAGGGAGTTGGTGGAGGAAACGATGGGAACGTGACTTTACTGGACACTCCACCATAGGTTTGGAAGCTCGTGAATAAACGACATTTTCAAAAATCGTTAAAAAAAACAAAAATCTTAAAAAAAAAAACACCTCCTGCTGCCATATCCCTATCTAGCTACCACCTATCACTTCTCTGCTCCCTTTTCTTACATACTGTCAGGTACTGACTATTTCTTTAGCTCCCACTCATTTTTCAATCCACCACAATCTAGTATTCAACTCCTCTAGCCATGGAAACAGTGAAGCAAGTACCGCCACGCTGCCAAACCCAACATGTATTCTTCTGACCTCGTCTTCTGAGAACTGCCACACAGACTTGCTACCTTCTCCGGGTTTCCTTCCTGCTCAGTCGCCAACACGGCTCCTCCCTCTCGGCCAGACCTCAGCCCTGAGCCCTCGTCTCTTTGAGCGCTATCGTCTCCCCGGAATATCCAACCCCTGCTTTGAGTATCACCTGTAGACTTAAAACTCCCAAGTGTGTATGTCCAGCTTGGTCTCCAGTGAGGTCCAGAACTGATGACGTGCATGTGTCATAGCCACCCACGTTCCCAGCCCGACTGGACGCTGAGTGCCAGGCCCCAATCCTGCTTCTCCCCCCATCTCACCTGTCTCTGTACACGGTGCTGCTTAACTGAAAAGAACACGTCCGCTTTCATTCCTCCACTTCCTTCACCCCACGACCTCTACATTCAAATCAAAGCGTCAGCAAGTCCTGTCAGTTCAGCTTCCAAAAATACCTTAAATTTGCCACTTTTTTCCTCTTTCTTACACATACCCTTGTCCAAGCCACCACCTTCTTTGCCTGAACTACTGCAGCAGCCTCCTAACTGGTCTCGCTGCTTCCATTTTTGCCCCTGTACCATTCATTCTCCTCTCAGAAGCAAAATCATTCCTGTCAGTCCCCTGGGGGGGAGAAAAAGCCTTGAACGGCCTTCTAATACTTTCATGATAAAACCTAAACTGAACTGTGGTCTGCAAATCCCTACACGACCTGGCTCTGCGATCTCAATTGATGTCACAGTCTTGGTCCTCGACTTGCTGAGCTCCAACCACAATGACCACTCTTTCCAGAATTTTCTCACCTGAAGGTCTTTGTGCCTGTTTCCACTGCTTCCTTCCCTGATCTGCCTCCTTCTCATCTTTCACGTCTCAGTTTAAAGATCACCTCCTCAGAGTGAACTTCTCCGAATGCCTCCTCTAAGACAGCCTTTCCCACCCCCACGTGACCTGCCTCACTGCCTTCAGAGCACTTGTTCATAATCAGTCTCCCCAACTAGAATGTACTCGTCTGGAGAGTAGGGCTCACAGCTACCTTGTCTACATGGCAGGTGCCGTGCAACTCGTTTTACTGCCTAGTGGCTGTCACAGGAACAAGCTTTCAGTATAAACTTGTGAATACATACATTAAGGTTAATGACTGAATGAACAAATGACCAACGGCCTTCTTTCTGAAGTACTGGCCAGGCTTACCCAGGCCAGCCTGAGGCCTACTCAAGCACGACTAAGGCAGCTGGCATTTTAACACTCCTGTACTTATAGCACAAAGCACACGGAATTTCAACAATGGTGAAACATGTTTCTCCAACACTGTAAAATGAAAACACACACCATATGACAAAGCTTCAGAAAAACAGAAAGAATCTTAAAGTATTTAAAGAATATCCTTAAGCCAACAAATAGCATGCAGTGTGTGTGTCTGTGTGTGTGTGTGTGCGTGTGTGTGTGTGTACATATTTGTTTACTTGGGGAAAGGAGGGGACAGGGGTCAAAAACACACACTTGGTACGCCTAATGTAAACTTGATAAAAGGCACATCATTCACTCCAGTCTGTAATCCCCCCAATATAGTTTGCAAAAATTAAGGAGAGTCCAAGATGGTCCTGACCACAACAGCATAACTGTCATAGTGCTCAGAAAAGGTCAGATTTCTGCCACGCAAGTACAATGAAAGCTGGTTTCCAAACCAGTATCAAATTTTAAAACAGGAATTTAAGTGAATATACAAAATGCCCCTAAAACTCCTGCCATTCCGCCAGAGGAGAGTGAGACCAACAAGGTCGCAGCCTGTCCACACTGGAGCTCTCCTTTCCCTCCTGATCATTAACCGTGTTCCTAGAGCAGGCGGCGCGCCTTACCATTGCGTTCAGCTGCGAGTTGCTCGCCTGCGTGATGCCTAGAATGTTGGTCGTGTGCATCACCTCAACTGAAAAACTCGGCAGCCAGCTCGCAATCCGGGACCCTAGAGGAAACGAGAATCCAGCACAAGGTTAGAGACCTCTTTCCCCGGGCCATCTACTCCAGAGCTGGCCACTCCACACTGCCAGCTGGTAGTCACTGAGGACTCACTTTATGCCAGGCCTCCTGCTCCAAGTGTTTCACATGGATTAGCTCATTTAATCCTCAAGAAAACCCTACACGGTACCTTCTAGCATCATTCCCAATTTTACTCTTCTCAGAGGTTTGACTCTAGCTGCCTTGGTCTTCGGCAACTTGCCCAAGATCACATAATTTAATAATAGTGGCCAGGATTTGAAGCCAGAGAGTAAGGTTCCAGAACACTTCACCACCACTAGGCTTTCCTGCCTTCCAAGGGCCCTGGATCCACACAACCTCAATCCTCTCGCTCGGCCTAGAATGTAAGGAGAGTTTTCATGGCTCAAAAGCTGCTCCAACAGATGAGTGTTTGCTCCTTTTTTTCACACTATACACAAATACTATTCATTTAGAGATGTTTTCACAATTATTTTCATGAAGTATTTTCTCCTTAATAATCTGATTTAAAGACCTGGGTTGTCGGATTCAAATTCATTTCAGAGAGTTCTTAGACACAGGCTTGTGAACTAATGACACCAACAAGTCTGCTGCTTCTGCTATTTTTCTAAGAAAAAGGGATCCTAAGATATAACGCCAGCAAGTATTGGCTGTAAAACAACTCAATATCAAGCCACACATGTAAGGGTAATTTTTCTTTCCTTCACAAAAGAGCACTGAAGCATGGAATATAAAAACAAGTTAAATGGTCATCTCAAAGGTCTTGCCCAACAAAATGTGCCCGTTAAAAACTGGGTACTTACTTCATGTACTTACTATGGAGAAATAAAGTTGATTTTTCTATTTTGACAAAGTTTTTAGTAGTAATTCATAAAATAGTGGATGATAGAGTCAGGACCATGTCTAAGATCTGCTAGTAGATTTCAGAAGTCTTAACTGTGGCAGCCTTCATTAATAGCCACCAAAGCAGCCCCCTCTAAACCCTGCCAGCATCCTCGTCCCAGCTGGCCAATCAGCCCTCATCGCCTCTTCTTAGAGACTTGACGCTACTCCCCTCTGTCCTTCCTTTCGGGGATTTCACCAACGCACCACCACTCCCACCATGCCCACCCTCGGAAGTTCAAATTAGAGATTTGAACAGTACTCCTAACAGAATGCCAGGGATTCCTGTTTTACAGTAAGAAGTATGAGCTTACAGAATTTAGTAGTATTGGAACCGATTAATTCAACAACAGCTCAATATAATATTAAGGATGGTCAATCAGCCCCTGATATGGCACCCACGGCCTTAGAATTTTAAGTGTGGTTTTTATTCTGACTCCTTTTACCACTGCTGGTAGGCAGAATATTCATATTTTATGGGCATACCAACAAGGTGCCAACTCTGCTTCTGCTTCTGACACTCATTGGAAAGGCTACTCAATGACCCTGCATCATATGCGTAAGTACTACACCAATGCCATGAATTATTACCAGCAGTTACCTATTAGACTGATCGAGTGCTCCTTGCAGGCCTGGATGCGCTACCTCCTCCCGCTACCTCTGCTTCACCCATTTCACACAGAATCCAGCAAAGTGCCTGGTGCAAAATAAGCCCTCAGTGCTATCGATACCCACTGACCACTTTCAATTACAACTGAAATATTACATTAAACAGGCCTGTACAGGGCAATTTATAATTAAAACAGCATCCCGCTAGGGGAGAAAACCCCTTGGGTATGGTTTTAGTGATTGAAACCAACTAACCATCGAAGTGGAAGAAGTGATTGTGTTGGTTTAAGCGAGGTCTGCCTTCCGCTGCCGCTACAGGAACCAAATTCTCATCCAAGTTCTCTCCCTGATGGTCTTCCCTGACACGATTATTGTCAGCGATGTTAAGAGACATTCTGCATGTTGGGCAGGAGGTGTCCTGTTCTAGCCAGGAACGAAGACAGGAGCTACCAAAAAGGGCAAAATAAGAGATCCTTAGCACGTTTTACGAGAATTCACCAGAAGTATACTCTGAATGTATCAAAGCTGTTGTGATTTTACTTTCTATTTACCACTAGTGAGATTTAAATGTTGAGAAACATTTGCTGACATTAGTTCTTTACCCCACTTCATTCTCATATACTTCTAGTATGTTCTGTGAGCATTAATTCGTTAACACACATGGCCATCTATCAAGCTCCTGGTCACGACCCGTCTCCAATATGACTTTATCACATGGCTTACCATCTTGCCTTTCCAACTCTGTCTACCTGAAAAGCCATGTGTGGAATCATCCAAAAACGCTGGCCTGTCACGTCTTTGAATCCTCTACCCCAATGATCTATTCTCGCACTTTACTCTGGCCACCGACTAACATATGATAACCTTGGCCCGCTCTTCAAAAGCCTGAAGAGCCCAACGGCCCATCTGCGGTAATGCCCCCACTCCTGTGCTAGGATTAGTCTTGAGCCCCGGCACAAAAGCTCCCACGTGGCCTAGACAGAATTGCAGTCCCAGTGGCCCTTCCGGAAGCTCCTACTTGTGGAAAAGATGTCCACAGGGCAGTTTCCTTGCAGCCTGCATGGAGTCCCAGCAGATGGCACAGTCGTCATTATTGACAGCCAGCTCCTCTGGAGTAGCAACTGCAAACCTGTAAACAACAAAACGCGCCCAGCGGGAATCAACTCCACACACATGTACTGAGCACCACTTTATAGACTTCACCTGTTTAACACACAGTTACGGAGGAATTCAGTAAAAAACGTCCAACCAACCATCAAAAACATTACACCTGCTTTTTTTTCATAGCAAGGAAGGAACTTATACACAGAAACTTTGTCTTAACAATGGCTCCTGTTAGTGACAACTTGAGGGAACATTTCTGGGCAAATTAGAGGAGTTAAGACCCCCAGAGAGCCAAACAGTCCCTTTGGACACAAAAACAATACCCATTCATCTCACACTTTTAGGCTTGGTTTGGCCTTGGGTTGGCAAGTGAGTGTCCCCTTCCATGAGCTTAAGAGTATGTGAGTGGGAGTGTAAACATACGTGTAAGGAACGAGTGAGACCCATTTTCATAAAATAGAGGGCAGATGCCCAGGGAAGCTTCCATTTCATAACATTGAGGGTAAAAATAATGACGTAATATATTGAGCACATACTACCTACCCGGTACTAGGATGCTCTAAAGATATGACATGTATGATTTCACTGAATCCTCCCAACAGTTCCAGGAAGACGGTTCTGCATCACCCCTAGACATGAAGCAACTGGGGATGAAGCAAACTGCCCACATCACACAGCACTGGGGGAAAAGCCACACCCAGGCGATCTGACTCCAGAGTCTACACTCTTCAGCATTCGGTTACCAGTTGACAAAAGCAAGTTCTCATATCATCGGGGACCTGTTATTATTAAAGATCTAAAATGTGCTGACTCACCTGGCTTCCATGTTCCCGACGACACGCAAGTAGTTCTTGTGCCGGCGGACCCGACGCTGGACCTCGTGAAACAGGTAGCGCAGCTGCATGAAGATGACCAAGCTGGCCATGGACAGCCAGATGTTGCCAAACAGCTTAACAAGGGGAAAGAGGATAAAACACGCAATGAAATGAACGTGAATTCACTAGTAAGGTGAAGTGTGCCCCAGAAGTCTCGACTTGGTGAGGGTGAACTGGAACAATCTTCCAGGGAGCAAATGCATGTATTTATCTCACTGCCATCAACAGTGTGCCTGCTCTTTGGCCTAGTCAGTCCGTCACCAGCAATCTTTCCTGAGGAACTAATCAGAAATATAAGAGCTTTGTGCAAAAAGATGTCTAGCCACAAAATTATAAAAAAGAAAATCAGGACATGAACAAAAGGCCCAGTAGGGGAATAGTTAGGTTGCAAACTCATGTACATAATATTGTATAGTCATTAATTATTAATATATTTATTATAAAATATCATTACATATTAATGTTTATTTTATATATAACATTTTTAAAGATTAATTACATGGGAAAAGAATACTTAAGTGAAAAAAGCAGGCTAAAAATCACTTAAGAAAACTAACACGTGATAAAACTTATGCAAAGATGTGATCTTGCAAACAACTGAAAACAATCTAAATACCTCATTATGGGGGTTGGTTAATTAAATCACGATACCTCTATATGATGAAATTTATCTTGACGGCATTAAAATGGTTTAGAAGAATTATTACTAGCATAGGAAAATGTTCGTAATACATAAGCTAAAAAAACCTCAACTGTATGTCCAAAATATGATCTCAATTTATGAATGTGTTTGAAAATATAAAGAAGCAGTAAATATAACAAAATGTTAATGTGATCTGTAGGCATTTGTGGGGGGGTTAACAAAAGCTATATATGTTTTATTCTTAATGTTTTCAAAGTTACTTTCAAAAAGTAAACTTACAAATGTACTGTGTCTAAAACTAAATAATTTTTAAATGCTACTTTGATACGCTTGTAATTTAAATAAACTGCCCACCAAATACGTTGATTCTCACCATTATTATTAGATCACTGAAGTACTAACCAATGAAGGAGGTGTTCAACATTGTAATTTCTTGAACACCAAACTAAAATGTAGACAATGACATGGGAGGAATTAAATATAAAGACTTGGTTTTAGTTACAAAGATAGAAAATTTATGGAATCCATGAAGTAGCTAATGCTGAAAGAATTCCCATTACCACCTAACAAAGCAACGGCTAAATATTAGAAGCCATAGAAACTAAGGGGAGAGGAATCCCTTTAATTTCACGCTAAAAGAATGATCTATTAACTTGGCTGGCTGAGTTAACTAAGTCGCCTAGGAGACTCAGCCCACCTTCTGAGCGGGGCATCGCCAAAGTGGTTCCACGACACAGCTGTATACCCAAGAGGGAGGGGCACAGCTGCATTCATTTTTTATTGCCTTTGAGAGGTTCATCCACAAATGTTTCATTTGTTCATACTAACCAGGTTCCTGATTCTGAAAAACTTAGCTCCTTCTGAGGAAACTTACCAACATGTGAATATGATGCATGAGGTCCAGGGACAAGAGAGTGAGCTCCATGACAAAATCTGTGTAATAGACATATGTTCCCTTTCCTTCCCATGTCCCTTCGTGGTTCAGGTCCCAAAGGTGGATGACATATCTTCAGTGATAGAGAAAAATCATTTTAAGAACTTATTGTTACAATTGCATTGGTTTAAATCTGATAGAGTCACATTTTTACATATTTTATACATTATATCTTAAAATCAACTGTATGAGTAGCCCTCATTCACCTCCCTCAAAATTTCTACTCACCGTAAAATCACATGAGCAGTCCTCACTGTCACTAGAAGAGACTGATAAAAAAAGATAACTTTTTTTAGTAAAATTTAGGATTCCTCAGGTCAAACTTACTTTTACGAAATGATAAAAGACAAACAATTTTCAATTCAATTAAAAAGCAGGTTATTCAAGGGGTATGGAGAACGGAGGAAGTGGATGAAGGTGGACCAAAGGTACAGATTTCCAGTTATAAGATACGTAAGTACTGGGGATGTCATGTACAGTATGACTGTAGTTGTCACTGCTATACGGTACATTTGAAAGTTGCGAAGACAGCAGATCATAAAAATTCTCATCCCAAGGAAAAAACATTTTTTTTCTTTTGTTTTGGTATCGATAAGAGATGATGGATGTTAACAAAACTTATTGTGGTAATCATTTCATGACATACAGCACTGTATAAGTTTAAGGTATGCAGCATATATATATATATACATATGTCAAATCATTATGCTGCATACCTTAAACTTATACAGTGCTGTATGCCAATTACAACTCAGTAAAACTTAAAGAGAAAAAAGACAGGTTGTTCAAGTCAACCAACCTTTTTATTTCATCTGCTTCAAATTTCCATGGAATATTTTCATGAGAAACCCAAGCAATTACACCTGTCCACCTCCTAGGGATGTCGTCTACACTCTGGAGGGTCGTTCTAGTAGTTTGAAAATCACTTCTATTTTACACAGCATTAAGTCACTATAAATGATCACCAAAGAGTTTTTTATAAACCTGGTGATCCCACACCCGAAGTATAGTTTAGCCACCACTATCCTAGATACGAGCAGCTGCTCTCTACATCACTCCATATGCACTCCCTTTGCCCATACAGAAGAAAAGAAAATGAGGAAAATCAAAAACAAAATCAGGCCCCCGTGGTATTCTGTATTATAGAAATTTGATATTAAGAACAGTTTCCTCCTAATATCCCAGAACCGAACAGCTGTATTATTTATGTTTGAGATTAGAAAACTCCCAGTTATAAATGGAAAATATTTTACCATACATAGAACACATTATAAATATAAAAATGTAATTTAGCTTAACATATCAGATCTATAACATGATAAATAATCTTAAAAGAATAAACAGTAAGGAGCTAAAATAAAAATACTACTATAGTATGCCCCAATAGGTATACCTTGTTCAAAGTTTGGCCTAATATTAATTAAAACTTAGAGAAGAGAAAGGAAAACACAGTATCATTCAAATGGTGATTTGTAATAAAATATTTCTAAAACAAACTAGCACAAGTCAGTGTAAAATTTTATACCGATTTTTTTCATGAGGGAATATATAGTTGTATACTTTTCACATTCAGAAAGTATTCAACCAGGATTGCAAATGTTTTTATCAAGTTCTTTTTCTTAACTTTATTAATGTTAAATGTTCCTTTCTTAATTTTACTTACACTACTATATTATACTCTGAAATGAATGCTATTAAGCAAAATAAATTTTAACCCTATTCTAACAAATTCCCAATTAGTTTGACTCAGTGTTTTTGATATTCGTTAATTAGCTTCAATATATCTATTATTTTATTTTTTTCATTAATAACAACAATTATGGGCAAGATAAAAGTATTTTGTCTTTGGCCTGAGGGAAGACAAATATTGTCACTGACTATAAGGACAAACAGAAATTTTTGACTTCTATCGCATAGGTATTTTCAGAAAGGTTTAAAAAGTAAATTTTAAAATATACATGAAATTATTCTTTCAAAATAATAAATATGATTTACATATTATTCTATAAAATCTTAATTCATGCCCTACCTTAAAAAAACAATTATAGAGTATTCCTTATTGAGCACCACCAATCACTGCTTCTATCTTAAGGGAACTATCCTTCCTACCTGGGAGTCACTGGACTTGGATTGTGCCACGTGCCACTTTGAAACCCTAAGCATTCCCTTTACCCTCTGTGCCTGTTTCCCCATTCGTGAGCAGGAATAACAAAATGAGTCAATACATGTAAAACAAGTCAACACAGGTAAGGTATTTAGAACAACTCCTAGCACACAGTAAGCACTATTTAAATGATGGCAAAAGTAATCACTTTTAATTAGCTTGTATTTGAAATAACAAACAAAAGCTTTCAGTACCCAGATCCAACACAAAACAAAGGGCTCCAAAAGGCTTGTTAAAATGAAAAGACCAAATATCCACTTCATGGGTGGAAATGTCAATAATCCTCTAGCTTCCTTGACATACTCAGGAATGTAATCAGAACAAAAGCCTGTGTCTGCATCTTACCTCCGCAGCCATGAATGCCAACGTGTGCATTCCATGTGTGTAGCCTGTGACACAACAGACAACCGCTAATCCACAGCAGGAAAGCAGCATAGCGATCAACAGAGACAGGACTCGACCGTGGCTACTCATCGGTGTGGTGGGAGAAAAAGAGAGCTGAAACATACAAACCAGGAGAAGGACGCTCATTCTTCTGCACGGCAGTGTTACACTTCCCTGAGAAACTCAAGGTTAACCCTGGTGGCTTTGCTTGGGGACCTGTGCTTAGCTGCCTGGCCAAATGCAAAGCACAGAAAAGCATCCCATTACCAGAGGGCCAAAATGTTCCAAACAACCTAAATATGAGTATGAGCTGATATATGGAGATCTTTATCACTTAAGTTACCAACTGTAACAATATACATATATTTTCATCTCAAATTTTCAAGGATTCTCCTACTAGTGGAAGTATAAGCTTCTAGAAGCAATTTTTCAAAGGTACGTAATTCTCTCTTCTAACATTCAACAGGAATCAGGACCCCACCACGTTCTGTTTCTTCCTTCATCTTGGTCTAGTCCTCGTCCCCAAAATTCACTTGGAGGACACTCCTCATCTGTTGAGGCGAAGCTGAAATGTAATCCCAGTGCAGACTTACCACTCCCCTAATGCTCTAGTAACAGAAAGCAATGAGAGGCAACAGCTTGGAAAAGAAGGTCAGGAGGCTGGAGCTACTGAGCAGGAAGGAGTAGAGGGCAAACCAGGTGGGGATGCTAGAAGCTCCTGTTCCGGCCCCTGAATGGGGGTGGGATTCTGAAAGACCTATAAAGACTGTGAGACTGCAACTAACTCACATCGAGGTGCAACGGCCACTGGGCCATGATGACTGGGCAAAGAACAGGGCAAACGAGGCCCTGGAGTGGGTTTAACTGAAGGGCAGGACTGTGGGTTCATCCGGGCGGGATCCACGAAACTAGCTCAGGAGCGCTCATGAGTGAGGCTTCACCTGCACAGCTCTGATCTGAAGCCAACAGGCAGATCTTGTGCCCAGTCATTAAAGGATTCACTTCTCCCGGGACCAAGGAAACTAAGAACTAATGTAGTCCTCGCCCAGGGGTAGAAACAGTGTAAATAGTCAGGAAGAAGAGTTCCAAGAACCAGAGTAAGAGGGGGAAATAATGGGAGGAGACTGGAACAGAAAATGTCTGGAAGAGACCAGCTTTTATTCAGTTTATATATTGAGGCTTTCCTGCGCTGAGGTCAAAACACGTTGTGTAGGTGAACTGCCCCCACGTGGGCTGTAACACACTAGTGGGTAGGCAGGAAACCTCGCTCAGAGACACTGATCCTGCATTGCTTGGTGGCTGCGGAAACGGGCAGTAGGAGCCTGATCCGGCTTTCCCTGGAGAGCCACCCCAAACGTGCCATCATGGCTCATTCGCGTTACGTAATTCAACCCCGGCAAATGTGTGACAAAGCGAGCAAAGAGCTTGGCTGAAAACTCACATATTCAAACCGGTCCTTGCAGAGTTGAACCATCAGATGCAGAAACACAAGTCCAGCAAACCAGAGGCACCACATGACCACCTCTTCCACGGTCTGGACATTTAGTACACCAAAAATGAAAATGAACTTGTAGAAAATAAAATTCCAAAACTTGTCTTTCAGGTGCTGAAAAGAAAAATGTTTATAAAGGTGAGTACTATTATACCTAAACCATTTAAGAGAAGGTACCATAACAAAAGCTGACTTCTATGGAGAAAAGATTCTATACTCAGCTTTCTAACACTTGACCACAAAAAAATACAAGGCAAAGACAAGAATAAGCTTTCTGAAGAATAGAAAGTAATTTCTAGACTTTGGATTGTAACCCTCAGTCAGTTATGCAATTTTAGCCATTAAAAGGGGAGTGGTATCAGGCAAATACCTGGAATGTTAAATGATACGTATACTTCAAAATAAAAAATGGTGAGGGTTGCAAATATCATTTTTAATATGTCTGCTCGCTGGATTCTTAAAACAAACAATAAAAAAGATTAGATGTTTTTTACATCCTTCAGATTAAAAAATAACATGTTCATTTGCCAGCCCATAAGCAATAACATGAAAAAGTACAAGGAAATGTTAAACAAAAAATGAATGATGCTTTAACACATTTATGCATTTTTCTTGTCTTCTTCCTATGTGCAAAGCATTGATGTTTGTGCACTGCTTTATTTCACTTATCATATTGTCGGAACCTTACCAATGTCAATAAATATTCTCTGAATATACCATTTTAGTGGTTACAGATGGACACTGAAACTGTTCTTAGTTTTTTACCATTCAGAAAATGTTGCAATGAATATCTTTTTACCAGTTTCTATTTCTTCAGCATTATCAAACCAGAGGTTAGAAATGTTTTTATGGTTTCTAATAAGCAACATCCACCTGACTTCCAAAGGGTACACTCCCCGAGCCGTGTACCTGCTTCAATGTCCTCTTCCTACACTGAGGACTTCCAGTTTTAAAACTCCGTACTGTTCTGGGAAAAAAAGGGCAACGAGGGGCATCTAGCCAACAGACATTAAAATATACCATCAAGCCATCTACGGAAGTGTTGGAACTGAGTGAAGAGGATAATAAGGATGAAAACATGACCTCTAAGTATACTTTTATATATAGTTTTGAACCTTGCAAATATTTAACCAATAAATTAAAACAGAAAAAAAGCAAAATTGAGTAAAAACTGAAATAATTAAATCTAAATGTGTAACAAATTGATACACGCCAGTTTAAAGAATTATTTTGAGAACTTCTGCACACTGTATCCTGACTGTACAACCTTTGTACGGAGAACAAAATGAACAAGGAATCCTTAGTGAATGTTGTTTCCAGATCTGGGACAGGGGAAGGCACAAGGTAAACCTAGGACATTGTGTGCCCTGGTTTTGAATCTTTGCTGCACCATCTATGTGCTGTGTGTGTGACTTTGAGCAAATCACTTAACATCCCCGTGCTGTGGCTTCACAATCTATAAATGGGTCTTTTAACAACGGCTTATGTCTCATACAATTGTTGCAGAACTAAATCAGTGGATATATGCACAGTGCTTAGACAAGTGCCTTAATGGGCATTAAGTGCTTAAAAAATTCCTTGTTCTAAACTTCCACTTCACAGCTCGATATTTGTTCCATTGTAGGTAGTCAAGATCTTTGCCTCTAGCTTACTCTATCTTGAACTTTAAGCACTCACAGAGCAAACCCATGTCAATTCTGTTGAATCCTAACTCAAAATGGTGCTTAATAAATGGATGACATTAGTCAAAAAAGGAGTCATCACAGAACAACATGAAAAATGCGCTCTCTACTGAAAAACCTGAAAGCAGACTTGAGAAACAAACGTGTCCATGATGATTACCTCTAGGTATTGCGAAAATCTCTGTAATACTCCAAAGTTGTTTTCTATCAATTTCGAACTGTTATTTAACATTTTCGAAAAGGAAAGCAGTACCTAAGGCCCACTCGTGCCAGCTCAATCCACCAGCAATTAGATGGCTTGCCTGGCCTCACCAATTTCTGGCCCACAAGTCAGAGGTTTTTCTTGAAGAAGAAAAAAGCATCGAAAGGAGCTTTTAAATCTACAGTCTAGTGATCCATCAAGGAGACCTCTGGAGTTGATATTCTGGAAAAAGTGATGATACTCACTAATGAATAATCTCTGGGAAAACAAACATTCCTGCTCATAACAGCATCCCAGAGCTCAATGACATAGTAACCGCATTTCAGCTCTAAACTAGGACCTCAGCTGATCTGATAAGAGGAGGTTTGGGTTGAACAGGGTAAGTAAGGAGTGAAGCCATTGTACCTTTAACATAGTAGGTTCCTGTGTCTTATCACTAGGATAAGCTAAACTAAAATTTATTGTTCCTGTGTTGCTGTTTAAAAATAAGTTCTAAAGTTTTACTTTAAAACATACCATTCTACACTCTATCCATTAACATCCTTGGGGAACTCCCAATCTGTACAGTATTCTTATGGCATAATTCTTTCTATTGAAAGCATGTCCTGCTCGCATATACATTCTAAGAATAATGTTCAGACTATCTCACCTGAAACAAGAACTTTCTGTTTGTAGAACAATAAATCCTAATTTACTTTCCAAAGGAAAAAATAAAATATCTCAATACATTCCTTTGGAAAAGAACCCATATTCTAAAGAGTGATATTATTCAAACTAAAACAAATCTACGCTTCTTTAAAAATTATATTCATAAAAGTCATGGGGAAAACAGCTACAAAGAATAATACTGGGACAACCTAGCTACGCTGAGCATGGACTGTGGATTACATAAAGTATTTTCTTTATGCTGCATTTCTTGATCGTTGTGCTATGTTATGGGAAGAAAATGTCCTTGCTCTTAGGAAATACTGAAGTATGTGGAGACAAAGGGGTATCATGTCCACAACTTACTCTCAAACAGATCAGGATAAATAAGTATATATCAACAAAAGGCAAATGTTAAAGCAAATGAGGTATAATGTTAACTGTGAATCTGGGTAAAGTTCATAGTATTCGTGCAACTTTTTTGGAAGTTTGAAATTATACCAACTACAAAGTTTAAAAAACCAATTCTGGTTGCAAGAATCCATCCTTGCTGTCTGGACTTACCTGTCTCTCACTCACCCGAAGAGGGCCAAACACGATACATTGGATCAGCTTAGCCACCAGCATCAAAACACAGCAAGCAGTGTTTACCAGAACCTGTACACCAGAAACAAAGAAAGTAAGTTTCTTTCCTTCTGTTGAGAAACAAAAGCAGCTCTAAAAATTTTATGTAAGGAATTCAGCCGTCACTTCTAATGATCGAGCCTTTCCAGTTCTCCACCAGTACAAGGTAAGTGATACTTGAAGGGGCACCCTTTTCTACGGTGCTATGGGCGGGGTAAGGAGTGGGGAAAAGAGGCCCCATGAACTCCTGGAGCCCTGCCCCAGTACGTACCCACCAGCAAGCCGTGTCCCCTTTAGTCTTAACTGAACTGTGTGTAAACTTTGTACTATATATAAAACTGCATGTACCTTACCAACTGTAGGTATGTATCTCCTACATACAGCATTTCTTACGTTAAGATTTTGATAGCCTTGAAGAAAACTTTTCTAGAAAATGACGTTACCATGAACAGTAAAATACAGCACTCAAATATCCTGCCCTGCCCTGTCAATTAGGAGGTGGTCACAAAAAGTCACAACAGCCTGAAGAAATGAACACCAAAATATATATGTATATTTTTAAATGTATTGTAGTGGGACAATCTGCAAACCAAAAGGTACTGTATGTTTGGTGTTGGCCTTAACGTAAAGGTTTGGGGCCTCAGAGGGGACTGGAATCGACAAACCAGAAAGAAGGAACAATGGTGGGAGGAACAGAGAACTGAAGGCAACCACGAGGCACCAATGCAAAACCAAGGCCGTCTTCAACAGGAGGTGGGACACTGAGTTTTCGGTTTTTCACTAATTAAAAGCTGGACATCCTTATACCTACAAAAATCTAATGCTTACCAAATGAAAAGTGGGCTGCCCCTCACCACGAGGCTAGTGCGGCACATTACTGATGTTCATACAATTTTTAAAACATTGCATGACCAAAAGGACTTTGATAAAAACCGTAAAGATGCCTTTCATTGAAAGTGAATGCCAATGAACGAACACCAACTCAATGTAAGGCTGCTTCAGTCTTTGATTCACTAAGTTTACAGGAAGGTGGCCATATTCCTCTTCCCAGGTGAGTCTTCCCTCTACTTTTAAAGGAAGGAAGGAAGGAAGGAAGGAAGGAAGGAAGGAAGGAAGGAAGGAAGGAAAGAAACGAGGGAGGGAGGCAGGGAGAGAGGGGAGGGAGTAATAAAAGGAAGCAAGCTCCCTAAAAATCTCTTCATGTTCCCCTTAGTATGTCACACCATTCACCTTTGATAGAACAGCCCTGATTCATTAGAAAAAGATTAAATGATGTTTAGTCCTATTCTGCCTGTTCAATGGGACAAGAAAGTGTGTGACGTATTTTTATAGAACTGAAACAAAAATATTTCTGCTGAAAAGAAAAAAAAGAACTATTCTGGTAATTAAATTCTTCAAATGGCCAGGAAAAAAAAATCCCAAATTAGTTATCCAAAACATCTACTATCCCTAACTTATGACTCAGTGGAACAGCCCCATTCAAAACATTGCAATGACTTACAATCCTAATGTTTAGAGATGAAATCGCTGTTAAAAAGGCTCGTCTCCACTGTGCTCTAAACCAGTCAATGGGAACCTCAGTCGTATTAATTAAGAAAAATGTCCTAAGATAAAAACCACAACCACAACCCCTCACACCATATCCCCCAGCTGAACAGGATTTTTAAAATCAACCAACTACCCCTCAGCCTAATTACAACATACTTCTAAAAAAGAATTCTTCCTGTTTTTGCACGTAGGCATACGAAATAAAGAAATAAATTCAACACCTTTGGCACCTACTTGTTCAAGGCATGTGGGAGGTTAAGAGAAATGAGGGAGATCTGGACCCTGCACTCAAAGAGCTTTTAGAATCCACAAGACAGAACTGGTGAGCATCTAACAGACCAAAGCAGGCTGCTGTGAGAGCAAAGAAGGAAAGAAATCAAATTCAGGGTTGCTTAATCATTGCTCTACCCAAAACAATATGCCTGAACATCTTGGCTTGCAAAACAAAAAATAAAGTATTACTTCCTATTTCTCAGTTAAACTTTTTAAAAGAAGTTTTTCTAAGTTGAAAAATTAGGTGTAAAAATGTTGTATCTTTGATTTACTAAAATAAAAACAAAACAAAAAGTGAAAGTGTCTCATAATCCGACCACCCATACATAAGTATTTCCTATTTTAATTTAAATAAAAGAGTTAAAAATTAACCAGGGAAAGAAGAAAAAAAGGCTTGAGAAAGTATACAGGTGTGTATACAGAGAAGTTGTGTAAAAAGACAGAGATAACCATTTGTGAACTTTAATGAAAAGCTAAAATCACACAAAGTTGGAAGCAACTAAAAATTATTTTAAGATTATGAGCAAAGTGTTTTTAAAAACACCTTAACAATTATTAACAATTTATGTTATGCCTATTTATAGAGAAATGTCTTAATTTTAAAAAGAGTGTCATTCCAATAAGGATGTGATGAATTCTCAACTTTAAAACTGACAAAAGACTGAAAAATTGCAAATATGGAAAGAAACATAATTGTACCATTCATTCCTCATTTAATAGCAAGTCCCAAATCAGATGCCACTAGGTCACCAGTGACACTTCCAGAAACAACACTTCAGCCCAGATTTCAATCCACAGAACCTGGACAAACCTCACCTCCAGGTATCGTAAGGAGGCTCGCCTCCAGCAAGCCTGGTGGGAACCACTTTGTCCATGTAAAGGTGACCTTGTTTTATCTGCTCTACACAGCTAACTGACTTTTCCTTGTAGGTAAAATCCAAACTTAAATGTAAGTATAAGGGGTTCACTGGAGCACTGCTGATCACAGTAGAAAAATGGGAAAACACGTGTACATCAGGAAGAGTATATCAATAAACTGCAAAACAGGCAAAACTAACTCAGCAGCTCTGTATTTACTACTGTTATACGGAAACTTCAAAATAACTTGTTCACTTAAAAAAGCCAAACTATGGAAATGTGATTACTATGCTACCTTCTGTGTAAAAAAGAAAGAATATGTATACATACACGTTTGTATAATAGATAGATGTGACCTGTGTCAGGACTTGAGCAGTCTGGGTTTTCTTAGTCTTTTACTTAACACCAGCACTAATTACCGGTAAAAGACATCAGTCACGACCACTTCTTGCGGAGGCCAGCAGGGAGCAGGGAGAGAGGGAAATTAACTTTTCACTGTATATCACTTGTGTACTTTTTGATTTTTGTACCATGAGCACGCATTATTTCTTTCTTTTTTTTTTTTTAAAGTTTAGAATCTATGAAACTAATCAGACCAGTTCTG
Organism: Rhinolophus sinicus; assembly: GCF_036562045.2. Classification (NCBI taxonomy): domain Eukaryota; kingdom Metazoa; phylum Chordata; class Mammalia; order Chiroptera; family Rhinolophidae; genus Rhinolophus; species Rhinolophus sinicus. The sequence goes on along the minus strand of NC_133760.1, from coordinate 40,876,984 downwards.
AAATTCCACATTATTTTTCTCATCATATGATGGATGATGGGAGATGGATGCATAACAAGCCAAAAATGGGTGGCCTATGTCACAAGTTAACGTTGCAACAAACAATATTTCAGAAAAGTTTCTTGTATCTATAGCCCTGTAAGAACTTTATACAATATTTTTTAAAACTTTACCAAATGCCTTTATTTTTTATTAGTCTACACTGAACAGAAATAAATTTTGCTTGTCCCTGAGCAGCCTGTAGCAGAACAGGTCAGATTGTAGTGACTCAGGGAACTCCTACTTAGGCTTAAAGGCCTTTACTCTACGGGCCCCATAAGAAAATTTCTCTCCCAAAATGGTTCTACTGTTCTACTTGAGAAAACAACAACTAAATTATAAGACAGTTTGGCCTTCAAGGAAAAGAGAAGAGGGTGACAACAAATGGCTTGGCCACGTTTATCACTGGGTAGCCCTGGAGGTATTGTTGACCCTGTACAATGCTGACCACCAACGGGGCACTATTTATGAGATTGTGATGAAATGTGGTTAAACTACCAGGCACTGCTTCCAGACCTGAGCAATATGGCTATTTCTTAGTCGCCCATTTAACACCAGTGCTAACTACCCTCCCACCCAACACATACCCCTTGTCTTGTCCGTCTCCTCCCTTTAAGGACAACTGGAGGATGTCACCTCCCTGCTGACTCCCCGTGACAAGGATAAAATGCCAATAAAATGCAGAGGAGTACCCCACCCCCCGTCATATCTGTGTCTGTCTTTTCACCATACCAGGGAAATAAACGAGATTATGTACACAAAGCACTCAGCACACATCTGGCAAGCAATCAAATAGCCGTCTCCTTCCCCCTCATCCTGAAGATTTTTCCTATATTAAGTTGTTTACCTAGGTTTATATCCTATTTTTTATGAGTTTAGTCTTTCTCTTCAGCTGCCCCAACATTTATGGAGCTAACATTTTCTCTGACTTTCTTTGGAATAGTCCACTCATAAAGTCTCAAACCTAGTAAACTACCTCCAGGTCTGAAGTTGAATAATTATGTGAAGATCAGGTCCTTGAAGCAGGAGTCAGCCATTTTTCCTCTAATAGACTATCAGTTAGTAAATATTTTGGGCCACACGCTGTCACATATTTTTCCTATAAAAAAAATACCTTTAAAGTATAAAAACCATTAATACTTGATAGACTGTATAGAAACAGCCTGGGCCAAAGGGGCTACGCCAGTTTCCCAACCCCTGCTCTAAATGGCCAGTTCACTTTTATCCATTTTCATTTCTGGTGATTTCTTTTCCCCGTGAAACTCCTATTTAAATTATTTGATTTGCATACAAATAAGTCAGGACCTTAGCACCTGTTTCATGGTTCTAGTTCTCCATTTTACCATGTTCTCTGACAATGTTAGAAGCAAGTCCGTAAAAAAAGAAAGAAAAAAACCAGAAAGCAGAAAGTAATGAAAACAATAAGAATAAAGAAGTGGGAAAGTCAAAAATACCTGAACAATTCAAAACAATGGTGGACTGGATCAAGAGGTACTTTAATGGAAGTGACATCTGAAAAATGTAAAATAAGCCTAGAAATGAGTAACAAAATAAAACCAAGTCTGGCATGAAACTTTAGAATGAAAGTTTTAGAAAGACACGAGGCACAAAGTGGTCATGTCAACCTTGGGTATTTGTTAGTATAAGAACCCTGGAGCCTCCTCGCAAACCTGTTCTCAACGTCCATGCCACAGGGCCACCTGGAGAGACCTTGGAGGGCAGAGGTCTTAGGTTACCACATCTCCTGGCCTCTTCCCATTCGGCATAAATCCATCTTCCCCACTCTAGAAGGGCATCCCCAGAAAAAATCATCTCATCATGACAGAACCCTCCTCCCCTTCCCTCCTACTTAAACCTAAGGCCACAAAACAGCATCCATACTCCTTAGCACTGCAGGGAAGCTTTACATAATCTAACCTTAGCCCCACACCCCATCCTCTTCCTAATCAGTTTCTCAACCAGCAGAGTGCCTAAAATCGCCAAGGACATTAATCAAAATGAAGATCCAAGGCTCCGTCCTTCTCCCTGAAACTGATCCTCAGGCAGAGCCTGAGAAACTACATTTTACAAGCACCCCCGTGACAACAAACCAGGTTGCCAGAGATCCACACTTTGAGAAATATACCTCAGAGGGGCTGCTGGCCTCTCCCTTTCTCTCACACAGCAGGGTCACTTCCCCCCACCTCCTGGGTCTCCCCTTCACCCTCCCAACCTCCTTGTGAAATCAGAGGAGCCAACAGAGCTTTATTTTAACAGCCTAGTTTATGCCCTGTCCACGCACCAGTCTGAGCGTCACAGGCTGGTTTCTCTACCTGGAATGGCCTATGCCGCTTGCTGAGACCCTACCCATCTTCCAAGATGGGGTTCAAATACCACCTTCCAAGACGGGGTTCAAATACCACCTTCCATGCATCTTTCCTCAGGTCAGTTTCTCTCTCCTCCAAACTCCACATTTTCTTTATATGTCTATTACCACTTATCAAATTTTGCCATACTTGTGTATGGATTGCTTTTCAGGGTAGGGGGAAAGCGTTCACAGCTATGCCCTCCAGAGTGCCTCAAACAGTACCTTTGAAAGGTTTTGAATTGAGTTTATTAATCAAAAACCTCCTGAGATGCCATCAGACATATTAATTTACATTGTGCTCTCCGAAGGTAGTTTTAGAGATTCCAATATGCCAAACAATAGATAACAGGATTTGCGAACTGGCAGAAAGATCAGTTTTGTTTTATCTTGCTTGGTTTTTACAAAATGGAATCTGAATGTTTTTGGGCAGGGAGCAAAAAGGATCCATTTTGACAAAGGCCCTGCCATCTATTCACTCAATAATGCTATCTGTCCGGCCAGGAGGAAGTCTTCGAGACTGTGACTCCTGCTCAGCTGCTAAAGCAGAAACTATGTAATGAGTGAAGAGGAAAACTTACTATACACACTGGAGTCTCAGAAACCAAGGAGGGCCAAGATGAAAGTGTAAAACCACAGAAGAAAGACGGAAGAAAAACAGTATAGAAGATCAACTGAGAAAGGAACACATCATCAACAGACAGGAAGAAATGATAAGCTTGCATAAGGCAAGACTTCTATTCAAAAAGCTGGGAAGAAAAGGAAATTCTCTTAAAATAATTTTCACAGAAAAAAATCAACAGCTTTATGTTTGTTTTATGAAGAGGTGTTAACATTGGAATTTGAAACTGGGTTTTGTAACAACAACAAAAACTAGGGGGAAAAAACAGGAAACAATACTAGTAGTTGTTATATAAAGACCATAGTGGTTCCTTCTCAAAGGCTTATTTGTATTCTACACTTAAAAAAAATCAAAACTACATTATAATCTTAACATTTGGCAAAAGAACTCTTCACATCACTTTAAGTCAAACGCAAAAATAGATTTGAAATTAAGTAGGAGATGTGAATGGAGTTCCTTCTCTTCTCCCTTTTCTGGTTCTGTACGGTTCAGCTTTACACAAAAGTGGAGGAATGGAACTTTCCCCTCCACTGCCTTCTACTAATCTCTTCAGAAGGACCAGGAGACTTAATCCACAGCCCACAGAGTTCGCAAATCCCACTGCCTCCTGATGAAGCACAGTGGGATTAATTATAACAAATGAGTTGCCTATCATTCTATACACTTGGAATATTAATCTCAGTCATTTACAGCCTACTCTCAACCCCAAATGGGAACTTGCGGGCGGAGACAAGACCCAAGACGCCACAGTAAACCCAGGTGACACCCTGAAATCCTGGAGCAACTTTCCTGATCACTGTGGGGTTTACATAAGAGGCATTCAAGGCCAAGGTGGAAGCAAAATTCTTTAGCCAAAGTAACTGTTGATCTGCGCAGCCGGAAATTATCTGTTCTAACAAGCAAAACCAGCATTTATGCCTTGTTAAGTGGTGCTTATCTTGCATTGACAGGCACACTGGAAACCGTGTTTTAAAATGGATCACTAAAAGAAGAAATCCCGAGTTAACATGATGAGCCACCCCTTGAATCCGAATGTTTTGTTGTCTTCAGACAGCAAAGAAAACCGTCATGAATCATCACGTAAAAGCGACAGGGAAGGAAGCAGGGTTTGTATGTCCGTTTGACCCAAAGAGGACAATCACATATTAAATGGGGGGGGGGGGAAAGTTGTGGGAGACAGCCGCTCTCCGAACAGGGATATCCAAACACACCCAAAGGCCCCCAATTCTCCCACACTCAACACCTGACTTCGGTCGCGGCCCCCTCCTCTTCCCTGAAACCCGGTGACAACGTTCCCGGGCTTGACCAACTCAACTCCCTTCACAATTTAAGTAAGTCTTTCCCTGGGAACCCCCTCTTAGAGGTCTTCCAGTTTCCTTCCCCACGGTCCCCCGAAACCCCGACTCTGCTGCCACCTTTTACTCCCCCCGAGCACTGTACTTTCTCCCCCTCCATCTGTCTTCTCCTCCCCCTGGTTCCCGCCGCGACCCCTGACGCCCCGACCACTTTCTCAAGTCCCTCGGTCCAGCGCGCAACCTCTGCCCGCCCTTCCGGCTGCCCCTCCAGGACCCCAGCAGACCTGCTTCCCACCCACCGGCTACCCCAGCACCTCACAGTCCCCTTCAGCGGCGCGCTCGCGGGTGGGACCCCGCCCCCCGCCCCCCCAACCCCCCGCCTCGCACACGGAGGTCAGTGGGGGGACCCTTACCCCAGCCACGCCCCCCACAGATAATGGGTGACATGACGGCCCCCGCCACCCGCCCCGCTCCTCCACCGCGGCCCGGACAGCCTCGCTTACCCACACGAACAGGCTGTCGGAGAGCAGGTACTGGGCCACGTCGCGGGCCCCGGGTCCCCCGGCGCTCAGCTGGGCGGCCGCGGCCGGAACTGGCTGCACCGGGGCCGTTATCGGCTCCCGCTCGCCCGGCCCGGGTCCGGCCTCGGCCTCGGGCGGGCTGAGGGAGCGGTAGGCGCTGATGATGGAGCCGAGGAGAGCCAGGCCGCTGAGGCCCGTGTAGGTGCGGAGGCTGGGCCAAGGGAAGCGCTCGAGGAAGAGCAGCGGCATGGCGGCAGCGGCGCCCTCCAGCCCCCAGGCCTCCCCGCTTTGCGGCCGGGCCCCTGCAGCGGCCTCGCGAACGGCGCCAACGGGCTCTTGCGTAGCTGCAGCCGCTGCCGCTGCCGCTGCCGCGCCGGGCCGGGCCGGGCCGCTCCTGACCGCTCGCGCCGCTCCCGCTGCTGCCCCTGCCGGCGCGGAAGAGCCTCGGCTGGCTCGGGGCGGGCCGTCGCCTCCTGCAGGGTGCGGGCGGGATGGGAGCGGGGGCGCGGCCTCCGTCCCCCGCCCCCAGCGGCCGCGCCGCGGCCCGGCCAGGGAAGGCCGCTGCGGCAGGCCCTGGGGCCCGGCACCCAGCATTATCCTCCGCCGACTGCCCAGCTCAGCTGGGCCGCGGACGCATAGGGCACCCGCCGGTCCGAGCTGAAGCGCGTCACCCAGGCCCGACGGCACTGACGGGCGGTCAGACCCAAGCGGTGTGGCCCGTTTGTAGGGTGCAGGGACCCGGGCCCCCAGGCGTGTCTGGCCCCTTGCCCCTTCCGTTACCTTTCACCCCCATAAGTAGGTTACTCTTGAGCACACCTGTGGGCCTAGCAGCTTCCCCGATGGACAAAAGAGATGGGAATAATAGAGGAAATAATAGAGGCCCTGATCCCAAAAGAAAGTATTAATCAAGTTGTAAATTTCTCGCCAGTAAAAAGCTGTCAAGTTTCTGCTGCTTACTAGTAGTCTCTAGCAGAGTCTAAGACGAACCTACTTTAGCAGGAAGTAAAACTGTGTTCCTTCATACACCAGGTAGGAATGTAAAATGGTGCATGTACTTTGGAAAATAGTCTGTCAGTTCCTGAAAAAGTTCAACCTAAGAGTGACCATTTGACGTAGCAATTCCACTCCTAGGTGTATACCCAAAGAAATGAAAACATGGGTCCGCACAGAACTTGTACACAAATGTTGACAGCAGCATCATTAATAGCCAAGGGTGGAAACAACTCTAATGTGCATTAAATGATGAACCCATAGATAAGGGATACAATGGAGTTTTATTCCGCTATAAAAATGAGCGAAGTACTGATATGCTGCAACCTGGACAAACCTTTAAACCGTGCTAAGTGAAAGCAGCCAGACCAAAGGGCCACATGTTGTGATTCCATTTATATGAAATGTCCAGAATAGGCATAGATTAACGGTTGCTTAGGGACAGGGAGATGAGGGACCTGGGGGGTAAAAGCTAAATGACGACAATGTTCTAAATCTGTAGTGATGGTTGCACAACTGAATATACTAAAAATCATTTCATTGCACACTTTAAATGGTGAGACAGATCTCAATTTGTGAATTACAGCTCAATAAAGCTGTTAAAAAAAAGTGCTGCCAAACAAAAGCATTACCTTCGCGGTCTTATTCCTCATTGTATCCCAAAGGCCTGTAAGTGCCTGGCCCATGGTAGGTGCTCAGTATTTATCTGTTGAATCTAATAAACTTTCAAAAAGAAAAGGACTATATTATCTTCAAGGTCTTTTATGCCTAATATTCCAAAAATCTATTAATTAGAAAACAAAAAATCTCTTAAGGTATTGCCATCCACTTGGAAATTTTTAGAAACATCCTATTAAAGGGCCTGTGATGGAACACAACAGTTCAGCTTTTGGCAGAGAGGGCAAGTGGTTCACACACACACATTCATGAGGTCTATATTAGACTTCAGTTCCCTATGGTTCTCCCCACAGCCATTTAATTAAAATGCTAAACTTTCAACTTTATTGGTAAAATAAAGCTTTATTTGGAAAAAAATGGTTAATTTTCCAGAGAAGTAACTGTTCTACTTTATGAGTCCCCATAATTTCTAAACCACACTGAGATGATTTATATTCAATCCAAATCACAATAGTTACAAAATGCCACACCAAACTTGTCCTGTCACCATGAGACAGCTGATAGATCTGCCCATATTATAATATTCCACCACCTTGAATTTCAAAGTGCTGTAGTCCCTTTGAATTATATAATCACTACTTTCAAAGTGTTAAAAGAACTTTAGGCAACCTGTTTTCTGAAATAACATTGTAAAGTGTTTAATAGCAACTCTTTACTTTTGGTTCTGAATACATAAAAACTATAGTCTAAATTAATCTTAAACTTTTAGAGGCTTCAATTTTCTGAGGAGTCAATGAGAATAGGTGAAATTAACCGAACCATACAAGGTTATTTTTTATTTGCATTTTAAAAGATTTCAAAGGTTTGTGTCTGGATATTTTACTAGGATATTTGTACTACTAAAAATTTTCCTCTTCCACTCCAACGAGGCTTTTGCATATCCTTCTTTGAAGGATTTTTTTCGGCAAGGACATTACCCACCTTCTAAAGTCAACTGGTTCTTTGGACTGGATCCGACTCCCATCAGAGGACCAGGGGAGAAGGCAAGACAGAGGGATAAAGGGTGTGACCAGGAAGGCTGGACCACAGGTTTAAGGGGCTACTTGTCAGTTGAGGCCCAAGAGTGGCAGGAAGGCAACTGCACCGGACTTGAAGGGGCAGTCCAACTTGTACAAGAACGTATCTGTGGGTACACAATGAAAACGAGCTCTCCCCACCCCCACCTTCATTTCAGAGGACCAGTTATGCCTTCTGGATTGACTCTTGTGAGACTTTGGGTAGGTGGCCCCATTCCCAATGACTGAAAGACTGAATTTCCTGCCATCTTTGTGAGATGGTGGCTGGATTTAACAGAAATAAAGGAATGTCATTTCAGAGAAACCAGAATTTAGTAGTTTTAAAATTCTCAGCTTCCTAGGAAGTGAACTTCAATATCTAATCCAGTAGCCTTAAATGTATGCCACATGGAATTCTGGTTTCATTAGCGGGACCAGTGTTCCACTATGAAATCCAACAGAAGGGGATAAAATAACCAACTTTTCAAGTTTATATGGGAAACACAAATGGGTATCTTTTCAATTTTTAGCTTTTCTTTCAGAATATTCATAGCTCTTTGGTGTCTGCTATAAGCTACCTATAGACAAGTAGTAAAATTTTCAGAACTTTGAAGTAACTTTATCAGGTTTTCTTCAACTTTTGTTCAGATATAAAGCTTCAAGACTATGGTTTTATTACACATATATTCTATTTTGGGTGTGTTGTTTCTATTTAAGATGCTGAAATTACACAGTATTACACAAGCAGCAAGTATAGTGTCACAGAACATGACTTCCAGGTTAAGTTTGAGAAAAAAACTGAGTCAACAATCTCTTTATAGGGGAAGAAACTAAATCCCCAATGATATAATGACACACCTGTGTGGTAAAATAACTTCTAAATAGATAGGTAGATCCCATCCATCCGTCCGTCTCCGTCCGTCCTTCTGTCCTTTGGTTCCAAATCCAGTGTGACCCCTTCACACTGCAGGATACTGAGTCTGCTTAAGAACACTCCTAACACACAATGGAGGAGTGAGTGCGAGGGGAGGGCAACATTGACGGCTCAGGTCTTCAGGCCCTTGCTAGGATGCCAACCTTTCTCTTAACGAATGGCCCCTGGACATTGACAATGAAAAAGAACCATTCAGGACTTCTGATGACATACTAAGGTTAGCAGCCACACACAATTACAGAGTCATTGTTTTATCATTGTTTTAATTTTTTTAATTGAAATGACAGTAAAATGAAATTTTTAAAAAAAGAACAGTGACCATTTTAATCTGACCTTTACAAATATAAAAATATAACCAAAACTCCAGTTTTTTATACATTTCCCATAAACTTAATACAAGAAAAATTCTCAAAGCCAAACTATAAATGATGCTTGTATTCTATGATGTAAACACAGTAACCAAAAGCTTAAAATTTAAATACACTGCTTTCCCTCAACAGAACAGCATAATACATTTTCCAAATTTATTTGTCTTACAATATAATCCATAACTAAAATACGAATTACATCTAAACTGGCTTAATCTAGACTTACTTACGTTTTAGTCTGTTTTTTCACACAAAAACAAGCTAATATTAAATGTGTTTTATGGCTCAAGTCAACGACATTATTAGGTTTCTCATCACATATTTAAACAAAGGGAAACTGAAGTGAGTCCAGTTTAACCCAAATAATAAACGATAGCAAACAAATAGAATTATAGAAAATGAGTATTACAGTAAAAAACCACTATGCCTTCTCTGGCCATGCGAAATACGAAATTACACTCTCTGAAACAGTCTTAGCGATGGCACATACTGTTCCAAACACTATGAGCTAGTGAAAACATTAAGTTTGAGGAACTCCAATGTGGAAAAGCTGCTCCAAGCATTTCATCTCAAGCGACCGAGCAGGTACTTAAAAAATAATCATTAAAAACCTGAGAGTCTAAGAGTCACATCACTTAAGAAAGGGAATTCTAAACTCACTGCATGCTGGCCTGCTGAATCTGGGGGACCTCGCTTCTAATTACGCATGGAAGAAAAAAAATGGACTGGCTCATTTGGTTGTTTTATCCAAATAAAATGCTAACTTCAAATAACCGAACCACAGTACTAGTTACAAGTTAAGACAATAATAAAAAATCCAGATCTGCTGTTAAAAGTACAAATTCATGTACAGAATTACCATAATGCCATTTTAAGTATTATCTACTTTTTAAAAAAATCACAAGTCTTCATCACTTATGAAAAAAACAATTTCACTTTTCTTCAAAGGGATGTCAATGCTAATGATATAAACCTTTTGAGTAAGACTTTTTCCATATTTTTCCTCACAACCTATTGAATTATTTTCTAGTACCATTTAGTACTTTTATATAGAATACGCACTACTCAGATTACTCAGGGAAAATAACCTCGCAATACTGTAGTTACACAATACAAAAGAGGGCTCTCATTTATAAACAAACCTGGAACATAGAAGGCAGTCAAACATGTCAGTTAATCATGAGCTCATTTACAGGCTATTCAGCATTTAGTATGTAGAGAATTGGAACGCATGATTTAAGACTGCTGGTTCTTGAAGAGGTGTGATAAGAACTTATCAAAAGACCTTAGTGTTAAACAGTGCCCTTGTACCCTCTTCTAGTGCTGTAGGAATACATCAGATTTGAACTTCTATAGTTCTATTTCCTGCAGCAAACCAGAACAAGAGTACTGGGACACAACCTCAACTCAACAGTTCAAAACAATTTAAAAGATTTGTGTTACGAATTGTATATTCAAAACCAGATCTCTTACATTCCAAGGTTATTGAGCCAGGCAGCGTAAACCAAAGGTTTTTCTCACCTAGGTCCCAGCATATGGATGACCGAATCAAGCACTCATACTGGGAGGTGTCAATCAGAAAGAATTTCTAGGTCAAAGCTTAAGTTACAAAGGATATGAATGGCCTTGAATCAGATGACTCAACTCACACACTCCTTTAATGACAGCACTTTATACATTACACCTAAAAAAAGTCCACCCACCCCAAATGGCCAGCGCTAACACATCTGAAATGTGGTCACTGAAGCTTTCGCTTGGATGCCGGAAGCAATCATGGAAGGTGGGCTGGATCAAGCCATCTCCATTTCTGCCTTCCCCAGTCTTTTAGGACTCAGCTAACCAGTGAGTTCACCAGTAAGATTATAATTTAGAAATATGAGAGTGTAACCAGAGGCTCAGGACTGTTGGTCCTTAAGGGAAGAGGACTAGCCACAGAACTAGTGGCTTTTTCAAAGGAAATCACTGGTCACTTTTGGTCCTAGAGCCTGGTGCTCACCTACTACTTAAGCATGGGCACATGTCCAGTCACTACTTCATACATAAGCACGTGAAGGTTTGACAGGACCTCAACAAATAAACTGAATGTCTATAAATAAAATTGTTCAGACGCTCTTGGTCTGATTTTCTCATCTAAATAGGGAAAAATACATGATATACTTTTCCCATCACCCAGTACCCTGTGATCAGTACCATCAAGTTGTAAGAACTAATCAATAGTTCATCTCTGCCTATTAAAAACTTAACTATGCCTATCACTTTGAAGCAGCTGTATCTTACCAGATTTCCTGTATATTAAGCCTACAGTCAACAAGATTGTAATAAGGCATACACAATATACTTTGACCATTAAACAATGAAACCAGCAAACTCCTTTGCCCTAAGATTTTTTTTTAAATTCCTCCAAATTTGATACTAATTTAGCAGTATTTTTAAGGTTTTTAACTTTGATATTTTTCTTAGGCTGACTAAATCTATCCTCTATCCTGTCCTTAGATTTCAATTTATGCCAACATATTTTTGAAAAGGCTTTGTGTCACTTGCTAAAATCAAATTTTCATCTCTATGGATGTAACTTCGAGTTAATAGAAATAACTAACTTCACAACCCAAGAGATCAAAACCTAACAGACCCACTTTTAGAAACTTCTTTCACAGATCACCATTTCACCATGGCCCTAAGAATAACTAAGACATAGTTTCACAACAGCACAAATAATAGCCCCACTATGTGGGGGAGGGAATAAATTCTCAATGAGCTCTAGACTGGCCTCTTGATGACTTGACCACTTCCCATGACTTTCCCCGAGCAAGCCAATTTTAGTGATTTCCCAGATGTGTAAGGTCTGTTGCTTATGAACAAAAGTCTAGCTGCCCCAATACAAAATGTACCAGTCAGTAAAATACTGGGAGTTCTGCTGCAATATAACTCAGAGTGTAAAATTTGGTGCAAGGGTTGCACCCTGGACTCATTCAAGCAAATCGAGTTCCTAAAAGTAGAAGATCCTCACCACAAAGATCTGTAACATGTTCTTGGGGTGCACCCCCAAGAACGGCACCAGAGCAAGGGTCCCATAAACTCATCTAAACCTGCCACTGTCTCTTAACATGCACCAGCCTAGGCAGGGGGAGAAAAAAACGATCTTCGCTTGTAAGAATTTTACAATTTTAATGTGAAATTTTAAAAAATGGAATACAAATACAAAGTCCACTTTCTTTAATGTTGTACAAAAACATATGAGTAGAAACAAAAGCAAATTAAACATTATCACGTGTTTACACCACTATCTAGTTCTCCATATTAACTTTACTATTCAAACAATAGAAAGCGGGGATTGGGAAGGAGATAAAACCAGAAAACCTTTTCTACCACATTTATTCTACACTGTGTAGAGCTGTGCTCACAGAGACGGCTTCTTTTACTTCTCCACTGTGCAGGAATTCAGTTGTATATAAAATTGAACCTGAATTTTAAAAAGAAACATAGCTTTATTAAAAACAGTATTATTTCCATAGTTTCTATCTTAGGTGACAAATGTATTTGGACATTTCTACCCTCCCTCGACATTTCTGGCATTTTCTACACTAAAACAGACTCCTCTCACCCATCACATATTACACATTAAATAACAGTGTTGTTGAATACTTACAATATAAAAAAAATAAGAGTCTAAATTTGATTAATTATCCACTAATAAGTTCCTTGAGAGGAAAAGTTTTTGTACCTGATTGTATTCTGACTACTCAGCACAGTTCCTGATACCTAATAGGTGGTGCTTAAAATCAATGAACAATGACTCCTTTTTTTCATATCCAATAGTTCAACTAGTGACCCATCAGCAGACCAAAGCAGAGGAGTAAATGATGAAGTTTGATCAGTGTGACTAAATAGACCAATTTTACTCAACAAGCTTTCATAGAAGGCAAAATCACTGCTGGACTTGTTTTTAAACCAACATTTACTAAGCACTTACCAGGTGGCTGGTGCTATTATAACCACTTTACATGTGTTATTTCACTTGGCTCTCACAATTCTATGAAGTGGGGACCACCACCCACTTACAAATGAAGAAAGAGGCAAATAGGTACAAATGTTTGTCCATGGTCACACTGCCAGGGAGTACTGAAGGCGGAATTCAAAGCCAAATACTGACCAAAGAATCTGTATTCTTAACCACCATGTTACTCTGTGATTCCTAGCCATGAATGGCGCTAAGGACCTCGACAAGTACCAGTCAACTTAACAAAAAATGCATTTCTCATCACTCTGCCTTAAAAAAAAAAAAATCTAACTCCATGTAAAACTTCAGGACTTAATCCCACATTCCCCAATTTGGTCCTAAATACAATAGGTTCCAAAAAGGTAAGAGAATTATTACACCAAGCGATTCAGTCTCCACATTTTTATAGATAGCTCCCCCCATATTCATTACATTGCTGATTACTATTTTACCATCTCTTCTTTCAATGAAGAAGACTTCAAGTTTAACCGTAGAGTCATCAGATTTGGAGAGGAGCAGTTACACAAATGCTAGGATGTCACCCCAAGACTTACGGTCACTTTTAATCAGTCATACTTAATCTACAGCTTACATATGACCTAAGGGTCCATCTACTGTCTGAACTTCCTTAAAGACAAAATTCATAAACTATCCCTTCTCAAGTGTTTCGGAGTATTTTAAATCTGGCAGGTTAGATGAATCAACCACAAAATATCCAACTTCCATACCTGCTCAAAAGCTGAGGGAGACTAGAAATGATGGGTCCATATCCTGGTGCATTGTCATACAATTCAAACAATGGTGCAGCTACCAGCTTGTAATTTTTAGGGACTGCAAACAAGGCTAAAATAAAACAAAAAGCATTCATTTTCTATAATTTCTTATATAATTATTGCTTCCATTTCATTTGTAAAGTAATCACCAATTTTACGTCTGAGGAAAACCATAATTCTCTTTAATACATTTTGGTTGTGTCTTCTAAGCAAAGTTCATAGTGGAAACTTTGAAATTGACTGTAAAGTGATCCAAGCTATTAACCACCAAGAGTGCCTTATAAGCTCTGGCCCTGGAAGAAAGGGGAGAAGAGAAGTGCCTTGGATTTGTAATTTATTTTGGATTCTACTTTAAGAGTATAAGAAAATAATTACTTGTCAAAATGCACAACAGGCCTAAAGATGGTGTTAAAAAAAACACAACATTCATCTTTCTCCTATAATTTTCAGTTTACCCACCGTGGAAAATCAATACCAACATCTAAAGTTACTAAAAATACTATAATCTGCTGGGTAGGCATTTCTCCAAAGAGGATACACAAATGGCCAATAGACATATGAAAAGATACTCAACGTCATTAATCATCAGAGAAATGCAAATAAAAACTACAATGAGAGGATCACCTCACACCTGTCAGAATGGTCATCATCAATAAATCAACAACCAACAAGTGTTGGAGAGGATTCGGAGAAAAGGGAACACTTATGCACTGCTGGTGGGATTGCAAATTGGTGCAGCCACTATGGAAAACAGTACGGAGGTTCCTCAAAAAATTAAAAATAGAACAACCTTATGACCCAGTAATTCCACTCCTGGGTATTTATCCAAAGAAATCCAAAACTCTAGTTCAAAAAGATACACGCTCCCCTATGTTTACTGCAGCGCTATTCACAATGGCCAAGATATGGAAACAACCAAAATGCCCATCAAGAGACAACTGAATAAAGAAACTGTAGTATATGTATACAATGGAATATTACTCTGCCATAAAAAAGAATGAAATCTTACCATTTGCAACAACATGGATGGACCTTGAGGGTATTATGCTAAGTGAAATAAGTCAGACTCTCTGAGAAATAAAAATACCTTATGATCTCACTTATATGCAGAATCTAAACAACAAAATAAACAAACAAAACAAGACTAGACCTATAGATACAGAGAACAAACTGATGGCTACTAGATGGCAGAGGGGTTTGGAGGCTGGGTGAGAAAGGTGAAGGGATTAAGAAGTACAAATTGGTAGTTACAAAAGTCATGGGGATGTAAAGTAGAGTATGGGGAATATAGTCAATAATATTGTAATAACTGTGTATAGTATCAGGTGGGCAATAGACTTATTGGGGTTATCACTTTGTGAGGTATATAAATGTCTAATCACTATGTTGTTTTGTAGACCTGAAACTAATTTAAAAACATAAAAAAATAAATAAATACTATAATCAGGCATTTTAGGCTCCAGTTAAACGTACTTTTCCCCCAATTGCATAACTGGCACATCTATGAGAAAAACTAGGTAATTCTGTATAAACATGGTATGTGGTTTTAGTTTTACAATAAATCCAAAAATTCAAGGAATTTGGAGAAAACACAAATAGAGGTATCCTAAAATTACTCCACAGAAATTTTTAGCTAGTTGCCTTCAAAAACAAAGTAGCTTACCTTTCTCTTGAAGTTGAACCAAAAACAACTTCTTATGTTCCTTAGGTTTTGTAATATGTGCAGGAATATAGGGATACTAAAATAACAAAAGAGAATAATTTGTTGTTGCCAAGACATCCCTTATACATCCATGCATCTATTTATCAACTCCTATTTCAGACATTCAAGCCAAATATCAACCCTCTGAGACCAAGTTTCTCATAACCCCAACACAATTTTAACATTACCGGTATATTTCATAGCTTCATTTATTTCTTTACATGTTTATTCCCAATGCAGCATAAGCTGCTGGGAGAAGTAGAATCCTTTCTACTTTTACCAGGATCTAGTACCTAACAGATGTACTAATAAATGAATGCTTTAATAAATATAAAATAGTAGTAAACCATTCAGCCATCCAAGACAAACATGTAGACACAGGATTTACAGCTTGAGAAATTTACAGTACAATGAAGTCTGATATTAATTAGTGCTTTTTAAAAAGTTTTTTGTTGTTTTTTTTTGTTTTTAAATATCACTACTACTAAGTGATCTAAATTTTTTAGAATCCTGATGTGGACATGTTTACTATATTAAAAGTTTAAATGTGGCCTGTGAGGTATTGACAAAATGCTCCTACCGCCAACAACCCCCCCATACACACGCACACACAGGCACGTGTGCTTCCGCCACACCAGACGAGCAAAGTAAGTGGAGTTCTGTCAGCTGGACAGAGTCAAACTGCTTGGGAAAATGGAAAAATATTCTGGAGAATTTAAAGGGCTAAAGAGAATAAGAGAGGAGGTTGCTATGTGCAAAAGAAGAATTTTAGCGGAGCACTTTAAAAGTCTAAGACAGAGATTTCTTTTTGTTCTACTGTATGTTAGAAAAACCTCTCCTATTTCTCCTCACAATACTTGCAGGAAAAAATCTGCTTTTGCTTTTGGAATTGTATTGGAAGGCAGGAGAATTAAAAAGTGCTAATGTAGAGATAAGGGGAAAGTATGATAAAAACGGAGCTGCCAAAAGGAGGTATTATTACTTCTATTTTACATAAGAAACTTACGATCAGAGGCTAAGTATTTTTCCCCAAGATGACACAGCTAAGTAGTGAGGCCAGGATTCAACCGTATCTAGTCAACTCTTACGTAACTATAAAGCCTGTTATCTCCCGCTATGCTAGCCCATTGGCACCTAACCAATATTCAAGTTAGAATAATTACATAGGGCATAATGAATCAAGAGGACTGTGCCAGGCTTTGGAGGTGCCCCACGCGATCTTGAAAACCAGGCACATCAGCAGCAACAGAGAGATGAGAAGTAGCCTGCATAGCAGAGGCTAAAAGAGACATGGGGCTCACATACCACAAAAGTTCCCAAATCATAGCCAAACCAAAGGGACCAGCATTACCCCAATTTTCTTTTTGTTTTAAAATAGCTGATCTTTTTTCTTTTTAAATTTTTGTTGGGGAATATTGGGGGACTGTGTGTTTCTCCAGGGCCCATCAGCTCCAAGTCCAGTCACCGTTTTCAAGCTTTAGTAGCAGGGGGCACAGCCCACTATCCCATGCGGGAATTGAACCTGCAACCTTGTTGTCGAGAGCTCATGCTCTTACCAACTGAGCCATTGGGCCACCCCACCGCCCCCCCCCACCCCCAATTTTCTTATACGAGGCTATGTGTTCCTTTTCTTTTAAGCCTTTCTTCTCCAGATCTCATCTTGGTGTTTATTTTAAGCTAGTTGTACTTTATACAAAAAGATCAAGATGGGGAGCCGATGTGCTTTTCCCACCGGTACCTACCCAATACTCCAAGTTTACTAAACACACAGCCCCTATATCCTATACCAGCAGAGCCAACACAAGCATTCAGTGAACTAAGGGAATTGTCGTAGGACCATGGTAGGGGAGATACATGAGAGGATTCAGAAAGTAGCCTGGAAAGTTTTGGGGTTATTACTGAGCATTTTCCAGTTAAATCAAGGAATGTTCAAGAAAAGTTTACCATAGTTGTTCTGTGTATCTTTGGACCAGGAGCTTCACCATTTCCAGATGAAATGATATGTTATTGAAGCTAAGCGAACACAATTCTCAGGTAGTCGCACTAAGAGCAGTTTCACAACACCTTACATTCCTCTCAGCTATACTAGGGAGTCAGAAGGAAGATGACAGACAACAATCTTTAGCTTGGCCATATTTTGTGCAATTCTTGACCAGGGACATCTGGTCATGCAAAGAAGCTATCAAAGTCACAGAGCCTGGTCAAAAGAATTTAGGATCCAACTTCAAGAGTCTCCCATTAGCCAAAGATAGGAACATTAACACACCAGTAACGTGATCAATCATTACAATAGATTAAAATTTGTCGTACAACACTTTAAAAGGTCGCTCAAACAGGTGCTTTTTGTACCTCTCACCAGTTTCTCACTCCACCTCAGATTTCAGGGCAGCTGTGTTTGAAAGTGTCAGAAAGCTCCTTGCTTGCTGCCACTGTCCCACTCTCCATTTTTCAGCCTCAAAGCATTTGCAAAGCCCTGGGAAGTCTCAACCAGTACTCAGACTCAACATGAAAGTGCAAGGGAGTTAACACAACCCATCTAATGAGGGTAATGAGGGGCAGGAGTCCCTGGCCTCCCACCTTCCGATGGACAATTCTGAGGAACCAATTCCAAATCATTCCTCACAGTCCTTGGCAGGACCATTCCAGCTGCCCACAGCTGTAATAAGATCAATTACGTTCCATCTTTTGACATCTGCTGCTCCTGGTCTCTCTTCCCCTGCACTTTGCTGCTTCCTGGGATCATCTCCCAAACACTGTCTGCACTCAAGTCTGTCTTATTCTCTCTTTTAAATAAAATCAAATCTTTGGAGGACACTAAAGAATTAACTCATTCTTTTGAAAACTGGTAGGTAGAGGAAAAGCAGCATCTATTCTTTCCTACACAAACTACACCTCAGGGTAACCAAGTAGTTGATGAGAGAAGTTTCTCTTTATATAAGAATCACAATCCTAGTGAGTTAAAAGATCCAGAAAACTATTGTCATTGAGCTGCTAACATTACAAAAAAACCAAGCAGGCATTATAAAATTCCTGCGGGAAGTACACGTGCCACTGCAGTAGCCAACCTCCAAGATGACCCTCAATGGTCCCCGTCCCCTGGCAGTCAACCTTGTGTAGCCCCTGCCACCGCATACTGTGTGGGTTTGCCCAAGCAACAGCATACAGAAGTGATAGTATGTCACAGGCACAGCCAAGTTTGGTTCTAACAGAGTGTAATAACCCAGCGTCCTGTTTGGGCACTCTTTCTATTGATGTCTCTCTTGGATCACACGCTTTGGGAGAAGCCTGCTGTCTTACTGGGAAGTGCCCTATGGAGATGCTCTCATGGCAACTAAGGAAGGTCTTAGGTCAACAGCCAGCAAGGACCTGTAGCCTTCAGTCGAACATCCCGGGGGAACTGAGAGGTCTACTAACTGAGCTTGGGATCAGATCCTTAAGCCTCAGCCCAGACTTGAGATGATGCAAGCCCAGCTGACAACGTGACCATAACTTCACGAGACCATGAGCCAGAACCATCCAGCTAAGCAGCTCCCAGATGCCTGATCCTAAGAAACTAAGGTAATAAATGTTTGCTGCTTTACTCTAAGTTTTGGGGTAATATATTATACAGCAATAGGTAAATATGCCACCTGACAAGTCTTGTACCCCCTCCCAAAAAACTGAATCTGAATCCAATCTACTGTTCTAACCACCAACTTCCAGGACACAGAGGAGAGACAGCGACAGGATCCATGACAACAGGGGACTGCAATCAGCAGTGAAAACACTGCCGACTTTAAATGGCTGTTTTTTATTCACAAGTAAGTTACAAGGAGTTAAAAAAAAAAAGAAAGATGGGGAACTAACCTATAGATATAAAAGAGATTTAAGGGACTATCCTAATTCAAATAAATTACAGAAACAAACAATAAATTTGAAACTATCAGGGATACGTGAATAATACTACATATTTAATGATGTTATGAAATTATTTCCGATTTTTAGTGGTAGTACTGTGGTTATGTTTTCAAAAAGTTCCTTATCTTTTAGAGATGCACACTGGAATACTTATGATTGAAATTATACCTAGGATTTGCTGTAACAATAATCTAAGGTGAGAATGGGAAAATGGGGCAGTGGGGGAGGGGGCTGATGAAGTCTGACCATGAGTTGCTGTTAAAGGCAGAGGACAGGTTACAGTATGTATCTACTTTTACTATTTTCTACTTTTGTATATATTTGGATATTTCCTTTGAAAGAAAAAAATGCTTGGCTTATTAATTTTTCACCTAAATTAAGGAGGATGAAAAGGAAATTTCTAGGCAAATTCTACTATGATTTTTTTAAATGGCTGGAATTAAATCAGTTTCCTACTTCCCCAAATGCCCAGAAAATATAAATGAACACTGACCTGAGGAGGTTCAAAATTTGGTCTCCACCAGTTCCCAATGCAATCATCAATGACCCAGTCTTGCAGGACTCCATCTTGACGACCCAGTATCTGTCAAAAAGAAATGATATAGCAAGTAAACAACTAAATACACACACTCATGAACACCCTTCTTCAACGAAGAGAATTTTTTTGGCAGCACTCCTAACAGAGACGTGGCTAACATGCCTTCCATATGGATTTCCTTTCTATAATGTTGTTTATTATGTGTGTCACTCTGCCCAAGACAGACACTATTAGTTCAAAACTGGCAATCTAGCATCAACATAACCATAGAGGACCAATAAATACGTTGTTATGCCCTGGCTATACATGAAAAACCAAAGTTAATCAATTACCTCCATCAGCCAATGGCATAAATTGTTTTTCTAGAATCAACTACAGTTTCTGTATATCACCCACCTGACCAAGTTATAGAAGTGTGCAAAACTCAACAATTTCTCTTTTTGAGTCTATATAGCGTAACACGACACTTAAGTTGTTTTAATCAAAGCTATACTCTACATTTTAATTGGGTCAAAAATGGTTCTACGAGGTTAATAAAGAGAAAGAGCAGTTCCCTGACCCACTTCACCCAGTCCCACTGGCTGTAATTTTCAACTCTTAGCTGTTTTTCCCCAATATTTGCCTCTATTTTAAAAAGCAGTCTTCTTGTTTTTAAATAAACTGTTTTAAGATTTACAGAGAAGTTGCAAAGATGGTACAGACACTTCCCATATACCCCACACCCAGTTTCCCTTATTATAAACATCTTAAATTAGTATAGCACATTTGTCACAACTAATGAACCAATACTGATACCTTATTATTAACTGAAGTTCACACTTTATCCAGACATCCTTAGTTTTTATCTAATGTCTTTTCCAGTTCCAGGATCCCATCTAGGATATCACATTATATTTAGTTATCCTATCTCCTTAGACTGTCCAGGTTTCCTTACTTCTAAACTATCCCTTTTTTTGGAGCTAATAACTGTGTCGTTTCATTTGCTATCACTAATTCATCCCCACATTTTCCACAAGAGCTTAAATTTCTTCTCAATTCAAACATCAATTATCCTGTCAATTTCATTTTTTCTCCCTAAGAGATATTTTTCTATCATCCTGCTCCAATCTGTAGATGCTCACAGCTCTGTTTCACAGCCAAAGTCCTAGGGCTTCCCTTTGCCTCTCGCCTGTGTTGTTAGATCCTCTCTCTAGTCTGAATCCCGTTACCTTGTTTCTCAGTTTATTCTTTCATTTTGGTGAACACCCTCTACTATCTTCCTGCGAGAAGGTACAAGAGATATCACAGTTTTTGAAACTATATGTCTGGAAATAACTTTATTTTACATGCACACTTGATTTAGTTTGATTAGACTAAAAAATTTCGGACAGAAATCATGTTGTCTCACATTTATGAAGGCATGCTCCATGATCTTTTAGCTTCCAGTATTATTTCTGGGAATTCGATGACATTTCTGATTTTGATGCTTTGTATTTAACCCATCTCCCCTCCCCATCCATGAACTTTGGAAGCTTTTAGGATTTTCTGTCTATCCTGATTGGTTTAAAATTTCATGACAATATACCTTCACGTGGATCTTTCAACATTTGTTATAGAGGGCACACCAGTAGTTCTTTTCAATCTGAAAATTTATGCTCTTTTGAGTTTGGGAAATTTTCGTAAATTATTACTTTGCAAATTCTTCCTTTTCTATTTATCTATACAGTTGATCCCTGAACAACACAGTTTGAACTGCATGGGTCTACTTATACATATTTTTTCAATAAATATGTATGGTATACCTATTTTTTCAATAAATACGGATAGTACTATAAATGTATTTTCTTTCCCTTATGATTTTCTTAATAACATTTTCCCTCTAGCTTACTGTACTATAAGGATACAGTATACTTGCTCTCTAGAGGGGACTTTCCCTCTGCCAGCATCACATTGGCCAGCACTAACTGAACTCCCCAAATTTCCATGCCCGCCTGTTTCCACACAAGTGAAGAAAGGAGGAGAAACAAAACCACTTAGAGAAGCAAAAAAAATACAGTATATAATACATATAACATACAAAATTATGTGTTAATTGACTATTTTATCAATAAGGCTTCTAGTCAACAGTAGGCTATTAGTAGTTACGTTTTTGGGGAGTCAAAAGTTATGTGTGGATTTTAGACTGTGAGGGGAGTTGGCGCCCCTAACGATTGTGTTGTTCAAAGGTCAACTGCAATTTATATAATATATGGCCTTCTAGAATGATCTACTAATTTTACCTTTTCTTACCTATGTTCTAGCTTTTTGTCTACTTTCTGGTAGATTTCCTCAACTCAATCTTTTAACTCACTACTGAATTTTTCATTCTGCTAACTTTTTTTTAAATATTCATGAGTTCTTTTTTGTTGGCTGAATAGTCTTGTTTAATGGCACATGGTTCCCTAGATGCAGTATCTCCTTTTACCACACCAAGAATATCAATCATGATTTCGTTGATCACTGATCTTTGTTTCTGCCAAGTTCCTTTTGATTCTGTCAATCTCTTTCACAAGAGGCTTTTCTCCAAAAACCTGATGATAGTTATCTGCTCACAATTAGGGCGAAAGTAATAAGATGCTTAATTGTCACCTCTGTGTGCATGAGTAATAGGGCTCCACTATTTCTTTGGGAAGATTCCTAAATATCATCTGGAGAGTTTTTTATTTCGGGGGTTTTGTTTTTGTTTTGATTAGACAATTTCTCCAGAAACAAAACCTGCAACCTCCAGCCAGGGGCAAAACTAGTTGTCAACACTCTATCAGCCAAGTAGGAGAAGTCTAGAAGTCTCACTAGTCAGGATATAAACCTTTGATTATTCTCCCCATCTCAATTTTTCATTGCTTAGTTTTTTTCTGATTCAGTCTCTACACAGAATCCATCACCAGCCAGACTTTGCCTAACTGTACACAGTGGGAAAGACGATCTAGGTATACAAATACATCCTACATAGACTGCCAGTGCAGTTGTCAGTCCAGGCATAGCCCCCTTTCATAGGCAGCAGGCGCCTCCAATTCCCCAGCCTTTCTGGTACCCTGCAGTGCTGGGTCTTGAGCTGCACTCCTGCTGCGCTGAGGTTTCTGCTGAGTCAGTTATGATTTCTGTCCATCTGCTTTCCAGCTTCTAAATTTTTTTTTCTCATCTTGCACTCCCCTCAGTCCTACTGGATTTGTATCTTTTTTAAACTGCCTTTTTGGTAGTTTTGAGAAGGAGCTGAGGTGAGCAGATAGGTTCAATCTATCATATGTAAACGGACACCCAAGAACAGCACAGTATTTAAGAGTTATAATGCATTTAAAAAATTACCGGAAAGACAAAATAGGTTAAAGTGGTAGAATTAAAGGTAATTTTAGTTTGGTTTCTCCTCTTACTTTTCTGTATTTGCCAAGGTTTTTGCACAGAATATGAATGAGTTCTGCAATTAAAGGTGTTGGGTGGGGGGGCAGGTTGCATGCTAAAAAGAAAAATATTTAATAACGAAAACCACCTATAATCTCAAAAACCTCCCGCATCTATGCGTTTGGCCCCAAATCTTCAGAGGCAGACATGAGAATGACTTTTAAAAAGTAGTACAACTTGGGCCGGCCCGGTGGCTCAGGCGGTTAGAGCTCCGTGCTCCTAACTCCGAAGGCTGCCGGTTCGATTCCCACATGGGCCAGTGGGCTCTCAACCACAAGGTTGCCAGTTCAATTCCTCGAGTCCCGCAAGGGATGGTGGGCTCTGCCCCCTGCAACTAAGATTGAACACGGCACCTTGAGCTGAGCTGCCTCCCGGATGGCTCAGTTGGTTGGAGCGCGGGCTCTCAACCACAAGGTTGCCAGTTCAATTCCTTGACTCCCGCAAGGGATGGTGGGCAGCGCCCCCTGCAACTAAAATTGAACACGGCACCTTGAGCTGAGCTGCCGCTGAGCTCCCGGATGGCTCAGTTGGTTGGAGCCTGTCCTCTCAACCACATGGTTGCCGGTTCGACTCCCGCAAGGGATGGTGGGCTGTGCCCCCTGCAACTAGCAACGGCAACTGGACCTGGAGCTGAGCTGCGCCCTCCACAACTAAGACTGAAAGAACAACAACTTGAAGCTGAACAGAACCCCCCACAACTAAGATTGAAAGGACAACAATTTGACCATTGTTCCCCAATAAAGTCCTGTTCCCCTTCCCCGATAAAATCTTTTAAAAAAAAAAAAAAAAAAAAAAAAAAAAGTAGTACAACTTGAGCAATGCCTAAAAGATATGTGCAAAAATGAAAACAGGTAAGTAACAGGAATCATTCTCTTGCCAAAATTCTAGAGGCCTACTCTGGAACAAAACTACCTGCATTCAAATCTCCAGCTCCATGCCATACTAGCTGTGTAAAATCAAGCAAATCACCTGAACCCTCTGTGCCCGTTTCCTTATCAGTAAAATGAGATTAATAATAATACCTACTTCCTAGGGCTGTTGTAATGGTTAAAGGAGTTTCTGCACATAAAACATTTAGTGCCTAGCACAATAAATACCTAATAAACGTTGGCTTTTATTAACCATTATTGTTACATCAGCATTTCAATGAAAAAAAGTTAAAATGTTAAGATAAAGCAAGCATAAGTTCAATTCATAGAAAATAAACATTGTACATACTAACACTCTGGGATTTAAGTTTTATTTATTAAAAAGTATTCAAATTAAACTTATCCTTTTCACAAGACATAAAAAGCCTAATTATCCATTAAAAGTTGATGATATTCAGATAGACAATAATAAAACTGTCAAAAACAGAAAAATACCTCTGTCATTAAGCGTTTTAGTCCTTCAACTTCATCTTCTCCTGGGTTAAGTTCACCACCAGGTCTGCATAAAGGTTAAGAATTTCAGCTTTCAACTTAATACAATTTTGGAACAACAGGAAGAAGACAATAATAGTTATTTCTATCAAGTAACTGAATAACACATTTCAGTGTCACATGATAAGGCAATCACAGCAAACAAATATCTAAGAGAGGGGGAAGAATGTGCTAGAAATTGAAAGTTAAATTCATAATGTTAATTTACCAGACTAACAGTGTACAAACCCTAATGTTAAACAAACAAAATATGTACCATAACATAAATATCACATAACTGCTGGCCACCAGTCCACCCTAATCTCTTTTCTTATCTGGTGATAATGGAGTCTGGCAATGTCCAGAGAGCAATGACTCATATTCTTTAGGTCTGAAGAATAGGGCATTTTTCCAGAATTCCAACCTAAACATCTGACACCTCTCTTTTGGTATAATCTGGTCAAACAGTTGTGAACTAAATGCATATTGAGAAATGTATCAGCTTAAATGACAGAACTAAACCATTATCTATAAAAATGTAAGCCATTTTAAGAATAAGAAACAGGATTCATCCTAAGAAATAGTATCAATTGTTCTTAGTAACACTACAATGACACCTAGGTAATAACTGAACCTGGACCAATTTGTGTTTAGCAGGGCTCCTATCAAGCTTGGTCATTAACATCAACAATATACAGAAACATGCAGATTTCTAGTTAAGCAGTAAATGAGCACAGCAATGGAGAAAAATTACTTGTGATTTTCTCTCTCTAAAGACTCCATTAATAGCCGTGTTTGTTGAGATAAATGACTATGGGCTAAAAGTGTATTCCAAAGCTCCATAAAACAGCAATCCTATTAAAAGCTGTCTTGCTGTTAATTTCCAATGACACTTACAATTTGAAGAAAGTTGTTCCCAGCTGTAGCAGTAGCACATGGGGTAGCCGGTGCTCATGTACAATCAGAACCCCTTCTACAGTCCTCCTCATTCCAATTTTATCAAATTCCTCCCTCATGCGCTGAAATCTGGCTGCAACAGAACTGTCCTTCTCATAGAGGGGCTCTTTTGTACCAAAAGTATAATTGGTAAGAGGGTACCTGTGGTCCAAAGACAAACATCTAACATGAGAATTGAAGACCATAATTTACAGTAACAGATACCAACCACATTAAAAAAACAACAACACCCTGGTAAAAAAGTATATATTGTACTCAGAGATGTAAGATTTGACCAAAGTTATATAACTAGTTAAATGAGAGCAGAGACTAGAATCCAAGTCTTTAGACTCTAAAACCAGAGCTTTTATTAGATCAAGCTGTTAACTCCACACTTGAACTTTCAAGTGTAGTAGACAGCACTATTCTGAAGGCCCTTAAATGCTCAGAGAAGTGGCTACCTGGACATCTCGTAATCCTCTGGTTGTAGATCATGGCTGCTATACTGACACTGCCAACCAGCTAATGTCCCCTTGGGCTCCTCTGGCTACTAATCTAATCAGAAATTCTATTAGTTATGGGTGATAAGGGCTCATCTCTTTTTCTACAAGCTGAACCACCACTTTCCATCTCTCCTGTTGTTTGCCATTTCTGTCCGTCAACTATCCTCAGACTTTTTTGGGAGCACAACCCTTTCCTCTTCAGATGAACTCCCCCCCCCCCAAACTTTTAGCTTTCTCCATTTGTTTTCTATTCATTATTGTTATTCTCCCTTTCTCATTCAACTCGTCTGCCTATTATACCTAATCTAAATATTCTCTCCTCCTTTATCAAGAATTCACAATAAGGCTCTTATTGTTGAAGACTATTTTCATTGTGCCTAGTAAAAATCAAAATTTTCCTTAAAGATATACCACATTTTTTAATTAAAGTTTATTGGGGAGACAATTATTAGTAAAGTTACATAGATTTCAGGTGTACAATTCTGTATTACATCATCTATAAATCACATTGTGTGTTCACTACCCAGAATCAGTTCTCCTTCCATCACCATGTATTTGATCCCCTTTACGCCCATCTACCATCCTCCTCCCCCCTTCCCCTCTGGTAACCACTAAACTATTGTCTGTGTCTGAGATTTTGTTTCTCTTTTGTTTGTCTTGTTCTTTTCTTGTTTTTAGTTTATATACCACATATCAGTGAAATCATATGGTTCTCTGCTTTTTCTGTCTGACTTATTTCACATACAACCTTGGAAACCCTCAATCATAAGCCTTACAGTAAGAAGCCTTCGATTATAAGCCTTTGAGTAAGAATGTCTGGGCCACACCTGCCTATCCCCAAGGTATCTATTCTACACAAATGTCTTGACATTAAGTCAGTAACTATATAATTAATCTACTCTGCTAATTCTAAAAGGGGAACAAATCAAGGTTGCCAAAACTTAAAAAAATTAATTCCAAAAGCCAGATTCTAAGCATAAATGAAGAAGCACTAAAATATACCATTTCCAGGGTGCTTTAAAGATTTTTAGAAAGAACTAGGCCTAATACTGAATCTAACACTGCCATCATTAGCAGCAGCAATCTCACACAGCACTATGAACCAGGCAATTATTAAAAACTGCTTTATATATATTATTTAGTTCCCACAAACCAAGTTATAAAGAATTAAGGATAGTTATAACACATCTCTACTGCAAGAACCAGCTCTCACATCAATGAGAAGACGCAATCAAGATGGAATGTCATTTTCAGCTGTGAAATCAGAGTATCAGCCTGGACACACATATTATTTCCATCACACTGTGAGCTTTACAAAGAGGGACTACATCTTACTTCCTCAACACTGTATACCCAGCATTAGGTCCAGTGCCTGGTACAAAGTAGGCATTTATACAGTATTTCCTAAAAGAAACCATAACGGGGGAGAGAGAACTTATTTTCAATTTAGATCATTACTCACCTAGATGAACTGAATTCACAACACAATGATTATTTCTAAATACTGTATTTATGGGGGTGGGGGGAAGTCCTGCAAATCCATCAACCCATAACTTTAATGGAGCAAAGATTAAAACATTTTCACCAAGTTAATTCTACATAGTTGCTTAATGCAAATTGATCCAGTAATCAAGCAAATCAAGGGAAAACTGTGAGTCCTAGTTCTAATTACCACTAAAGTAATCCAGAAGCTGTGCTTTCACATTTTTTAAATGGAGAACATTTGCCTTTTCCACTTCATGGGAATCTTATGAGGATTATAAGAGCTATAAAATTAAAACGTTATGTTAATGCAATAGGTAGAGACATTAACTTGTACATATGCAGCTATCTACTAGTTCCAGATTTCATAAACTCAACATTTTTATTATCTAAATTTCCAAGCCAGCATCTATTTTGTTAAATAAAACAACAATCATCTCTTCAATTTCAAATCACTTTTGGGTGGGAAAAGCTCATTTATTTGAATATAAAACAGAAACACCTAACATGTCCTACCGAAACACTAGTATCAGTATATCCTCGCACCTTTTAAATACTAACCAGCATTAAGTGGCCACTTTCCTCCATTAAGGTCAGCATCACAGTGCCTCACAAACTCTCAGGAACGATAAAAGAGCACACTGACAATTTCCTGATCTAGTCACCGCCCAAATGCCAATTACCTGCCACAGCAAGATTACTCCTGAAAGTGACCTCGAAATGCAATGGCTTGAAGTGCTTAAACAGAAAGGTGTTGACCATAAAACGCAGCCACAATGGGTCCCCTGGGGCTACATTCTGGTCCCCACCATGGTCTGAAAACCCAACCACAACAGCATCCACCCTCTCATGAGGAGCGGCCTACAGGATGCGCGGATGCTCTTGCTGCGGCAGAGAAGCATGTGAACGCATAGAGCAGGCTAGTTAGCCCTAAGCAGACGAGTAAAATGTGTTCATGAGCTGAAATGCAATACAGCACTTAAGAGGGAAAAACTACGTCTACGCGTTATAACTACGGCTTGAAAGCTCATCGCTAGAAAAGTAAACACCACGTTTTGCGGTGAGTTATCTCGAGAGAGGTGCGGAAAAGTCTGAGTTCAAAGCAAACTTGGGTTCTTCCTATAACGACTGAATACAGGGACATGGGAACAAGCCTTCTTTCCCGAAAAGGAAAACGCTCTCAAGGAGGACTCTAACCCCTTAGGCGCTGGAGAACAAGGAAGAGGCCTGGGGGGGTTAGAAAGGCGTGCACTTGAGGGCGAAGTGGAGGTGGCGGGGAGGCGAGGAACCCGCCGAGGGCCGGGGTCGCGCCGGGAAGTCGGAGACTTAAGGAACTCTCCCAAGAAAGACACCGAAAAGGCAGCGCGCGAAGGTCAGGACGCACTTACAGGTTGATGGTGCGCTCCAAGGTGAGGGGCTTGGTCTGCTGGATGTACTTGTTGCCGAACTGGTTGACCCCCCGGGGCCAACCGGTCTGCGAGCGATTCGGCGGCACCACGGACATGCTGGCGAGCTGGGGTACGGGCGGCGAGCGGAAAAGGGGAGGCAGGGAGACTTTCCCGATGCCAGCAGCGGTTATCTTCGTCCCACTCAGCAGCCGCCGCCCGCCATTAACATGAGAACGCAAGAGAAGGCGTACGCACGCCGGAAGTGCATACGGAGCATCTGGCGGCAGGAAGTAGGGAGGCGGTGGCGTGCCAGGCTGAGCACCATTGGACCGATCGCTAGTGGGATGGCCGCAATATCTGGAGGTCCCATTGGTAAATCAGGTATGGGTTCCGCCTTCTCCTACTTTGATACTTCCTATTGGATGGTGCTGGGAAAGGGGGCATTCTGGGAATTATAGTCTCCGTAGGAAAAATAACTGCTGGATCTGCGTGGCGTGGGTCTGTGCTTCTGAGGAGATGGATGGGAAACGACCCGCTGAGCCCGGCCTGGGCCTGACGGGGAAAAAGAGAAAGAAGGAGGTGATGGCGGAGTTTTCGGATGCTGTCACTGAGGAAATCTTGAAAAAGCAGGTGGCTGAGGCCTGGAGCCGCAGGACGCCGTTCCGTCACGGTAATTGGGTGCTGTGAAGCGCACGTCGCCGCGCGGTGGTCTAAGGGCCTCTGAAAGTCCTGGCTCTCTAGCCGAGCCCTGGGCAGTGGGGCCACAAGGGAAGAGCTCTTGACAGCGTGACGTTGGCCACCTGCCACTCTCCTGCCTGGCCTGCTGCTAACTTGCATTCCAAGTTCAGTTTGGATTTAGAAACTTGAGAAGAGGAAGAAATGTAGGCCGTAGAGTTTGGGGAAATAAAAGGTAGGAAAGTTCCTAGTTGAATTCTGGAACCAAGGATTACTGAGTTAGAATCCTCTCCACTGATTGTGCGTCGTTGTCAATGGGTTTAACCTGTTAAAATTTCACTTCCTTCCTATGTAAAATGGAAGCTGATAGCATTTACCTCGGAAAGATGTTGAAGAAGATTAAGAAGCTAATGCATGTATGCATAAAATTTTTTTCCCTCGATAAGGACCAATAAATATTTAGGCATATCTGGGCGGCTTATGTGATATTTTCCTGCGCGGATAATGCTCGGTTGTCCCATGACAGTGTAGCCATAGCATTTATTGTGAGCTGCTAGGTAGCAGGCACCTGAGCTTACACATTTTTTGTTAACGTGCCTATAGTTCAACTACATGATCTATGAAAATAAACGTGTTGACAAAGGGAAGGAACCTACAATGAACGATTCCAACCTCAGTTTCACATATCACCATACAGGATAAGAACTCTGCTTAATGCATCATGTTTTCCCTTTTAAAAGTTTGCCATCACCCCAATAAACTTTAACTTAAAAAAAAAAAAGTTTGCCATGATTTTTGTTTCAGTTAGTGCTTTGAAGAGGTGAGTCCTTGGTGCTCTAGGTATCCATGGAATGTGAAAGTGTTTCAAGTGCAATTTCTGTACACTCAGGAACTTCTCAATTTCCTGATCTATAGGATGGAGATAGTGACATTGTCTACCTTAGAATTGTTGAGAAGATTAAATGAGATAATGTGTGTAAAGCACCAGTGTGCCGTGTGCTTGGTAGGTGGTGGTGATGATTTTTAGAGGGGTACGTAATGTAGCTCACCAGAGTCAGTGGGTAAAACGCTGGGGGAGAAGTCATGAAATTAGAGGAAATTATGCCTGAACTGATTAAAAAAATATATGTGTGTATTGCAACTTCCTTAGACAGTAACTTGGGGAAAGAAAAAGGATTAAAGGAAAATTGCCAGACAGTATTGCTATTGTCATTTTTAATTTCGGGGGAAATAAATTAAGACTCTAAAATACATTCAACAAGTAACCATTGAACTAAAACAAACAAACAAACAAAACCCAAAAGAGCAGGAACCTTACTTTACTGATATCACTTATACTCATATTAAGGACTAATATTTTAAGCACAGTATCTTTAAAAAGTAGTATTAAGTGGATAAAGAAAAAAGGGAAGAGCTTCTAATTCTCCCCCATATCTTAGACTTGAGGTACTAGGTTCCTGAAAATTCGTGACCATCCCCTTTTTTATTCTCTTTACTATGCTGCTCGGGTCAAAAATACAAAAGGAATGTTTTCTTTCCAACAGAAGCCATTGTCATGGACATGGACCCCTTTCTTCACTGCGTGATCCCAAACTTCATCCAAAGCCAAAACTTCTTGGAAGAGCTTCAAAAGGAACTTTTGAACTTGGACTTCCATGAAAAGTATAATGATTTATATAAGTTTCAGCAGGTATTTATGCCCCTTTCCATTAGCTCTTTCACTTCAGAGATTTATTATCTATAAAATCATTCAGTAGCTTTAGACTTGAGGTTTTTAGATTGGGTTTGCCTTGGAGGGTCCTTGCCTTGATGTTAAAAGCATTCATTCCTTTAACATAAGCTTCCTGAGTGTTAATTATGTGTTAGGTGCTATCATCCTTTGGGAGTCTTTGCCAATTCCTCCCCTATAAGACTTTAAAATCTAAAATAATAAAGGTGATGGTGGTGACGGAGAGTCAAAAAATACGGTAAGCCAAGAAGTACATTACAAACAAAAGTATATTTTGGGGAGTGGTATACTGAAGAGGGTTGTACATTGGAAGATAATAACCATTTAAATTTTTGAGTTCATGTATTTGTTTACGTGGCTTGATGTATTGCAGTACACTCTCCACTGTAGTATGTCCTATAGCAAGTGAGTTAGATCCATTCTTTTTTTGGTGGGCAATTTAATTTGGCAGAATAGACTATCTCAAAATCAAAGCTAGTTTTTCTACTCTTAGAAAACAGGCCCAAACTAGGGATACAAATATAGATCGTCGGTTTCCCCAGTTTGGGGAGCTATCTTTCAGTACATACTATACATCATTCTTAGAAATCCTTTATAAAACTTCAAGGACATCAGCCCTTAAAAAAAAAAAAAAAATCACAAAAAAATAAATTAAAAATGAAAAAGATGAATTGTTTTGTTTTCTTTGTATTTTCCCTTTGATTTCTCTTTATCTGAGATGAGATTAAATAACGTGTTTCTTTTTCTTGCTTTTATTCTTTTACACTAGAGCTGATTGTCTGGTCAGCTGGTTGTGGCCCATCTCTCTTGGACATGTGATTGAATTAACCAGGTTAAACAAATGAATGATGTGACTCATAATTCAAAAAATTGAATGAAAATTAACTTTTATGCATAGTAAAGTTGCGTAGGTTAATTAAAAACCATTGTTGTTTGCCTTTTTAATTATATCAACTTTGATAACATTAGGTCTCTTTTGTTGATTTAGAGCTAAATACATCTCTGATTACTAAAATTGAGAAATCAAAGTGGTTTTCACTTAATGCAATTTTATAAGGGAAAATATGTCTAACTGTGAAGTCAGTCAGAGGCAAAACAATAAAAAGGGCCTGGGGTGATGAGGGGGAAAAAGCCATTACTTTAGATCCCCTGGGTGTTTGGTGAAACTCTGCTGTGAATAATTTTTACTATGCTCACTTTGGGACAGAACTTCATCCTAAGACAGTAAATATAAAAACTGTTTTCAGTCTCCAGTCCATTCAAACTTCGCCTATATCTTTTTGCTTTGCTCATGCTGTGAATTGACTTGATAATTGGGTCTCTAACATCTCCCAATCCCCTTAACCAAGTTTGTCATTAGAAGTAGCCTCATATTCTGTATTTATTTTAAAGCAAGCATTATTCAGTGCCTGCTTTATGCCATGGCAAGTGCTTTATATTTATTAATCCATTAAATGCTCATAACAGTCCCATGACGGACATACATTACTATTCCTGTTTTACAGATGAGGAAACTATACATCAGTTTTTCTTTCTCTTCTGGATCATTCTCTTTAACATACAAAAAAAAAAAAAGCTCATCATCTCATCTTAAGAAAAAAAAATGCTCTGGATCTACCTGTCCCCTTAAGCTACCACCCCGTTGCTCTGCGTCCCTTGACAGTAGCATTCCTTGTGAGTTGTCTGCACTGTCTCAGATTCCTCTCCTCCCGTTCTGTTAAGACCGCTGTGGTTAGGCTTTCACCTAGTACACGGCACCAAACTGCAGTCTTCAAGGTCATTCACAACATCTGCATCAGTAAATTCAATCGCCAGTTTCAGGCCTGGTTTGTGATTTTTTTAATGGAGAGCACAGCTCACAGTGGCCTATGTAGGGATTGAACCGGCAGCTTTGGTGATCTTAGTACCATGCTCTAGCCAACTGAGCTAACCAGCCACCCCATTCAGGCCTGGTTTTACTTGACCTCTCAGCAGCATTTGACCTATGTTACTCCTTCCTCCTGGAGACATTTGCTTTTTTCACTTTCCTTTCAGGATACCATGCTCTGCTGGTTTTCTTTCTACCTCACTGGTGAGTCCCTCTTAGTTTCCTTTGGTAGGTCTTCCTTATGTCCCTGACTTAATGATAAAGTACCCGAGGGCTGAGCCCTTGGACCAAGCAGATTTCCAGGAGCCCCTAATCTTGCTTCTAATCCTGGATCTCTATTTAGTGTCTCACACTTAAGTCCAAAACTAAACTCCTGATCTTCTCCCCATAAGTCTTCCATCTGCAGTTTTACCCATTCCGGTTAATGGCAACTCGATCTTTCCACTGGCTCTGGCTAAAAACCTAGAGGTCATCCTTGATTCCTCTCTCAAACCTCATACCCAGTTCATTAGGAAATTCTACCTTCAAAATATATCCAGAAAAACCCACTTCTTTCAGCTTCCACTGCCAGCAGCCAACACTTGGTCCAAGCCATCTTTGACTCTCCCCAGGATCATTCTATTAGTGTATTAACCACTCTCCCTGCTTCTACCCTTCCCCCTACACACACAGTATTCTTTTAAAATGAAAATGGACCCAAGAGAATTGAAAACATGTTCACATAAAAACTAGTACACAAATGTTTATAGCAGCATTATATTATTCATAATAGCCAAAAAGTGGAAACAACCCAAATGTCCATAAACTGATGGATGGATAAACACAATGTGGCATATCCATCATAATGGAATACTATTCAGCCAGAAAAAGGAATGAAGTACTAATATTGCTACAACATAGATGAACCTGGAAAACATGTTAAGTGAAAGAAGCTAGACACAAAAGGCCACATACTGTATGATTCCGTTTATGTGTCATGTCCGAATAGGCAAATAGAGAGGCAGAAAGTAGATTAGTGGTTGCCAGAACCATTTGTCACCTTTTATAGTAATAATCGACTTTTTATATTTATCATCTGTCTCCCTTAACAAGAATATAAGCTCCACTGTAATAACTTAAGTATTTGTTGAATGAATAAGACCTAGAGAAGCTAAGAGACTTGCCTTAGTCACAGACTGCCAAATGGAGGGGCCACGCCTCAAACCTAGGCAGTTTGGCTTCAGAGTCTTAGCCACAGTGCTATACAGGCTCTTAACCACAGTGCTTACTGCCAGAATACTCACTGACACCTTCTCCTGTGTGCATCTAACGTGAAGGAAATCCTTTTTTTCTTTTTTCATGATCAAGTCTGACGATTTGAAGAAGAGAAAAGAGCCTCACATCTGTGCTTTAAGGTAAACAAGTAATCGTATTTGTTGGGTGCCTAATATGTGCCAGGCTGGCTAGTACATGCTTTAAATGTTATGTCATACAATCTTTGCTGACATTATTTTCCCATTTTCTTGAAGAGGAAACAGACTCTGAGAAAGTAAATCACTTCTTCAAGGCTGCCTAGGAAAAAACCAAGGGAGCTAAGATATAAACTCAAGTCTGATTCTAAGACCCAAGTTCTCAATGATAAAATGTTCGACCTTGTTAGTAGTCAGGGAAACAAATTAACACTGAAGGTACCACCATTCACCTATTAGGTTGGCAAATATTAAAAACAAAATTTCCAGGGCTGACAGAAGTGTAGATACCTTTATACGCTGCTGCAGTCTTTCTTAGAAGATGGTTTGGAAAGATGTATCAAAACCTAAAAATTAGGCTTATCTTTTTGTAGTGTAATTCCACGTATAGAGTTTATCCTGAGAAAATAATTAAGGATGTGCTCTGGGAATATTAGTCCTAAACTATGGAAGTTTAAAGTGAGGACCATTCTCAGGAATGGATCTCTTGAGTAAACCACAACCTCCAGGAAGATTGAGTTGTGGCATAGATTCAAATGGAGCCCACACCGTGGCATAACAAGTCATCTCTTTTGTTTACATTTCTAGGAAAATTCTGTTTGAGGATTTCCGGGCTTGGCTTTCTGACATTTCCAAGATTGACCTGGAATCAACTATTGACATGTCCTGTGCTAAATATGAATTCTCAGGTAAGAAAGATAAAGCCCTGATGTCTGTAAGATTTAAAGGTTTTGACTAAATAATGGTGGAAAGATAGTGTCAGTGTATCAAAATCCTAGGCCATGAATCCCTGCATAGCACTAAGACCTTCTTAATAAGGAAGGTCTGACCCAGCTCATACAGAAATGCCCGTCATAGTGGAAGGTGTAAGGCAGTGGTTCTTTGAGAATATGATGAAAACTCTTGACCATTTTGTCAGAAAAGTGCCGATAATGCACATACGAGTACACACCAACTTTCCATATAATATCAGGAAATTCAGCGGTGACATTGTAAACTCCCCTCTTAGACTTCTTAGGGAACAAATGTCTCCCCCAGTGTCATTTTTTCTTTTTTCCTTTTTTTAATTTTGAAGGTAATAAGTGAGTATACTCTTAAGGAAAAAAATTCGAACAACGTAAAAATATACAGTGTGAACCTTGATAGTTCCCTTCACCTTCTCCTTGCCCCCCCCTTTCTTTACAGAGGTATCCATTCTCACCAGTTTGGGGTGCATCCTTCCAGTTCCCTTTCTGAGCATAAATGTCTTTTTGAAAACATGTTTGGTTTTTTCGCCTGGAAGGAAAAGTGTTTTGTTTTGGGTTTAACTCTTATCCTGGGGAAGTTTAACTTGGTAACAACTTTTGAGGATAACTTAGTAATACACATAAAGAGTGATATCATATGCCCTTCTTTTAACTTTTTTTCTTTTTGAAGTAATTTCAAACGTACAGAAAAGTGGCAAACATAGTACATATAATTTTTCTCCTGTTTTACTTGAAAGTGGGATGTCATTATGATGCTCCATGTCCCCTGAATAACTTCAGTAATTCCTACAAGGACATTCTCCTACGTGAAAATCAGGAAATTGGAGTGACACAGTATTCCCGTCCAATTCACAGGCTCCTTGCAAGTTCCATCATTTGGTCCTTCAGCAGAACACAGTCCAGCACTTACTTGTCTCTTTAGTCTCCCTCAGTCTAGAGCAGTTCCTCAGTCTCTTGTTTCATGATGCTTCTGACTATTTACAGATGAGTTATTTTGTAAAACTTCCCTCAGTTTCGGTTTGTCAGTTGCTTCCTCGTGGTTAGATTCAAGTCATGCGTTTTTGGCAAGAATATTACAGATTTATGTGTTCTTATTGCACCTTATCAAGTGGCACACAGTTTCTGTCGTCTTACTAGTGACAGTAACTTTGATCACTTAACTAAGGTGCTGCCTGATATCACATTTGTCTGTAAATTATTATTTCCTCTCTATAAGGTAAGTATTTTGTGAGGAGATACTTTAAGATTATGTAAATTTCCCATTTCTCCTCAACCTTTGATTCACCTGTTCTAGCATCCACTGATTATTCCTTGCTAAATTATTAGTATGCATGTTGCCAAATGGTGATTTTTACAATAAGATCATTTCTTCTGCATTCATTAGTTGTCACTCTACTGTAAGGACAACTTTTTCCTCTCCCCATTATTCATTTATTTAGGTCAGTGTGGATTTACGGACTTACTATTTATATAATGGGTCATTAGTTACTGTCATTTTATTGATGCTCATATTGTCCCTGATTTGATCAAGGGCAGCACCTTTAAACTGACTTACGTGTCCTTTTGATATGTCCCCATCATTCTTAATACGTCTTATTTTCTGGCAAAACAAGATTTTCCAGGCTTACCTTACCTTTCCCCTGCTCTACACCTGGAGTTGGCTGTTCTTTCAAAGAACCCTAGTTCCTTTAGTGAAGAATGATACTTAAAAATCAAGATGGGGACTCCAGGTGTTTTTGCTATTAGGGTGGCACTTCTCCCAGACCCTTTTAGTGGAAGGAGGCAGTAAATATATGTATGCATTTACATTTGTATTTCTGTATCTGTACTTACATCTGTATGTTTACATAAATATCTATATAGATATATAAGAAACTGAATTCACATTGATTCCTCCAGTTCCAATTCAACATGATAGAGTTCATTCTAGATTTCTCCTTTCCTCTGTGTGGAAGTCCTTTCTTCAACAGTGAGAAACCTGGCTTCCATTATCATCAATATATTTTTCGAAACAATCCCTCCACGTGTGAACGATCTCAGTTTACCGTAGTACTCCCTCTTCCACTCTGCATGGCTGCATGCCTTGCTCAACCCCACCTAATGGCTTTAGAAGTTTAACTCAAGAAATTAATGGGAACAAGTACAAAAGAGATCTATGTGTAATGGTGTGCATTAAAGCATTCTTAATAGACAAGAAATGGAAACAATTAACAAATAAAAGAGTGGTTAAGAGGGGAGGGAGGTAATTCATAATCCATATAGTAGAATAACTGCAGCCAATGAAGAGATGACAAGTGTGTATATTGAGATCGAAAGACACTTACCACATAATTAAAAAAAGACCAGGCCATGGAATAAACACCGTAGGATACCATTTTTTTCAAAAGCAAATACATGTATGTAGAAAAAATATTAGATTATATGTAAAGATGTTGTCGGGGATTATCTCCAGGTCTAACTACATACGCGTTCTTCAGTGTTTTTTAGAATTTTTAATATTGACAGTTTTCTCTCTTTAATTATGAAAGGGGAAATCCGTACCATTTTAAAGCTGGAAGAGCTGACATTACAATGAGTATCAGATGGACTGGTATTAAGTGCAGGGTCAGGTATCGGCTGCTCAGTGTCTCTGCAGGGACATTAAGGTGTGCGTTGAACTTGCAGATGCCCTACTGTGCCACGACGACGAGCTGGAAGGACGCCGGATTGCCTTCATTCTTTACCTGGTTCCCTCCTGGGACAGGAGCTTGGGGGGCACCCTGGACCTATACAGTGTTGATGGTAAGACAAATGTGTGCTCTTCAACACCAGTAGCCACCTCTGAATTCTCACAGGCAATATCTGTATGTGTCAGAGGAGATGGAAGCCATTGATTACAGCGACAGCCGCAGGAGGACTTACTGCTAGCCCTGACAGCCACCTCTCTCACTTGTACTTGAGATAATCATTACTCGAGATGAAAAGTTGTCAGACCTGGCTTCGGAATACAGACCAGGGGTAGAGAGCACGTAAAGCTGCTTGTGGCTGTCAATCTGCCAGGACCTGTCCATCTGACAAAGTCAGGGTTTTTTGTTTTAATAACTGACCCCAGGGGTTGACTCCAGGAAACTTCCAGCCCTCATCAATAATATATGAGTGGTAACAAATGTCAGCTGGCAGAACTAGCAAGTACGAGTGAAACAGATGGAAAGGGATGGTATTTGGGGCTCTGAAGGGTACATCTAGATACACTTAGAAACGTGAGTATTGTCCAGGTGAAACGAGGTGGCCTGGAAGTGGTTAATGATAATGAAATCACATTCGTGGATGTGTTCTCTCCTGGTACAGAACACTTGCAGCCGAAGCAGATTGTCAAGTCTCTTATCCCTTCGTGGAACACACTGGTTTTCTTTGAAGTGTCTCCAGTATCCTTTCACCAGGTAAAGACTGTAAGCCACAAATAAATAGAGACCTAAGGATCATGCCTTTTAGTCACCCATTATCTAAATGTGACAGCTTCCTTTTGGACTTAAGTGGCCAGGTTGTTTTCACACCTAGCGTGGAGGGTCCTGAAATTAGTGTGCCTCGGCTGGTAATCTTCTCCTGTTCTTTGTGCTGATGTGTCGCTGGTCTTGTCCTTGCAGGTGTCTGAAGTCCTGTCTGAAGAAAAGTCGCGTTTGTCTATAAGTGGCTGGTTTCATGGTCCTTCGCTGACCAGGCCTCCCAACTACTTTGAACCTCTCATCCCTCGGAGCCCTCACATCCCACAAGATGTAAGGACAAATTCCTGCTGCCGGGATTCTTATCTTAGAAGCTGGAGCATATCATTTGTTTTTCTGGTTTAAAACTGCTATTCCTGATAATGAGACTAGACTTTGAGCTTGTCCTACCACTCTTCATAGGTAAACTTTTGATAGTGTCTTTTTCTCAGGTATAGTTTACCATCACTTTATGTTTAACAAGGAAACAGTTAAAAAGTGGGGACTTGCGTATACTTTACTAGTATGAAATGATGTAAGAACAAAAGCAATAGGATTATTAACTCATCTTTTGCATCTGCTACTGCTTTGCAAGCATGAAATTTTGTATGATTGGATCAACCCTACCTATCTGGACATGGATTATCAAATTCAAATTCAAGAAGAGTTTGAAGAAAGGTCTGAAATTCTCCTGAAGGAGTTCCTAAAGGTAGGTCAGCACATCTTGTCTGGTATATCTTGGGTGGATAAATAGGCGTCACCAAGAGTTTTTGTTCTTTTTGTTGTTGTTCCTAGTTACAATGTTTATGCCATCCTCTAATTTAAATAAAATACAGAAATGATAATAACTAACATTGGTATCAGCTAGGTGCTCAGTGGGTTAAGAGTCCCTTGCGTATTCCACAGTTCTCTAGAATCTTAATGGTAATAGACACACAGAGAAGCTCCTACACTGAAAATCAGTTGTGTGTGGTCCCCTTCCTATCCGCTTGAATATGGTGCCTACTATTTTAATGATAGGTTACTAATCGATCAACACTATTACTGAAAGTTCGGCAATGATGAGGCAGCACATTAGGGTGAAGAGAGAACTAGATCAGAAGTCAGAAGACCTTCTATTCCTGGCCTGGCTCTGACTGGACTGACCTGACCACATCCCTCAATCTCTTTGAGCTTTTATTTCATCATCGTTACACTGGAGTAACACCTGCCATGCCCACCTTTGAGAGTTGCTGTGAGGCCCAAATGAGATCACGTACAC
Organism: Rhinolophus sinicus; assembly: GCF_036562045.2. Classification (NCBI taxonomy): domain Eukaryota; kingdom Metazoa; phylum Chordata; class Mammalia; order Chiroptera; family Rhinolophidae; genus Rhinolophus; species Rhinolophus sinicus. Next base: position 40,836,984 of record NC_133760.1, on the reverse strand, counting down.
TGGTGCTTCAGAGTTGACCTAGGGTCCCATGAAATGACAGTCCCAGGAGCTGTTTCTCCATGAAAAAATGGTTGAGAGACAATACATAATGTCTCTCTCTCGGAATTTTATAGCTGACATTGGGGTATTAAGCAATTTGAGTAGTAGTAAATAAACTTGTTTAAGCCTATTTAATTCAGTTTACCTAAACCATGCTTTGGGGTCCTTTTTCTTAAGACTGATATGACTGTTGTTTTCAGAAAACTCCTTAGGAAACTGCGTTAAACAAGTACGTATATAGCCTGTGGAGAATATTGCAGTAGGTTACTCAGTTTCTGTACTGTACTTGACATTTAAATTTAGAATGCTGACTAAATAAAGGGAATGAGCTGAGGCCTGGGGAATCTGTTGTTATATAGAGATTTTTCATTGTAATGACACTGACTTACGCAGTTCAATTTTTTTTCTTATACCTTACCAATTAAAGAGTCTGTATTAAAAAATAAAAATAATAAAACTTTTTTTTAAAATTAAAAGAATATTATCCTCATTTTATAAATGCAGGAATTGAGAGGTTGAGCAATTTGACATAAGATAAACAACTACTTAAGGAAATGGCCCAAATCAACACTCAGGTCTCTTGGCTAAAGCATGCTGACAATTTATCCAGTCTTGGCTTTGGCTTCACCATATCAAGACTGGGGAATCTTGTGCAAAAGGGATGAGAGTTAACTGACCCCTTTAGAAGTCAGCCAGAATGATTCTGCAGGGCTGCAAGACCAGTGTGGGATCACAAGGAGATTTTTAACTGCTTTATTTGCTCATTTTCCAGCCTGAGAAATTTGCAGAGGTCTGTGAGGCTTTGGAGAAAGGAGATGTGAAATGGAGCAGCCGAGGTCCCCCTAACAAAAGGTAGAACCCATCATGCAAGACGTTTGCATCTGCATTTGGCACCTGCCTGTTTGTCTGACAGACTCACCTTCAATAATAGGACATTTGCCCTAGTGATGTTTGGTACTCAGGGACATCCAGTAGCAGGCCCGAATAGAATCTCACTATTATAACAACATGTGCTTTAGTAAGCTATGCCAAGATTTAGGGAGAGAGGTACAAAGCTAATGATCAGCTTTTGTTCCACGAGTAATTTGACATCTGTGGCTTTGATGAACGACTGACATTGCTGCTTTTCAGGTTTTATGAGAAAGCTGAGGAGAGCACACTTCCTGACATACTGAAGGACTGCATGGCATTATTTCGCTCCGAGGCACTCTTCTTGCTGCTGTCCAACTTCACAGGCCTGAAGCTTCACTTCTTGGCCCCTTCAGAAGAAGATGAGGTTGAGGACACAAAAGAGGGAGAAGCAGCCTCTGCTCCTGATAGCACTGAAGAAGGGACGAGCTGTAGCTCCTCTGAGCCAAAGAGTAACCAGGAGGCCACTGGCAACAACAGCCAACAGAGCAGTGAACAGACAGACCCAGTGCCAGCGGAAAACGAAGCCCAGAAAGGTAAGCTGTTGTTATAACTTGTCTCTATTTTCCATTAAGCATTCACCATTCAGTCATTTATTCATTCAGCAAATATTTCTTGAGCATCTACTGTATACCAGGCCCTGTTTCAGGAGCTGAAGAAAAAAAACAGACGAGGTTTCTGCTCTCCTCAAGCGTGTACTCTAATAGGAGAGGACAGAGCTTAAATATATACACCAACAACTAGGAAACATCAAATAATGATAAATGCTGCGGAGATCATTTTAATAGGGTTGTGTGCTGAGCAGTGACTGACTGAGTGGCCGCTTAGGTGAACGGGCAATCTGGAAAAGCCTGTCTGAGGAGCTGTCAGCCAGGCTCACGTCTGAATGACAGGAGGGAGATGCACGAAGAGCATTCTAGTAGGTAGGAGAAACAGCTAGTACCTTTTATCAGGGTAACGATAGTACAGGTGGTGGAGAGAAAGGACTGGCTTTGCCTACAATTACTCTAAAACACAAGAACATAAAGGAGAAGAAGGTGATCAGCTTATTCTGCTAAGAACCAGTAACAGACTAAGAAAAACTTGCTTGAATTTGGACAAATAGAGGGAAGGAAGTTATTAAAAGTAGAGACGTTTAATCATCTACAAACAAGATGGAAAGGAGAAAAATATAGGAAGTTTAAGAAGTAATGCTTCTATGGAGATTTTGGCACCATTAACTGAGCAAGTATAAATTCAGCTTAAATGTCACAGCACCTTCTAACTCAGATTAGAAAACCTGTTACCCGCTTCCTCTCCTCAGTTTTACTATCCTCTGCTTCCACTCTAATTCCTTCACAAGGACCCTATGCAGTTAGAAGAACAAAGACAAGGGAGGTGGTACCTGTGGAAATAAAACCAGCAGTGTGAGATGCTAACCGCCAGCAACAAGACTCAGATTCTGTATCTCCCAAACTGGTGGCCCTGCCACTATGGTCACCACAGATATTTAGGAAAACCAGACCCCGGTGGCTTTCTGTGCAGTTTAATACACAAGAAAGCCTTATTTTGAAAGGTTGGTTTTCCTTGGTAATTGATACTGGCATCTATACCTAGATCCTAAAAATAAGTCAGGTGAGTGGGGCCGCAAGGGCTTTTTAAAAATGTATTTGTCCACTTCTATTCCTTTTTGGGGTTTTTTTGTGAACCTGCAACTTGGAAGAAAATTTATATAGACAACCAAAAAGATGCTTTATTCTGTTATTGAGCATCTACTGTATGCAAGGCCTTAGGCCAGAGCTGAGTCGGGAATACAAATGTAAATGAGAAAAGCCACTGTTTACAAAGTTGACCATCTTAAAGGAAAGCTGTAAAGCATTTTTAAGGAAAAGCTGAAAAGCTGCTAAGGTATGTAATAGCAGTGTTAATGTTGGCTTAGCTAGGGCACGTTCGATAAGATATCCAGAACCATTACAGACCAGACAATTAAGTTTCTGTTTTTTAAAAAATATATAAAATATAACGTTAATTTCAGAATGTTTGGAAAACAAATAAGTAAAAGGAAAATAAGCACCTATTTGTGGCCGCTATTAACATTTGAAATATATCCTTCTAGTCTTTTTTGCTATGTAGGCATATACGCATATAGGTAACAAACTTCCTCGGCTTTTATCTGGGAATGTCTTAATTTCTCCCTCACTCTTGAGGACAGTTTTGCCAAATACACGATTATTGGCTGACAGCGTTTTTTCTTTTATATTTGAATATACCTGACCACTGCCTTCTGGCCTCCAGAATTGCTGATGAGAAATCTGCTGATCTTATTAAGAATCCTTTGTATGTGATTGACTTCTCTCTTGCTGCTTTCAAGATTCTTTGTCTTTTGAAAGTTTCATTATGGTGTGTCTTGGTGTAGATCTCTTTCAGTTCAGCTTACTTGGAATTCATTGAGCTTCTTGGATATTTATATTCATGTCTTTCATAGAATTTGGGAAGTTTTTAGCCATTATTGCTTTAAATATTCTCTCTGCGCCTTTCTTTCTCCCTTTTCCTTTTCAGACTCCCACAATGCATATGTTGATCCAGCTGATGGTGTCCCACGGGTCCCTTAGACTCTACTCACTGTTTTCTAATATTTTCTCTTTCTGTTCCTCAGTCTTGGTAATTTCCATTGTCTCATCTTCAAGTTTGCTGATTCTTCTGCCTGCTCAAATCTGCCTTTGAATTCCTCTAGTTAATTTTTTCATTTCAGTTATTGTACTTTTCAGCTCCAGAATCTCTTTTTGGTTTCTTTTTAAAGTTTGTTTTCTTTATTGATATTTCCATTTTCTTCATACATTGTTTCCTTGATTTTCTCCACATCTTTAGTTTTTGAGCATCTTTAAGACAGCTGTTTTAAAATCTTCTTCTAGTGTATCTGCCATCAGGTCTTTTTCAGGGACAGTTTGTGTTGACTTTTTCCCTTTGAATGGGCCACTTTACTGTTTCTTTGTATGCCTTCCGATTTTTTTTATTGAAAACTGGACATTTGAATCTAAAATGTAACTTAACACAAAAAACCAGCTAGATCTAACAGACATGTACAAAACACTCTACCCAACAATAGCATACACATTCTTCTCAAGTGCACGTGGGACATCTTCCAGGATAGACAATATGTTAGACCACAAATTATGTCTCAATAGATTTTAAAAAAATAAATATACAAAGTATCTTCTCCAACCACAACGAGATGAAGTTAAAAAATGAGCTATCAAGCCATGAAAAGACATGGAGGAAACTTAAATGCATATTACTGCGTGAAAGAAGCCAGTCTGAAACCGTATTGTGTGATTCCAACTATATGACATTCAGGAAAAGGCAAAACTAAGGAGAGTGGTTGGAAGGATTTGGGAGAGAGGCATGAATAGGTGGAGCACAGGGCGGTTTAGTGGCAGTGAAACTGTTCTGTATGACACTGTAATAATGGACACGACATTAAGCATTTGTCAAACCCATAGAATATACAACACAAAGAGTAAACCCTAATGCAAACTATGCACTCTAGCTAATAATAATGTATCAGTATTGATTCATCAACTGTAACAAATATACCACACTAAGAGTAGATGTTAATAATAGGGAACTGGGGGAGAATGGTGTGGAAACTACTTTCTAGGAAGATTTTCTGTAAACCTAAAATTGCTCTAAAAAATAGCCTATTACAAATAATATTCACATTTTAACTTTTTATTTTGGGCAGCTAAGTATCTACCCCATCTGAAATTTTCTGTAAAGAGAGAACTAGAAAGTCAACTGTTTTTCCCCAAATAGTCACACCTGGTAATTTCTGACACTCACTGACGGCTAATTTGGTGGAATAGTAGGTCAGCTGAAGGTTTATGGCAATGGTTTCCCATTAGTGCTGTATCATTCCTAATTGTCATTCCCTTGCAATCTAGCAGCGGTATTAAGGTTATTTTAATATTTTTCTGGTCTTCTGTTTTTTCTTAGAATCAAGTGTTCCCACATGCCAGGGGGAACTGAGGCACTGGAAGACTGGTCACTACACTTTGATCCATGACAACAGCAAGACTGAATTTGCCCTGGACTTACTTCTTTACTGTGGCTGTGAAGGTAAGAGGGAGGCAGAAAGCAGTGTTTCCTTAAGAGGGGCATCTGTCCTGGGTGCTCCTCTCCAACTGAACCAATTCAGAAGTATTTGCCGTGGCCAGGGTCTCGGATCACAGGAGCTCAATGTTGGAAGGGATCTTAGGGGTCATGAATTTCATTCTCCTAACTCAAAGGAGGATTTACATCTTTGACTATGGTACGGGAGATGGACCAAACCACAATTTCCCTCCAAGAATGCCAGCTTTTGTGTAATTGTGCTTCCAAGTACATTTTACATGTAATTCTTCATTTTCAGTTCTTATTCAATGTTGACTGAATGGTAAAATCAGGCTCATAGTGTTGGTTACTACTGAACTCCCAGACCCGTCAGTTTTAAGCAGCATGGGGTCAGTGATTTAAGCACATGGTGTAACTCTTGCATTGAGAACTTTCTGAATGCTGTTTGTTTTTCCCTTGTAAGGCTGGGAGCCAGAATATGGTGGCTTTACTTCCTACATTGCCAAAGGTGAAGATGAAGAGGTAAGTTGCTTCTGATAGCACACTATCTTTTTAGTTCTTGAGGATGCTTTCATTCTTCAAAATCCCAATTTTTATAACCTTCTACCAATGTCTTTGACAATTCCATGTTGGTCTGCCGACAATGGTCTAATTTCTAGTAGAATGTACTCAGCATGGAATAAAGATGCTAAAGAATAATCACTAAACATTCTACCCTGAGGAATTCCAAATAAATTAAAAGCTACATGGTATATTCCCATTAATCTTTCAATGTAGAACGAAATGCATTAGGTAAAACCTTTCTGGGTATGTATTGTAATGGGGCTTGTTAGAAAATGTCTTGACAGCCAGAGCAATAGGTCTTCCCTAGTAAAGGATCTTTCCTGTTCCCTGTCCCTAATCTGAAGTACTTGATATGGAAGCCATCTGTTCAGAAGTGAATCATTGAAGAAAAGAGTTAAGAATAAGCTTCATGTTCTGATGCACTGTTGTATTTGCCTGTTTCAGCTGCTAACAGTGAATCCAGAAAACAATTCTTTGGCATTGGTCTACAGAGACAGAGAGACTCTTAAATTTGTGAAGCACATTAACCACCGAAGCCTAGAACAAAAGAAAACCTTCCCAAACAGAACAGGTTTCTGGGCCTTTTCATTCGTCTATTATGAATGATAGGGCTGGGAAAGCAGGAAAAAAAGAGACCCTTCAGTACTGGAAATCTGGAAGAGCTAGTCTGGCATCAAGTGGAGGAGAGCTATAAGGTAACCTGTCTGACAGTGTCCTTAAAACTGTGTGTGGTTGTCCTTTAATAGGACTCACGGGATTGTCCTTAATCTAGACCTCCAGCTTGGAGATACATACTTATCTCTTCATTGAAAAGTTTCTGTCTTTTTCTACAATATTCAGTTATTCGTTTTCCATATTGACTTCTTCGGTGATTTAAAAAAACAAAATTGTGGTAAAATATATATAAACCATTTTTAGTGTACGGTTCAGTGGCATTAAGTACATCCCTACACAGTTGTGCAGCTTTCACCACCATCCACTTCCAGAACTTTTTCATCTTCCCAAACTGAAAGTCTGTCCCCGTTAAGTAGTAACTCCCACTCCTTCCTCCAGCCAGCCTCTCGCAACCACCATTCTATTATCTGTCTCTGAATTTGACTACTCATATTCCTTGTGTAAGTGCAATACAATATTTGTCATTTTGTGACTGTCTTATTTCACTTAGCATAAAATCTTCAAGATTCATCCATGTTTCCAAATTTTTTTTATACTCATAAATGATTGCAGATTCTGCCCTTCCTAATCACACTGGTTTAGAAAATGATAGAACCTTACATCCTGTTCATGCTGAGCCCATTACACTTCTTTCCACTGCCTCTGGCTGTGACTCTCCCAGGACAGTGTGGACTTAGATGATGTATAATATTCTTCCCTTGAAAAAGGCCTAGCCTAAAACATCATGGCCTCAAGAGACTTCTGCCTTGTAAAGTAGATACTGCTTGCACCGTATATAATCTTTCCAGGTGCCCACTGCTTTTCATACGGAGTTGTGGCTCCTGTGTAACGCAGTGGTTCTAGCCTGACATAGGACTTTCATTTTCCCAAATACTGTAGGGTCAACTATAAAACTGGTTGCCTTTTTTTTTCTGTTTTAAGAGACCACGTGCTAAAAGGCCTCATCATAATGTCAAGAAGCTATCCCTTTTATTAATTCCTTTTTCCCTGAACTGTTCTGGGGGTTATGTAATAACTATTAGGTGGCAAAAGTAATTGCTCTTTAAAAGAAATAATTGCAAAAACCGCAATTATTTTTGGACCGACCTAATAGTACCTATGTGTGTGGGTGTGGATGGGTGCGTCTTCAGTTGAAAGATGGTATTTTCATTTTATTTCAATACTGTCTCCGTTTCCTTTCCCTTTTTTTACATTATTAGCTATTGCCGTAGCTTTTATTTTGGGTTTTACTAATTAATAGGAAAAACATTGGGCTTTTTATCTTCTTTAATCTCCTAAAACTTTGAGTACTATTTTCTAGAGTTTGCATTTAAATGAAGAAAATGAGTTTCACTTTCTTTTAGGTTGATGGTTTCATAAATGTTTTGATTTTGCACCCCAGTCAGCAGGAAATGTTTTAACATGTTTGACCATTATATGGATATTTACCTATAAATTTTACAGATGTACTAATATTCAGTATTGTTATGAAACAAACACTAATTTTTAAAGGATGAGATAAAAAGAAATACCTAGAACAAATTCTGTTATCTCTCCACACCCACACCATATTGGGCTATTTCACATACCTACAGTTTTGGAGACCACACTTTTTCTTTTTTTTAAAGATTTTATTGGGGAAGGGAAACAGGACATTATTGGGGAACAGTGTGTACTTCCAGGACTTTTTTCCAAGTCAAGTTGTTGTCCTTTCAATCTTAGTTGTGGAGGGTGCCGTTCAGCTTCAAGTTGTTGCCCTTTCAGTTTTAGTTTTAGGAGGGCGCAGCTCAGCTCCAGGTCCAGTTGCCGTTTCTAGTTGCAGAGGGCACGGCCCACCATCCCTTGCGGGAGTCGAAACCGGCAACCTTGTGGTTGAGAGGACACGCTCCCACCAACTGAGCCATCCGGGAGCTCAATGGCAGCTTAGCTCAAGGTGCCATGTTCAATCTTAGTTGCAGAGGGCGGAGCCCACCATCCCTTGCGGGACTCGAGGACTTGAATTGGCAACCTTGTGGTTGAGAGCCCACTGGCCCATGTGGGAATCGAACCGGCAGCCTTCGGAGTTAGGAGCATGGAGCTCTAACCACCTGAGCCACCGGGCCAGCCCAAGACCACCCTTTTTTAAACATAGTGTAGTGACACTCAAGTCAGATTGCAACTACTTTGTTACTAATGGTTTAAATTTTAAGACTTGTCTTTTAAGTTCCTGCAGACCAGAGGTCATCCCTATAATATTACTTTCATTCACTTATTTCTGATGTGTTTTCATGGGCGGGGGTTCGGGTGGAGAGAGAGGGAGAGAGAAGGAAAGAGAGAGAGAGAGAGAGAGATTGAGGTTCTGGTTAACACCCTGTCAGAGGCCTAACCCCAGGAAGGCCCAAGGAAATGTGCTGGGCAGGTGAAACCGTCATGTGCCACACTGGGGAAATAGTCTGAGAGTCGTGGCTCTAGGTGACATCTAAGGCCACCCAGCTTTGTCAGTTCTGCAGCGCTGGGCCTAAATCTTAGCACACTACACAGTGTTAAAATGTGTGCATTTGTTTCTCAACATGTTTATGGTCCATCAGCACAGCAGAATTTTCTCCACACTACAAAAAGGGATGTCAGGGTCCGAGGGGAGAGGATCCCTGAGAGCCAGACTCCGCTGTTGCTGGCAGTTACATCATCTGCAGCAGCACCTCCTGAACTGTGAGGGATGGCATGACTTGAGGTCACTTTCTGCACTAAGGATATCCAGCAATTGAAAAGCTACTTTTCCTCAAAGAGAATAGCTTTATATGCATTGCAGATTAGATAAACAATATGTGTTTGTTGTGAAGAATTAAAACATGTAAAATTATAAAGTAACGGTCACCTGGAATCCCACCATCTTGGGACAACCACTGTGGTGCTTTGTAACACATCAACTTGGCTAGACTGAACTACATGTCCCAGAATTTCCTTCCGTATGCTTCCAGTTAAGAGTGAGCTACAGATTCTTATGCAGAATTTGGAGGCCAAAATGAAGAGTAGCCATTTTATATCTCACTTACCTACTGGCTCACCTTGTTGGTGTCAGTCAGTCAGCAGCTGGGCCTGTTCCTGTGAATCTTCCTTCAGCTTCTCTGATCAAGGGTCTCAGTTTCTGCAGGATGCCCACACCATCAAGGTCAGACCCGACGCACGAACCGACGCAGATTTAGTATGCGCTCCAGCTCCTGCCTGTCGGTTTCAGCTTGTTCTTGTTCTTCCCAACTTTACATCCTTCCCAGCTGCCTGTCCTTTGGACTCCAAATTCCAGCCTCAGACCGAGTGCAGCCTTACGGACACTACTTGGCACTTCCTCTGGATTGTGTAAAATCAGATCCCATAACAAATCCCCTCCCTCTATATGTTGTCCATGGTAGAAATTAAGAAAATTTTCATAAAGTTATTTTGAGAGCATATTAGCATTTCTGTTAAGAGGAGGAAAAATAAAATGTTTAAGGAATAACCCTATAAATAATCTAACTTCAGTCCCTCATTTTAAAGATGTGTTAAATGAAACCTAGAAGAGAAAGAGGCTGTTAGGTTTTGAACCTGGCTTTTCTGCTGCTCACTGATTGCCTCCCAAACTCCACTCAATGTGGTGGTTTGTTTCCACAGAATACCAAAAAATATCAACGCTTGAGCTATCCCAGATCAGTATTTTTTCAACACAAAGTTTTATGGTTGCGGTAGCTCTTCAATCCATGATATAATTACCATTACTAAAACTGAGTGAGAAAACACAAACCCTGTTCAAAGGGTCCTATCATTGATAGAGTGACACCAGAGGCAGGCTCTCCAGCCTTCATGAACTGGCCATTCCTACAAAAACATGATTCCTTCTCTGACTGATGAAGAGTCAGTCCACATGGACAGTTCTGAGAACTACTTAGGAATTGTCCATGTGGCACCATCTGGGGAAAAGCCGATTTCTGTACCATACAAAGAAGAAGATAACTCAGGAGCTAGAGCATATAGTGTGGGCAGGGGCCAGATGGGAAAGAGGCAAAATGCAAAACACCAGGCTGCAATGGGTGTCATCTTGTACTTTCGTTTCAAAGTGAAATTGGAGATAATTTAGTTCTGTCACAGGACTCTGCACTGGCAGATTTTTAACTGCTAATTATAAAATTTGAAACTTTAATAATGTTGAAAATCATTCTTGTAAAGCACTTCTTGGATTGCATAATAGTTATAAAGTTCCTAGTACTTTGATTTCTGAAGCTACTGACAGGCTGACTGAGGACAGACAAGCCCATGGAGCACAGCAGATGCCTTTCTGTGCTGAAGGCATTCGCTCAGCACCATGGGAAGGATAAAGCTGATTAGAATGCAGACCCTGTGGTCACTTAATAGGAGATTAAGATTTATGTAAACACAGAAAGTAATGAGGGTTAAGGAATAGACATGGGCGAGGAAAGGTCTCCTAAGGAGAAAGCATTTCAGCTAAGCCTTGATGTATTTGGAAAGGCAGACACGGAAATAATAAAAACCATACTCTCTCTAAAATATTGAGTACCTGGTGGTGGTAACTTTTTAAAGGGGATGCTCAAAAAATGAGTAGAAAGCTTCTTTCCAGATATCAGAATCCTCAAGACCAATTTTCAAATGAAGGCTGAGTATTGTTCACTTAAAGCTTCAAAAAAATTCCGCAATGAAATAGAGCTTAAACTGTAGCTTCTAGAAGGCACTCAGATTCTATTAGGATAAAAAAATAGGACAAAATAGAGAAATAACTGATAACCAGTTCTTCTCATCCCTAAGCTGAACATGGTGACTTCTAACAGGAGAAAAAGAGGTAATTGAATGTTTTATGAACATTTTCATCTCATCCAGCCTTTCCAAGCTTGGGAAGTTCGGAATAGCAGAAAGAGCCATGACTACTTGCTTTCAAACCTCCACACCGCAACTTATAAGCTGTGGGATGCTGTCGAAAATATCCTGCTTCGATGAGCTCAGAAACACTAATGACAAGAGGATCAAATTAATGTGAAAATAACCTATTGGTAACCTATAAATCAGGAATACTTAAAAATAAATATCTTGCTGCAGGTCGACCCCTTCAAGCCTTGCGCACAGATAATTTTTAGGTGTCAGAGGAAGTTTTCTGGCTGAAAAACAACAGAATGGCCTTTGATGAGATTATTCTGTTAAATGAAAAGTGCCATACAATTTAAAACCAACACCAACTAGGGATTTTAATCGCAAAAGGTATAGGTTAGACTATGGGTAACGGAAAGGACTCAACAGTGGGACTCGAGTTTTGCCAGAAGCTCTGTGATAACACGTAATGAATCCCTGCACTTCTGTTCCCTCACCTTTGAGGCAGATACAAGATTCTTGATGACTTCGGGGATTACTGAAAGTAACAGTATATGTGGATGTCTTTTGAGCTATAGGTTGAAAATGCAAAACAGACATTACAGGGCGTAATCTCATTAAAACTAGGACTCCATAAAGCTCACATTTCATAAATAGAAGAGATAATCCTAAATGGCCAAATGGAGGAAACGAGCGAAATTAATTTATAATACCTCACCGGCAAGGCCCCTTCCCTTCATCTTCACATGACTACTATTGAGATGTGAAAACTGACTAATGTTTTAGTCATTAAACCAGTCCTGCAGTATACCTTAATGCAAAATTTTAACTCTTAAGGGGAAGGAGTTGCTAGCTACTGACACAAACCCCAGCTTTCTCTTCCTTGTAGGCACACAGATAACATTTCCTGGTCTCTGTGCAATAAGATGTGGCCATGTTAGCTACTGGAATGTGAGTGGAAATGACAGTGACATTTCCAGACTATAGCCTTTAAAAGCTTTTCCTTTTCTGCTGGCTTCGATATAAATAACTGCAAGGACTTAGGGCAGCCCTTCTCAAATAGGGTTCCAAGGGGAGAATTAAGCCCAATGCCATCATGTCTTCATTGTATGCAACGAATGTGAAAATAGTCACCCAGATCATTTTCCTGAGGCTTATTTCTCTAGAGAATTCAGGTGGAGAAAGGCTGCCCTAGAGGATAACACAGCTACATGACTAAAGGAATCTGGGTCCCTGAATAACTATAGAGAAATCCTTACATAAATGAGAAATAAGTGGGTCATTAGGAATTTGAGGTCTGTTTGTTTCAGCAGTTAACATTACTCCAACTAACAGATCACACTGAACTGACTCTCCTGTAGTACAAATTTGTTTACACAGACTTGTTTACACACTGATCAAAAAGAAGGCACACTAATACCCACTATTTTTTCTCTATGTAATACACATACGGTTTATGCAATTCTGTAATGGTGGTGATTTTAAAATCAGTCAGTACAAAGTGCAACACCTTTAAATTTTAATGAAAAGGCAGATAACCCATTTTAAAATTACAAATTCAATTATAAAAAAAAGATATATCTATACACCAACTTTACATACATACAGAAAAACTGGACTTTGAGGCCCTAGCGTTTCTAAAGTATTCACCTTCCTCCATACAAACCTAGTTTTATTTGGCAACTGTACTATGGATTTCAAAAATAGAAAGTGAATAACCTTTTCAGAAGCAATGCTTTGTCTTTCATTTGTACAGTTCACCAAGGTGGTTTTCATTCTTAGCACCTTGGGTTCACCAGGCTGTGATCCAAAGCAAATTTTTAGGGAAAACACTTTCTAGGAACTTCATTACCTATTCCTTCCTCGCCTATGAAGAAGCTGTCCCCACCCGCATGATTCTGAACAGCATGTTGGTGTTGTTGCTTCGAATCGCATCCCGACAAGCAGTAATCACCTGGTTCTTCGGTTTTCCAACTGTATGAGAAGAAACATCAAATCAGTACAATCCAGAAGATTATTAAGAGTGAAATTACAAGTGAGAGGCCAGCTTTAAAACAGCATCAAACTAGAATAGGAAGGAGTTACAGGCAGTGCAAATTCAACTAACGTATCTTACCACTCCCTAAAAAGATACCTTTGTGAGGGAATTTATCATAAACCAAAACTAGAATCCATCTCAAACACAGAAACCAAAAGTCAGTGTTAACACAAAAGGATCAAAGCTCATATTCACCTACCAAAGATTATTTCTAAAAGGAGGTAAAAAGCACTGACCCAAAACAGCAGATTTTAGGTATAAATCTCTGGCCATATTTCTGCTTCCTTTGGTTTACTCTCATTTTTTTTCTAAATTTTATTTTAAGTTGGACATTTAATTCATTAATTTTCAGTCTCTTTTTTTCTAATAGGGGTATGTAAGCTTTTCCTCTTGGGCATATGCCACGAGGTTTTTCTTTAGAGGATGCAGCACAATCTAAGAAAAGTTGCTAAAAGCTTTCTTTCTCTTTGAAAACTGGAGACTAACTAAAGCCAAATAACAGGCTGACTGAAACTCAAGTGACTGGTGCCAACTTGAGTATTAAAAGTATCTTTATAGATACAGGCCCCAATATGAATTTTTGAAGCTACCAGAATCTTCAGTGGTTCTCACCCCAAAATCTCAGTGCTATGAAAGGACTCACCACGCAGCCGACCTGCTCTTTGAATTGCTTGATTTACTGCTTTGAGGTTTCCCAATAGCTCTGTGTGATTGTTACAGCGAATTTTATATCCATTTATCAAATCTTTATTAAGGTCGTAGAGTTCCATATAGCGATTCTTCATTGTTTTCCTGTATAAATCAATAAAAATGTAACATCACTACCTCAATATGGCAGGTTTAAGTGAAAAAACTTGCAAATGTCTTAGATATATAAAGAAGGCACCGAATTTTTAGCTGTATTGTCAGTAAAACAGGGTAACTGCTAAAGTTTGCTTTGAAAACATTGAGAAGTCTATCAAAATATTCTATTACTATTTCATCCAAATAGGTGGAAGACAAGTGGTCTTCCTTGGTTATTGGTGCATGGTTTGTGTAATTTAAGAGCCAAGGATTATCCAGTGCCCACTGTGCTGGGGCGGGGGGTGGCGGGGAGGGTTGGTAGAGAAAAGTGAGCCAAGATGATAGACTGTCTTCCAAGTTTCAGATTAATACTCATTAGACAAAATGCACCAATTCTTAATAAAATATTTTTAGACAATTAACAGATTCAGCTTCATAAGCTTAAAACTACAATGAGATATTATTACACAACAATTAAAATGACTAAAATAAAATAAACTGGTAATACCAAATGCTGGCAAGGACGTGGAGCAACTGGAACTCTCGTGCACTGCTGATGGGAATGCAAAGTGGAACAGCTACTTTGGAAAATGACTGGGCAGTTTCTTACAAAGTAAAACATACACTTATTATACAACCTAGCAATCCCATTACAAGTTATTTACCCAGAAGAAATGAAAACACGTCTGCAAAAATCCTGTATGCAATGTTTATAGCAACTTCATTCACAATCATCAAAGTCTGGAAACAATCCATATGTCATTTGGTGAATGGTTAAACCAAGTATGGTTTATCTATACAATGAAATACTATTCTGCAATAAAAAGAAACAAACTACTGATATATGCAACATGGATGAATTCCAAAGGCATTATGGTAACTGAAAAAAACCAGACTCCAAAGGCTATACAATGTATGATTCCACTTATGTGACATTTTGCAAAAGGAAAAATTGTAAGGAGGGAAATCAGTTCAGTGGTTGCCAGGGACTGGACGGCAGGAGGGGTACCCATGCAGAGAGGTGCTAAGATGATGGAATACTCTGTGTCTTAACTTGGCTGTGGTAGCAACAACACAACTGTATAAGTTTCTCCAAATTTATTGAAATGTAAACCTAACAAGGGCTAATTTACTGCATGACTTTAGAAAATAACAGCAAATATATACACGACAGTCTCTAAATAGAAAATATCAGGATGAAAGGAATTTAGAGGTTGGTGGTCACTTTCCTCCAGTTTAGCACAGTTAAATACCTAAAGTCAGCAATAGCTCTTTGACTTAAAAAACTAATAAATAAATAAAGCCAGAGAGAAAGGAAAAAAAGGAGCCCTAGAGATAAAGTTGGCCAGAAAAAGCAAATATATACCTTGGAGAAAACTGGAAGCAAATGAATTGGAAAGTTAAGAGGTAAAATTATTTCAATTACAAATGATACATCTGGAATAACTATAAACTATAAGAGTTTAATAAAATAGATTATAAAAATCAACATATAAAAATTGTGTTCAACAAACGAAAAAGAAGATATAATGTGGAAGATCCTATTTATAATTGCAAAAAGAAAATATCTAACTTTAAACTTAATAAGAAATGTCCAATACGTACATGAAGAAAACCACAAAACACTCCTGAAAGACATAAAACATGACTTGAACAAATTTAAAGAGCTACCATGTTCTTAGCTAGTAAGACTGAATGAACATTATTGTAACGATGTTAGTTCTTCCTAAGTTAATAAATGTAACATGATCCCAATAAAAATATCTTTTTTTGCGGAGCTAAAAAAAATGTATAATAAAATTCACTGGAAAGAACAAACAAGCACAAGTAGCCAGGAAAACATGAAAGCGAAGAGCGACAGATTAGGGGAGGGGCACCTAGCCAGATCAGGTACTAAAACATACAAAGCACCTAAGAAGAATGGTACTGTCAGATGAAGAGACAAGACTGACCAATAGAACAGTATAGAAAATCCAGAAATAGATTCACTGCATGTGGAAATGAAAAGGCAGCATCTCAAATCAGTGGGAAAACAGACCTTAAAGTAGTAGTATTAAATCTGTGATAATCATAGAAAAGGATAAAACTAAATGTATTACTTACACTGAACACCAGGATAAACTCTTAACTAGAACAGAGACTTAAATGTAAAACATGAAAACATACAAGAAAACATAAAAGAAAGCACAGGTGAATTACTCCATAACCTGAGAGTTAAGAAAACGATTCTAACTTTAACTTAAAATGTAGTAGTATTAAGAAAAAGACTGGTCAGTTTGACTACATAAAATTTTTAAGAAGCTTTTACATGACAAAACCAAAAATGGAACAAATTTTTAAAAAATCTAAGCAAAGGGCTCATACTATATATTTGTTAAAGGCCCGTTGTCTGAAATATTTGTGGCTGAAATTATATGATATCTGGAATTTGCTTCCAAATAATACAGCGCCTGGAATAGAAAGAAGGTGAATGTAGAGATGAAAACATCAGCCGTTAGTTGACTATTGAAGCTAGGTGGCTGCTCTATAGGAAATCACTATACTATTTAATCGACTTTTGTATGTGTTTGAAATTTTCAACAAGTATTTTAAAAATCTTTTACTTCTGGACAACAGCATTTTAATTATTTGCCAATAATTTGGTCCTTTCAGGAAAAAACACAAGCAGCACCTTGGGCAAACTCTTACCTCTAATATATACACATAAACTTCATCTATCTGGTCAGCTATTTTAGTGAATCCACCTCAGTACATTTTATTGCCAAGATAAATTCTGCATCTAAACAAGCAAGAAGCGAGACCTGCACATACTTGTTTTCACCTTTTTATTATGTAAAACACATTCAGAAAAATTCAGCGCAAATGTTGGTTAACCAAGTCAAGAAAAAGGACAGTGCCAGCATCCCAGAAGCTTCCGAATGTGTCCTTTCTGAACATCCCTCCTCCCCAGGAGAAAATACTATCTTGTATGATAATCTCTTCCCTGCGCATCTGTATATTCTTATCATCTGTGTATGCTCTCCAAAGGATACAGTTGCGTCTATTACAAATGAATATAAATGGAAGCATTTTCTACGTATTCTTTTAAGTCTTCTTTCAATCTCCATTATGCTTATAAGATTTGTCCATGTTGTTACATGGCACTGAGATACATGCATTCTCATTGAGTGTGGTTCTCCACTGTACGGATATATCATGATTTATCCATTATACTGTTGATGCTAGCTTGGATTGTTTCCACTTTGCGATTTTTATGAACAATGCCTTTATGAACATTCTTGTACAAATATCCTGGTTCATATGTGCACGAATTTCTCTAGGTTATAAACCAGAAGACTTGCTGGATCATAGGGTATGCACATTTTCAACATTACTGATTATGCCAAGTTATTTTCCAAAGTCCTTGTGCCAATTTACACTCCTATCAGAAGCATCTGAGAGTCGCTATTCCACGTTGCTGACATTTTTAACCTTGTACCTGTCCTAGCCACAGTAAATACTCACATGTCCCTCATCAGACGAGCATCCTCAGCTCGGACCAGCAAACTCCGGATCAGATTAGAATTATCAGCCATGTCGGCACTGAGCTTCTGATGCATTGAATGGTACTCATCCACCTGGAGACCATGAACACTCAGGAATTAAAACGGCCTCCCTAACTAGACAGGTTGAGAAGACACTGTCTACCATAACCAAGGCCCCTTTCTTCCCCGTTTACTTGTACCATCTTAACTACCCATTATTTCATCTCCTCCTCAATGAAGTAACTGGTCTATGCTGCCTCTAACACGCAAGATGCCATTCCATGTGCATCCTTTCCATGTCTTAGTCTCAGTAGCCCTAGCAACACACATATTAACATTTTAGGGGTCTGGGGCGGGAATATTGTTATAACTTGGGACCAATCAAGATTGTTATTTTTCTTCTGAATTTGGGTTGTTGGAAAGCATTAAACCAAAGAGTAAATAGATACAACAGATAAGATGAAGAGTTAGCAAAGGAAACTGCGATATATTTTTTTAAAATATTCCCCTAAACCAAACATAGAAGGCAGGGTGGTCAAGAGCTAACCACTCACTTTTGTAAAAGAAATCCTTTAGTGAGCTCTCCAACACTAGTTCAATTTTGATTTTAAGAATTTGCAAAAATTATTTAAAACATGACTATCGCATAACACATGTACAGTTTCCTAACAGAAACCCTTCAAACATTATTAGACCTACCACATTCTCACAATTGCAGCCACTCAGGTGCCCTCACCTTAACTAACACCTTTCGTAATTCCTCAAAGTAGATGGGGAAATCCGCTTCTACCTGAAGGTCTTCAATAGCAAAAGACGATGCCATCGACTGGATGATATCTCCAGCCAAATCAATATCATCAGTATTTATAGTGATCTATCCAGAGAAAAAAGGACAAGTTTAGCATCCTCAGATATTAAAGACAAACTTAGTAGAAATTACCTGAACTTTCCCATAATCAACACATTTATTGAGCAGAATTTTATATGGGATGATGAAGATAGGCTTTAGCCCTCAAGGAAATTACAAACCACATTTGTTGTTTCTAGCAGTAAACTAGAAGAACAATCCTTTAGCCTTATAAACAGCCAAATCATTCAAACAATGAAATGTTTCTGTTCACCTTTGTATTCCTAACCCTTCCCAAATTAGGCTGAAGGGAAGGAGGCAGAAAACCACTGTTCTAGACTATACCCCAGTGTCTAATATGATTAACACTAACAGACTAAGTTGAAACGCATGGTTTTACGACCTTGAGATTGGTGTAACCCACCTCACTTTGCACTAAATGATAAACACTACATGAGAAATCTATGCCCATGATAGTAAACATTACCTCTCCACTAAGTTTTATTTTTATATACAGCTGGCCACCATTCCGTAAGGATGTGAAACACACTTGAAATGGAGCATTCTGAATGTTAGTGTCTTCTGGTAACAGAAAGTTCTGGTTGAGCCATATAACAACCTAAAAAATGAATAGGATGAAATGAACTTCCATTTTTAAAGTACAATCATTCTTTTTTTTTTTTTTTTTAAGATTCTATTGGGGAAGGGGAACAGGACTTTATTGGGGAACAGTGTGTATTTCCAGGACTTTATTGGGGAACAGTGTGTTTTTTCCAGGACCCATTAGCTCCAAGTCAAGTTGTTGTCCTTTCAATCTTAGTTGTGGAGGGTGCAGCTCAGCTCCAAGTCCAGTTGCTATTGTTCAATCTTAGTTGCAGGGGGTGCAGCCCACCATCCCTTGCGGGAGTCAAACCATCAACCTTATGGTTGAGAGCACACGCTCCAACGAACTGAACCATCTGGTCGCCCGGGAGCTCAGTGGCAGCTCATTGGTAGCTCAGCAGCAGCTTGTCTTCATTCTAGTTGCGGAGGGTGCAGCTAACTAGACCATGTGGGAATCGAACCAGCAACCCTGTTGCCCAGAGCTCATGCTCTAACTAACTGAGCCACCCATCCGCCCAATTGAGAGTTATCCCTCTTTCTCGTTTCACTGGTTGGTAAACAAAGAATTATACTTTACCGCCACCAAGAAAACACTAACCACACTCCCTTTTCCCTCCTCATACGTGTTCTTAAATAGCATTCATAATTGTGTCTGGCCCCACAGCCTGCATCATTTACTAGCATTTTCGACTTAGACAATCTTAAATGCAATGTAGAAACGTCTCAGGTATGATGCTGATTCTGTTTACACGATAGCTCTTCTATGGCTATATCATGGACAACGTAGTCTGCTTAAAGCTATTCCGGTCCATTCTTTAAAAACTTTTAAATGAACTATGTGTGCACGGACAGAGCTACGTCCACACAATAAGTAAACAGTAAGCTTTCATATTAATAATTGTACTTTACAATGGTTTGTAACACAGGTCCCACATCAGAACCCCCTGAGACCTCTTGGAAGGTCCCGCTTCCACAGGCTGGGCAGGGGCCTGAGAATCTACATGATTAAAAAGCCTCACTGAGAATTCTGAAGTCCAGCCATGGTTCAAGTCCACTGGTGTCAGCCCTTTAAACCTTCAAGGTGCTATCACATCAATTATGTAATTTCCAGGGGCCCCTGTGAGGTAAAAATAGCCTCACACGTAAGGAAATTGAGGCTCAAGTCTTGAGAGGCATTCCCCAAGATCACTAAGAATTCAATCAGTTAAGTTAATTAGTTAATTTAATTTGTTTAATTAGTATTTGAACCCAAAACTGTTCCCAGTGCCAAGGCCCACTCTCTTGAAACACTAGGTCAGGACAACCACAGTAAGATCATAACGAGAAATAGGGAATTAAAACTGGTAAGAATTCATCGGTAACTAAGGATTGCTCAAGTAAATAAGGTGTGCATTTTTTTAAAGTGAGAGGAGATATTTTAGCAATATTTTTGTTGCAGGCTATAAACCAACTCTAAGCAAATAATTCCATCATGTCATATGTACTGCTTACAAATAACTCATTTGTGTAATTCCTCCCTTCTAAGAAATAACATCCAAAGGATTCTAAAGTGCAAAAGTATTGAAAGAAAAAAGGCAAATGCTCACTCTCGGGGCCCGCTCTGCGATGACAAAGTTGACGTAGCTGAGTGGCTCGCTGGCAGAGTCCGGGCTGGTCAGCGCATACATGGAGAATCGGGGCAGCTGTCTTGTCAGTTCAAATACGTGGAACTGGGTGCTGTGGCCAAACAATGGAACAGAGACAATAGTTTCCCATGGAATGTTATTCCAAAGTGCAAGTCCCCCAAAAATAAAGTCACTACTGAGTCATCAGGTTGATATTTAAGGGTTTCATGATGAAAAAAAATCCCCCAAAACTTGTACCGTACTACAGTAATGGGGTTTGGGATTTAGAGAGAACATGAGTCTACATACACGCATACATGTGCCAAGGGTTTAAAACACCCTAAAAGGAATGTGAAAAGGCACATTCCACAAATCCAGTGGTTTTTCTTCACTAGCTGGGGTTATATATAATTCTAATATATATATCCCAGCCCTGTAGTCTTAGTGGTCACAACTAGAAGTTGGCAAATCATCAATTAATTTCTTGAACTTTTGTGATTATAAAATCATCAGACTAAAACCAGAAAATAACCATTTTAAACTTAAATACCTTTTTTTTTTTTTTTTTAAGATTTCAAGTTAGGGATATAAAAGGTTGTGGGAAACCTTGCCTGGGTGGGTAGAACCATTAAATGGCTCGTCTGGCCCCACAGAATCCCTGGCATAGTAGAAAACTCTACAAGTCTTGTCCTCCTCTGAGCGCTGCCTGGAAGTGACCTGTGACTCGCAAAGGCTCACCTGCTTCTGTAACCCACGAAGGTTTTCAAGTGCAGATCCACAGGCACATCTTTGGGAGGCGTGATGGGGATGCGGATGGAGCTGGAAAGGTTGTGAACGCTGGGGTGTACCACGTGGCTTTCACCCAGAAAAATGCCCTCGGCAAAAATCAGTACGGCTCGGATGATGGTGTCTGCAGGGAAGAGAGAACAAACAGTTCAAGAGCCACTCCCAGATGGCACAGGTACCTAGAAATGCCAGCTGAAAATCGCTTCTTACCATTCGACGTAGAAATGCAGAGTTCTGCGTGAGCAGCCCGCGTCTCGTTCCCCAGGTTGACTGAGAGGGCGGTGTGGAGCTTCGTGTTGGCTGGGATGACGCCCCGCTGCCCATCCGCCTCGCTGGGTGGACTGCTCAGCTCAGCCTGCAAAACAGTCCACCGGCTTCCAACTCATCCGTCACCAAAACAGCGACCAAATGTCCACGTTAAATAATACGGTTATTGTGCTTCAATAGACGCACTGGTCATGATGCTTTGGAATTCAGAGGACTCCCCTCCTGAGTGCCCCCTTGCTCCACCTGGCCTGTTCCCAAGCGAAAGTACCCTTGTCCCTTTCTGTGTGTAGGCTCCACTGTACCCCAGCATGCCTTTTACACTTTGTTATACTGTCCTACTAAAATAACAAAACTCACTTAGTATAGCAAATTCAAATACAGGTATGCATGACAGGACAAATTAAAATCCTACTCCCTAGCTCGTCCTCTGGCAGTTTGACACATACATGTACACACACACACACACACACACACACGCACAGCTTCTGTAGCTGTCACTTTTTATGTTTTTGAAAAGATACAAGATAGTCCATACATATTGTTCCTCTTTTTTTTTTCACTTTAATACTACCACAGATATCCTTCCATGTCAGTCCAAGTATATATACCTCATTCTCCTGAGCTGCTTAACATTCCCCAGCATATACTCCCCTACTGCTGGTCAACATCTAAGTTGCTTCCAACTGTCCACTGCTACAAACAGAGCTACAGTCAATGTCCTGAACCACTCAGGCAAAGACTTCTGTAGTTCAGCTGCCTGGAAGTGGAGTTTCTAGATGAAAAGAACCATGCCCTCTCAAGTCTGACCCAGGCGAAAGGGCTGAGGAGATCTGCGCCTCTGCCAGCGGGTCGGAGGGAGCCAGCACGGCGGCAGATGCTGCCATTCTCATTCTTCTGTCACGTGCTAATCCTCCTGGTCTTCCTCAACTTCTCAGATTCCATTTCCCCTTCACAATAGGACCTACCTTGGCATTTTCTTCATAGTTATGGAGTTCCAGCAACAGATTCTGTTTTTTCTGACTCAGCTCTCGGATCAAATCCTGCTCTATGCTGGTGTCCATGAGGTTCCCTCTCGTCTCAGCCGTGCCTGGCAGGTAGCCCCGGACTGAACAGAAGGAAAAAACACTCACCACACTACGGAAATTCCCAGGGATAGCCAGGTCTACTTTTAAGTCATCGATTACCTGGTCTTACAAACAAACACCTAGGTTCTCATTTCCCCAACTCAGGTGAACTTACAGGGACAGGAGGCTATCAACACAAACACTGTATGATGGAATTTCCTGATGTTCTGACCCAACCAAATTGAAAATCTGACTTCTCAAGGATTTTTCCCGTCCCAATTTACTTTCCCCGTCCACTGAGCAGCAGATTAACTGGACGTGGCCATCCATCCGATAATCTCCCTCGACCACACCGGCAATTGCAGAAGAAAAGTTGTCTTTGAAGATGACCTCCCCAGTTCGGTCACTTCGAGCATCAACCTAAAAATAAAATAAGAACTTGAAAAGTCGCTTATGCTATAGTTTTTTTTAAAAAGACAGCATTTTTAAAGGTCATTTTGTTTTGCAGTTTTCAAGAGTACTCTGTGGAGCCCTGTGGCTTCTGAGGAGGCACCTATGACCACTGGGTCCTGGGGGGCCCAAAAGAGGCCTTCACCAGCTGTGGTTTCCTCTTCTTTTGAAATAAAAGTTGTCTTCCATATTGGCCTTTACATAATATTTCATTTGGAGATGGGCTAGCTGAGAGGCAGCGCACACAGTATATACAGCAGAGGGCAAAAGCCCTCCAGCTTTGCTGCTTACTATCCGTGGGCCCGTGGGCAGGTTTCTTAACCATTGTGTGTTTGGTCTGCTCATCGGGATCAGTGACAAGAACATGAGGACAGTGACTTTACCTACACCTCTTAGGGTTGGCGTGAGGCCTGAAGGACTCATGTGAAGCACTTAGAAAGGGCCAGGCACACAGAGGTATACGAGAAATGTTAGCTGTCTATACAAATTTTACCTTTATTATGTATACATGTATACAATTATGTCTAAAGTTTGAAAAACGCCAAACTAGCCCAACCCTCCACCATATATACAACCTTTTATAATAACCATGTTCAAGAGTACTTCTTCCACATCAAAACTACTGCGATGCCTTAGAGAGTCCTCCTATCCCCTTTGATCTCCTCTTCCCAAGAGAGGCAAAGAATTAACAGGCTCATCAGAAACAAATGCATCCCAAAAACGACGGTGAAGGATAACCATTTCAACTGATGATTTTGTTATAAGTGAGAACACATATTAATATAATCAATAAAAGGCTAGCTATAGAAAATCTCGTGGAGCGATCACCTCTATGCCCAATGCCACTCACTAGTTTTGTCTTTTCGTAAACATCCTCGTGGGTAAAACTTGGCGCTGAAGAAGTACTTTAGGTCATAGCCTATTACTAGCTCCTACCCCTTGACTGGAGAATATCATATTCATGTATCCATGCTATTCATAACAACATCACGGAAGCCTGAAAATTATGGATGTTAACGCCTGTGAAATAACAAATGGCCTGTATTTTACCAAAACTCAACACTCAACACAACCCGCTAACTCAGACTGAACTAAACTCGCTTCTTTCTAGCTACTTAAAGGCTTTCAGGACTGTATTTCCATAATATTTAGCAAACGAGCATTAACTGCTAACTAAAAAGCAGGGCTACAGATTAATATTTCTGTGGATATTCTGCTTTTTTGCTTTATCCAACATGGAGATTTTGCCCTGGAAAAGAAGATGGCCCTCTAACTCAACAAATGACCTGCTAAAGACCAAGTTAATTGGCTGGTTGCCTTTAGTATTTTTTCATCTACATTCACGCGTTGTATTTGTACATTTTCCTTTTCTATGCTTTTTCTGTTAAGTTTAGATATCAGCAGTTTTTCTACTTATATAATGAACTGTGCAATTTTCTTATCTTTTTTGTGTTCAGGAACAGATTATATAATAGAAATTCCTTAACATTTTGAAAATGTTTAACTATAAAAAATATCCAGCCCCAGAGTTCTATTTGGAGGTAACTTGATAACTCTCAAGTCTAGTAATTTCTCATTCTTGAATCAATCTTAATAATTTATATTCCCCCAGAATAGAGTCCATTTTATGGATTTTCAAGTTTCTTAATAAACAACTACATAGTCTTCCTTTATAAATTTTTACCAAGACAAAACCAAGTGAAGAAGCAGGAACCTACATAACACCTTTTTAGAATCTGTTCTTCACACAATACCAAAGGAAGGTTACAAGGTACTGGCCAAAAGTAAAGAAAAATCAAAGAAGATAGAAATTAGCTGATCTCCAGGCAATGCAGCACTGACAGACATGAAAGCCAGGGCAAATGGTAGCCATGGAGATCTGGCAGCTACTTTGGCAGTTTCTAACAAGACAATCCTGACTTGCCAAAAGACTGTAGAAAATTTTGATTTAAAGTTTTAAAATTAGGAAAGAAAGCAAAAAAGATTTTATTTTGGAATTATGGGAAAATAGTATGATATGATTATTCCATTAATTCTAGGTTTGCAGTCAGTTTTAAGATTAGAAAAGAGCTATACAAAGAGTTCATTATCCGCTTATTAAAATTCCTTTTTTTACTGGTCCTTGCCTACGATCACCCTGACTTCATGGATTCTTATTCCTTCAAGGGAAAAATTTCGGAAGAATCTTCAAGAGATTACCCCCCAAATAGGGCCATAAGACCAAAAGGACACTCACTCACTCTCTAGTGTTCACAACTAGAGCAGGAAGAAATAAATGTGGGAAGATGATGAAGTTAAATGTGAAAGCACAGCCAAGGATGCAAGTTTGTATCCTCACGTTACTGTTCTCAATCACACAGCCAATATATCTCAGACCGTTATTACTTTGAATTATAGCTGAACTCTGCTATTTAGACTTACCTTCCCGTTGGACCAACCAGTTATCAGTTCACACACTCCATCAGAATTAAGGTCAAAAGCATGAATGCTCATGGCATGGTTTTTGGACTGAAAAGGAATTCCAATAATTAGTGCAGAAGTCTCTCAATATGTATAAAATCCCTGAATATCCAGTCTGAATCTTACTAACTTTAATTCTCCAGTATCGGGCTGTTTTGTCATAAACTCCAACTGTGCCATTGGAAAGGGCATAACCAAATCGACTACCATACATGGGGCAAAGAGAGGTGATTATCTGCAAAACAAAAAAATACATAAAAACACAACAACTTTTCATTAAGGCTCAAATTAATGTGAAGAATGGCTTTATAAAATTGCATGCCTTGCTACAAGTGTGTTAAAATTAAATTTAAATGCACTTTCAGTCCATTAGTGGGGAATGTATTCCTCTTCTCTGTGACCCATGTCATCTGTTTCAGAGGTGGATAATCAGAAATAAACTCACAAAGTTTGCTATTTTAGATCAAGACTACATGGCAAGTTTCAGCAAATAATTTAAAAAACAATAAAATTGAGGGATTAAGGAGGAAATAAACTGAATACACAAAATCTAGAGTACGTACAACAGATGTTATACACATTAACCCAAACTGTTTTAATGATTATTCTAATTTCCTTAACTTACAATATCCCACAGTCTAAATTTTAAAAAGACTTATAAAATCCATAGGTAAGTATCTTTTAGGTGTCTACTTTTCTTTCTATGACAATTTCTTTTTTTGCTAGAGATGAAAGACATTTTTCAGAAAAAAATATAATCCTTCCAAAAGTGAAAAGGCCAGCACACGCATCTGTGTATGTACGTAACAATACACAGAATGCATATATTATACAGAAATATTTACAGGACTGTTTGGGGATTTAACATCTCAAGAAGGTAAAATTTTAGATACTAAACAAAATTACCTTTTAAAGTTAAAACCAAAGCTTAATAATATCTATGATTCTGCGGATCTACTTTCTAATTCTGAGCCGAGTAAAAGAGATACTAAGAAATAAATTTTATATAGCGGAAAATCGTTATATAATTTCCTCTACGCCTACAGCTTTTCTACAAAACCACCCACATCACTTAACTCTGAATACAAAGTGCTGTGTAGGATTTCAGAATTCCTTAGTTCAAGGCATTCTTCTGGAAATACTTAGTACTGTTCAACCGCCAAATGAATTATGATTTTGCTGATCTGGGAAAAGATATTTGAGCTAGGGGCAAAATAAACTGAGAGGAAATGAACCCAAAATGAACAGTTTTATAAAGTCCACATATTCATAAATTTGGTCCTATATTTCCTAGGTCCCTTAGCCCTCCTTAGTTCACTAGGTTCATTCTTTTGTGGACTACAGGATCAACCGTCACCTCAAATCCCTAGTTCTAGTTTAAGCTCTCCCTGCTTTTTCTAAGATTTAGGAAAAAGGTGTTTCAAAGAATGCATTCCCCTCACATCTAGTATCGACAATAAACAGAAAAAAACAACCCTGAATGATTCCCACCAAATGGGAAAAGATTTACTATAAACTTGAATGAAAGGGAAATAATAATGCAGGACATAGCACCTACAGGCCAGTAAGTCTCAGGGTGGTGTTTCTGCAGGGGGAACGGGGAGGTAGCAAACCCCTCTAAGAGGCTACTGAAAGCTAAGGACCCTCTCTCCAGAAAAAACACATGTTTAGCGCATACACACAACAGAACCGGGTGTACAGACACACATCTTCAGGCTGTTGCTTTTGGCTCTCATCCTCCCCTTCATTTCTTCTCTGTCCACAACTACCACTTTACAAGTATAACTGAATATATAAATAGTAGGACTACGCAAAAATCTATGGCTCTTGCTATAAGATAAAGTAAATTAGTTAAACTCGTTGATAACACTTTGTATATCAATGTGTCAGGTTTGCCTTCTGGTCTCCTTTTGTAGTTAGGGGAACAGAAGCCTGACTTTCCTAGACAGCTTTTATAAGTGGCAAGAAGCAAGGACAAATGGTCAAGTGTGTATTTGAGGCAGTGTCCCCAAGCTTTTCTGATAGACTCCCAAACACTGTTTGACTAAATTATGCAAAACTCCACCACTCTAACCTCTAAGACGCCCTTCTGTTGTTCCTTTTTATCCTGTTTATTCACAGTGTTCAAATCCACTGCTCCTTCATCCTCTTCTCCTTCCTTAATTGAGACTATCCTAATTCTTTTCTCTGTTTCCATCTTGCTCAATCCTGGAAAACCAGCAGCTACCTGCTAAGAATGTCAAAACTACAAAGAATAAGGGCAACCTTAGGCACTGCTTTAAAAAATGCAGTTTAAAGTCTTCAAGAAACATATCAGGTTCAATTATATGAAGTAATTCTAATCACAAAGAAACTAGCAAGCTCTCTAACATCTAATTTTTAAGTTTACCTACAGAGAAATGTGCCTAAGAAGTACTTAATTTGGATGAAGAGAAAAAGTATAAAAACCTCATTTATGCACGTCATTCAATCCCATTTAATACACATGATGAGGAAGAGGAAGATAAAGCACAAAAATTCAAATCCTGACCATGCCACTTAATAGCCATGACCTTGTATGAGTAACTTAAGAAACATAACATCAGTTTCCTCATCTGTAAACTGGAAATTATAGTATTTCCTTCCTAAGAGGGTTTCTGTAGCGTTAAATGAGTTACTTCACGTAAAGCACTTAGAACAGTGCCTGGCATACATCAGGTGCTCAATAAATGGTTGCCACGGTGATGATGATGACAATGTATTAACTCGTTAAATGTCTTTGTGCTCAATAATATTCCCCTATTTAGTCAGTCTTTTCAAAATATATCTTCCACAAGATTTTAAATACTTCTTTCTCTGTAATGTACAGCTCTGTTTAATCCCCATAGTTTTCACCCTAAAACTAGATTGTGAGATGTCCCAGCACTCTCTTTAGATATTACACTTGACCGATCCAGCTTGCCCAAGGTTACCATAATTCTGAGGTGGCACTTCTTACCTCTGTTTCTGTCATTTCTGCCACAATCTCATCTTCTTTAAAAACTCGGATGTCAAAATCCTCAGATCCAACAAGAAGCTGAAAAGGAAAAGAAAATAAAACATCATGCATATTTAGTTCAGCAAATGCACACAGAAAAATTTCCATAAATAAAACAAAAAATTGCATAATGTTTTGTATGTTGCTACTACTACCCAAGAATTCCGGTCTCCCAATAATCCAATGCTCAGGAAGGTACCTTCTAATGCGCAGGTCAACAGATTCAGTCAATGGAGAAAAGCTGGCTGCTAGAGATTTTATCCTGCCACATGGGCTACACATCCTGCCAGACTGAAGCACCTGAAAATGCTTCCTGGTTCAGCCCCTTTCTGCCTGCAGATGGAAGCCCTGTTTCAAAAGCCAGAGCCCGGTATCCAGGGACAAGAGAGGGGTAAGTCACTGCCCAACACAGCACTTCCCTGGCTGCTCAAGAAGCTACTTTCTAGAGTAAGAATAACAATAATCTCAAAAGCTAAGAGCCAATCTCTAAAACGTTGACATTCCGGAAAAAGTTGGCCAAAATTGAAAACTACTTACTAGTATGGTTTCAAAGCATCAGAAGCAAGTTATAAGATCATGAATACGACTGTGGTCCCATCAACTGCTCTGCCCTTTCCCCGTCCTGTGTCTTTGAAACATCATGGCCTTGATTTTTGTATTAGACAAAGTGATTTATTGTTCAAAAGAGAGGAGAAAGACTAATGAGGCCAGTTAGCTCATCGTTTAGGCAACAGGGCCCCAAAATCAATCATGAGAAGCTAACACTTCCCTCAACACAAATACCACTGTCACAGGAGAATTTATTCAGCTGAACACACAAGAGAAGTGTCTCCTCCCCCATGTACCTCTTTCTTCCCATCACCATCAAAGTCACACAAGGCCAACGAATGAACATTATCTCCAGTAACCTGAAAATCAAACCAAATATCATGAATATACCATCTTTTTTCACTTAATTTGAATATATTAGCTACATGAAAGAGTAGATTATACAAACCACCAACAGGTGTTATTCAAATTGCATATCCTTTAACATGCAGAATTATAAACATGGTTCCATTTTGGTTTATCTTACTCATTATAGTCAGTGGTAAAACACAAACAAAACATAAAGAACGTTAAAAGTAAACATATTTAAGAATACGAAAGAGAACGTTTTGTTCTTCATACCGTCCAAAAGAGATCATTTCCTTCATGATCAAAACCCTGCAGAGCACAATTCCCACCAATAATTGCAAGAGGAGAGGAAATGTCTCCCAGTGTCCCCAACACAATTGTGTTGGCCCCATCTGCTACCTAAGAAGGAAAAAAAGATAAAATTTCAGATAACGGTGCACAGGTACACTGAAGGTAACACATGCTTATCTTCATACTCAAATTCCTGTCATCATTTGTGAGAAGCCACATGGTCACCTGAGAGGCAGTCCAGGGCTGTCCGCTGAGGACGGGCACTGGCGTATGTGTGCTTCTGCGCAGATGAGCAGAGGTCCTGCACACACGCAGGCCCTTGGCCTTATAGATGGACCTGCTACAATAAGCTGCTACAAAAGCTGAGGCTCTCTAGGACCACCAGGTTTACAGGCAAATTGTTAGAGAGTTAAGACTTAGGCCTTTAAAACACCCAAATTTTTCTCATCTATTGTTAACCATTTTAGATGGAAATCATTTTAAGACTTATTCCCAGTTCTCTTACTAGTAATCGTTTTCATTGTAAAGTTACTAAAAAGTGCACAGAATGATAAAACAAACAGCTATAGTCCTACCATCCAGAATCAATACATGTCCCAGACTTCTTGAGTAAAGTACAAAAGCATAATTTATTTTTGGAAGATTCAAGGACATCTTTGTAAACGCTAATTGTTTATTGTACAGAAAAACAATCTTTACTTACACAATCTTTAAATGGGAAAACTATTCTAAAAAAAAAAAGATTGGCTATAAAGAAATGACTTCATAAGAAATCAAAACTGCCAAATGGCCAATCAATCAAAAAATAAAGTTAAAAGGTAAATGGTAAACTGAGAAAAATAATTGCTATATATAAGACAGTTTTTAAATATTTTTTGTCAATAAGAGTTACTAAAAAGCAAATAAATAAGAAAAGGGTCAATTCCCCAAGCAAAAAAAATAAATAAATGGAAAATTCATTAGAGAAGAAATATAAATAGCCAACAAACATGAAAAATGTTCATTCTCACAATGTATCATTTTTCATCTTTCAGGTTAGCAAAGATGAAAAAGAATAATACTCTCTATTGTTGGCTAGGGTAGGATAACAGGCACTCTCGCATTCTGAGGGGACGGAGTCTCTCTAGAGAGCAATTTCACAATATCTATCACAATCTCATTTTAAAAAGGTTTTTAACTCAATTGTAAAGCTGAATCCCTGAGTTCATTAACTTTATGTGTCAACTTGACGAGGCCATGGTACCCAGATATTTAGTCAAACATTATTCTAGATGTTTCTGTGAAGATATTTTTTAGATAAAATTAACATTTAAATCAGGAGACTGAGTAAAGCAGACTGCCCTCTGCAATGTAGGTGGGCCTCATCCAGTCAGCTGAAAGCCTTAGTAGGAAAAAGACAGACCCCTGAGGAAGGAAGGATTCAGCTACCAGACTGCTTTAAGACTTGCGTTTCAACATTGACTCTTCCCTGGGTCTCTAGCCTGGTGGCTGACCCTGCAAATTTTGGACTTGCCAGCCTCCACAGTCGTGTGAACCAATTTTTAAAAATATATCCCTCCCTACCCCTCTCTCTATGTACAAGTGTATCCACATCCTAGTCATTCTGTTTCTCTGGAGAACCCTGACTAATATAGTCCTAAACTTAATACTAGTCTTGTACAAAAACAGGAAGCATATCTATGTGACCAAAGATTTCTTAGGACAAAAAAAAATGACCATTAATGGGTAATAGGAATTTTATGGTTATAAAGGGGTATACTTGCCTCTCTGTAGAACAAATCTGAATTATTGTAGACATCGTAAGCCAAAAGATTAGTCTGTGTCCCCACTAAAAGAGTATCATAGCCAAGTTGAGGGTTCAGTACTCCTGCAGTCAGGCAGCTGACTGCCTGATTAATGTTGAGAAGCGAAACGTCAGACTCCAGGGGGCTCTGGAAGACCCTGGATGCACTGAAATGCTGGCTCCGTGTATGAGGATTGTGAATAAAAACCTAAAACAAAAACAGTTCATTACATTCCCTTAACACCAAAATGTAAAATTAACATACATTTTTTTAAAAAAAGACTGCAGGATATTAACAGATATCAACATTAACAAGAAGTCACTTTAATAACCTGCAAAACTTGAAACACTCCCAACACAGTTCTGTGCGTGGCTAGCTTCCAGTCCCTATCAATGGTGGCAGTCCGGTGGTTCTCTTAAAGAACAAGGAAATGGACAAGGTCTAGTTGCCGCTTACCAGGGCAGCTTCCATGCTACCCACCAGCACGACGACATGAAAGCACTCTTACAAACCAGCCTTTTCCTGATCAACCTATAGGAAGCTGTTTCCAGCTACATGATTGCTACACACCAAAAAGATCACAGGAAATAGATTAATAAACACTTCCTTTAGTATCTTTCATCCAAGCACCTAATCAATTCACTTTCTAACTGTTAAAATAGTCTGGTAGTTATTAAATCTGTTTTACAAACTTAAACTGAGTCATACAAATCAAGCACCTTGAAAGCTTTCATATTTGTCTATAGTAGTAAGATAAATAACCCAAAGTTAATTAAGTTAGCAGTTTCAACTGTCATAAATATAATCACTTGAGTGTTTTCACAAGTCATTGAATTTCCTTGGGCTGCATCTGTAAAAACGAGGTTTGGACTAGAACATGCATTCTCAAAAGGGGCGGTATCACTCCCAAGAGGGGTAACTGGGTTTGGGGTGGGGGGATCTTAGATATTAGAATGGCCTGCTGCCCCTACAAAGGGCCACAGTACAAAAACAGACATACAGTGTATCTGTGGTATTAAAATTTCATTAGGGAAATTTTCATTTTCTTAAAGAAACTCCATGGTGGTGGGCAATATGAAAAAAGAAAAACACTGGACTAAGCCCTTTTCAGTTCTAAAATTCACTAATTTTAAATGAGTATTTCATCTCTTTGGTTTAAATCCAAACAGGATTAATTTCAAATGATTACCTAAACAGGTAGCCTATTCAACAAAAAAATTTTCAAAAGAATTGATTAGAAACATCTAGAAAGGTGTATAGCCACTGAAGACTTCATTCATGTTTCATTTGTGTAATACGTCACACATGCTTTTACAAACGTTACTGCGTGTGACCCTCACAAGAAGCCCTGGTTTGCAGATGAGGTCCGAGGGATTCAGGCCCTTTCCCAAGCTCTCCACCTGATAAGCGACAGGGCTGACATGAAGCCTGGTGTCTGGCTCCAGGTCTGAAGCTCTAGCCACATCTTACGTCCTTTTATAACAGGTGTGAATTGTTACGGATTCCTCTAGCAATTAGATAGGTTGAAAAAGAACAGGAGGGGAAATAACTTAGGGACTTCATGTTCACTGTAACTGGAATGGAAAGAATTTGGGGTTTGCTGCCAAGAGCAACAAGAGTCCCAAGAGTGTGACTTCTCCCTAGCTCCCCTCCTGCTGTTCTCCGCCACAGAAATCCGTGCCCAGGAGACTTCCCTGTCCCAAAGGCGAGGACAAAGCCAAGCTCAGTCACACAGTAAATGGATCACACTCCCAGTGTCTTCCCCCAAAGGACTGGCTGAAGTTCCCACATTTGCTCTGGCTGACGGGGTGCTGCTGACAATATAAATGCAACTGGCCCCTCAGCTCCACGGTGAGAGGGAAAAATGTCCCCAGAGAAAAACACTGATGCCATCCTGCAAGAAACCCCTTTTAAAAGTGTCCTTGCTCAGGCTCAGAGACCAAATCCCAGCTCCACTTTCACTACGGAGTCCCACTTATAATGACAAAATCTGGAAACACAGGCACCAACAGTCAAGAAGGGCTTTAGCCTTACCTGGAATGTTTGTTTTTAAAGGAGAATATATTTGAATATTTCTCGAATCATAAAATATTACCAATTTTTTAAAAAGTCTCAGGATAAAAGATCAGGTCAGAACTTTTCAGGTTTAAAGTTCTGAACATAAAGTGTCCAATTACACAGGACACAGATCTCTCTCTCTCTCTCTCTCTCTCTCTCTCTCTCTCTCTCTCTCTGCCATCTTCAGAAACAGACCTAGAATCAAGTGTTCCTGCCTCCTACTCTAAGTCACATTCTAATAAAAGGGCTCCATAGAAACCTCTGCCTCACCGCCTTCCTGCTTCTACTCCTACACTCAGCTCCCTGAACCTCTCTTGCAGTACCTGCCGAAGTTATATATAAAACATAACCCAAATCCCATCACCTACTTGAATCAAAACCAAGGTCTTCACCGGGTCTAGAAGCCCTGTATGACCTGGCTCTTGACTACCTTAGCGCTTCCCTAACTCCATCCCCAGCAGCCGCCTTGTGTTCTTAGAACACACCAAGCATATTTCCACCTGAAGCCCTTTGCACTTGCTGATTCCTCTGCCAGGAAGGAACTCACCCCACATATCTGCAGGGCTTATTGCCTCCTGTCCTTCAAATCTCTGATCCATAGTTATCCACAGAGGCCTATCTGATCACCCTGCCTAAAACAGCACTCTCCACCATCCCCACCCCTTCCTCTTTTTGTTCTCTTATGGAGACACTGTGTGTGTATGTGTGTGCGTGCGTGTGTGTGTATGTATATACATTTTGCTCCATTAATTGTCTGGCTCCACCTCTCAGATAGAAGCTCCAAGAGGTGACACTTGATTGTCACATTCACCCTTGCACCTGCAGAGCTAAGAACAGAGCCCAATACATAGTAAGCCCTCAATAAATTAGGGGCTGAGCTAATATCAATGGGCCCTTTTCGGCCCATTTATTTAGCTGCTATGCACCTACAGCAGAACCAACATGAATCTCTTTTTGGCATTTGTCAGTGCCTCTCAACAACAACTAACATTATTATGTGCCAGGCCCTGTGCTAAGTGCTTTACTTCATTATACTATTTAATGAAAATGAATCGTTACTTTTTACTTACATAGCCCAAGGCACATCACATAACATACAACATAGGTGGATGCATCTTCAAAACTACAAATCGTATAAATGTTAGCTTATTAAATCCACACTGGGTCAGAGAACATGGACTCTAATCTCATTTCCACAACTTTCTAGTTGAGTGACCTCAAGTATTACTTTGAACCTCTCTGAACCACTATTCTAGTCAGTAAAGTGGAAGTAATAATAATAATAAAACAGCTAACAATCAGTGACCATTTCTTATATGCCAAGTGTTTTAAATGTATTAACTTATTTAGTCCTGGTAACAACCCTGTGTGGTAGATACTATTATTAAGCACCTTGCCCAAGTTCATGAAATCAGTAGGTACTGGAGCCAGGATCCAACACACCTGTACTATGCTGCTGCCCATGGCATTGTAGCAAGGATGCTGAGATAATGGAATAAGGCTTTGTACCTGTTAGAAGTTATTACACTTGCTGTCAGTGTATTCCATATATTTGGGGCGTGCCTCCATCAATACAGTGCCTTGATTTGCCTTATCTGTTGTCCTTCTGGACTATAAGCTTTCGGAAAGTAGGGATTTCAGCTTTATCTCTGAATCCCCAACATCTAGCACAGAGGTGTTCAGTAAAAGTCTGGTGACTGTTGAATAACCGTATCTTTCCCATCTCTGTGACTCCCACACCTTGCACAGCACCTGGCACATAGTAAGCACCTGACAGGTAGTTAGTGCATAAACTAAGGGAAAAGATGTGAATATACGTGGATAAAGATCAAAAGTGCAATCAACCATTTAATCTAGGAGTCTCTGTATTCTTTCTTTCCGTCCAGTTGTTTGGCTTGAGGCAGTATGAGATCATGGAAGGAGTTCCAGAACGACAGGCAGAGAGGCCCTGGGCTGGAACCTGAGGTCTGCTGCGGTACTACTGCTACCCCTGACCAAGCCCCTTCCCTTCTGCGGGCTTCTCTTCCCTAAAATCCCTCTCTGCACAGGGACTCCAACATTGTCCACGTCTAGGTACCCGAAGACAAAGTTAACTACTCAGAGAAGCCCTTCATGTGAGACACCATTATTCACTATTCTGCGCAGGATTGAGAATTACAGGGAGGCTACCGACCGGTTGCCGGGCAACCCTGGCTGGGGGCGGGGTCGGAGAATTAGGGGCGGGATCGCAGGGTAGAGGCCCGCGGAGGAGGTGAGGACGCCAGGAGCCCAGGCGGCGTGCGAGTGGGAGCTGTTACCTTGCCCGCTTGGGTGGCGGCCGCCAGGCACGGGTGAGTCCCGTCGTAGCGCCCTACGGCCACCATGCGGGGGCTGATTTTGTGGCGCAGTTTCAGGGTGAACACGGGCAGCAGCATGACGGCGGCGGCTCTGGGGAAGATCGCTCGCGGCCCGAGGCAGGAACAGCGGAACCAGCCTCACCTGCCGCAGTGAGGGGCGCAGGGACCACACCAACTTGGCTCCACCTGCCTCCAGCCGGGAGCAAAACAGCGCGCGACCGAGATGCCCCCCTCGCCGGCCGCTGCCTACTTCTGCGGCTGCGCAGACCCGCCCAGCTCCCTCTGATGCTGCGCGGTGGAGGCTCCCCCTTGGCCCAGACTGAAATTGGTTCCATCCCAGTGATGGAGTCGTGTGTTTTGTTGCTGTAGCTCATCCAGCTTATTTTTGACCCCACTAACGTGTGTGCAGTGGCTGTGTCTGAACCAGTGCACCCTCGGGGCTTCTAGCACGACAACTAAGCTGCCCCCTGCAAATTACGCACACACTGCTACCGCACTCCAGAGTCATCGATTCGCGAAATACGTGTCCAAGGCCTATTCAGCCCCTTACTTTTGACGGTTATGTTGATACCACAGTAGTTAACCTGCACTAAGAATACCACTCCTCACAAAAAAAAAATTCAGATTTTAGACTCACGTTTAAATAGTCCACCAACACTTGTAGGATTCCCTATATATTTTTAAATGCAAATAAGCAAAATTGAAAAGTCATGAAACTTATCAACATTCATTCAGATAGTTTTTGAGGGCCACTATGGGTCCGGCACTGTTCTAGACAATAGAGATATAGCAGTAAATATGCTGTTTTACTGCTCTCCTGGAGCTGACATACTAGTCAGCTGAGAAGCACTAAATAAACATTAATACATAACAATAGGTCATTTGGTGGTAAGCACTGTTCAACAACCATCCCAACGGTGGTGTCTTTTGGCCTAGAACAGCAAAACAAAATTTAATTGCAGTTTCAGTCCCCCCCCCAGGAATGTGACCTTAAACCAGTGAGTCTGGAATTTCGCCATCAACACCAGTGAGCTAATCTGTTTCATAAGACCCCTACCACCCTTCCTAAAAAGAATGGTGTCCTAGCCTAAAACAATCCTTTTTTTTCTTTTGCTAACTTTCTTGTCCTGTCCAATTTCTGCCTATGAAAACCTTTCATTTTGTACAACTTCTGTTTGCAACATGGGATGCTATCAGATTCATGAATAGCTCAAGAAAGCCAATGAGATCTTTAAATTTATTGGATTGAATTTTTCTTCTTTAACAGCACTATAGAGGTAAAGGAGGGAAGAGGGATAGAGGATTAAAGGGATTGCAATTTTAAATAGAGTGGTAGGGAAGATAGAAAGAAAGGGAGGGAGCCAGCCTCGAGGAGGAGTGTTCCAGAAGAGGGAATTCAGGTGCAAGAGCCTTGAGGGATCACTCTGGCTGTCTTCTAGAAATAAACATTTAGAGGTGAGAGGTGACATGAGTAGGAACTGTTGAGATAAGAACATCCTAACTTAGAGAAAAATTTTATAAGAATTTATTTGAGCCAAATGTTTGAGGACATGCCCAGAAGCAAGATCTCAACGGACTGAGAAAATGCTCCAGAGAATGGCAGTTTTGCAGCTCATTTTATACATTTAGAATCAAAGGAGAAAATGTAAGGAAGTTCACATGAAATCCTCTGTTGGTCGATTAAGGAGTCAGGAAAAAGCAGAGGATTGGATGAAAAGCAAAACGGAGAGACGTATCCTTTTACATCAGTGGGTACAGGATAGTTAAAAATTAACATTTACAGTAACATAGAGACGGTATTCGGGCAACAAGGTAACAATGAGGAATTATGTGCTATTGGTGACTCTGAGGAGTCCGGAAAAGAAAATTACTGGAACATTTCAAAGATATATTATCCTAGATGCATGAGAACAATGGACAGGGCTGCTTACGGTAAAGATCGACCTTTGCTAAGGAAGCTATGGGCCTGGGACATGACTACCCTCTGTGACCTGTCCAGATAGGAATTTGTGATCAGACCATCCTGCCATCTTCATTCATATCAGTGAGAGCAGGGGCTCCTGACAGCCAAGGACTTGTCAGGGATGGGCTGGTGGGCTCTAGGTTGGCAGCACTACACAGTGGGTAAGCCCACAGGTCTCAACAGCATGCAGACCTGGGTTCAAATTCTTCCTCCATCAGTCACTAGCTGAGACTTTAGCCCATCGTTTAATCCTAACATTCACATTTATTGACCTCCTTCTCTGCGCCAGGCACTTGACACACACGCTAACTCATTTAATCCTCACAGCCACCCTCGGAGGGAGATTCTGTCATCATCCCCATTTAACAAGAGAAGAAGCTGAGTCACAGAAGGTTATATAACATAAGCCTGAGGTCAGAACTAGAATGGCAAACCCAGGTGGTCACGTGAGCTGCTAACCACTGTACCTACTGTCCCAGTGAACTTCCCAAGCACCAGTGACCTCTTCTAGAAAAGAAATATTAATAGTACTACTTCTGAGGAGTGTTATGAGAATCCGACAAACTAACATAAATAAAACACTTAAAGCAATGCCTGGCGCTTACTAAGGGCTCCCATAACTGGTTATTATTACAAGGTTATTATTATTACCTCCAGGTGAAAAGGCTGCCTTTGAACTTGTTAGGTTGCTGTTGTAAAAAATCTGATGTCTTTTTTCGTAGCAGGTAGCATTGGTCCAGTTTCCCTCTCAGCCCTGATATGGAAAAAACCAACCTGGCTAATCCAGGTCTGGTG
Organism: Rhinolophus sinicus; assembly: GCF_036562045.2. NCBI lineage: Eukaryota > Metazoa > Chordata > Mammalia > Chiroptera > Rhinolophidae > Rhinolophus > Rhinolophus sinicus. The sequence continues at coordinate 40,798,336 of NC_133760.1, read as the reverse complement.
GGAACTCAGTGGAACCAAGAATTTAGATGTTGACTTGGCCCCGCCTGCCTCCTGCCACTTTGGCTCCCTGTCTGCACTTTGCTTTGCGTGTGCAAAGCACCCCCACTAGAGGGTGTGCAGGTGTAAAGAATAGAGGTTGAAGCACCTTAGGATTCTGGTCCTAAGTTAAAGACCTGGAGGGAGGCCAGGTGAGAGGGCCCCCCAGGACAGAAGGCCTCTAACAGTCGCAGGGTTGACTTCTGGGGAGTGGACTGGGGCAGGGCAGCCAGCTCCAGCAGGTCTTTTGCTGGAGAAACTGAGTAAAAGTGCAAGAGATCTCTCTCTATTATTTTTATAACTGTATGTCAATCTACAATTGTCTCAGAATAAGAAATGGAAATTTTTTAAAATTCAAGGGAAAGAAGAGAGGAGGATCAGGAAGCAGCCTGAAAGGCACTGTGAAGAAAACAGAGCAGATGACTCGGGAGTCACCGTGCGGCGGGGAGGAGAATTGACGTGACCATTCCAGGTACTTCCATACATCCAGCTTAGCAGCATCTAAAACTGGCACCTCAAAATGTAGATATCAAGGTGCTTCCTCAACATGAATCATAGCCATCGAATCACGATAGAGATGGCACAGATCAAAGACCAAAAATGAAGGGCAGGCTGACCAGTGTACCACCCTGCCCTGTGCTGGTTTCAGAAAGGTCTAGAGCTGTGGCCTCCTAGACGGTAACGAAATGTCACAAGTGGCTGTTGAGAACTTGAAATGAAGTGAATTCCAATAGAACTAAGTTGTAAGTGTAAAATGCGCACCCAATTTTGAAGAATTAGTATAAAAATAATTTTAAATATCTGGTTGATATTTTTATATTGTTTACATTTTTAAATGATACATTATAATATTTTTGACACATTGAGTTAACTAAAATCCATTATGAAGCTTAAAAAGAAAATATAACAAAAGGCCTGGTAGAAACTCTAAAAGTGAAAAACAAAAATTCAATACTGACTAAAGAAACTTATAGTTATTTTTTGCCCTCTATTGGATCACTTTCATCAACATACAAATAAGCCATCATTTCTGCCATCTTGAAAAAAATCTTTCTCTATAAATAAATGATTGAATAAGTAAATAAATGGGAGACAAGGGATAAATCTTCCCTACAGAATTCCAAAGAATATATGTAAACACGCCCTTCCAGAAGGCAGGACTGACCTGCCTGCCCTTTCGAGGGTGGACTGGACTCCGACTTATTCCAAAGAGTACAGTATGGAAAACAGTACTTTTATATAATATAATACTATTATATAGTTATAGTACATGTAATATATATTGTAATACATACAATACTAATATAATTCCTGTAACAACACAAGAAAAAATCGTAACTGTATAGGTGAGAAACCAGACAGACACCATCTAACCAAGATACCAAGATCGACGTCACCCGTGGTAAGTCATGTTATCACACAGAGCACTTCACCTGTGTGGTGTTCTTCCCCAGAACCCATACGCCCTGTCTAACCATGAGAAAACATCAGGTAAGCCCCAAATAAGGGTTATTTTACAAAATACCTGATGAGTCTTCCTTAAAAATGCCAAGATCATGGAAAACAAGGAAAAACTGAGAAATTGTCGTAGAGTGGAAGAGATTAAAGAGACATGATTCGTAAGTGCAATCCTGGATTGGATCTTGGAACAGAGAACGGACGTTCATGAGAAAATTAGTGAAACCTGATTAGTGTTCATAGTTTGGTTATTAATGTACTCGTGTTTATTTCTTGGTTTTTGGCAGCTGTACCATGGTCACGTAAGATGGTAACATTAGGGGAAGCTGGATGAAGAATCTACAGGAACTCTCACCTAGGACTGGGGGTTGGGGTGATGATAGGAGGAAGGATTGACTATAAAGGGGCATGAGGAAACTTTTTTGGGTGATAGGAATGTCATATATTTTGTTTGTGGTAGTAGCTACATAGATATGTACATTTGTCAAAACTTATCAGATGGTACATTTAAAGTAAGTAATTTTATTGTATGTAAATTATGCCTCTAAGGAAGTAGTTTTGTTTCTTTTTTTAGTTTTAATCAAAATATTAGGCCTGCCCTGTGCCCCAGCTCTCTCTCACACATATCACACTTTCTTTTCTTGATGGTGTCTACCTCTTTCTGAGATTACCTTGTTTATTTATTTCCTTTTTTTTCTTTTGTCTACCTCTTCACACTGGAATCCGAGTCTTGGCCACTTCTGGTAAGATAGCCCAATAACGAGCAACTCCCCCCACCTTGAGAGGGAGATAGAAGTCAGGCAGATGGAAGCTCAAGTATTACTTTATCCCAGGTAAGAAAGGATAATGGAGAATGTGATTTCCGTTTGTCGGAGAATGACCTTCCTTATCCTGAACGCCAGAATCAGGGAGATGTGTTGACCATTGGAGAACCACAGGCCAAATCCTGGGGCAAGCCTTTTTCAGCACATGTCAGGGAGGAGGCAGGCTGGCTCTCCAGAGGAAACGGAGCTACATTCCCCAGGAAACAGAGCAGAGCAGTAGGGGCGAGAGACGCCAGGACTGTTACACAATATTCTGGCTCCCTCCACAAGAAATGCTCTGGTCTGATATCATCCAAGCACCTTCAAAAGTTATTGGCACATAGCAGATGCTCTTTAAATATTTGGTCAATAAATGATTGTCTATTCAATTAAATCAGTATTCACATCTTAAATAACTCATTTGGCAGGACCTACTACACCCCTTTATAGTTCTCTCTGCCTAAAATACTCAGCCCCCAGATCCTTTTAAGTCTGGCTCCCATGTGCCAATCAAATCGCAGCTCAGTGCGCCCCTTCTCACAGAGGCTTGTGCTGAGTCCCAAATCTCTCTCTCTCTCTCTCTCTCTCTCTCTCTCTCTCTCTCTCTCTCTACCTTGCTTTATCAATCCCACCCTGTAAGATTGACCTACGTAACTTCTCCCCACTGAAAAATTCAAAATAGATTGTATGGTTTTATACTAACGTGCATTGAGAATGGCACCTCTTTCTTCTTGTTTTGCACTGTGACACCCACAAGACCATGCTTGAGAATCTGGGCACGATTCTAAGCATGATTCATGATTCTGGGTCAGCCAGAGAATCTCGAAGTGACATTTAAAGACTTTAGAAAACTAGAGAAAAGATTTGCTCTAGTGGGATTCAAATATCATAATAGCCTTGCCAAACCATTCACTCAAAGAAACACATTTTGATTAATTTTTGTTGATGTTCTTTCTAACATTCTCTGGCTTTAAGCATAAGCTTCTGCTTTTCAAATACCTGCATAACTCACATAAATTGTGATCTTTATTTTTCATCTACAAATGTACTCTCCTTAATCTTTTTTGTTGTTACGACTGATGAAAAAAACTCCTCCCGTGTTGATCTCTACCTGCCAAGCCCACAGTGAGATTGACAGGAAGGTGTGACCGAAGGTATGCTGACAATGACAATAAGGCTCTGCCGGGCAAGGAAGACCCAAGAGTCTTCAAATGCTTTTGAAATTAGAGGAGGTCACAGCAGGATGCTATCAGCCCAGCATCCAAGGAGCAGAGGAACTGGCTCCCGGCCCAGCCGGCAGGGGTTCAGATCAAAGCTGATAGCTGGAGTGTGTTACAGTTTCCAAAGAGGGCGCCCTTTATAGTCCCCTGGAGCCATACCTGGGCGGGGCAGCATCAGACGCTGGCCGAGGCTTGACTCAGCTACCTATTTGGGCAGGAGGCCCACCTCTGGGACACCTGCTCTGGAAGGCTTGAGTGTTTCTACCTTCATATGAACTTCAGCTGAAAGCAGTGTGGGCAGCTTTGCAGATCTGAGCTTCTTGTCTTCAGGAGGCCGAGCAGGCTAAAGGCAATTCCAGGTTCCATTTCCAGGGCCATGACATTTCCAAGCAGGAAAGGGCCAGAGAGATCACCAGCCTGGGCTTCTGACCAAGGCAAGAATCACCATCCAGCCCCAGTTTGAACATTTCCTGTGACTTGGATCTCACGACTCACGTGGAAGCTATTACATTTAAACACAATTTTCAGAAGTCTCTCACTTATATGGAGTCAAGTGTCAGTCTTTCTGTAGGAAAAGGCAGATTGACTTTATCACTGTTGCATGTCAGCTCTTTGGCTATTTGAAGATGTATCATCTTCCCTACAGGGTTTCTTTATTCTGCACACTCCCAAGTGGGCCCTTCCAGGGTTCCCCGGGGTGGAGGGATGGAATGCTTCGTTCCCTTACCCAGCTGGGCATGCTTTATATCATTATTTCTTCCTTAAGGGGCCTGCTCCAAGAGAACAGGACTGAAAGGCCGAAGCAACATATTGTGAGCCCCACCACCACCAAAGAAGTCCTTCCCTCCACCTGCCTCAAGCTCCCCAGGTATAATCCAGAGGTGACAAGAGCAATATAACCCAAAGACCATGCATGTGCGGCAACCAAAGAATTCTCCGGTAAAAACACCAGGAAACAAAGATCAGGGCTATTTTTTTTTTTTAAAAAAGACACAACAGCAAACTGGCCAAGGTGCTAAGGCTTGACAGGTCCCTGCAGGACCCAGAAGTCAGGCTCAACCAGGATTGTGAGAAACTGAATACAGGGATTACAGAGTTTAGGGCAGGACTCGGGAAACCAACACAGGACAAAGAGACAACCGTGGAACATGTGGCCACCTGTTTGGAGCTGAATTGTGTCCCCTTGAAAAGATATGTTGCGGTCCTAACCCCCGTACCTGAGAATGCGGCTTTTTGTAGACAGAGAGTCTTTGCAGCGATAATCAAGTTAAAAGTGGACATCAGGGTGTCATAATCCAATATGACTAGTATCCTTATAGAAGGGGACACAGACACACACACAGGAAATGCCTTGTGAAGATGAAGGCAGAGATCAGGGTGATGCTTCCACAAGCCAAGGAACTCCAAAAATGACCAGTCGGTCACCAGAAGCTAGGGGAGGGCATGGAACAGATTTCCTGTCACGTCTGTCAGGAGGAACCAATCCAGTTGACACCTTGATTTTGGCCTTCTAGCCTCCAGAACTGTGACACAATAAATCTCTGTTGTTTGAACCATTCAGTTTCTGGTACTTTGTCATGGCAGCCCTAGCAAACTAATACACCAGCCCTCAACCGAGAGGTACAAGGGAAGGGAACTATGTTTCAGGAGCCCAGTGAGGAGGCACCAGGCTGAAGCTGTGTTCACAGAGGTGTCAAAGGTGGAAAGGCAGTGAAGACCCCGCCCTTTTGCTCCTCCCACCCTCCAGGCCCCTGCACCCCCGAAGCCAATGGAAGCCAGTAGGCAAGGGAGGTGGGGGATGCAAACCTAGGCTGTTTACTCCATCAATGGTAGCATACTAGACACGGTTTTATATTTTGCTTTTTGCGCTTAACGATGTGCTTTGTAGGGCATCCTCATTCTTCTTTTAAGGCCACGGAGCAGTATTCCTGAACAAAGCCTTTTACACAGAAAGTATTCAACTAACGGAAGTTGACACCATTTCCATGTGAATAAGGCGTAATGCCTTAACCCCAGAAAATGGGTTAAGAATGGTAGAAATACAGACACATGTGTATGCATGAAGAGGGCATGGGGATACAATCTTTTCAGTTCATCTTAACATCTATGGAGGCCACATCAGGAAAAAGGTCCTTTGCCAGATGCTGGTATAATAATAGCCAACAGCTGTAACGCTCCAGCCCTGTGGCCGCTAGTGTTCTAAGCATACTGTCTTACTTCACCTTACGACAACCTTGTCACGTAGGTGCCATTATTAATGATTCCCATTTTACAGGTCAGGAATCTCAGGCATGGGAAGGTCACTTAGCTAATGAGTGACAGAACTAGGACTGCACCCACAGAGTGGGGCTCGAGGCCCTTTCTTGTTAACTATGCCACATGCTGCCTCTCCTGCACGCAAAACCTTTACGGAATTTCATGCCAGGCCCTGGGCTTCCTAGTGAGAGAGAGATACAATGATGCTTTAGACATAAGCCCCAACTTCAAGGAGTTAACGACTGCACCAGGGGCACGACTCACCCTAATACAAGGCAGAGCACTGATCAGTGTTCAAAGAAACATACGGAATGTTCTGGAGGTTAGCAGAGGGATGATGAGGAATGGAGGAATGGAAAATCTGGGCTCCCCAGTCACCTTGGTGTGAACTGCAGCCAATTAACAAGCCAAAAGCACTTTGAAGATGACAGTGGCCTTAAAAGGGCCCCCAGTTGCAGGCAGTGAGGCAGAGGGGATTGTGGATGACAGTGTAAGAACAGGGTAGGAATTCCTGGGCAGAGGGCGACTTGAGCAAGGAGGCTGAAATTCCACACCATTCCAAAAATTTCCTTCTCCAGCCCCTGAGGATGCCGCCACCTGGGAGCAGAATTGCCAAACTTCAGTCTTCCGTGAATCACTCTCCCCTCAAATTTGGCCATAACTTCATTCTGCTCGTGCTGTGATTTACTGACTCTCTTCATTACATTGACTCCCTTCAAAATCATTCAGCCTAAGCAGGAACCTTTGTGAAATTATAACTTCCACGTGCTCGTTGCATTTCTTTCTCGTTATGCATTGAAGTCCACGCAAACTGCTAGAACAACCACAACAAACTTTTCCCACACACCATCTAAAAGCCTCGCCCTTTTGGGACCCAGGCTCGGGCACCTCTCTGCTTGCTGAGCGCAGCATTCCTAACCCCACTCTGCCTCTTGTCCACGACCTTAGGCAACTACCTTTCCTTGCTCTGGCCTATGCTCTTCAAAACGTCCTGGTCCTGACAGAAAAATAAAGGGGGAGGGGCTGTGATAGGTGAAAGAAAAAGTTTTTAAATGACACCTAAATGTAATTGTGTGGCCCTAGATTAGATCCTGGAAGAGGAAAAAAAAAAGTGCCATAGAGGACATCAGTGAGACAATAGGTGAAATTTAAATACAGTCCGTAGACTAGATTTTATTGTATCACCGTTACATTTCGGATTTTGTTGATGGCATTATGGCTGTGTAAGTTAATATCCTTGTTTTCAGGAAATACGTAGTGAAGTATTTAGTAGTAAAGGGGCAATTTACTTTCAACTGATCACAGAGAAAAAAATACATAAATATATATGTATATACAGTGTGCACACATATTTCCACATATATGTAGAAAGAGAGGAGAGATGAGAGAATGACAAAGCAGATGCGACAAAATGCACATATGAGTAAAGGGCATATGAGAGTATTTTGTACTAGTCTTACAACTTTTAAGTTTGAAATTAATTCAAAAATGATAGAAAGATATGAGCCAAAATCGTATTCGTGCTTATTTTGGGGTGGTGAGATTGTTGTGGAGGTTTTTTTTCTTTTCTTTCTATATTTTCTTTTTTTTCTTCCCTCCCTCCCTCCCTTCCTTCCTTTTCTTTTGAAAAAGTAAAACAGGCATATGGTAAAAATAAATCAAATGCTTACATACCTTCCTGAACACACCATTCTGTACCTTCCCTTTCCTCAGTTAACACTACATTTTCATAATCCTTCTTTATTAGGACATGTAGAGCTCCCCCCGCTTTTTAAGGGCTGCCTGGAACTCTATTGCACTGATGTGTCATAATTCATTGAACCAGTCCCTATGGTCACGAACATGCAGTTCCTTTTCAATCTTTTACAAGCAGAATGCAATGAATTACGCCCACGTCTTTGTGCACAATGTGTAAATAAATATATAGGATAATTTCCCATAAGCGGTGTTGCTTTGTAAAAGCCCGTACGTCTTTTACATCTGAGGCTACTGTGGGTGTCGGCACGTCACCATCCGTGTTCCAGCACACCTGTTTCCTCACAACCTCCCCACGCAGCGCACTTCACATTCTGGGATCTCTGCCAGTCAGATAGATTTTAAAAAAATGATAGCCGGTTGTAGCTTTAATTTGCATATCTATGATTGGATGTGTAGATGAGTATCTTATCACTTGTTCTAAAAGTGGTTTGTATTATTTTTTTCTCTCTGTCACCTCTCCCTGCACTTGTGTGAGTGACCTAAATTTTCTGCCACAGACCCAGCCCTCCCAAAGGGGAAACCCCTGCCATTAATCCCAAGCTGAGCCCTCTTTGGCCCCCTGCGGAGGATGAAAGAAGAGATCTGAATCTCCTGGTGCCTCTGGACTACAGTAATGCCCAATGACTGGAGTCTCCTTTCAGGATTTCTCACTGAAGACCAAGGGTGATAATTTCCCCCCTGGGAACCTGACTTAGCCCAGGTCCCGGGTAGCTGCGGCTTTCCCGCCACGGCAGGCCCGTCCTGGGACTTTGCAGGGCACCCGCCTGCCCACCCCCGAGGAACAGAGCACCTTAGTCCTTCTGAGTTTCTGTTTTCTCCCCACATCTTGAAAAACGGTGGTGGGAACAGAACACTTCATACAAAGGAGGTCCTGAAATGCCCTTTTGTGCTGCATCCTTGCCAGGAAGCAGCTCAAGGTTCCCTGAAAGAGAAAGACTTGGACAAAAGCTGGCAGCCTACGTTTTTTCTATTCTCTCAAGACCCTGGAGGTCAGGCCTTCTTTAATTAGCCACTGGCATCCGTGCCTCATTAGTATGCAAACGCTGCATACTAATTAGTATGCAGACCCCAGCGTCTGCTCCTGCTCAGAGCTCCCTTGACCCAGCTCTGTGTACATGTTGATTTTAGAGGTGCCATTTTTTCCCTGCAGCACCCAAAAAGAGAGCTCCACAGATAGGGACTTCTCCCTGGGGACGTGACTGAGGCAGGTCATTTCCAGGGTGTTCGTCATTATCTTGACCACACCTACATTGAGGACAGAGTCAGGGTTTGCAACCAAATAGACCAGGGTTCAGATCCGCTCTCTGCCCCTTCCTGGCTGTCTCACCTTGGCAGGTGACCTCTCTGAATTAGTGTCCTCATCTCAAACATGGGTTTACAATAGTACCTACTCTGCAGGTGATGTATGATGTGCTGGCGTCTTGGGATGCAGAATAGGGGCAAAAAGGAGCTTTGGAGATCACAGAAGAGGAGTACTGGGAGGGTTTTGTTGGCCAGGCTTTTCCTTTAGGAGCTGAGACTGTTACTGAAACATCTCTCAAAATTCTGGTTCCTGTGTGCCATGCACAAATAAAGCCAAACCGAAACACCGGTGTTTAGAGATAGAGAAAATTTTATTCAATTTGGTCAATGCAAGAGGACAGGACAGCAAGATCTCTCAACTCCATCTTCCCCCTAAAGCAAAAGTTGGGAGATTTTACGCAGCCAGGGAGTAGGGGAGGGGTTGTTCCAGGGAACCGAGGGAGACGTCTGTTTCTTCAGTCTCAGAAAACACCTTGTGCGAGCAGAATTTTGGGTGTCAGCAGTTGGTTACAACTTTCTTGAAGGCATTCATTCCTTTGGCAAAACAAACTCAAAAATTCTCCTTGTGACCCTAGAGTTATTTCTCCCTGCTTGACAAAGAAACAGGACATCAGCAGCTTAAAATGAACGTTGTGAGAACGGGAGCTGAGCTGCAAGCCAGCAGTAAGCACATGCAAGCAAACGAAGCCCTAATCGGTTTGTGCCTAACTAGCTACGTTTTTCTATTCTCTCAAGCAAAGTGTACTCAAACATTTCTCCTGGAACTTGCTTTTCAAGTTCAGAACATGACTAACATACTCTCCGAATCTTAGACTCTAAACTAGGTGACAACCATTACAATTGAAACATTGAGTTAAAGCCTATACCTGTCCATCTTGACTCTATGAGCGAATACCTAAATACGTCCACTGTTAACTGCCAGTTTCAAGACCAATAACTAAAGTCTGAAAAAAATTTAATCAAATCCTAACATTTCCTTTTGGGTTGAAACTCAGTAACTTCTTATTATCCTCAAGGTGAAAAAAAAAAAAATCCTCGCCCTGGTTCCTAAAGCCCACGAGAGCCGGCCCCAGTCCTCCCTTCTCAGCCTTGGGTGCTGGGGCCGCAGAAGTATGGGTGTCAGTCAAGGTCTGTGAACACTCAGAGCTCCCTCACCCCTCCTCCAACCTTTGATCCTAGAAGCCCCCTCTATCTGGACTGTCCCCTAGTCTTCTCTCCACTCTGGCTAACTTTTGCTCAGCTGTCAGGTTTCAGCTGCAGCTTCGCTTACTCGGGATGGGGGGTGTTCCTGAACCCCTGGACCGATTATTTGCTCCTGTGATCCCTTGCAGGTTCCATCTTGTAACATGCACTGCGTGTGTAATTTTTGACTCTGTTTTCCTTGCTGAGCAGCAAGCTCCACAAGAATGCATTCCTCGAGCTGGCACTGTGACGAAACGTGGCTGGCACCTCAATGGGGCTCACTGAATACCTGGGCAAGGAAGGAAAGGGGAACAGAGGGAAGGAAAGGACAGGCTGGTGGGGGACACCTAGAGGTACTGGGGGCTCCCTGGAATCCCACCGGCATCCCCATCTGGGGAAAGGACCCTGGAGATAGAAGGCGGAGGGAGCGTCACATATACATACATGATGGCACTTTAAGGAACAAGCTTTTTGAAATTGTCTTTGAACTTTGCTGGCTACTTCACCCCTGGAAGCCTCAAAGTCATTTTCAACCCTAATTATCCCATATACTGTAGCCCCAGGCAGGCCCCAAACTTGACCTCAACCCTCCAGTTGCAAGTTAGGAAACTGAGCCCCACTGTTAAAAGTTTGTCTGGGGCCAAAGAGGAAGTCAGCCTGAAAGACTGTTCATTCCTCAGGAAACCTCCTGATGGAGCAAGAGCTGGAAGCTGAGAATACTTTGGCCTCAGTTTACCTAAATGAGCCAGGGGATAGTCCCTGCTCTACAGTTCCTTAATTCTCCGCTGTGGATTTACACCAGCTCAGGGGCTGCAAAGAGGCAGCACCCAGGCCCTCAAACGCGTTGTGCGGATCTCTGTGTTTGTTTTTTTAATAGATTTTGTACAAAAGTCTAGATTTGAGGATTCTCTGGAAAAATCAAAAGGTCTGACCATACTGGACCCACAGATTCCATCTCCACATGTGTAAGTCTGGCTGGAGCTAAGCAGTGCTGTCTCTTTTACACTGAGCACGTGTCTGCCAATTTGCCACAGTGCCCCCTGCTCTCTCTTATCTCTGACCTGGCTCACTTCACTCGTTCATGAAACCCACTGAACGCTCTAGGCATTTGAATCACAGCTCTTGAAGCATCTCTTCCCCCTTAGTCACTACTACTAGCTGTACTGGCCTTCTCTGGGTTTCTCAAAAAAGCCAAGCTCCTTCCAGCCACAGGGCCCTTGCATATGCTGTTCTCTCTGCCTGGTACACCCTTTCCTCCATAAGTCTCAGCTGCAGGGTTGCCTCTTCTGTCTGAATTGGGTTCCCCTTGACATATCTGTAGTTAGCTCTCATGTCACATATCACAACTTGTCAATCTTTTTGAGTTTGCTTTATTTGTTTTCTGTCTCCCCTATTAAAATAGAAACTCCAGGAGGGCAAGGATCTGCCTGCTGTTACTGAGTGCTGTACCTGCAGCATAAAGCCCGGAACCGATGCCTCTTAGGAACTCGATAAATATTTGTGGCATAAAGGCCTGAATGAATACGACAGAGATTCTGGCAGGCCCGCTCAATGACAAACCAGTCACCCCTGCCTTCCTGCAAGGTTGGTAAAACAATGCCTTTATTCCCCCTCCCTGTGGGATACACTCAGGCCCATGTATTCCCTTTTTCCAGAAGCCCTGGGATGAAAGGTGAGTGGAAACACTTAGGGGCATTTGCATTCAAACCTGGGTATAGTTGTCAGGCAAGTACAGATGACTAAAGTGATCAAACGGCCAATGAGATGACAAAGCTACAAAATTAGTCTTTTTCCAGATGGAGAAAAGAAGGATTGGCTTGAATGAAATCTATATAGTCCCAAAGTGGATGCAGACGGAGGGATGATGGACACCCAACCTCAACTATTAGAAGGAGAGGTCCCCCTTGAAGTTTAAGGCAAAGAAAAGCCACACTCTCCCCAACCTACTTTGCTCAGAAAGACCTTACAACGTTTTCTACCCTGAGAGGTAGGATGGGCCAAGAATGAAAAACAGAGAGGTCTTGGAAGGCTTCAGATTGCTAGGTGACAGATCTGTGTGGTCAGTGTTTGGCGGATGTTGAAAGAATAAGTGATGCCCTGAATTTCATAGAGACTTTCTCCCCCAAGTGCCCAGCAGATCCCGGGCAAAGCAAGAGTGCTGGGCCAAACGGATTCAAACAATCATTTATTTGATGCTTGTGGCTTCTGCAAGCTGTACCTGACTCATTCTGAAAAGGGTCCTGTTCCAGGCTTGGGGGTCAGCCGTTCAAAGAGGGCCTAGAGGGAGAGGATGGTGACACGAAGTGAAGTAGACATTCAGGTTTGGCATTTTGTCCCGGATGAATGAAGGTGATCCCTAAGTGGGCAAAGGGATGAGGTGGCATCAACACAAATCACCAGGATCTAGCCAAGAATCTGCTCCCCAAAATCTCAAATCCCAAGAGGAATAGCTCCTCCTCTTTGGCCACCCCACAGCTTCTCCTGGCCTCCTGCAGCAGCTCTCCTCTCTCTTCTTCAGCAAAACAAGAGAGATTAGCCAGAGGACAAATGGGACTCGTGGGTGAAAGTCAGGGGGGATGGAGAAGAGCGCTAATGAAAAGGCAACTCGTCACACCCCCAAAAACTTTACTGAAGATAAATGTTTCCCCAAAAGGGATAGGCTATCTCCAAAAGTAATGAGCTCCCTGTCACTGGGGGAGTACAAGTGAGACCCTGGAGGCCATTGTCATGGCTCCTGCAGATGGAATTCCAGCATCAAGAACTGCCAAGTTTCTTCACTTGGTGGCCGTGGATGACGTTCAGAGGGAGGGTAGTCAGACCCCCGTGACATTGTTTGTAGAATAGGTTTTGGATGAGCATCTTTTTTTCCCCTAGGGAACGTGTTGATAACTTTCTTCAACTTCTCAGAAGGGTGTCTGACTCAAAAAAGATTAAAAATCACTGAGAGGAACTGATGCGGTCACCATTTCCCAAACCTGGCTGCACATCAGGACTGTGCAAGGAGTTCAAAGAGTATGAGGCCTTCACCGCTCCAAGCCCACTGATCAGACCTGGATATTGGTGTTTCTGAAAAGCTCTCGCTGGGTGGTTCTAACGCCCTCCACCAGTGGTCAGTCTGAAGTCTCTAGAAAGTAGTAACCAAAGGCTTTGAAACTGTGAAAAGAGTCTGCACTCCTGAAGCTTTGGATTCCAAGACAGAGGTCACAGAACAGGACCCTGCGGGCTGCTCTGGCCTGTGGATGTGTTGGTTCATGAGCAGAGTGTTTAAAAATAATAAAAAACAACTCTTATGGTGTTGAAAAACTGGAATATTTCATACACACACCATCCGGATTTTTAATTTCTCTTATAAAACCAGAAGAGCTGACAAAATTTAACCCTCACTCCCAACCTCACTATTCATCTGGAACTCAGTCTGTTTGCCACAGTGCCCACCACTCCATATTACCTCCAATCAGCTTGCTTCACGCTTATGCATGAACTACCTAGCCCCTTAGGTCGCTTACATTTGAGACCCCTATGTGACGTGTTCCTGGAAATTCACCAGCTTGAGGGATTATTGCCTCTAAGGTGATTCCCAAATTGAGACAGGGGCCATCTGCTCTGGCTGAGCTGGGAACTGAGGGGCCACAGGTCCACACTTTGCCTGGACATCTGTCCACACTTACCCTGCTGACATCTAGGAGTTGTCCTGTGACTCCAGCTCTGGGGCCAAGGACTTCAAAGCCAAACAAGCTCCAAACTGAGTTGGCACCAAACCTCTTCGGCCTCGGCCTGTTTTCTTCTGCCAGGCAGAACATTCCCGCCTCTGCTGGCTTCCTATTAAAATTAACAAGCATTGCAGACAGTCATCAAAGGCAGGGTTATGCCTTTAAGATTCCAGGCAGGGCCCAGGCAATGATCACAGCCCCTCCCTCATCTTCCAACTGAACTGGAGACTATGGTTCAGCGGGGAGGGCCAGAATCAGCAGTTTGGCTGTCCTCGTCTGATTGATACTTGCACCAAGGAAAATTCCAATGCCAGTAGAGCACCTTCACAGTAATCTTCTTCAAAGTGACCCGCAAAAACTGGCCAATTATTTTTAAGAGGCACTCATAGAAGGGTATATTTTCCCCCCATTTTATTGGCAGGGAAACTGAGGTCAAATGGCTTGCTTGCCCAAGGCCACACACAGAGAGAGAGAGAGAAAACAAAATCAAAGCAGTGGCGGCATAAATCTATGTCCCTCTGAGGCTCACTCAGACCTGCATTTGGCCCAGGAATTCTAGCACACGCAGGCTTTCATGCCCAGCCGGGTTGTCATGGCCACCCCTCCTGATTCTCACGCTGGGCTTCCCAGACCAAAGCTATGCAAAAACATTATGTCAGTGACCCCACAGGCGCTGAGGGGGGCAACAAGCTCTGCCATACACCCCTCTACAACACAGGAAATGACAACAGTGGATAATTACTCTCCTTCTATACAACCCTCAAAATGTTGTCTTTTCTCCCTAATATTACTTGGGGATGATCCAATTATTTGCAGAGGACTGTGTATTTTAACTATGGTTCAGAGTTGTTAGTGAAATTCCTGGCAGGTGGGAAAGGGCCCTGTGGTTTGAGCCTCAGTCTACTTGAAGGACCTGTTCAAACAGAAGTCCTCAGAACCCCAGGATTTGGACCTGAAGGAAACGGAGACCTGGCAAGCCCACGGTTGGGAGAGCACATGTGGGGGCTGCAGGGCCCGCGCTGCTTCATTCACTCCCATATCTTTGGAGGAAAAGCATGGCCAAAAAAAAAAGCCTGTAGACAATGAACAATTAGTGAAGTTTCTCGAAAAAGTGGCTTTGATCCCAATATTTTCGGGACATTGGCTGAGGGGGTTACCCCTCTAGAAATCTTAGACACAGGCAATTCTAAACAACAGTTTTTACCAGCACCCGGAACAGAACTGGGAGAGGCCTGAATGGTCTTCTAGCTATGGACACCTCCTTGTTGTTTGGGGGAAACTGAGGCCTGGGGCAGGGAAGTGAACTTGTGAGCAAGTGATGCCACAGGGAGAATTTAGAAGACTCAGTTGCCCTGAGTCCCAACCTGGTCTTCTTGTACTAAGAGAGAGAAAAGAAGATACGAGAAAAAGTGAGATGTGGGAAGGTAAAGAGGAAATGAGAGTAAAGGAGGAGAGAGGAAGAAGAAGGACAGACGGAGAAGGGATGGGGTGTGAGAGAAGAGGCCCATACATGAGGCACCCTAGTTTTCACCATCTTAGCACACGGTTCTGTGATGCTCGCCACTGGTTTCTTCTCTGGGGGTCTCAGCAAACCTTCCTCTTTGCACCCTGGGTGAGGCATGTGGCACTGGGCGGGGCCCTCAGCAGTTGCTTAATCTGCGAATGGCCACACTCTATCATCACCTAGGAGGTTTCAAAGGCCCTGAGAGGGTTTCTTCCTCCATTCCTCACCTCACCCAGCTGACCACACTGCAGGGCATGACAGGCAGGCACTTCCCCTCTCGGCCTCAGGCTCCCCATCTGTAATTGGTGTTGGGACGGAGAGAACTGTTTGGACCGCATTATTGCCTTATCGCTCTGGCATTTTAGAATTATGTTCATTCCAGGAGTTCTTCTGCTTCCCTCTGTCTTCAGGTCTTCCTGAGAAGCATTACAGAGCCACGTGAGCACTCCTGGCTGTGAATCCATTCCAGCCAGAAGGAAGGGTTTCTAAATAAAGGGGATACAGTGCAGGAACCTAGGACGATCTTGGCCGACATGACCATTCCCCAGTGCCCTCAGTGCTGGCTTGTGGGGGTCCTAAAGGCTAAGTTTGCAGCTCTGACTGCCCCCTCCACTCCCCACCCCCTGGAGTGTTCTCCTGGGAATAGACCAGGAGGTTCCTCTCCATCCCCCAAAGCCACTTGGAGCTTCCTGTGCGAACTTAGTAAGAACCAGGAATGTGGGAAGGCAGAGACATGCTGCCTGTCCGAGAAAGTAATGTAAATTGATCCCAAAAGGGGGTTGGTGAGTGCTCTCTCCCGCCAGGCAGTCATGGAATGCAGCGGGTTGGGGAGAATACTGGACCACGTAGAGGACAGCAGAGTGGCCCCAAATCAGCAACCAAGGAAATGCCACTTCGTATCTGTCAGGCTGGCAAAAATGAAGTCTGACAAGACCAAGTGCTCACAAGGGCCAAGGAGAACTGGGCACTGCCATGGGTCACGGGCGTGTAAACCCCTGTGGGGCAATCTGGGAATGCCTAGTAAGGTAGAGTACGCTTCCTTTCCATCAAGCCCACTCCCAGCTATACCCCCTAGAGAGACTCAGGCACGTTTCCCAGAAGGAAACGTGTCGTGGATAGTCATGGCGGCAGTGTTCATAATCACGAAAAAGTGGAAATATCTAAATGCCCATCAACAGGATAAATTGTGAAATAGTTATGTAATAGAATACAATAAATCAATTAAAATCGTAAATTTCAAAATGCCGAGCAAAACAAACAAAAAAAAAATTGTAAAAAGCTACAGAGAGAACGATGCCATTTTATATAAGGTTTATAAACCTGTAAAACAAAGGTATGTAATTTTTATAGATACATATATACATTTGTAGTAAAAGTAGGAAAACAGGTGTGGGCATCGTAACACCTACTTCGTGAAACTGGTTCCTGGGCTTGTGGGGGGGAGAATGAGAGATGGGGAGTTTGCACAGGTAGTTTCCACTCCCTTGATTGTTTGGTTCCTTTAAAAAAGTTTAAGGGAACTTTTTGTTCCTTTACAAAAGTGAGATGGCTAGGACTTAACATTAATATTTGAGAATGCTGGAAAGTTCCATATTTGATTTTCTATTCTTATTTGTTTTTAAAATCACTCAGAATTAAAAACACAAACAAACACAATAATTTAAAGAAAAGAAAACAAGGCTGAGCATCGGGCCAGAATTCTGACTGGGATTCCAGGAGCAGACCGCACGTCCCCACTGTCCCCTTCGGCAAATGCACTAACTTCGAAGGCAGGGCGTATAGTCAGGGGTTTTCTAACTGGTTCTAGAAGCTGCACCCCCCCATACACACACATACACTCCCCAGATACAACCATTATGTGAAAAGGGGGAGGGGGTGGGATGCACAAGACAAAACAGACTTTAAAAAGAGGAGCTGCTTCATTTAAATAGGGCAAGTGAGGGAGGGGTGAGACCTAGCAACCCATCTGCAGCAGCCCCTGCAAACACCTCCAGGAATCCCCGAGGCTCTGAAAACCCCTGGTCCAGCCCAGCATTCTATGAAGAACCCAGAAGTTACCTAGACGAGGGTGAGGCAAGTGAGGCACCAAGGGCACAAAATTGAGGGAGGTGCTCGCTCTCAGGGTCATTCAAGTGCCGCCCTGCACTTGTGTGACCTCACAGAAACCTGCTTGCATTCTCCTTGTCTGATAGCTATGGACATGTGTATCGTCCCCACTGGAAAGCAAACTCCTGAGGACCAGGCCCTGGGTCTGGTTCACTTACCCCATTCAGAGGGCTGATCTGAAGCCTAATACATAGTCAGCCCTGAATACGTTTGCTGAATGATTGATGAAAGGAAGAAGGATGGAGGGAGGAAGGGAAGGAAGGAAGGAAGAAACCTGAGCCTCCTTCCCCCTCTCAAAGCTCTAGTCTGGGCTGCCAGTCAACCTGGACCAGCTGCTTTGCTGCTGGAGGCAGGAAGTGTGGGTAATTGTCGGCTTTGCCCTTCCGCATGCTTCCTCTGGCCCGTGTGCAAAGTGGAGGGTTTCACTTGACCAGTGGGTACTGAATTGCAGCTGGGGAGCTGGAGTCCCATGTAATTAACCAGCAGCTGCAAGCCCTGCAAATTCTGTGAAGCCTGCTGACTGCACAGGCGACTAGGCCGAGCAAAATGGCTCCTAATTAGCCTTGGCCTGATTCTCACAATCCACAACCCTGGGACCCACCTCCTGGGTCCCAGTTTACACACCAACTGTGGGGTTTTTACCAGGGCTCCAGGAGTAGAATTTTTGTATTTTTATAATAAAGAAAACCTGGAAATAACCCCAGAGCAAGGGCAGACACCAGGAGGACACTTAGGAAACGAGTACTGAATCTTCACAGGAGGTGATCGTGGCTCAAACCAGGGGGCAGTGGTGGGAGGGTCTGGCTGGAGTGGATGGGAGCAGGTGCTCCGCTGGGGAAACGTCAAGTTTGAGGTGCTGTTTGACATCCCCGTGGAATGTGCAGCAGAAGCTGGCAATGTGGGTCTGGAGTTCAAAAGAGAGGCCCAGGCGGAAGATGTAAACTGGGAGTCCCCAGCGCATAGATTTCCTGTAAAGCCATACACCTGTTAATTTTTTATTTCCTGTAAACAAAAGAAGCAAATATGATAGGGTTGACATCTGTTCATTCTGGGTGGTAGATCCACTGTGATATTTGTCATACTATTCTTTGTACTTTCTAGTATGTTTGAACTTTTTAGTAAGAAAATTAATAAACAGTCTGTAAGACCACAAGCTCCAAACCACTGGACGGTTCTGTCGCGAGTACCTTAGACCTGACTCATGGGTGCTGGCAATGAGCTGAGGAGCCCGGTCCAAATCCCCCTGTCACCAGCCTAAGCTCAGTGACCAGGGGTTGACCCTGTTTCCCCATTCGGACAACAAGAAGCTGGCCCGTGACTTCTCAGGTTCTTCCAGTGCTGACCATCCAGGGCCCAAGCTGGTGCCCCTGCTCGGATTTTGTCCCCCCACCTCCCCATGCCTAGTCCTCCAGATGAGGCCAGAAATACCCCATAAGAGGGCTCTGTAGGTGGAAAGACAACTTTAACTCTAGACAGATGGAAGCTGCAGCAAGGGGAGCCAGAAAGGACAGGGCCCTGTGGTCCCCCGAACCTAGGGCCTAAAAAGAATTAGGTTGAGCTTAAAAGCAGGGAACCCAGAGACAAAAACTCTTTACAATATTTACTGCCGATGAACGCATGGACCCCAGGACTGGTCGAAGAAGAGTCTATGAGCCTGAAACATACAAATGGCTGGGTGGCTGAACCAACCTGCCAAGTTGTGATAGGCACAGGTAATAATAATGTTAATAGTAATACTAATCGCCAGATTCTAAACTAAGGGCTTAATATGCATCCTCTCACTTAACCCTCACAACGTAGTGCCATGGGGTTGTCATTTTTGTCAGCCTGACTTTGCAGATGAGTAAACTGAGGCTCAGAGATCTAACACCTTGCCCCAAATCACACAGCAAAGAAGGAACAGAGCCTGCATTAGAACCCAGGCAGCGTGACTCCAGATCTCAGGCTCTTGACGGTTCTTGGTGATTGACAAGGTCCTCCAAATCTCTTCAACAAGAGCCACAGAAGACAGCGTCGATGTAACTGTTAATTGAACCACTACTTATTCACCACCAGCCCATAAATATTTATTGAGCACCTACTATGTGGCAGCATGCCATGGGGATACTAAGGTTAATAAGCACAGTCTCTGTTCTTGAGAATCATGTGTTCCAGAGAAAGAGGTCAGTTTATAAACCAGCATAATAAAACCAATGGCTTCAGACTGCTCCTGAGGAGACACATATGTCCAGAAAGTCCCAAGGGAAAAAACCAGAAAGGACGGTGATCCCAAGAGCAAAGCATGGACCAGAGCGTGGCATCATAGCCCGGGCTGTTCCTCTGCCGTCATCATGTGGCTGAACCTCCATTCCTAGGCCATGAGTCCCAGAAACTTCTTTCTGGCAGAAACTGCTGGGTGCAGGAACAGCACATGTTTAGCTTTTATGGAAAGGGGAGAAGAAGAAAACCCTGTCATTTTGTGTTTTGTGAGAGGTGGAGCATTAGCTGCTGCTTTGGATCAACCTGTTTCATTGTTCTGGGAAAACCACTTGGTATGACTTATGCATAAAGTAGAGACCATAAGTGGAGAAAGAGCTATTTAGGGCTCAGTGGCTCAAAAGAGCTACAACTGCTGTGTGATCATAGAAGAGGCGTCGCAGGCAGGACTGCTTCTTTGCAGAAGAGCTCTTAACTCAGGACCCTGGCAGGGGCGGGGCCACCAATGGGATTCAGGAGAGCTATAAAATCCTTGCACTTGTGGGAAAGTGTTGTGTATCTGTGCATTTTTTTTCCCCTGGGAAAGAGGGTTCAGAGCTTTCATTAGATTTTTCAAAGGGCTCCTTGAATCCCCTGAGAAGACTAAGGATCGTGTCTCTAAAGAAACGTTGATTTCCAAAGTGTGGATTTGAGCTATGCCCGCCAGCCACTGCATGTTCCTGGGCGGGCGTGTGTGTTCTTGCTTTCCCGCTGCCAGGAAAGAGATCAGGAGCTGAGGCCTAGAAGATGGCCAAAAGGGCAACAGGGCCCTACATATGCGGGCAAGGACTGGACGGCCCGCGGCACAGCTCAACATGCACTCGCCTGCCTGATGCTATGCATGGTCATTTCAACACGCACAGCCCAGAAATTGGGAAATATTTTCATGGCTGGGCATTGGATGTTGTTATTATTCAGTTGGAGCATTAAGCAACATCACAGCATCAGCCGTCCAAGGAAGAAACAATTCCTAGACAGGCATTGAGGAAGGCAGTTCATAGGGAATGAGTTCTCAAGTAGAGAGGAGTGAGAAGAGGTGGCTTAGATAAGGGTAAAGGAAAATCCCTGTATCTAGGCTCATTCAATTGGGCCAGATCTTCTAAGGCATTACTATCTGTGAGAGGGCACACCCACGTGTAGGAGGAAGCTGACCCTGCCAAGAGACGGGCTGGGAATACAGGCCTGGGAGATGGCTCCAGCCTCTGGACTCTGAGAACAGCTCCGTCCAGTTGTGGGTTTCCTGAGCTGAGATGTCCTCCTGACCTTCTGACCCATCAGCTCTACTTTCACTCACCCTTGGCTCCCAGTACTCAGCACAGTGCTGGCTTTTGGAAGCTGTTGAATGAACCACTATGCCTGGGTCCCCTAGTCGGCTGTGAACGGCTTTCTGGCAGGGACCATTTTGGGATCACTACAATATTGCCCCTACCTAGTCCTCCCCAGTGTTCTGCCCTGAATCCCTTTCTCCTCACTAGAAGTTCTCAGCTCAAACCCATGGTTCCATGGGTCAGCCTGAGGCCCCAGTGGCCCTGATGGATGAGTTGGACCCCACTAACCTGCACGCGGGGAGGAACGATCTCCACTGCTTATGGCCAGGCCACACTTTTTTGCCTTTCTGAATGGTGACAGCAGTTTTCAACAGAGGTCCTCAGTGCCCACATGCAGGAGATGTATGCATGTGTCCATTCATCCTTCATTCACTCATTCATTTGTTCACTTATGTGCTCACTCACTCTCATTTACGTCTTCAGTCATTCAGCTATTCATCTCGTTGATCGATTCATTCATTCATTCAGTCATTCAGTCAACATCCACTAAATGTTGTACAGAACATGGTGTGGATCTAGAGATGCTTCAGATGCAGGTCTTTCTCCTGAGAGCTGCCAGATTGGGGCGAGGACCATAAGAGCCATAAGCACAAATAATTACACAGAGCAGAATAGAAATGTCACGAGTAATGTACAGACACATCACTGAGGGGCCACAGAGGGAGAGAGTTCTTCCAGCCGAGAGAGGACGCGATCAGCGGCAGATTCCTGGAGGAAGTGTAATCAGTGGCCACTCCAGAGTTTCTGTGGAGAGTGAGTGAGGATGGCAGCTTGCCGGAGAAGCCTGATGCTGTATCATCTGGAGGGCTCTTTACATAAGACTTAAAAGTAGTCAGCTGCCTCTCTCAAAGAATGGGGTTATGGTGGAGCTAGGGGGCTGCTGAAATCGCCCCCAAGTTCCCTCTTGCTTCCACCAACCAAGAAATGGCCTTTGAGTTCATGTGTTGGTAAACGGGGAGGATTTATTTGGGCTCAAGGTGATAGGGAGAGTATGAACACCCAACAGGAGCAAAGGGCTGGAGGTGAGAAAGTTCAAGGCCAGAACAGGGACCTGCGGTTTTACTGGAGCAGGTAGATGGGAGTAGTGGGCAATGAGCTTGGAAAGGTAAGTTGAGCTTGAAATGCAAGGTTAAGATGTTTGGGCTTTATTCAACAGATGCGGGGAGCCACTGAAGGTTTTGAGCAAGAGAGTAACGGCCAATACTGTTTTTAGTGATATATCTCTGCGGCAGTGTAGAGAATGAACTGGGGGAAACAGGAGGCTGTCCCAGGCCCCTCCTAATGTTTAGGGGGCAAAACTAGAGTACAAATGGGGTCCACACAGCACCTGGCTAAAATATTTAAAAGTTATAAATCAAATTAACAAATTTAATACGTTCTCTCCTCCTACCTTGACAGAGAACTTCACAGCAACTGGAGGGCCAGGTTCAAATGTGTGATTCTCAGATCCTGACGTTGGAACACGGAGGTGCCGGAAGCTCTGCCCAGTGGCCCCAACCCCCAATCCGTGACCCTTCTCTTCCCATCCCTAGCTCCTTCCCTCACTTGAGAAGCCTCACACACAAACCTGTGGGCACCCAGCCCACATATCCAAACTCCATTCGCACCCCAGCGAACAGCCACCCTGGCCACCCCATCAGGTCTAAAGGGACACATGTATTGGCTAAACATCTGCCCTTGGGAGCCTGGGAAGGAAGATTAAGCAAACCCTTGGAAGCAAGTGGGCTTGGATGACAGAACATTCCTGAATCCTGGGTGCTCCATGTGTCATCTAAAGGAGAGGTTGCAGGCTCTAGGTGGGCACATGCCCCTGACTTTTGGCCTTCTTGCTCTCGGGGGCTGGGAGTCACATCCAGGACACGGCCTGAGTGGGGCATGCTAAAGCCCAGAACCTAGGATCAGGCCCCTTCCTGCCCGAGGTAAGAGCTTTTACAGTCATCCAGGGGAGGCAGAATGAGGCCTGAGCCAGGGTGGGAGCAGCCCCTGTGAAGGAGGGAACAGAAATGGCAGATAATAGAATGCACAGGACGGGGAGAGCAGATAAGGAATGGAGCTGCCGGTGTGTGCACTGCAAGTGCCCATGAGCCTGAACCTGGCTTCCTCACACCTTAGCATGTGGGCAGTGGGTAGGTGCAGCCTTGTAATGAAAACCACCGGAATGACTACCACTCTCACTGCCCTCTGCCCTCTGCAACCCCAGCCCATGGTGTCTGGCTGGGCTGCGTGCAAGGCGTCTAGCCCCAGGGAGAGGTAGGGTGAGCCGACACCTACACCTACATGGCTATAAATACGCAGCCTCTGGTGGCTGCTCACTCAGCCTCCCTTCTGCAGTTGTGACAGCATTGGAGCCTCTTGGACACCTGGACCATGGACCCTAGGGAGTGCCCCTGCATGTCTGGTAAGGAAGGATGCCCACCCTTGGGCTTTGGGACCTTGCACCGGCTTCCTACAGGGAGCCTGCTGGTCTCTGATTCATGCCTCTCTTCCTGCAGCTAGGAGCCACCAATGGTGTTTGTCTCAGACTGGAGACCTCTGGGGTAGCTCCCGCTCTCCCACTGGTTGGCTACCAGCCAGATTTGCTGGAACTGATAGCCTGGCTCCTGAACAACAATGGGAGGGCCAAACAGCAGGCCCCTCGGGGCAGCCACCAGAGCAGGGAAAGACCTCCAGGCCAGAACCTGGCAACCTGGTTCGGGTCCATTGCTGCCATCACTTCTGACACTTAGTATGTACAGGCCTCAGTTTCCTCATTTGAAGACTAAGTTACTAATCCCTGCTGCCAGGGTTGCTGTGAAAGTGGTAGAATCATAAAGTACTTGCAGATGTTGGGGGAGTTATTTGAAGCGTGTGTGGACTCACGAGTCTCTGAAACCACTTAATTCCACAGAAGCATGTTGGTCAGGAGGACAGGGACCAGGGTTCAGGGTCATCCTGGATTTTACGGCCTTGAGACCTGGTATGAAGTCGTCCCACAAGCCTCCCCGGTCCTTAACAGGACATGTCTGTACCAAAAACTTGCCAAAGAGACAGAAGCTTCCAGCATCTTGAAATGCAAAACAATAGGTGGGATGATTTTTTTTTTTTTTTAAGTGTAGCTGGTTTTTATGATATGGAAACAAGTAGGGGCCGTGGCTCTCACTTTGGGCTTGTTTATATCCTTTGCTCTTCCTCCTGCCAATTCAGCGTTTCCATCTTGCCTGGTACCTGAAAAGGGTGAGGAGGGTACAAAAGGCTTTGACGGTCCCTGGGGGACCTTTGGCTCGGTGGAGTTGGCCTGATCTAGCGGTTCTCAAACCTGATTGTACATCAGAATCATCTGGGTTGCTTTTGAAAGATACTGACTCCCTTTTTCCACACAGATCTATGAATCAGAATATCTCAAAGGTTGGTCCCAGGAATCGATGTTTTAACGAGGATCCTGGGGGATGCTGAGGCAGCCACCCCAGTTTCCGGGTGTGGACGGGACTGGGGACCACTGGATGGTCCTCGCCACTTGGGGTGATGCTCAGCAGCGTCTTCACACTCTTGTCCAGCCACTGCCCGGGGACAGCCCAGAGACTGGCTCTGTGAAGGTCTGCAGTGCACCTTGTGTTTCCCACTCCTACTCGGTCCTCACGTGTGTGGCTCTGTCCTCTCTTCTAGGGGGAATCTGCATCTGTGGAGACGACTGCAAATGCACCACTTGTAACTGTAAAACATGTCGGAAAAGTGAGTATGGTGGCCGGGGCACCGCGGGATAGGAGCTGGGAAAGTCTGTTCCCTCCCTCCTCCACCCTCCAGCCATGGGGGGATGGAGGGGATCTGGGTCACTTTTACCCCTTTGGGAGTGATCTGAAGTGAAAGCCGGGCTTCCTAGGGCTGCTGCCCACCTGGCGATGAGGGCACCACCGAGTTTCAGGTGTTTGGAGTAGGAATAGGACTGAGGGAAGGTTCCAGCCTGCCCAGTGGGGAAGGGGAGAGAGCAGTGGCCTGGAGTCATGAGCCCTGGGTTTTGGTTCTGCCACTGTCCAACTAGGCAAACCCTTCCCCTCTCCGGGCCTCTGATGAACTCAGCATGACCTCTGGGGTCCCTTCCAGCTCTAACATCCCACAATTTCCTGTCCCAGGTTTGTTGGGACTATGGGTTGAAACCTGTGGCAGGCTCTTCTTTTCCTCCTTTCTCTAAGTGTTGGGAGGGGAAGTGGTAAGAGGGCAGTATTGACCCAGAGCTGATCTGTCCATCTCCTGACCCTTTCAGCCTGCTGCTCCTGCTGCCCCCCGGGCTGTGCCAAGTGTGCCCAGGGCTGCATCTGCAAAGGGGGCTCAAACGAGTGCAGCTGCTGCCACTGAAATGCATTCATTGTGCTGGGGGTGAGGCCTGGGGAGCGTGTGTACAGTGCATTACTTGAGAAGTTGGAATGATTGTGCTTTTTATATATTTGCCCAAATGAGGTGTTCGTGACATTCATGTAAAGTGCTTGGAGCAATAAAGTTTTCACTCGGGGTTGTCTGGTGGTCAGAGCACTGTTTTACCCTAACCCAGAAGGACCAAGAAGGGCTGACTCCGTGCAGATTCGGTCATTGCCAGCCTGCATCCTCTCACCACGTGCCTGCTGATTGTTCTTTCTCCTACTGCCTGAGCTTTCCTCATGCAGACACAGGGTAGACTGGAAGGACTGGAAAGTCAAGGCCATGGGGAACAGCCCTTAACCAATGACAAACAGGAGTTACTGGATAAAGACCCCCCGCATCTTTACCTTACGTTGGGACAAATCCAAGGCATGTTCCACGCCATCCCCCAGAAGTCCCCAGCCTCACTGAGCCCCAATAACCCACTGCGGTGACCTGTTCACTAACATGCCCCATATTGGCTTCCTTCCTTCCCTGCCTCACTTCTCCATTCTCCTACCAGTGCTTCCAGGGGCCTCCACCCATAGAATCTATTTGTACAGGGTCTGCTTCCGGGTATCCCCGACTTCGCCAGGCTCTCCTGGCAGCGTGTTGGCCCAGAATGCCTCGCTGTGTTCATGGTGCTATTTAAGGGATTTTAGCATTGAATCAGCCAGGAACAGATAAGAGGTCTATGCTGATCTGAAGAAAATTCTCAAGACCAAGACGCCCAGGGCATTAGCTGCCCTGGTTTGGTTATTTAGGTCAAACTTCAGGATGGGTGAGTGGGTAGACATGGACCAGAAGAATTCGGTGCTGTTCACTGAAGTTCCTGCATTTCCCAGAAGTCAATGTCAAGAGAAAGCGAGGTCTTTGTTGTTTCCCCAGGTGGCTGACAGCACGCCAGCACAAATGCAGTGAAGTTTTATAATAAATGCTGCCACTGTGGGACACTGATGATGCTCCAGCCACGGTCTGAGCATTTTACACACATGCTCTCACCGAAGCCCTACAGCAGCCCTGCAGAGGGTGGGTCGTCTGGGGGAATGCTTGATTCTTAAGAAGTTATTTTAAATAGATCCACCTGCCCAATGTGCAAAATACAAAAGATACAAAGGGTAGAAGTCTCCTCACTTCGATGCCCAGTTCCTCCTCCCCAAGACAACTACTGTAATGACTACTGGTGGAACCTTCCAGGGATAGCCCACGCCTGTACAAGCATGTATGACACAGTCACACACACACACACACACACCAGTGGACTATATGCCCCAGGAAACTTAGCAAGCGTTTTCCCTTATATAATAAACTCTTTGCCAAGTCCTTTAATTCCACTTAAGACAGCAGAAAAAGTAGAAGGAAAAATTTTAAAGATTAAACCACCAAAAAATAAAGTGACAAAATAAGGGCCTGCGCACACAGTAGGTGCTCCACAAAGAGGGATTAGTAGGGCTGCAGCCTTTCTTAGGCTTCTGCTTATTAACCTCTGAGAAGGCCTCCACCAAGTCACTTTGTGACTGCATAGCTCTCAGGCCCCTTGGGAAGGATGTGCTGAGGGCGATAACTTCCAGCAGGCAGAGCCGTCCTGTTATATCCCTCACTTCACAGGTGAGGAAGCTGAGGCTTGGGGAGAGTCAACCGCTTGCTCCATGTCACGGGGCTAGTGACGGGCAGAGCTAGGACCCGAACTAGGGGCTGCTTGACTTAGAGGCCGTGCTCCTGCCTGGGCCTATGCATGGGGCAGAGAGAAGCTGCAGGTAGTATTAACCCAAGCCCAGGCCTAACGGGTCCCTGCCCTGGGCCTTGGGCTTTAGAGCCTCCATATCCTAACAAAAAAAAACACACAAATTGATTAAAGACTACGTGGGGGACTCTGTCACTCAAGATCTGGTATTCGTTTGGCACTGTGATGTCGATTAACCCTAAACAGCTGCTCTTGTTAACCAACACTGTTCCCCAGGGAAACACTTCTCCAGCTCTTGGCCTGTTTCCTCAAAACAAAGAATGGGCCGAGGCCTTCACAGCCACCTCCCCAAAGAAGATACACAGATGGAAAATAAGCACATGGAAAGATGCTCCATGTCGTAGGTCTTAATCTTTGCAAAAACCTTGCGGGACAGGGGTTAGTGTCTCCTCCACTCTACAGGCAAGGAAACTGAGACTCTAAAGACACAAACTCAGGCAGGACTAGCTGAGAGAGAAGCTTGAAGACCCTGAGGGAAGATGAGTTTGGGGGAAAGCT
Organism: Rhinolophus sinicus; assembly: GCF_036562045.2. Taxonomy (NCBI): domain Eukaryota; kingdom Metazoa; phylum Chordata; class Mammalia; order Chiroptera; family Rhinolophidae; genus Rhinolophus; species Rhinolophus sinicus. Next base: position 40,770,828 of record NC_133760.1, on the reverse strand, counting down.
GAAGTGGAAAGTGAGTAGACTGGTTACAAGTGACTCTGAAGGGGTAAAACGTAAGCAGTGCAAGGAAACAGATTTTAGGTAGAAAAAGAAGAGTGATCTCACGGCCGAGCTGCCTGGAACCGGAAAGTGCTGCGTCAGGAGACTGACACATCATGAATTGTGTTCCTGTGTTGCCTAAGAGACAACGGAGATTTCCAAAGGCTGTTACGGACTGTGCACCTGCTCAGGCCATACTGCCAAGTTGGATGGAGACCACAAGAGCGGGCCAGGAATGGGAAAGGAATGGAGGCCAAATAACCCTACTGGGCATGAAGTTCCTCGTGTGGACTGCAGGGGGCGCTCCAGGCCCAGGGGCAGCTGCAGCAGGAGTACTTTGAGCCCTTGGGTATTGCACAAGGGTTGGTTGAGGGGGCTGTTCCGGTCTCTGGCTGGGTTTGGGATCCAAAGATCCTTCTCGAATGGGTCCTAGGTCTAGAACCCTCCAACACCACTGCTGGGAGGATAAATCAGGACAAGCTGTCCAGGGACTCATTAAGGCATAGGTGTAAAAGGCCTTAACAATGTGTAAACAATCCAGAACCACAGGGCATAAGGCTCTTAAAACAACTAGGCAACATACATCAATGAACCATAAAAATGTTCTTCCCATTTGACCCAGTAGTTTCAGGAAATCTATTTAAGGAACTCACCACAAATTTGGGGGAGGGGGGGACAGAAGCCTCATTCATTCACAAAAAGGTTCATTGCAGTACTATCTATTTACAATTGTGAAAAACTGGAAACAATGTCAAGTCTAAGTTTGTGAAACTGTTCAAGTATGCTATGGCCCTTGCACACAATAGGGTACACAGCCATTAAAAATGCAACAACACAGGAATGATTATGGTAAAATCTTAAACAAATAAGAAGCTACAAATTAGTTTTTTAAAAAGGAACTACAAATTCGTTTTAAAAAGAAGCCAAAATATGAAAATGAAATATACTAAAATGTTAACAGTGATTGTGTTCAAATCATAGGTATATTTCCTTCTTTCTATTTTTCTGAATTTTCCAAAATTCACTGAAGTAGCATTTTTAAAAATAAGTATATATTGTTTGAAAAGGAAAAAAAATGTGTACTTTGAGCCAGAAATTCTACTTTAAAGAAGGTATTCTAAGAACAAAATCATGACTGTTACACACACACACACGTACACACACACACGTTACCCAAATGTTTGTCACAACATGGATTATAATAGTGAAGATTTGGTAACAACAAAAATGTCTCAAAGTAGGGGAATTGGCTAAATAAATTGTGGAATGAATCTACCAAAATAAAATTGTAGAAGTGAAACTTATTTCCTGGCCAGATGTTTAGAATCTACTGAAAAATACAGAAAAGAAAGCCATTCATAAATCAGTGTGTGCGGAGTGACTTGAGAGGCATTCATTCATTCAATAAATGTGTTGCATGTCTCCTGTGTACAGAATACTCTTTTAAGTCCTTCGATGTGTCAGTAAACAAAAGCAATAATTCCTTATAGGCTCATGGTGCTTAAATTCCAGCAGGAAAGACAGCACATAAGCTTTACAAATAAGTAAATTATTTAGTTTGTCAGAAGGTGTTAAATGCTATGAAAAAAAGAGAGAAAGAGCAAGGTTGGGGGGGGCTGGGGATTTGAGATCTGTGTTGCAATTTTAAACAGGTGATCGTGGTGGGCTTCATAAGGACAGTAAGATTTTAGCAAAGACTTAGAAGCAAAGAAAGAAGGGAGTGAGCTGTGTGGATATCTGGGGGAGTATCACAGGCGAGGAAACGGAGACAAAATAGTTTTAGGTTGTGAGAATTAACGAGGGGTCAGAGGGGAATAAAGGTGGGGGTAAAGGGGACCCTCTGAAGCAATACACCTGTATGAAACGTTCAGGGATCATAGAAGCTGAGAACTGAAGGATGAAGGGCCCAGCCCTGCGAAGAATCGGGGGAAGGTATTTTAGAAGGATGTTGTGGTGTTCAGACCCCTCAAAATCCTGGCCACCTTTGGGTGTGGGAGGCCTATTAGTCAGGGTTCTCCGGAATAACAGGATAGATAGATGATAGATAGATAGATAGATAGATAGATAGATAGATAGATAGATAGAGATATTAGATGTACATATATACATATATAATGATATGAGATATACATTCTATATAAATAAGAATATATTTATGATAGGAATTGGCTCACAGGATTATGGAGGCTGAGAAGTCCCACAATCTGCCATGTGCAAGCTGGAGAACCAGGAAAGCTGGTGGTGTGCTTCAGTCTGAGTTCTGAAACCTGAGAACCAGAGCACCCATGTCTCTAGCAGGAGAAGGTAGATGTTTCAGCTCAGGCAGAGAGTATTTCGCCCTTCCTCTGCCTTTTGTTCTATTCAGGCCCTCAACAAATTGGTTGATTCCCACCCACATTGGTAAACGCAATCTTGAAGCAGTCTAGCAATTCAAATGCCAATCTCTTCTGGAAATACGCTCACAGACACACTCAGAAATAATGTTTTCGGCTATCTGGGCATCTCTTAGCCATCATGGTGGGGCGTGGGGCGTGGGTGGGAGATTGCTCTCCTAGTTCTAAAGCCTCAATTTCAAGGACGTGTCCCCCAAGCTGAGCACATACGGAGGTGGGGGCGTGCACTCGGGCGGGCAGTGTCCTCCCCTGCGCACACGGTGGCTGCGTGCACGGCTGGGAGTTGGGGAGCACGCAGGGGGAGGGGGGACTGCTGCCGCAATGCGCGCCTCCGCCGGGGCCTGGGCAACCAGATGGAGCGAGCGGGCTGTGCCTGCGCTCCCCGCCTGGGGCTATAGCGGCTATAAAAGCTTCACCACCTGCTTCCACTAGGGCGTCCGGCTGCTTGAAGGAGCCAATTCACTTCCTCCCGCAGCATCTCCGCTGGACATGGACCCTGAGACCTGCTCCTGCCCTACTGGTGAGCCCCTGCCCCCATCCTGAGGCACAGTGCGCCCCCTTATTTGTAAAGAACCCCATGCCCTATGCTTTCGCTCAAGGACATTGGGGGGAAGGGCCACTTATTTCCCATTTTGAACCTCGTGAGAGGTGGGCATGGCTATATCCCAAAGGACGCTAAGATTGGTACCCACCTCCTCCTTTTAGGCCTGACCCCACCCCGAGTTTTACCACCTGAACTCTTCCTGTGGCACCTCCCTCTCTAGGTGGTTCCTGCACCTGCGCCGGCTCCTGCAAGTGCGAGGGATGCAAATGCACCTCCTGCAAGAAGAGTGAGTGTGGGGACCCCCCTGTCCCCGCCCCTTTGCTTCCCCAGTCTGTCCACCCAATATGGTGAGACTCGCGAGGCCCCTTATTACATTGCTTCTGACTCTTTCTGGGCCTGAACCACCTGGGGAGTCCTTAAGATGCAATCGCCTGGACCCCACCCACCCGGTGATGGATCCAGTAGGCCTACTGGCAAGATGTTTTGTAAATTCCCAGATGATTCTAATGGGCAGCTGAGACTGAGAACTGTTACCCTGGCCCAACTCCTCCCCCAAAACCTGCAATGCCTGGGGAAGGCTGAGGGTTGGCTCTGGAATTTGGGTCCCTTGGCCCCTCTCAGGCCTTTGCGGATCCCCTCAATTTGACCTCCCCCAGATCTGCCCAGAAGCAGTGTAACATGCATGCGGAGTAGGAGGTGGGCGGAAAGCTCCCTTTTCCCTGGGGTGTGAGGCTGGGTGTGGATGCCCCCATGCATCTCCTGGACCTCCCACACCTGTACCATCTCTGTTCCTCCAAGTTTATTCTTCAAGCCTCTTTTCAAGGTCATTTACCCTGTGATGCTTTCTGCTTAAGGCCCAGCACTCCCCCAGCCTGGGCCTGACCCTACCATCCCTGGGACTCCCCCACACTCACCACCCACATTACCGACTCTAAGGGGCTGTGGCTAATTACTGGGTACCCTTCTCCGGCTGCCCAGTATGCAGCTGACCTACCATAGATGCTGAGTCAAACCAGGCGTGAGACTAGGAAAGGGACAATGACCCTGCAACCCTCCTTTTCCCGCCTCCCTTTTGATGGGGACAGAGGAGGGGGAAGGCCATCAGACTGGGCACCCCCTATTTTATCTGCAGGCTGCTGCCCCGCAGAGTGTGAGAAATGCGCCAAGGATTGTGCGTGCAAAGGTGGAGAGGGGACAGGCAAGGAGGCGGAGAAGTGCAACTGCTCCCAGTGAGACAAGGAAATGCCCTCTGAGTGAACCATGTGTAAATCGTGCTGTGTGGCCCAGTGCCACCTCTCCCTGTGCGGAGGCTCAGCTGTGTTTTCCCCTCCCATGCTAGCTGCTGGCATGTGACAATAAATCCTATGACTGGCATACGCCAAAGATTGGTCTCTTCTTAAAGGGCATGGGGGTGGGGGCTGGGGGGTTAAGGGTACGTGATCTGAGGGAACTGCCTAGTTGAAAAATGAAATCCTGAGACTTGGCTACTGTTCTCTTTGGGGCTGGGATGGAATCCGGAGTACAGCCTTCTCCGCTTCATATGGCCCTTGATCCTCCTGCTAAGTCAAGCTCAACTCTGGGGAAAGCGGGGAGACCAGGCCCATATAGGTTTGTCTCTTTCGCCCTCCTCTCAACCTCACTTCATCTGTACAGTGGGGTTGGGAGAAGTTAAAATGAGCCCCCAGCCCCAAAGGTCTGTTATTTCTGGAATTTTCTAGTTGCTCCTGCAAAGTTGCTTGTTTTCAGACTCATTAGAATTCAGTCCAGGAGGCCCCAGTAAACACTGTCTTGGCAAACTGTCAGCTGCATTGCCAAGGTCACTGCCCTGAATAGCCTGTCTCCTGAAACAGAGTGTTCAGCTCCTTTACAAATCTTCTCATTTGGCAGTTTGTCTCTAGCTCCTTCTTTCTTCAAGGGGAAGGAGAGTAATAAGAGCTTGTATCCAGGTGGTTGTGGTCTAGTCTATGATAAAAGGGAACACTCAGATTTACCTGGGTTGGCTGAGGAGGGAGAAGTAGAATTCTGGGAGAGAAAAGTTTCCCAGTTAGAGGACAATACTGTAAACATGTCAGTTTTCCTCCAAGTTAGTTTTCTGGATAAGTCCATTCAAATGCCCACAAGGATTTTTTTTTTTTAAGTCTAAAAGGATAAGTTTAGAAAAACAGAGCACAAGAGAAGCCAAGACAGTTTTGTGAAGGAACAACAAAAAAAAGGCTTTCTCTAATCTGCTAGCACTGCTTGTTCTAAAGCCCTGGGAAGTGGTGTCGGCTTGAGAATAGATCATTTGGACAGAGAAGAGAATCCAAAAACAAACCCTTGTGTAGCTGGAAGTAGGAGATGATCCAATCAGTGGCAAAAGGCTTCACTAGTCAGGGAAAAGTGTTGGAACAATTAGCTACTCCTTTGACTATCCTATAAAAAATAGTTTTCAATTGATTTAAACACCCAGGAGCAAAATCAAAGTTATAAAAGAATTTGGAAGAGGAAACTAGGATAATGCTTATTGCTATGGCCTAGAGACAATTCTTTTAAATAAGACACATGAAAGAAAAGATTGATAAATTTGAGATGACCTTGTGCTCAGTCCTCTTAAGTACATTATTTTACTTGATCCTTAAACTCTAAAAGAACAGTATAATTTTATAGCTATTTTATAGATGGGGCAATAGGGCTTAGGGTAATTCGCATGAGGTCTGTTTAAAAATTCATGTATCTTCTTTGCTGACATCTCTATTAGAATATTTTGCCCATTTTTTTCTCTTATTTTTGTTGTGGTGAAATACACATAACATAAAATTTGCCATTTTAACCATTTCTAAGTGTACAGCTTGGTAGCATTAAGTACATTCTCATTGTGTAAATAACACCAGCATCCATCTCCAGAACTTTCCCATCTTTGCAAATTTAAACTTTGCACCCATTAAACACTAACTCCCCATTCTTCCCTCTCTTCAGCTCCTAGCAACTATCATTCTACTTTCTGTCTCTATAAATTTGACTTGGTACCTCGTATAAGTGGAGTCATACAATATTTATTTGTCCTTTTGTGTCTGGCTTATTTCATTTAGCATAATGTCTTTAAGGATCATTTATGTTGTGACATCTGTCAGAATTTCATTCCTTTTTCATGCTGGATAAATTTTCATCCATCAGGGAACATTTAGGTTGTTTCTACTTTTTGACTGTTGTGAAAAACGCTCCTATGAACATTCGTGTACACATACCTGAATCCCTGCTTTCAATTCTTTTGGGTATGTTTTTTTGCCCATTTTTAAATTGGGTTGCTTGTTTTATTACTGGATTATAAGGATTCTTTATATAGTCTAGATACCAGTCCTTTATCAGATATATGTTTTGTAAGTATTTACTCCTACTCTGTGGCTTGTCTTCTCATTTTCTTAATGGTGTCTTTTAAAGCACAAAAGTTTTTAATTTTGAGGAAGTCCAATTTATCCTTTTTTTTTTGTAATGGCTTGTGCTTATGGTATCATATTTAAGAGCTAACATAAGGTCATGAAGGTTCTTACCTGTGTTTTCTTCTAGATGTTCTACAGTTTTAGCTCTTAAATTTAGGTCTATGATCCATTTTAAGTTAATTTTATGTATGGTATGAACTAAAGATCTAATTTCTTCTTTCCTTCCTTCCTTCCTTCTTTCCTTCCTTCCGTACCTTTGTCAAAAATCAATTGACCATAAATGTGATGATTTCCTTCTAGACTTTCAATTCTGTTCCATTGATCTATATGCCTATTCTTGCATCAATCCCACACAGTCTTAGTTACTGTGGCTTTATCATAAATTTTGAAATTGGTTAGTGTATATACCCCAACTTTGTTCTTTTTCTGGTGGACTTCTTTATTGTTTTCCATCATTCAGCCTTTTAATGGTGATCTTTTCCATTTTTCCATGGGCTTTTGAGCAGGCATAGGAGACATATATCTCCACTGAGTCTGCCATCTGAACTTGGCCCTCCAAACTACTGCATTGCAAAAAAATTTATGGATGCTACACACTGAGGATAGATGAAAAGAAATGGTCTCTGCCCTTCAAGGAGCTTGTGAACTTGTGGGGAGGGTGAAACCATTGCAAGAATATCTAGATGTTTTAGAACTGGAAGAAACTTACAGACCATGGCACCCAAGCTCTCCTCATTTTAGAGACGGAGAGACTGAGGCCCAGGGAAGGAGGGGAGACACAAACAAAAGCTCTGGTCGCTTTAAGAAGGAAGAAACCCACCAGGTTGGGGAATCAGGGAAGACTCCCTGGAGGAGGAGACATTTAAAATGGGCTTTGGGATGGTAGGAGGGAGCAAAACCTGACATGTGGAGTGTCAAGTGTATTTGGAGAGGGTACCCTGATCCTAGGGAAGAAATACTTGGGGACAGAAAAGGGAAGTTGAGGCCAGATCATTAAGGAGAAGGTGATGCCAGAGGTGTTTAGCTTTCTGAAGGCAGGCTTTCAAAGCTGGCTCTCCACAAGGCAAGCCTCACCGTTCAAGGAGGCTTCTTACCGTCTGCTTGCAGGATTCAATTTTCTCCATTCCTCTGCATTATTAAGCAGCTACAATGAGCCAGGCACTGTGCCCGGCGCCAGAGCTAGGACATGAACACAACAGACACAGCCCACAGCCCAGGGGGAGTCAAAGATTAGACACAAAGAAGCACATACAGCACTAGCTGCCGGAACAGGCTCTGTAGCTAAGTGCACAGGCTCGAGCTAGACTGCCTGGTTTTGCCCCTTACTGGCAAATGACTTTGAACACTATTACTTAACCTCTCTGAGCCTCAGTTCCTCCCACTGGAAAATATGGATAACAGTCCCTATCTTACAGGGTTGTCGGAAGGATCAAGTGAATTCACCGCACATGTAAAGAAAGCACTGAGCGCCTGGCACAGGGTATGGGCTTTGTAAAAATGAGCTGTTTAATTCCCAGTAACTGTCATCATAATAAGGGCTACAGAGAAGGGGTGCATTTTCTGGTAACAGAGGGATTCTGCCTATTTTGGGGTCCAGGAAGGCTTTTCTAAAGAAATGGGCTTTACACTGAGGCCCAACATATGAAGGGGAGAGAAGGGAGGAGAGAGAAGTCTAGGCAAAGGTCCTGACGTCAGACATCATACCACTGCCCTTGCCCCATGTAGCCAGACTTGTAAGACGGCCGTCAGTGATCGCAGTCTCCTGGTCATGCCCTCGTGTGACCGCTTCTTCTTGAGTGTGGCCTGTACCTAGTCCCTTGTGTCTAATGACTAGAGTACTATGAAAGTGATGGGACGTCACTTCTGCAATTCGGTTGCAAACGACTGTGCCTCTGTCTTGCTCACATTCTGTTGTTGGCGCTCTCTTGCCCTCTTGCCTGTTCACTATCGTGTTGTGACATGCTCTACGGACATAACACGTGGCAAGGAGTCGAGGGAGGTCCCTGGCCAACAGCTTAGGAAAAACCCAGGCCTCAGTCAGTTACCCACAAGAACCCGAATCCTGCCAACCACCAAATGAGGGGGCTTGGAAGCAGATCCTGTCCCAGTTCACTCCTGAGATGATGGTAGCCCTGGACGACACCTGGCTTGCTGTATGTCAGAGACCCTGAGCCCACGGGCACAGCTAAGGCTCACCTGGATTCCAGACCCACTGGAAACTAGGAGATAATACATGAGTGTTGTCAGTAGATTTGAGGTAATTTGTCATGCAGCAACAGGTAACTAATACAATTCAAAAATGAAGGCAAGGTCAATAGAAGGAAGAGGAAGAATTAACATCAGACAGATGGTACCTGTGATGGGAACCATGAAATCACAGGATTTCCCCAAGGAGGAAGAGACCTAACCTCTTTCTATGCCCTCAACTAATGCTGGAATCCACCAGCCTCTCTTTCTATTGCTGTGGTGATATCTCCCAAGGTGGTCCCTTTGGGTTGTGACCAGCTCTAATTGCAAGAAAGGCCTTTCTTACCCAGAGCAAAATTTTTATCCCTGCAGCCACCACCCACTAGCCTGGTCCTGCCCTGGGGACCACAGAGTACAAGCCTAATTCCCAACTCTTCAGTGCCTCATCTGTAAAATGTATCTACTAAAAGCATCGGCCTGTAGGGCTGTGCTAGGGTCACGTAAAATAAATGTAGAATGTCCTTAACAAATTCATCGACTGCTCCCATCGAGACATGGGGTCTTCATCACGTCCCCTTGAATCTGGGCAGCCTCTGTGACTGCTTGACAAAGAGAATGTGGTGAAAGTGACCTGTGCTAGTTGCAGGGCCCAGTACACAAGAGACTCACAGCTACCACTCCTGTCTGTTGATCTGCTCACCTTTGGGGCCCTGAGCTGCATGTAAGGAGCCTAATGGCCCTAAGGCCACCATGCTGAAGAGGCCACATGTGGGAGTTCTGGTCAGTAGTTCCAGCTGAGCTCAGCTCTCCAGCCACCCCTGCCAAAGTGCCAGATGTAGGAATGAAGCTGTCTTAGAGCCTCCAGACCAGCCCATCAACCAACTGAATTCCACCAAGTGACCTCAGTCAATGATACATGAAACAAAGGAATCACCCAAATGAGCCCTGCTGGAATTCCTGACCCACAAAATCAGGAGAGACAATAAAATGGTTGTTTAAGATGCTAAGTTTTGGGTAATTTGTTGCATAGCTATAGATGATCGGAGCAACCACTCTTCAAAGGTAACTGTTTTCTTCCAGATTGAACCTGCCCACCCCTCTCAGCTATTGCTCAGATAATGGGGTTTTGAGTCTTAGGACCATTGTGATCAACTGTCCTCTGGACAGTGAAAGTGCAACAATGAACACAGCCCTCAGAGTGGTCTGCTCAACTGTGCCAGTTAGGACTCTATCCAGGATGATTTAACAAAGGAAATTATTGTCTCACCGTGGTTTCAGGTATGGCTGGATCCAGGAGCTCCAATCATGTTTTCAAGGTCCATTTCCTTTGTGATGACTTTATTTTCAAGATCTTCTCATGGAGACAAAAGGTGTTAGAAACTCAACTTCTCATCTTCTCAGGTTCAAGTCTAGATGGAAAGAGTAACTGCCATTCTCCCATCACAAGTTTCATTGATCCTCTTTGGTTCACGGTTGAGTGACCAAATCAGAGCCAATCACTGTGGCCAGGGAGGTGGAATGGCCTGGCAGCCCACCGACATCCAAACTATATGGACTAAGTAAGAGTGGGGAGGAGTGATTCTCCAAAGGAAGACTAACAGTACTGTCACAGAAGGATGAATGGATGGATGGGCACAGCAGAACTATAAATATCCACATCAGCAGTAAAAAGAAGAATGAAAAATCACTTCCCTCATTCTAGATGGCATACTCCTATTAATACAGGTTAGGATCACATCATTGCCTCACACTGAGGACTTACATCAGCTTTGCAAGGGGATGTTTCTCCTCAATCTAATGCTGCTAGGCTTCATTCCCCTCACTCCTACCATGTCAGGGATTAGAAAGTCTTCCCTCTCCATGTCTGTCTCCAGTACAGTGAGGCTTTCAGGGCAAGACTAGGCCCAGGGTCTCCTTTACTTTGCTGAGTGGTCATGTCTCCTCTCGCAGAGTCAAAGTGATTCAAGGGAGACAGCTGAGACCCAGAAGCCAATTTTATTGTCAACACTGATGACCCAAACCCAGGGCTAGATTTAATATTTTCAGGGCCAAAACAAGCCCTATTGCCTCTTCATAGACTTGGATTATTTCCCCTGAGTGAACAAGTTACCATCTGATTTATTAAAAACCAGGAATTTTGTGTATAATGTGTGTGCACATGTAAATATCAACCACAAAATCTACCTACTGCCAAAGAGCAGCCCTTCAGTGTTCTCAGTCCACAGGGCTGCCCAACACAGTGAGATTTCCAGGAATTTGGCTCTAACATCAGAGAACATTTACATGTGATCCTCGATTTCTAGTACAATCTGATCATTGAACAGATGAGTAAACAGAGGCTCAAAGGGGCCGAGGCACATAACAACCCCAAGGACATCAGCAAGTGAGTGGCAGAGTAACCACTAGACTTTAGTTTTTCTGACGGCTCAACTCTCCCGCCCTGCTTGGAGCTTTTATTTGAGTGAACACACAGGTCCCAGGAGGGTGAAAAAAAAGTTTTTACTTTCATTTTGCAATTGGCCCTAATGCAAGGTGGGGCCTGGGAAGGGAGGAGCCATGGAGGGGATTACCCCAATAATTTATTTGACAAATATTTGTTAAGTGCCTACTGCAGACTTGGCTCTGTGTCAGGGGCTAGAGACACTTTTTTTTTTTATTTTTAAGATTTTTTTATTGGGGGAAGGGGAACAGGACTTTATTGGGGAACAGTGTGTACTTCTAGGATTTTTTTTCAAAGTCAAGTTGTTGTCCTTTCAATCGTAGTTGTGGACGGTAGTTGTGGAGGGCGCAGCTCAGCTCCAGGTCCAGTTACCATTGTTAGTTGCAGGGGGCGCAGTCCCGATGGCGCAGTCCGTTGGAGCTCTGTTCTCCTAACGCCGAAGGCTGCCGGTTCGACTCCCACATGGGCCAGTGGGCTCTCAACCACAAGGTTTCTGGTTCAATTCCTCGAGTCCTGCAAGGGATGGTGGGCTCTGCCCCCTGCAACTAAGATAAAGACACGTTTTGAAGGCAATGACTGCTCTTGAAGTTTTCAAAGGTTTAGGGAAGGACACAGATATCAATCCAAGAATCACATAGGTCCCTACATGTTACAGACACGGGAAGGGCCAGTAAGGAAAAGGACAGGATGTTTTCCAGCATGTTCCATGGGTATCCTGACAGAGCATGCGGATCAAGACAACATCTCTACAGAAGTGACAGTTGAGTTGAACTATGAAGACATTTCCATAGGACCTAACATTAAATGTTTGCAAGGACGGACAGCCTGTTCTCTAAACTCTAAACTACCTCCTCACTAAACTTTCCGCTGCAGCAGCCAGCATTCCCTTAGCCTGCCAGGAACCTTCCAGTAACCTGTCCCATGACTGGTGACACACTCTGGGCATTACGAAGTTGATGATCTAAGACACGACGTTACACAGGAGCCAGACTTCTGTTGACAGGAAAGCAGGGTGTGCGTCTCCAGAGAGGAATCTGGACCCACCCCTACTTCCCCTCAGCATGCACTGGGGAAGAAAGTTCTTGTGGGGTTTTCACTTCCACGTGTTCCACGGTGATGCCAACTTTCCAGCCAGCTGCTTGCTCTGCTCCTTCCCTTCCCCTGCCTGACAGAAACCTCATCCTCCATACCTCACTGGCCCACGTCCTCCCAGCCTGGACTGGGTCTCCTCCTCTCTGCTCTCCCTGCCCTAGAGGGTGCCCTCCATCGTAGACATGACCCTGGTATCACCTGTCCTGTGCCCTCACGACACTGCCCCCATAACCATGAGTTTCCTGAGCACAAGGCTTGTAGCTCTTTGATCTTGATTCTCCCTGCATGTGATGTCCACCTTAGAACGCTTCCTGCATCGGCTGGGCCCTCTGGTTTGAATCACCAGGTTCTGCCTCTCCCTGGCTCTGTGACTGTGGGCAAGTGACTGATAAAGATGAACTGGAACTGTAAGGAAACTGATCAGGAGAGAAGGGGGTCTGTGGGAGGAGCTGGGGCTTGTAGAAGTTCAGGGGAGAACACCTAGTCAAACTCTATGGTTCTAACTTCCCATCTCCCTGCCTTAAATACCCTCCATCTTGGCACACGAGCCAGAATGTGCACATGGCCTGCCGTGTCTGCATGCGCTGGGTTGCAACCCTCTTCCCTTTCCTTTTTCTTTTTCCTGACTAAATCATTTTGGTGATGGAATATCTAGTAGATATTATTTTCCAGTCAACATTACTTAACTTTTCTGGGGCTCCATTTCCACCTCTTTAAAATGGGAGTAAGGCATAGTACTTACCTCACAGGGTTGATACAGGATTAAAAGACAACTCACACTTAACTCGCTTTCTACACTCACTATTGCATACTAAAGCACTGTATATACAAGGGATCAATGTGTCATCAGTAACCATCCCACGGGTTTAATACAATGCTATACAATTATCAAGCCTTATTCAAGCCTTGAGGACAGTTTTTGTAATCTGTCCTCACTTTCAATAGATTATTTGTCCAACCAGGATCCCCAAGGCCTCCTTTTCAACCCCTCCCTAATCACTCGGGTTCAAGTACCGGGCGCGCAGGGCAGGAGCTGGGCACACAGCAGGAGGGCAGGGACCGGGTGCTTGGCGCACGGCCGGGGCTGCCCCGCGGGCCACATCCGGCTCTGCACCCCACCCCTCCCACGCCGAGGTCACCTGGGGAGCAAGCAGGGCGGCTTCTAGGAACTGGGGCTTGGCGGCCGTGTGCACAGCCGGGTGCTCTCGGCCGGGTGCGCTCAGCCCCGTGCTCCAGTGACTCAGCGCGGGGCGTGTGCAGGCGGCACCCGGCCCCGCGCGGGCTTTTGCACTCGCCCGAGCTCCTTCCTCCTATAAAGGCAGTCCGCCGTGCGCTCTGCCCAACCACACTTTCTCTAAGTCCCAGCCATCCGTCTCGCAGCTGTCCTGAGACTCCAGCCACCACTTCAGCTCGCCATGGATCCCAACTGCTCCTGCGCCACCGGTAAGAGGACCTGGTCCGGACTGGGGATGCCGGGTGTCGACTGATTGTAGAGCTAGAAAAGCAATTTCGGACCCATCGTGTTCCTTCCTGATCACTGACTCGTTGATCAGGAGTCTTGGTGGCTCGTTTCTAAAGCCTTTTAGTCTACCTTTCTCTACTGGCCCCCCGTTTTACTGATAAGGAGATCAGAGTTCATGACGTGCGCAGGTGCTCACCACCTGGTTGTAGAGCTGGGACTCCAGCCCCTGCTCCAGGGACTAGGCTGACCTCTGTCTGTCTCCTCCTTGCAGGTGGCTCCTGCACCTGTGCCGGCTCCTGCAAATGCAAAGACTGCAAATGCACCTCCTGCAAGAAGAGTAAGTGGAATCCTCTCATCTACTCCCTAACTGCCCCCCCCCCAACCCCTGACAGGAATTTAAACAGGGCAGTTGACATCCCTTAGGGAAGGTGGCACCTTCACAATGGCCCCCTGTGGGGAAAAATGGAATCCTTATACATCCTTTGTCCCAAACGCTCATCTCTTCCACTTCCTTCCTTTCCCCAGGCTGCTGCTCCTGCTGCCCCGTCGGCTGTGCCCGGTGCGCCCAGGGCTGCATCTGCAAAGGAGCATCGGACAAGTGCAGCTGCTGTGCGTGACGTCACAGAGAGCCTGCCCCCTGATGTAAATAGAGCAACGTGTTCAAGCCTACATTTTTTTGTACAACCCTGACCTGTTTGCTACATTCATTCCCTTTCTTTTTTATAAAATACATGAATGATAATAAAAGTTGCTGCCTTTATTCTGACTGTTTTCCTTGGCGTGCCCACCAGGGCTGGCTGGGGGATTGGATGGGTTCTGGACTGAAGTGTTACTCCCTAACAAACAGCCCTAAGGCAAGCCAGGTGACCTCACTGAGAGTCTCTAAGGGTGTTGGGTAGTAAGATATGGAAGCCCCTTTGTTCTCATGTCAGTATTAATGGTCCCCAAACCTCTCAATCAGGAATTCTCATTCTCTCTGGTTTTCCTGCCCAACTTCAGGTCCTCAGTGGGTTTAAGGCTTAAAAGCGACAAAAGAGTGCAAAGCAACTCCTCACCAGCTTGGTTCCTACATGGGCTTAAAAATCCTTGTAGTAAAGGGTCAGTTGTGATTTTTTTTCTCTCTCCATCCCAGACCTAAATCTTGGTAATGAATAATTACTATGAAATGACATAAAAGGACAATACAATGTCCACAGTTCTAGATTCAACACACACAATTTCAATAAATATAGGAAGAACAAATAATAGAGATTTTTAAATGCTGCACATTGTTCATCAGAAGTGTGCACTGAGCACTGGAGACAATTCATAAACGCCCCAAGGTGTGGACCCCACACCTGGAGTGGCACTGCGCCCAACATCCCCCCAGGGAACCGTCACTCTTGGCTTGCCCCACATCACTGACAGGACACCTGCTACCCCTGAGAGTTCCCTGTTTTCACTTGGCTCTGAATCTCTGCAGGTTCCTCCCTAGGTCAGGCTGAAATCTGGGCCTCCATCAAAATATAGCCTTTGGTTCCTTGAAACTAACCAAGTTCCTAGGAATTTGGGGAGAATTGGCTGGCCTTTTCTCAGCAACAAGGAGCACACCTGAGAACTGGTTCCAGATGAAGCATTACCTGTCAGCCTGTGCAGGGTGATGTGGGGTTCTGCAGTGTGGAGGGTGTGGTGGTGTTTATTAGACAGGAGTGAGGCCCTGGTGACTTGTAATTAATGCCAACGGTTAGTTCCCCTGGCTATTTGTGGAGGGAGTTGCTATTTGATGTAAAATCAAAGAGAAGGACAAGTCCTATGGACCTGAAGGCAGGACCACGCTTGCCCAGCAGGTGCCCTGTGTGAAGAGGGGATCACAAAAGCCAGCCTGTGCCAAGACCATGGTGTTGGTGTGATGCATCCTGGTTCACAGCCTATTTTGCCACTAGTGGTGTGGCCTGGACAAGTCACTGAAACTCTCTGAGGCTCCATTTCCTGATTTGTAGAAAGGAGATTATGTGAGAAATAAACGGTACTGTCCTGGCTCCTGGCTAGGGCTTACTAAACTGTGGCCTTTACGATCGCTATGTCCACATGACATTCATGGTGAGAGAAGTCCTGTTAGATCCCAACAAGTTCTTGGGTAAAGGTTCATTGGTTTAGAAGCATTACTCTAGCTGGAGATTAAGTATGGGATGGAAATTTGCTGACCTGGTACCAGAGGGATTATGGATAAACTCCTACAATAAGCCACCTGGGACAAGACATTGCCACAGCATTTGGACAGACACAAAAGCCTTCCCCACCTTTCATGCCATTTAATCCAGACAGGAGCCTGGAAATGGAAGGGTTGAAGCGATTATGCCATTTTCCAGTGAGGTTAAGCAACCTGCCCAAGGTCACATAGCTCAGAAGTCACATGTCCAAACCTATGCTACAGGTGGCCTCACTCCCTGGCCACAGCTGGCTGATCATGTTGTCATTGGATGCTAAATCATGTCTCTCACTATTCAGAGCAAGAAGGGGCTTTCGAGAAGACCCAGTTGTGTCCCTGAGTTGAGACATGGAAAATGAAGCCCAGAGAGATCACAGAGCTATGGAGATGGCCAGTTATCTGCTCTTCCCACTGCTGCCTCTGGGCCAGGTGTCAGCAACCTCATCTTCTGTGTGAAGTCAGGGTGTCGAGTGGTGGTGAGGGCATGATGCTGCAGGCAGCCTGCATAAGTGCACGTCTTACCTGTATCGCTTAGAGCCCTGTGACATACCCTCTCTGTGGCTCCGTCTCCTGCACGGTAAAGGGGCAAAATAAAATCATATGGTCCATAGGAGTGAAGGAGTCCATACATGCACTGAACCTACTATGGGTCTTGGCACATGGTGAGTGGTCCATAACACTAGCTATTTCCCTGTGATTATTCTACATAGCCTGGGGGAAATTTACCTCCAGACAAGTAAGCCAGGGCTGTGTGTCCTATGGTTTCCTCATCAACCCCATGGGGAAGTGACCTGCCGACCAGAGACTCCCTTCACTCTTCCCACAAAACTGTCCTTGGCACTAAGGATGTCAAGTCATCAGGAGGATGCCTTCTCAGATACCGAAAGAAACCTGCCATTTGTCCTGCCACCTACACCATATGTTATTTAAACATGTGCCTTGAAATGCTTCATATTTTCTTAAATATATTTATGTGGAAAGCAAACCTTTATCCCTACTGATAGTGAGTGTCTAATTCCAGATATAGAAGATGGCCAGATATATAAAATAAAAATATTTCTGTTTCAGTTATGGGTCACCTGTATTGCTGCCCATCGTGGCTGAGCTGGCAGCTGGCTCTTGTTTACATGTCTTCAAGCAGTAGAGAAGTGCTGTGAACAGACCTAGCCCACAGGCCGGTTTATCAGCCACCTTCTTTCCCTGACTGGATTCAATTTAGTATACAAATGCCTAGCTCTGTGACCTTCGGCAAGTAATTTAGACTCCTCATGTTGAAGCAGTCCTATTAGGAAAAAGGGCTCATAAGTAAAAGCATTTCCATTTTGGGGTCGTTGGGAGGGTACAACGATCTAACAGGGCCTGGCATAAGTGCTATGTCACGGTTAGGAGAGGGAAAGGAGAAATAAGCACTCTTCTTGCTGTGTTATTCAAAGCCAAGTCTTCCCCTCATCTAAAATGATTCTTCCTTTGGGGGGACGCCACACTGTGGGAACCGCCTGGATTGGGGTGTACTAGCAAGCTGTAGGGAAGAGCATTAGAGTTTTCTGAGAAGGACCAGGACAAATACGTCCACGGATGCCTTCAGGTGGAGACTGGAAGGAAGGAAGGAAGAGGCAAAGGCCAGTGTATGGCAGAAAAGGAGCTGGGGGGGCGCGGGGGGGGGGGGACGACAAGGAGAAGAAATGCGGGTGGGAGGCCAAGGTTCCATTGCAGGCTACTCCCTTTCGTCCCTCCTCTGCTCCCGTCAAGTCAGGAACAGGAGCTCCGGAGCTTGTTACTCGTGGGTGTCTGGAAGAGCCAAACGTGAGGACAAGTGCATGGGGGCTAGGAGTGGGAAAGACCGCTAGGTCAAAGGATCTGGATTCCAATAACAAGGACATGGAGACCGTAGTTCGCAGTTCCGGGGGAGGGTGGGGGGATTGGAAAGGGCCTGGCAAGAAGCTTGGGACACCGTGTGCATCACTGCACAAAGTCCTTCCTCGTGATCGTTGGCCAACGGGGCCATCAGCGCTGAGAGCACAGAGGCTAAAGGCGATAGGGGAAAGATGCGCCCGGCCCCGCCATGTGCACTCAGCCTAGACCACCGCGCTGCGAGCGCACGGATTCCGTGGGGCGGAGTGCAAGAGCTGGGGCGGGGTGCAAGGGCCGGGGCGGGGTGCAAGGGCCGGGGAGGGGTGCAAGGGCCGGGGCGGGGTGCAAGAGCCGGGGCGGAGTGCAAGGGCTGGGGCGGGGCCTCTGCGCCCGGGCCACCTCTTCTGGTTATAAAGAGAGCACGCGGGCTCGTAGGCGCCACCACGCGTCGTACCAGCACTGGTTCCTCTTCGCTTCTCACTTCGGACCTCCTGCCTCACCTCTGCTCGAAATGGACCCCAACTGCTCCTGCCCCACTGGTAAGAACGCCGGCCCTGGGCCTCCGGAGGCCCCTTTCCCAGCCAGTGTTCCTGGGGTGGAGGAGCGAGTATTTTGAGCTTGACAGGAAGTAGACTCCTGTAGTTAGCAGGTCTTGGACTTTCTCCCTGGCCCAACGCCGTCATCCACGCAGTCATGCCCAGTCTAAGCATTTCCAGCCTCCCAGCGGCTCCTGTTTCAGAGGACTAGAGGCCTGAGGCTCAAGGCGGCCCTGCTCCACACCATGCAGGTGTCAAGGGGCTGCTGGACCTGGCCTCAGTGCTCTGCCCGTCTCTGCCTGTGCTGGGTGGGAGGCAGGGACAATGCCTCTTCTGGGCTCAAGACATAAGTCCCCAGCCCCAGCATTCCTGAACTGGGTCTGGAGCCTGGCACCATCCCTGTGGGGTAAATACAAGGGAGAGACCCGCCTGCTCCAGCAGGAGGATGGAGAAGGTAGGGTTAGGCTTGCATCGGTTCTTCGTGGGACAGGAGTTCCCAGAGCTGGGCCCTGCCCGGAGGAGGAGGTGCAGAGAGCTGTCTCGCCCACATCACACATCTCCTTGCGTGTCTTTCTCCTCTTTGCAGGTGACTCCTGCACCTGCGCCAGCCCCTGCAAATGCAAGGACTGCAAATGTACCTCCTGTAAGAAAAGTGAGTGAGGGGCCTTCTCTGGGAATCCAGGGGTTGGGCTAAGACAAGGGAGGGAGCCCAGAGCTGGTTGTGAGTGGATGGCTCTGGGGAGGTTGGTCTTGCTTTGCCCCTAGGAGCCTACAACTGCTGCTGCAGGCTTCCTGCCCTTCCTGGGCTCAGATGGGGCAGGCCAGCCTTTTCTGGTGAAAGCCAACCCCCAAAGGTTCTATTCATCACCACAGGACAGATTATGCTTTTCTGTACTCAGGGTCCTCCAAGACCCAAGGCTTGTGATAAGCCTCATATTGGGCGGGGAGTTACCTGGTAAAGTCTCTGACCTCTCATTTACCACTTCTCTCCCCAGGCTGCTGCTCCTGCTGCCCCGTCGGCTGTGCCCGGTGCGCCCAGGGCTGCATCTGCAAAGGAGCATCGGACAAGTGCAGCTGCTGTGCATGACATCACAGAGAGCCTGCTTCCTGATGTAAATAGAGCAACATACTCAAACCTACATTTTTTTGTACAACCCTGACCCGTTTGCTACATTCATTCCCTTTCTTTTTTATAAAATACATGAATGATAATAAAAGTTGTTGCCTTTATTCTGACTGTTTTCCTCGGTGTACCCACCATGGCTGGCATAGGGGATTAGATGGGTTCATGTTGATGGTACCAAAACTTCTCAGTCAGGAATTCTCATTCTCTCTGGTTTCCCTGCCCAACTTCAGGTCTTCAGTGGGTTTCAGGCCTAAAAGTGACTAAGAATGGAAAACAACTCCCTACCCGCTTGGTTCCTACATGGGCTTAAAAATCCTTCTATTGAAGGATCAGTTGTTTTTTCTATTCATCCCAGACCTAAATCTTAGTAATTAATAAATACTATGAAAGGACAATACAAAGCCCATGTTTCTAGATTCAACACACACAATTTCAATAAACATAGGAAGAACAAATAATAGAGATTTTTAAATGCTGCACATTGTTCGTCAGAAGTGTGCACTGAGCACTGGAGACAATTCATAAACGCCCCAAGGTGTGGACCCCACACCTGGAGTGGCACTGCGCCCAACATCCCCCCAGGGAACCGTCACTCTTGGCTTGCCCCACATCACTGACAGGACACCTGCTACCCCTGAGAGTTCCCTGTTTTCACTTGGCTCTGAATCTCTGCAGGTTCCTCCCTAGGTCAGGCTAAAATCTGGGCCTCCATCAAAATATAGCCTTTGGTTCCTTGAAACTAACCAAGTTCCTAGGAATTTGGGGAGAATTGGCTGGCCTTTTCTCAGCAACAAGGAGCACACCTGAGAACTGGTTCCAGATGAAGCATTACCTGTCAGCCTGTGCAGGGTGATGTGGGGTTCTGCAGTGTGGAAGGTGTGGTGGTGTTTATTAGACAGGAGTGAGGCCCTAGTGACTTGTAATTAATGCCAACGGTTAGTTCCCCTGGCTATTTGTGGAGGGAGTTGCTATTTGATGTAAAATCAAAGAGAAGGACAAGTCCTGTGGACCTGAAGGCAGGACCACGCTTGCCTAGCAGGTGCCCTGTGTGAAGAGGGTTTGCAAAAGCCAGGCTGTGTAGGGGTATGGGTGCCGATGTCAGGCATCCTGGTTCACAGTCCACAATGCCACCTGGCTTTGGGACCTGAACAAGTCCTTTGAAACTCTCTGAGATTCCAGTTTTTTATTTGTATAAAGTAGATTATACCTCTCTCTATGTGAGGAATAAATAATGGCGTCCTGGCTCCTGGCTAAGGCTTAACAAACAGTGGCCATTTCGATCACTATATCCACACTGAATCCTTTTAGCTCCCAACAAACTCCTGGAGAAAGGCTCGATGGTTTCAAAGCATTAGTCTGGGTTGGAGGCTAGAGATGGCATTAGAATCCGGCTGACCCAGTGCCATGGGGAGTGTGGATGACCTGCCTTAGGTCCTCTGGGACAAGAGGCTGCCACAGCACTTGGGCGACACCAAAGCCTTTCCCACCCTTCATGTCATTTGATGCACAGGAACCAGTGAGAGAGTGAAAGTCCACAGACTGGAGTGAGGGGGCTACTTTCCAGAGAGGTTAGGCAACCTGCCCAAGGTCATACAGCTGGTAGTCCCAAGTCTGAATGTATGCTACAACTGTCTCACCCCCTGCCCAAGGGTGGCTGATTGTGTCCTCACTGGGTGCTAAATCCTGCCTCTTGTTATTCAAAGCTGGAAAGGTCCTTTGAGACAGTCCTGTTGTGCTCCTGCCTTGAGATATGGCAAACTGAAGCCCAGAGAGGTCACAGAGCTACGCCCAGGGGTCTGACTCCTCAGTACTCAGTGCCCTTCCCATTGCTGCCTCTGTGCCAGGTGTCCGGTGTCCTCCTCTTTCATGTGATGTCACGGTGCCAAGTGGTGGCTGAGGGCAGCTGGCATGAGTACCAGTCCCACCCGTGTCACTGATAGCTGGGTATCATTACCTATCTGTGGCTAAGTCTCCCCCACTATAAAAAGGGAAAATAATAGTGTGTGGCTCTTAGGTTTGAATGATTTAATACACACAAAGAACTTAGAATGATGCCAGCCACACTGTGAGTAATCTATAATAATAGCTGTCTATTAATTTATATTTATTACTCACAGCATAGGAGACATTTTTCTACTTGCAGACAAAGAAGCCAGCCTGCTGTGCCTCGCGCTGTGTTGCCCTCATCAACCGTGTGGACAAGAGACCAGTGGCCCTGACAGGTGAGCCTCTCTTCCCACTAAAGAGGATCAGCACTACAGATGTAAAGCATGAGCAACACCATCCATGTGTCATCACAGACAAGGAAGCATCCCGCCATTTCCATCACCTGCAGCAGTACTTTACTTAACATTATTTTAATCCATTCACACTTTCTTAAATATATTTATATGAAAAGCAAACTCTTTAACACTACTGAAAATGAGAATCGGTTTACTTCCAAACATAGACGGTAGCCACAAAACTATATCTGTACAGATATATATCTATATCTATATCTGTATATATATCTATATCTATCTACATCTATATGTCTATATCTATAGCTATAGCTATATCTATATATATAGATATATTCCTTCTGTATGTATCACTTTGTCACTCAGAATTGAGCTTGACGCAATAGAGCTGGTGAAGACACATCTCTGGGTCAAAGAGAATGTGCATCATTGACTTTCTATGGGGAAGTGACAGGAGTCAGATCCAGGGCACCACTTCCCAGAACCTCACGTGGGTTAGTGGGTTAGTTACATTATGTAAACTCCTTGTGCTGTGTGTAATTCTAGTATTTCCCTTTAGAGTTGTTGTTAGGGTTTAAAGAGGGAAAGCGATTAACCAAGGCTTGGCACAGACCAAATATTTTGTAATTGTCAGGAAAAACTGAAAGGGAAATACCTTTTCTTGTTATTTATGCCCAGTTGGCCCAGCACCTAAAATGATCCCTTCCCAGAGGGGCATCCCATGCTTTGGGAACCTCCGTCCTGGAGTGGGTGGAAGGACTAGGCTGAAGAAAGCCCTGTAAAGTTTAGGCAAAGGAATGTGCCCATTCACTCCTCCAGTCATGGAGGATGAAAGGAAGGAGGAAGGGGCCTGTATTCGCGACTTTGCTGTGTATTGGAGGGAAAGCGATGATTGGGGGGCGGGGGTGAGGGGGTAAAGGTCACATCTACCAGCGGTCTTTGCACACAACTCCTGGACTCCAGCCAAGTCAGGGACGTGAGCACAAGGTTGGGCTTGCACATGGGTTCCAGGAAAGGGCGAACCCGAGAACAAGGACGCGGGGAGCAGGGGTGGGGGAAACTGGCAGGTCTCAGGGGCTGAGTTACCAGAATACCCGGGAACGTGCAGGGAGTGATTGTTGATTGTTGATTGACTGTTAGCTCTGCCGCATCCCCTGGGGAAAACTGGGAAGGGTGAGGCCGGGAGGCCAGGACATCGTGTACAGCACGTCTTACAAATCCCTCCGCGTGATCTAGAGCCTAAGGGGCTGCACGTGCGGTGCGCACAGACCCCGAAGGCGATGGGGGAAAGATGCGCTCGGCCGGGCCAGGTGCACTCAGCCCAGCCTAACGCGTTGCGGGCGGCACGGATTCAGTGGGGCGGAGTGCAAGAGCTGGGGCGGGGTGCAAGGGCCGGGGCGGGGTGCAAGGGCCGGGGCGGGGTGCAAGGGCCAGGGCGGGGTGCAAGGGCCGGGGCGGGGTGCAAAGCTGGGCGGGGTCTCTGCGCCCGGGCCAACTCTTCTGGCTATAAAGCGAACACGCGGGCTCGTAGGCGCCACCACGCGTCGTATCAGCACTGGTTCCTCTTCGCCTCTCACTTTAGACCTCCTGCCTCACCTCTGCTCGAAATGGACCCCAACTGCTCCTGCCCCACCGGTAAGGACCCGGCTCTTCTGTGCTTTCTTCCTAGCCAAGCTCCTGCGAGCATTTCCAGTCTCCCTTTGCCTCTATGTTAGAGTTGAGGGTACTAAGGTCAGGGGGCTGCTGGACTGGGACCGGTGCTCTGTCCAGGCCTCAGAGCTGCCAGGCCTTGATGGCAGGTGGGGACTTTGTTTGTTTGGAGTTCAGAACATAAGACCCTGGTGCCAGATCCAGTATGCCTGGACTGTGTCTGGAGCCTGGGACCTACCTTGTCGGGTAAAATCGGGAGAGGACCTACCTTCCCCGCACCAAGAGAGAAGATGGGACTTTCTTTTTCTGCTCTGAGTGGGCAAGGAGCTTCTAGTGCTGGGTCCTGACAGGAAATGCAGGGAGTGATTGTTGATTGACTGTTAGCTCTGCCGCATCACACTCACATCTCCTTGCCTGTCTCCTCCTTGCAGGTGGCTCCTGCACCTGCGCCGGCTCCTGCAAATGCAAGGACTGCAAATGCACCTCCTGCAAGAAGAGTGAGTGAGGGGCCTTCTCTGGGATTATGGGGGCTGCTGGGCTGAGTCAGGAGGGCACCCTGAGCTGCACAGAAAAGATCAGGCCAATGACCCAGTGTCCCCCTACCACCCTTTCCTCAGCACAAGAGTCAGAATCAGAGCCCAGAGAGCCATGGAGGTGGTTGAGTCCAACCTCATTCTAGAATGGGGACACTGAGGTCCAGAGAGGTCACCAAATGATGCCAAGGATGGAGCCAGAGCTAGAACCTGTCTCTTTCTGAACCCTCTAGTGTCCTGAGCACTTTATGCACATTTCTCTGACCTCCTGGTACAGCCCTCTCCTGTAGAGGCAGCCCAGAGCTTTCCTGGCCCTCTGGGCAGGAGTTTTGCCCGTCTCTGATCTTGAGAACTTTCCTTGGTACATTGTATTGTTCTAGGGGGTGTGGGACTGACTTCCATTGCCCCCTAGGCCCTGTCACTGCTTCTCCATGCTTTCTGCCCTGTGTGGACTCAGAAGGAACAGGGCGGCTGTTTCCAAAGTTCTATAGTAATTGTCTCAGGACAGTACACGCCATCTCAAATTCAGGGTCTTCTGGGTTGGGAGTGTGGGGCACTTGTGCCAGGCCTGCTGTCGGGCAGAGAGATGCCTGTCATATCTGCTCTGACTTCTCCCTCTGCCCTTTCTCCCCAGGCTGCTGCTCCTGCTGCCCCGTGGGCTGTGCCCAGTGTGCCCAGGGCTGCATCTGCAAAGGAGCGACGGACAAGTGCAGCTGCTGTGCGTGACGTCCCTGATGTAAATAGAGCAAGATGTTCAAACCTGCATTTTTTTTATTTTTTCATAAACCCTGACCCCATTGCCACATTCCTTTTTGTATGAACTTTTTGAATAACAATAAACGTATCTAGACTCTTCTGGCTCCGCGTTCCTCATAGTGTTTTGGGAACGAGAGACTTGGTTCTCGTTGGGCTGTCAGGGAACCTGCGTTGGGAGAAGTTGAGGGTGGATTTGGCACAGGAATTGCCGGGTGAGGTGTAATGCTGCCGGCCATCTGGCCTGGCCTTGGCTTTTCTTGGTGAGCTGTGGCAGAGCGTTTCCTCTATCTCCTTCTAGAGTTAACTGGTCCCTGCCCTTTTTGTGTGTCTGTGTCACTGCATATATTCATTTGGTAGCCACCTATGGTGTCCCTACTATATACACAGGCATTGGGGTCTCAGTGGTGAGGTGACATGGGGCCTACAGACTGCCGGGGAGAGACAGAATTACCGCACAGAAGAAACACAATGGCTATGACTGAGAATGCTGTTGGGGTGTGCCTAGTGAAGACACCTTGGCACTGAGATCTGAGAGCTGCATTCCTGTCAGGGGACAGCTTGAGCAAACGCCCCGAAGTGGGAAAAAGTTTGATGTGTTCAGGAAATAGAAGGCCAGCATGTCTGAGCTAGTGTTGAGGGGAGTCGGCTAATTACACTTTGGAGAGGGGAGAACAGAGACCATGTGCTTCATTCATTTGAGTGACCTGCCCCCCCACAACCGCTTGTGCAGCTGAATCGCTTGGTGAGGTGGCAAGAGTGCCAAGCTGCCATCCCACTTCCCTTCCCAGCCCCAATCTGATTTCTTATGGGCCAAGGGGAGCCTGTATTTTTAACAAGTACCTAAGGTTGCAACCTATTGACACAGTCACATGGACTCAGTGAAATGCAACTAGCTGCCAGGAAGTATTTCCACCCCAGTTGGTATATGAAGCCAACACCCCTAACAAGTAGCTATCTGCACTGGTGGCCCAGGGAACCCGGAGGGACCCAGTTCTCGTCAGTCTGTAGAGGGAGAGGCAGGCAGGATGTGGCAAGTGCCTTCGTAGAGAGCAAATCAGACTGAAAGGGCAGTCCAAGCCTCCTTGGAGACTCACACTATGAAAACACTACCCGATATGGGTGGGCTGATGTCCCAGCTGCCTTTTCCTGGCGAGAGAGCCTGGCACAGACCTTGTGGGGCTTGGACAGGAATGTTGTGTGGCACTGCCTGTTTGGTCTGGAAGTCCTGGTGCCAAGGTTCATAAATGTGCCCATTTGTTGCTCTTTCACAGTTCTGCTTTCGGGACCCACAGCTGCCAAACTTCTCCAGGGAAGGGGACATAATGTCTTCACGGACCTGAGAAACAGTCATCCAACTTGCAACATTGTGTTTTCCAAGTCATGTGTGAAGTGGCGTCCTTGCTCTATCCCTGAGCTCCATCTCCCCAAGAGGTGGGTGGGGCATTAATTTATAATAGTGTTTTTCTAATTTGAGATGGCTGCATCAGAATGATTGTTTAATTCCAGAAGTGAATACCTCGTTTAACTGGGAAAGCAGTTAAACGTGTCATTTCTGGGGCCAGACTGCCTGGCTGGAAGCATAGCTCCCCTACTTAGGCAGGTTATGTGGCCTGTTTGTGCCTCATATTTCTCATCTGGAAAGTGGGGACAATAATAGCACCTACCCCACAGGGTTGTTGCGAGGTTAAATGTGGCTAGCTGTCTCTGGCACCTAATAAGTGCTTAGCAAGTGCTACTTCCCTCTAGGCCAGGCACAGCCTGACCATCAGTAGGTGATCCATAAATGCTGTTTACTTGATGCCATGAACACTTATTGGACCCCTGCTGTATGTAAATCATTGTGCTGGGCACAGAGAAGAAAGATAGCATATAAATGAGATCCAATCCCTTTGCTGGAGGAGGTCTTATTCAAGTCCCTGTTGAATTCAGGGAACGTTTATTTATCACTTCAGGATGCAGCTGCTGAACGGAGGCAAAGAATGATGCAGTCTGAACATTTCCGCTTTTCAGGAGAATGGCCCTATTCCACTCTGACTCTGGGACAGGCTGAGTGTGAGACAAGCTAAGACAGAGGTGTGGAAGCCTCAGGGAGAGGGTGTGATTCAGTCTGATGGGAACGCCAGGAGAAAACCCTATTCCTTCATTCCTTCATTCCTTCACATGGTCACTTCTTGGCCAGAAGTGATTAGAGCATTGGTGGTGGATGGGCTGGAAAAGTGGGAGGCTAACTCTTCTGGGGGAAAGGGGAAAGCTGGCATGATAGCCCTTCCTCCGGAACAGATGCTTAGTGTTGGATGACACTGAACCAATCAGATCCTCTCTCCTGAGAAGTATACATTCAAGGTGCAGGTGGCCGGAACAAAGGGTACCTGAAACGTATGCTATACCTGGAACTACCTCATGGGAAGAGGAAAGCGCCCACCCTAAGTGGCCGTCACGAAGACTACAAGCTACAAATCTGTTTCTGTGAGAGTGATGGTACATCTCTTGCGACCCAGAGAGGCTGAGCATCTGCTGAGCCCAGGTCCTTCCTGGCCCCTTCCCTCCTCCATGGTGGCCTTCGTCTCTTCCTCTGCAAACTCTTCTATTTAGCAACGGTAGGGGGTAGCGGTGGGGGTGGGGGTATGTTGTAAAGGTTGGCTGTGTTGTGCCACAAGGCCAGCAGTAGGGACTTCTCAGTGGTCAGAGAGCCCTCCTCTGAGCCTCGGCCTGATTCTCGAGTGCTCAAAGGAGGAATGTGAAACAAGTGGGGAGTTGGTGCCGTCATCAAGGCTTGGGTGATATGTAGGACTCTGTGGACTAACCCCTGGGATTCCAGCCTCACAAAGCTGGGGGATGGGACCTGGGTCCCTTCATCAGCCACCTAGCCTGTTGACCCATCATCACCATCACTGGATGTAGGGGTACAGCCATGTGCAGACTGGACTCTGCTCTCTCCAAGGTACCTCTTTCTCCTGCAACCCCCACAACCAGACTAAGCCACAATCTCCACCAGCAGTTCAGTGATCTCGGGTCACCCCTGCCAGGAGGTTTTCTCAGCTTCACGTGGTCCTTCAGAGAACAAGGGCAATGCGTTCCCCAGAGAAGTCAGTCTCTGGGGGTAGACTGAGGTTTTTGATGGGCACTGATCAAGTTCGGTTGTCTGGTATCCATGCCCCAACTTCCTTTTGGGGAACTCCTACCACCCCTCTATTGTGCGCAGCTTTGGAGGGGGATCCAGGGATCCAACTAAAAACCCTAAAGGTTCAGACCCTTGCTCTCCAGGGAGCTTCAGCCAATCAGATGTTCCCCTTGGGGTTAGAGTGAGTTCCCAGGACATTTGTCACAGGCACATGCCCCGACCAGATTCTTTGGGCCCCGAGTCCAGGCCTGCAGATTCTGCATCCCAACCCTATGACATTTCCTTGTTCCTGCCCCTTTCCAAGCCTGGTCCTGCAGCTCCACTCACCCCCTGACCCCCTTTACCCTTCCAGCAAATGAACCTCAGCTTAATTCTATTGCTGGTAACCAAGGAGTCTGGAGACGATGTTGGTGGGGCAAGGGGCTTCCTCTGTAACATCACAGGACCACCGCCCAGGGCCTGAGACTCTGAGGGCAGGACAGGATGGGGGTTTGGATATCACCTCCCATCCTGGGCCACTCTCCTTCTTGCCTGGGCCTGTGAGACACGCCTGCCTGCCCGGGGTGAGGCTCTGTGTGGGTAGGTGTTTCCTGCCCTTGGGGCCTGCCACTCTCGGGCCTGGGAAACTCACTTTCCTGGCAGGGACTCAATGTCTGCGCAGTCAGATGAGGCTGCTCATAGCGCTGTGGGTCCCAGGGTGCTGGGGCCTTAGTACCGATGAAAAATCGAGACAAAATCCCCAAAAGCTTCCCTAGAGGAAACAAGCCCAAAAAGGGCATGTGTGCAGGGCTCTTGGCTGCCCTGTCTCTCCTTACAGCAAGCCACCCCAGTCCTGAAGGAGAGAATAGTATAAGAAAAGGCTTGGCAATGGGAAAAAGAGCCTCGTGTGATCATTTCCCAGCTAACGGGGAGCCATAGAGGATTAACGGGCAAGGGGACAATGGGATTGGGTCTGTTCATTGTCCTGGGCCTGTGACAAGTACTGATTAATAGTGATGACTAAGGCAGTCTGCCTACCAGGGTCCTCAGTCCTTGGTATGAGTGCGGTGGGTGGCGGGTGTCGACTACACAAATTCAACATGGGGTGATAAAAGACAGTGCAGCATCAAGCAGACTCCCACTTTCTGCCACCCTCTTTTGGAATGTTGGACGTTTAAATTTCTGCCAATCAAGTGGGTGTAAAATGGTATCCATCAAACGGGATTATGAAGATAGAATAACACCATGCCCAGAATATAGTAGGTGCTCAGTAAATAGTCGATGCTATTAAGACAAAGCTGTGTGGCCTTCCACCAGATTGATATTGATTTTAAAGTTTGACGATATCAAATGGGGATACTCACCCATGGCTGGGAAAGACCAAAGGGACGTTAGACTTACCTACAGGGTTCTGATGTTTTGTTTTCTTTTCGGCAAGCAAATGAGTTCATGCATTGCTTCTGGAATTAAAAACAATTCGTTGTGAAAGAAAACAGGATCTACACAAGGTCACAAGGTGGGTAACTGCTCAAGAGGCTCCCCGTTCGCAGTCCGATGCTCCCTTCCCAGCAGCTCTCTTCAGGGCAGTCACATCTCAGTGCCAGCCCATTGTTGTCCTGTGGGATGTGGGCTCGGTGAGGCCAGAGCTTGCAAATTTTATAGGACAAACGGGAAATCCAGAGTTTTATGAAAAATATCCAGGTGTTTAAGAGATTGTATGGAACCGTAAAAGCATTATGCTACCTGAAATGAGCCAGACACAAACGTGTATGATTCCATTTCTATAAAGTACCTAGACTAGGGAAATTCATAGACACAGCACATAGAACAGAGGTGACCAGGAGTTGGGGAGGGGGACATGGGGAGTTATTGTTTGATGGGCACAGAGTTTCTGTTTGGGGTGATGGAAAAGTTCTGGAGCTGGATGGTGGCGGTAGTTGCACAACAATGCGAATATTATTAAGGCCACTGAAATGTACACTTTAAAATGGTAAATTCTATGTTATAGATATTTTACTACAATTAAGAATCATATTAAAAGGAAAAAGAGAGAGAGAAAAAAAGAGCAAACAAAAGTCAGAGACTCAGATTTGGCCAATCTGCAACTCCTGGCTGGCGCATCCCTGTCTGGAATGATTACTCCAGCTTGTTCCGCCTCCACCTACCCAAATCCCACTCATCCCTCAAGGTCTGGCCCAAGTGTCACCCCTTTTCATTCCCCAAGGTGGAAGGTCCAGCAGCACTGGGCCCATTTTCCTGCCTCGCAGCATCAAAACCCGTAAGAGTCACATTCTCCAAGTTGTCACAGTCCCATGGCATTTTATTTTCTTCTGGTCCACTTTCCCCGCTTGTATTACCTCTGTGGCCATGCAGGCATCCCAGTTTCCAACCCCCACAGACTGTCAGCTTCTCGGGGATGGAGCAGTTTCTCCATGTTCTCACACGATTCAGTGCTGCAGCCTTACTGAGAGCAACTTCCCTGCCAGACCTGGGCCCCAGGCCCCGCTACAGAGAGAGGAGATCCAAGGAGCCCTGTCTCACTTCATCAGGGGCAGGGCCTTGTCGTTTGTTTGTTTAGTCTAGGGTGTGTAAGCCTGGGCCCCACTGACATTTTGGGTCAGGTAGTTCCTTGTTGTACAGGCTGTCCGTGCATGCATTTAGGCCTCCCTGGCCTCCATCCACGGGATGCCAGAGCACTCCCGTCGTTTTGACAATCAAAACTATTTCCAGGTATTGCCAAATGTCCCCTGGGGGAGCAAAATGCCCCCTGGTTGAGAACTGGTTTAATTCACTTATTCATTTATCTAGTAAGCGCTTTCTTAAAATCAAGATTCCAGATAAGGTGTGAGGAGGCTCGTAGGCAGTTTGAAAGGTAGGTACATTTTTTAAAAATCTCAGCAGCATAGTTTAACTATGACTCCCAGAATTCTAAGTACTTCCTCTCCCGGTGTCATAGATCCCAGCTCTTCTGTTCAAGTTTCCAAGGCTAAGCTGAGCACTTCACATTTTTAAAAGATTGACTTCGCTTGCTTGGTGTTTTCTGCCATCTTGTGGTCATTTTGTTTATTGCAAGCTGGGGAAACGCCAGTTCTGTTTCACCTGTTAAGAAGCGTAAGACAATCAGACTTGCTTTCCTCAGATGCTAGAAAGTAGTTCGAAACTCACAGCTATGAGAGAGTGAGAGGTATGCAGATAGGCCCTCAGGGAAGTAGTTTGGCGTTAGCATAAGCAATGTTCTGCCAATTTTCCTAGGGCCTTACTTTGAAATTTTAAGGCACCAACTTTGCCCCTACCGTGTTTCCCCCGAAAATAAGACCTAGCCGGACAATCTGCTCTAATGCATCTTTTGGAGCAAAAAATATTAGAGCCGATTGTCCGGCTAGGTCTTATTTTTGGGGGAAACACGGTACCTTCCCCACCTTTTCTACTACTAAAGGTCCTGTTTGGAATGCATTTATAATTTATGTCAAGTGCATTTGAATTCATTTTTGTGAACATATTTTTGAGAATTTTATAGTACACTTGGAGCTAGACACATTTAGGATGCCATAAAATGAGGGTATCTTGAATTAAAACAGTGTTTTCCAAATGTATCTGATGTCAGAAACAGAGTGATGCAATAGGCCCACGGTTGGACGCCTCAGCGATTGTGCACAGCAGGGAGGTCTGGAAACCTCAGTGTCATGGGGTGTCAGAGCTGTCGCTATGGTGATTCGGCATGCTGGCTGACGTTGAGCATGCCTTGCATATCCCTGAGACTCAGTTTCCAGGCTTGTGCCACTTCCCTGTCCATCTGGTCCCAGGTAAAATGGTTATTCAGGGCGCAGGTTTGGGCAGAAACCAACTTCTGGAACTGTTATTAATGTGTATAATATTTAATAACAATAATGATGAAGTTTCAAGAGGCTTTGAGAGCGTTCAAGTGAGCACAGCCAGACTTTGGTCTATTCTCCACACAGCAGCCACACTCGTCCTGATAGAACACGTCCGTCTTCTGTTCCAAACCCTCCAGTGACTCACCATTTCTCTTGGAGTAGAAGCCAAAGTCCTTACGCTGGCTCATAGGGCCCTACATGACTCCCTCCCACCAGCTCTTTTTGCCTACCTCTTCCTCAGGACCATCAAGAACATTCTGCCCCAGGGCCTTTGCACCTCCTGTTCCCTGTGCCTAGGATGCTGTCACTGGCTCCCTCCCTCCTCTACTTCAAGTCTTCACTCAGCACCATCCCCCTTCACACCTTTATTTTTTTCCTGAGCATTATCTAACCGCCTATATTTGTATTTGACAATTTGTCTGCCTTCCCTAACAGAATGCACACTCCATGAGGGCACAGACTTTTTTAACGGAAAAATTCTTGTTTACTGCAGACATTAAATGGCAGGGCACATACATAAGAAATAAGTCAGACAAGGCAAACTTGCAAATGAAAGATCTCTTTGGAAACAGAGACGTTCCTTGAAGGAGACCGTTTGTAAGCCATTATATAGTCATTGTAAAAGATGTCTTACCATAATCATTATATAATCATGGTAAAAAATTTGATCTTTTTTACTTAGCCAAGGAAGCAATACGATAATCTCACATCTTGGTTTGATTGGCTCAGAAAAGATCTGATCTATAGTTCCTCGTTTCCTCTGCTTGCTTACCTTAAGGGTTTAGTCAGTCAAGGAAGAAACAAGAACAGTGAAAGGCAGTAGTTTCCGTGGACTTCAGAACAACCACATCGGAGAATGGGTGATGAGAAATGAATCGTGATTGCTGCGAGGGCTCTAATATAAACAAGAATTTAATCATTTGATGGTTCTGGGGTTAGTATCAGATGTAGCATCTGAAGGCCTGGGAACAAGCCCTGTCTCTGCTGCTTACGGGGCATATCACTATGGGCTAATCCCGGTGCCCAGTAAAGCACCCAACGCATAGTAGATGCTCAGTGAAAAAGAAGCCAGAGCTGGCAATGCACCCTTGGAAGGCAGGGAGCAAAGACCTTTCTTTGCTAAAATATTATGCATTGCAGTAAGTCTTCTCTAAATTGAGTAAAGTCTTCTCATTTGCCCGCTGGTGAAATGAACCAAGACAAGTTAAAGTTGGGCCACACTGCAGTTTCAGGAAATGCTTCCAGTGTCCAGTAATGCGACAGAACCACTGACCACCAAGACAGGGCCACCTATAGGAGTTGGCCCTGCCTTGCTGTGCCACGCCACTGTTAATCTCACTTTGGGCCAAATGCTGGAGGTGCCAATTCTATGTGAGAAATTCGGGGTCTGCCTTCCAGCATAGTTGGTAATTTGGGGGCTGCAGCCTCCGTTCTGAGAGTCCCCTGGCCATGGGTCAAGAAGGCTCTTTTTCAACTAACATTCACTGAGCGCCTTCTGGTGGACATAAAGCTGAACATGCCATGCTGCTGCCCTCAGGGCTTCCAGTCTAGTCAAAGTTATGTACATTTGCAATGTCCTATGATGTGTGTGTGTGTGTGTGTGTGTGTGTGTGTGTGTGGGGGGGGGGGGGGAGCTGGCAGCTTTGTCCTGGTGGGTCAGAGAAGCCTCTACTTAATGCTAGAGTATTGTGGCAACAGGCTTTGCCAGAAATAAAAACAATTAACACCAACTGAGCACCTATTACCTGCAAGACTGCTCTAAGCTCTTAACGAGCGTTAACTAATGTGATCCTTAGAACAACACTTATGGTAAATGATTATTATCCCTACAAGAGTACCCACAATGTGAAAGAGGTAATCCCCCAATGTAAACTGGGGTATTCTTGGATACAGTTACCAAAGAAGGGAGACTGAACGGTGGGAAGTCCCAAAGCCACCCATGCCCGCTATGGTTCGCCACATTGTTTACTGATAATAGTTTTCTCCTGGATTTTCAGAGAAGGGTTAAGTCTTCTGGTTTCTAAGAGTGGGAATAACTAGAAGTCTGTTTCTTTTTCTACTTTCACTCTTGGGGACACTTTTCTTTTGTCATTCAAGTTTAGCCTTTTTCCTCCCAACCTCCAGCTGCAAATACTTTTAATAATCAACCACAACAGAGCCCCTGACAGATGGGCCTTGAAACAGATGGCTCCATTGAAAGGCTGCAATTGAAAATGGAGGGTAATTTGAACCAATCAAGAAGATGGGGTCTCTTGGAGGCAAAGTTTCTGCAGAGACTGAAACTATATCCCCCCCACAAGCTCCTTTGGTACATTTTTTTCTCCCACAGATAAGCCTTCCTGGCAATGGACCCAACTTTTTTTTTTTTTTTTTTTTTTTTAACATCTGGAATGTTGAAAAGGAAGAGAAAAATCCCGGGGACTTGTCAATCAAATTCACTTTTCTTTTGGCAAGTTCAGCATCAGTGACAAATTGTACACTGTAACGTAAACAAAGTTGATAGATGTCGTCGGCAAAGCTGTTTTTAAACAGCAGCCATGGAGAGATGTGTAGGATGGGGTGTTTTTTGTTTTTTTTTCACTCAACAGTCAGTATGTTTAATAACAAATAAAACAACCAGATGTTTAAAAAATCCTGCCATCTTCACAATGTCATCTGAGAGTTTGCAGCTGATTAAGGAGAATGTGGGATTCATTCCAATCCCAATTCAGAAAGCTGGCAATAAAGTCCATTTAAGGACTTCACTGGATAGCTCTTATCACGGTTCAGGAAGGCTTCTAAGTTCACTTCTGAGGCTTTCTTGGACTAGAGAACACTGGCCTTGATACCAGAAGACTTGCACGCAGGCCCTGATCTGCCACCACTTCCCTGTGTCACCTTGGGTAAGTCATTTAATCCCCCCAAAGTTTAGGTTTCCCCCAGGATACATGGTGATAATCAACCCTGCTCTGCCTACCCAGGGTTGTTGCAAGGTTCAAGTGCAATATTAGATGTGAATCACTTTTTCTTTAATTTGAAGTTTATTGATCTTTTTATTGAGGGGTAATTTCATCTGCTAAAGTGCACAACTCTAAAGTGTACAGCTCAATAATGTTTTACATTAGGTATAACCTGCATTGCCACTCAGATCAAGAAAAGGGTATTTCTTGAAAAGTTCCTTGTGCCTTTCCCAGCCAATAGTTCCAAGGAACAATTATTCTCACCTCTATCACCATAGGTTAACTTTGCCTGTTCTTGAACTTGATGTACCTAGAACGACATAGTATGCATTCTTTTCTGTCTTTCAGCGGGCATAGTGGTTTTCAAGATCTGTTTTTATTGATATAGGAAGTTCATTCCCTTTTGTTGCTGAATAGTATTCCATTGTACAGCTAGACCACAGTTTAGCCCCCGTTGTGAGGGCTAAACAGTTTGTTTCTTCATTCTCCTGTTGTTTCCAGTTTGGGGTTATTCTGAACAAAGCCACGGTGAACATTTTGGTACAAGTGTTTTTGTGTACATGTTTTCATTTCTCTTGGGGAATTACCTAGGAGTAGACTATCTGGGACATAAGGCAGGTGTATGTTTAACTTTTTTAGAAAATTGTTAGTTTTCCAAAATGGTTGTATAATTTTATATTCCCTCTAGCAATATATGAAAACAAGTTCCTCTACTACGGTACTTTGCCATGCTTATCACCTTTAAAGTGTAGCACCCTCTATAGTGTCAGGGATATTATTATTACGAAAGAGGAGATGTATCTTGAGTCATGTCTCAATTAATATAGAGGATGGGATCTTGAGTCATGTCTGAATCATTGTCCTATGCTGGGCTCACCAAATGTGTTTGAGTAAGCCACTTCACCCCTCTAGCTTCGTTTTCTGCGTTTGTAAAACGGGGCTGTCAGTAACACCTCTCTCAAAGGGTCGTTGTGAGGGCCAAATGAGAAAAATCATGTCGATTTTAGCACAGGGGATTGCACCCGGTGAGTTCACAGGTAATGGTTGATGTGCTCTGCATGTATTTAGTATTTATTTATTTATTTCGTCTATGCTTGGGCAGATCTCAGTTGGAGAGAATAGCTTTAAATGTCACATGTCTGTCAGGAGCTCTGACAGAGTCCAAGGATTATAATCCATTTTATAGGGTAAGAGCTATCTACCCTCTTTGACCAGAACCATCTTTACTACCCCAAAATGGAGGCCACACCAAGGATGGCAGATCAGAGGGATGGAAAGACCTGAGTCCTAAATCAACCAACCTGACATCTGACTGCCAAACTTCTAATTAGGTTAGATAATCCATTTCCTTGTTGTTTAGGCCAATTTAAGTTATTTGGTGCTCAAACATCCTGCCTGATGTACCAAATGATCCCAGCATTCCTCCACTGAGTCTGGATTTGCTCTCAGCATCCTCAGCACAGAACTTCTGATAAAACCACCTATTGCCAGGAGCTAGTGTTCTAGTGAAAGCCTATTTGCTGTCCCTGATAATGCCAAGTCACCTTTTGTGTAGCTGCAATTAAACCCATCTGAAGTACAAAGTAAGAAGCTTCATTTTTAAGCTTTTGATGACTTGTAAAGAATATTGCTGATCACTCACTCAGCCACAGATTACAAAGCTTTATGTAATTTGTTGCCACCCACTAAGAACCCATCTCTGGCAGCAGCAGCTCAAGGTGGGGGGCAATTGTGGAGCTGGATTCTGTCTGTCATTTAAGAAGTATTTCTTGCTTTCCTTCCATGTACCACATGCTGGGGATTGTGGGAAATACCAGAGTAGTACAACAAGGTTCCAAACTGCAATCAGTTGAGGAAGGGGAAGTTATATAAGTTCTGAGTAGCAAAAGTATTTAATATTCTATGGTGTAGGGAATATTTTGCTTTCTTTTTTACTTTTTTATTGCAGTATACTGAATAATATATAAGTGGTAAAATGCACAGATCTTAAATGTGCAGCTCGATGAATTTTTAAAATGTGACTACATCCATGCACTCAGCATCCAGATTAAGAAACAAAATATTGACAGATCTCAGAAGATTCTCTCATTTCCTTTCCTAGTCAACACTTCCTCTCATCAGAAGAGCCACTGTTCTGACGTCTGTCACCACGGATTAGTTTTGTCTGATTTGAACCTTCTATAAATGGAGTCAGACTTTTGTGTCTGGCTTCTTTTGCTTACCACTATGTCTGTGAGATTCATTCACGTTGTTGTTTGTGGATGTAGTCCATTGTTTTGGTTATTGCCGTATTTTGTTATATGACCACACCGTAATCTATTTATCCATACTTCTGTTAATGGACACTTGCATTGTTTCCACTTTGGCACTAGTTTAAATAACGGTGCTATGCACATTGTTATACATAGGTTTTTGTGAAAATATGTACATATTTACGCTGGAGATAGATAAAACATACATACATATGTACATGAAATTATTGAGCCAGAGAGTACATGTGTATTTAGCTTTAATATATTTGCCAATTTTCCAAAGTGATTATTCCTACTGACAATCTCTTAGCAGTATGTGATGGTCCCAGTTGCTCCACAGCCTTCAAAAATTTTTTTATTGTGGCAAAATACACATAACATAAAATTTATCCTCTGAACCATTTTCAAGCATGCAGTGCAGTGGTATTAAATACTTTCATAATGTGCAATCCTCACTCCCATCATCGGGTTTTGTTTCTATCTGTCCATCAACAGATGAATGGATAAGCCAATGTGGTATATACATACAATGGAATATTATTGACCCTTAAAAAGGAAGGATGTGCTGACACATGCTGTGACATGGATGAACCCTGAGGACATTATACTAAATGAAATAAGCCAGTTCCTGAAAGACAAATACTGTACAATTCCACTCCATAACGCTTTCACCTTGCAAAACTGGAATTCTGTCCCCATTAAGCAATAATCCCCCATTTCTCTCCCCAACTAGCCCCCAGCAACCACCATTTTACTTTCTGTGTCTTTAATTTTGGTAATTCTAAGCACTCTAATACATGGAATTGTACAGTATTTGTGCACTAGCTTTTAAGGGCTTACCTACAGTTCCACCACCCAGGAGAGATTCTGTTCCCACTTTATTATATTTCCTCCGCTCTCTCTCTAAAGTGTATTTTTAACATAGTTGAAATTATAGTTATATTGTTCTTGTTTCCTCTTCTTGGGCATTTTTCCTTTATCGTCTAAAAATATTATTTCACACATACAAATTATTTCTATGTTACATAATAATAATAATAACAACAGTAATAATAATAATATAAACAACACCAATGAACCAACTCCCCAACCCAGGGACTAGAATATATCCAATACCTTGTGTCTCCCCAGGTGGTCTTGCCCATATCCCTTCCTAATCCTAGAGATAATTACAATCTTAAATGTCCTATTTATCATTCCTATGTTTTATAGTTATTTATCTATGAATAAACAACATATTATTTGGTTTCACTTGATTTTTAATTTAATTAGAAAATTTGAGGTCATACTATGTAGTCTTCTGGTACTTGCTTTTTCCTTTTAACATTATGTTTTCAAGACTCATCCATGTTGTGTTTGTAGCCATTAGCAAACTTATTTTTCACTGCTGTGCAATATTCCACTATAATAATACCCACAATTTATTTATCATTTTTTGTTAACGGAGATTTGGTTTGTTTCTTTTTTTTTTTTCTGGTATGAACTGTGCTGCTATGAAGATTCTTGCTCCTATCTCCTGGTGCTCACGTGTAAGTTTCTCAGGGGCATGTATCTAGGAGTGGAGTTGTTCAGTTTAATGATACGGAAATATTCAACTTTAAAAGGTAAATGTTCCGGTTTTTCATTTGGCAATGTTTCATGAGTATTTGTCTATGTCATTAAAAATTCTTCTTTATATAAAGGAAAAAAGCAACATAAAAGCGAAAAACATTATTTGAATTCAAGATGCTATTATATTTGTGGGTATTGTTTGACCACAGCACGATCTAAATACATTATTTAATAGCTTTAGGACAAAGGCTACTCTCATACATAGTGTCAATCCGCACCAATCATTTAAAGAGAACCCACAATATGCTGGTGTTAAGTGTTAAGATAAATAAAGCCAGACACTAGTTAAAGTGCTAAGGACTTATTTTAATCAGCAATATACTATTTCAATAGAGAAAAGAGTCCAGCATGAACTGAACTCAACTTTGATTTGTACAGAGGTAACTGGACATTTCAAAAGGAGAATGAGAGAATAGGGAGGGGGTGAACAGTGGTGGGGGTCTCAGTAGAGTCAGAGAAGTGAAAAATTACAAGTGAAGAGGTGTTGGTCCATGTGAAACCCATCCAGGTTGGCTAATGAGCGCTTAATGAAGTTAGGCTGCTATCTTCCCACAGAGGTTGGTGGACTGGGGCCTTATCTCCTGGTGTTGGCTGGAACAAACAGTAAATTCTTCTGGCAGCCTTGAGTTTTCTCAGGCGGGCACTTTAAGAGGGGATAGGATCCCCTACGGACGTAGCTTTGAGCCATTAGAAACTATTCTATTAGTGTTTTGTTCAAGTCTTTATAGGCCAAGGTTGAGGCCTAGAAGAGGACTCAGCGAAGCCTGGCTAGAGCCCTGTCAAGGAGAGAATCTTTGTCAGAAGTGAGGAATGGTGCAGTGAGGGAGAGGAGAGCACCGTTTCTTCCCTCTCCACCTCTGCTTACTTCATTCCCTAGACCAGGAAAACCTCCCTCTCTTTGCCAGGCTAAACCTACCCATCCTTATGGCTCAGTTAAGGTGTCATTTCCAACTCACCAGACTGGGTTAAACTCCCTCAGTATCCTTACATAGCTCTTCCACACACTTAGCACATTAAATTGAAACACCATCTGTTTTATATACTTGCTTCCTCATCAGATCATAGGG
This sequence comes from Rhinolophus sinicus, assembly GCF_036562045.2. Taxonomy (NCBI): domain Eukaryota; kingdom Metazoa; phylum Chordata; class Mammalia; order Chiroptera; family Rhinolophidae; genus Rhinolophus; species Rhinolophus sinicus. The sequence continues at coordinate 40,731,534 of NC_133760.1, read as the reverse complement.
ACTGGGCCTTACTCATTTGGAGCACATTGTGAGCACTAATGTATGTTTTATGAGTGGACACTGCAACAGGCCTAGTCCAACTAGCCTTAGGTGCTGGACAAAGCTCCTGTCTGTTCCCTACTAGCCATTCTCCACGGAGAGCTAGAGGGATCCTTTACAAAGGTAAGTCAGCTCATGTCACACCTGGGCTTCACACACTGCAGTAGCTTCCATTCGCATGAAGAATAACTTTAACTTTCTTGCTATGGCCTAAAAAACCTGCTAATCCTGGCCTCAGCCAGCTGTGAGTCGTACCCTCCCTGTCCTCGCTCAACTTCTGCCAGCTATTCGCCCCTTCTTTCTATTCTTCACCAAGCTTGTTTCCCAGTGGAGCCTTCACTCTCGTTCTTTCTGCTTGGAATGTTCTGCAGGGCAGACGGTGCAAGGCTGACCCTTACTCATCATCCATGTTTTAGCTCAGATGTCACCTCCTCAGGGAGGCCTTCCCTGACCAAGCAGGCATTGTCTCTTCCATCGCTTTGCTTTTTTGGTCATAGCGCTCCTTACAAACTGGCAGTTATTGATTATATTTTTCCCCCCACCAGCCTGCGACTACATTAGGGCCGGGATCTTGTCTGTCGTAGTCGCCACTGTGCCCCCAGCGCCTAGAATAGTGTCTGGTATTCGGATGGCGCTCAATAAAAAAATCCCCGCAGGTAATTGTGAAATCGCTTCTCGCGCCACAGCCCACTCTAACCACGTGGGAGGACTGAGGGCGGTGGCCCAGGGCGTGACGGGAGTGAGAGACAGGTTAGCCGAGGGCCCCGCCCCCAGCCCCGCCCCTGTCCTTGTCCTACTTTACGGATCTCCATAAAGTTCAGTTTGCGGCGCGACGCGCGGGGTCTTCTGGGAGCGGCCCGCCTGGGCCAATCAGGAAGCGCAGACGAGCGGCGCGAGAAGCGGTGGCGGCGTTCTCCAGCTCGGGCCTCAGCGGCGGAGACGGCTGCAGTGCCAGGTAAGGGTGTCTCTGGCCGTGTCCTTCCGACCCGGGGCTTGTCCTTGAACCCGGGACCCCAAGTCTTGGCGGACCCGGGTCCCTACGCTCGCAGTCATGCTGCTCACACTTCCCGTTCACCTCATGGCCGTCGGGCACGCCTGACGCCGGCGACACAGCCCTGTCGAACCGCCCCCATTAGAGCGCCCGGGGAGTGCTTTCTATCTGCTCTCTTTCTGAATAGCAAGCCTCGGCCCCCCGACCCCTCTGCTCCCCACTCGAGCGCTCTGCCGCGGCGCGCCACGCCCCCCACCCCGCCGCGCGAGCCCACCGTTGGCTCGATCGGCGCCCCCTCCCCACCACGACACCCCCCGTACCCATCACCTTCCTGACCGCGCCCGGCCAGCCCGCTCGCCCCTCGGGAATGCACCCTGTCGCGAGGCGTCGCCCTCCGAGGGAACGGGTCTTGGGGCGAGGGTGACGACCCTGTGAGCCTCTCCCAACCCTTGGCCTATTTCCTCTACCGGCATCTCGGGGAACGCTCCTCCCCATCCAGGGAGATGCCAGTGATTAGAACTGGAGGTGGCCCGCACTTTCTCTGGGCTCACAGCACCTCATCCTCCGCAAAGGCAACGCTTAAGTTAACAGGGTCTGTTTTTACAAATACTATGGGGCCGACTGCACGGATCTTTGGTCAAAATTTGAACGGCCCATGGACAGAACCTCGGGTCGGGGTTTATACCCCGCTGTCAGGTGTGAGAAGGAGGGTTTTTGTGTGTTTCTGAAATGGCTTTCAGCATGCAGGGGTCACCATTTGTATTCTTACTGGGAGACTGAGAGGGTGTCCTTGGGCATCATGCATTTTCTTTTAACTATAATCTTTGTGCATTTGTGTTTGACGTTTTCATTCACGGTGATCTCATTGAGACGCCTAGTTTTAAATACCTATATATTAGGCTGACATCTCATATTTCTATCTCCAGTATGGGCATCTCGACCTGTATCCAGCTGCCTACTCAATGTCTCCACTGAGATGGTTGATAGGGAACTCAGACTGAACATGTGTTATATGTCAATTATATCTCAGTGAAGCTGGGGGAAAAAAGTAACGGAAGACCCTGCAACATACAAGTATCTCTTGCCATCCTAATCTTGTTTAGGTAGTGAGAGTTTGGATAGCATCTTTGGAGAGTAAGGGATATCAATATTATATGTATAGTATTTGGTTTCCTGAGTTTTTGTTAGGGAATAGCAATAGTTGGGATAATGAGGAATACGTACTTGCTTTCTTGCAAAAAACGTATGTGCATCTGTTTGGTGTTTGAGTCTGGAGAGTAGAGAATACCTGTAAATAAACAATCCCAGGTCATGCGCAGATGTGAAGGAGAAGGATGAGTTAGAACCTGAGAGAGAGGCCAGGGGACACGTGGAGGAGGTGGGCTCCTGGTGGCGGTGGTGGTTGTGGTTGGGGGTGGATAACTGCATTTTGAGACATAACTGTGTGACGGCTCATGTGCTTGAGTGGAAAGGCACAAGTGGTGCCTGGAAAGTCCCCTTGCAGTGGCAGTGCAAGGAGTGGGCTGGGGGTGTGGATTCGACAGTCATTGCCACCAAGGATTCAGGGGCAGTGCTGAGACAGACACTCTGAAGCAGGGAGTTCAGAGCAGTTTAAAAATTGACAAGTTGTTAAGAATGAGAAAGGGTCACATACACTCAAGGAAAAGAATTCAGACTAACAGAGGGTATAAAATGAGGAGAAATCTCCCAACTCTTAGCTTTGCTCTCTGGAGGTAATGCTGTTAAGTTTCTCGCTATGCTAATGTTATGTTTCTTGCTATTCCTTCTAAAAACTACCTGTGAACAAACCTGAAGTGTCTAATTCAATGAATTTTTACATATTCACTTATGTGACCATCACCCGTACTGAGATCATGGAACGTTTCCCATACCCCAGGTGTCTTAGCTTGGCTGCCATAACAAAATACCGTAGACTGAGTGGCTTTAAACAACAGCAGTTTGGTTTCTCACAGTTCTGGATGTGCAAGTCCGAGACCAGGGTGCCAGCATGGCTGGATTCTGGTGAGGGTCCTCTTCCTGGCCACCATCCTGTTGTGTTGTGTGCTCACACGTTCTTTCCTCAGTGAATGCGAGTGGGGTGGAGGTGGGGGAGAGAGGAAGCAAGCTCTCATGTCTCCTCAGTAGGGCACTGATCCCGTTGCTATGACCTCATCTATGTTAATTACCTCCCAAAGGTTCCTTGAAATACACTTACATTGGGGCTTAGGACTTCAACATACGAATTTTAGAGGGACACATTTCAGTCCACAGAACCCAGGAAGTTCTGTTGTACTGCCTCCCAATCAATCCCCTTCCTTCCCAGGATAACCAGGGTTCTGTTTTCTGGCACCATAGGTTAGTATTTTCTGTTCTTAAAATCCATATGAATGGAATCCTGCAGTATGTCCTTTTTTTGTGTCTGGTTGCTTTAGTTCACCGTTATGTCTCAGATTCTCTGGACACCAGCTGGGTATCCTACAATTTAACTCAATTCTGACACTGTCTACCTGGAGATAGAATCAGATTCCACAGGCTAAGGGTTCAGTCCCACAAGACTCTGCCCCACCCCTTCAGAAGCCAATCGCAAATCCAGATTGTTACCTTGCTTCTGACTGGCTAGCTGTAGATCTGAGGTTCCGATTCCCTCCTCGGGTTCAATTAATTTGATGGAATGGGACACAAAACTCAGAGAAACATGTACTTACATTTGCCAGTTTATTATACTGGTTACAGATGAACATCCAGATAAAGAGGTACATAGGATGGGATCTGGAAGGGTCCTGAGTGCAGGCGATTCTGTCCCCATGAACCCGCCACCCTTCCAGCATGTGGAAGCATTCACCAATCCGGAAGCTCATCAGATCTCATTTCAAGAGTTTTAATAGAACTTAATCGCAGCCCTTCCTCCCCCCCCCTTCCCCTTCCCACAGGTTGGTGGGTGGGCTCAAAAGTTCTAGCCCTCTAATCACTTGATCTTTCTGGTGACCATCCTGGGCACCAGCCCCCACCCTTTGAGTCTAGCTCAGTGAATTTTCTCAAAGTGAACGAACACACTGTTAAGCAGCTCCCAGATGAAAACTCAGAATATTACGCCCCCAGTAGCCGCGCTTCTGTCATCCCCCCTCAAGGGTAACCAGTCCTTCCTTTTAACAGCAGTAGTAAATTTGCCCTTCGTTTGAAGGCTTCCAGTGGTTGAGGAGGTCTGTGGAGGTCCAGTAGGACTTCTGCCAAGCGGCCTGGGAGAGCAGTTCGTTGCTCAGAGCCCGGGTATTCTGTGATGCCCTTTGAAGCACCTGTCTGTTTCCAAGGGCCTCACAATCAGGCGCAGAGCCGCTGCTGACAGAGAGGAGCCGTCTTGCTGCCTGTCCCCCTTCCAGCCCTTTGCCGCATCCCACATCCCTCTTCCGTGAGTGTGGCTTCTTCCTGTCCCTCCTCCACAGCTCCACAGGGTGCAGCTGGCGTCCAGTCTCTGCATGTGTCCTGGCCAGATTTTCCCAACACAAAACTTGGACTTTATCTCTCCCCCACCCCCATCATTTTAGTTCTGTCTACTGGACAAAGCTAATGAAGTGACTTTCATGCTCAGTGTTCAGTATCTTGGGTCAAAATTGATATTTGGTTACTTTAACCTCTATCTTTATGGCTAACTTGATGCTTATTTTGCAGAGGGGATAAAAATGATCTGTCAATTGATGAAATTCACCATAAATTAAAATATTTTAATGAAATGGGATGATGACTACATCAAAGTATAGATTTGGAAACTTTAATAACTTGTAAATTAATTTCCACTGATTCAGTTCAATGAATGCGTTATATGGTATTATATACATATCTCTCTTCTCTCAGAGATAACGAACAAGCTTATTTTCTACTCTGAAGTAATATAGCACATTTCTTTCTATATGTATATTTATTCTTTTGGTTTGGAATTCTGTTCCCCTGAAAACTGGTCTGTGCTAAAATACCACTGGTTTTATCTGGGTCTGTAGAAGGAAAGCACTAGTCTGGACTAAGTGTGATCTGAATTCATGCCATTTGTATTGTCACTGCCTTATGCTCTGCAGCATCAGAAATGTTAAGTATCAGTTGGTAGTCAGAAGGGAATGTTTTTGCTCTGGTCTTTGCTTGCCAGTGGGTGCCGATTTGGCAGGGGAATGCAGGAAGCCTTTGGAAAAGAACAGACTCTCCACAAATGGAAGAATAAAACTGCTCCTGTTCATTCAGCAAATGTGCACCTACTGGGTGTGCCAGGCACTGTTCTAGGAGTTTGGGGGGAGGGACATCAGTGAACTAAGCAGACAAAGTTCCCTACCCTGTGCGCCTTCCCTTCTAGCAGGGTGACAGACGATAAGAGAGATGGTGTCCCTGGGGTGGTTGCAGGTTGTACTCTGGGGTATTTTGTTCTAGGTTGGCATCAAAGGCAAGGTGAGAGTTTAGCTGAAACGGAGAGATAGGGAATTGGCCTTGAGCGTAACTGGGAGAGGAGTTTCCAGGTGGAGGAAAGGGGGGGTAACAAAGACTTGAGGGCAGGAATGTGCCTGACAGCGTTGTGGGGTCCAGCAAGGAGCCCAGGAAAGGAAGGGAGCCAGGGCTGGCCATGAGTCTGGGAGGTCAGGGGAAGGGGGGCTGCTTTTGTGGGGCTTCACTCTGTACCAGAGGTTTAAGGAGAGGAGGGATGTGATTTGACTCTTAAGAGATTTACCGGTTGGTGGGTTGAGAATAGACTGTAGGAAGTGAGGGCTGAAGCTGGGAGATCGGGAAGGAGGTGATTGTGACTCGGATGGGTGGGGGTGGTAGGAAGAGGTAGATTCTGGATGCATTTTAGTAGATTTCAAAGGCTCTGCCAGCGTATTGGATATGGTGTGTGAGTCATAGAGGTCTTCAAAGATTTTGCTGAAGCCACTGAGTAATGGAGTCTCCACATTGAGAAAGAAGTCTTCCAGGTTTTGTAGATGAAAGAGGAGAGCTCAGTTTCGGGCATATTAAGTTTAGGATGTGGTTTAGAGATTCAGGCTTTGTTTTTATCATGGTCAAAATAGTTCTGTGTAAATAACCTTAGAAAGTCTTATCTATTGGACCATATTAAAGTAAATCATGACTTTTACTCAAATCCATGTTGATGCTCAAATCCATCACTAAACCTTTGTGATGGGCAGGTCGTTGAGAAGTTGAGCATTTCCTTTGTTTGAATTTGGCTTACATGAATGTAAGATGCTATTTTACCTTCTTTTTTTTAAAAAAAAAAAAAACAGATAAATTTTGCTTCATTTAGTTCTTTATTCAGGGAGTTCCGAAATTTTCCTTATGAAAGAAAAACAGTATTTCCTTCTCCTTGGCTCTGTTAGACAAATTATTTTTATCTTAGAGTGAAAAAACTGTGGGGAAGAGGCAGCATATTATTTTTCTTTCCTCTTTGTGGTCAGCGACCATGTTTCTGGTAGTAGAATGTTACTGGCCTTGTAAGTTTCTGAGGAAAAACGTTTTTCCATCAGGCAGGAGACATTTAAGAATATTCTTCTGTTTCTTTTTCTGTCCCCGAGAATAACTTCCTCATTCTGCCATCCCCATTTTCCCACAGGTAGAGATAGATTGCTAGTTAGAGCTGATTCTCTTGGGTCAGGGGTGGGGGGGCGGAGGGAGTGATAATGATTTTCTAGAAACTTTAGGGAAAGAGTTACTGTGTATATGACTTTTTGTCTAAAGATTAAAAGTCAGTTTAGCACTTCATAAAGAATACCAAAGTGTTTTCATATTTACTCCAGCTGAGCTATTTTTGTTTTAGCCTTGTGTCCTTGCCTTTAAAATTAATGTTCTTTAATGAGCATTTTAAAAAGTTCTTATTTTCCTGCTGTGGATACCATGCGCTTTTAAGATTAACCCGTGCTTCATAGCTGAAATATAATTATATATTATGTGAACTACAATTCTGGGCCAGTGGGATTTTGAAAGTTCAATAGAAGCCATGGGTTTTGAGCAAAGTAGAAAAGTATAATCAATACGAGCTACTACTTAAAGAATTTTGTTATTTTTCAATAAATAAGTTAAACTTTTAGCAGTGTACATTTTTTTAAATGATGGTGACACTGTTTATCTTCTGTTGATTTAAATAGTGGTAGGAGTTAAAAATGTTCTCTTGGTCAAGAACTTTATGCAAGGATAGGACAGTATATATAAGATTCGTACATAAGTGTATACTATCCATTAAATATCAACACTGTTCATAGGGCTTTTCTTGTCATTTGTTAGAGAAACACGTGGTCTCGTTAATAATATTCATGGTCTAGAAGCCAGCTGCTATTTATATTAGTATAATTAGTAGCAGTGGCATTTCTAAAAGGAGTAGATACGAGTATATTAACAATTGTCTAATAATTCTGAATGTCATAACAAGCAGACACGATCTCTGCTTTCAGTAACCTTGTAAGTTAAAGAAATGTGAATGGAGACTTGGACATGGATTTAAAGAGAGACTGTCTTACATTAGTGGAGGAGCAGGTGCGTGAGAATAACGGGATTAGTCAGAAGACCTGTCTGTTCAGCCACTTTGTAGCAGAGAGCATTTGGGGCACAGAATTGAGCTCTGTGGACCGGAGTGGTTTCTCCTGTCTGCTCAGGAGTCTCACAGACTTGCTGAGAATCATGAGACCAAGGACCTTATAAATTGCCCAGCGCGCTGCAGTGGTCGTGTTTTACTAAGACCAATGGAGAAATAGGAAGTGCGGGGTGATTGCTCTTTAAGTCCCTGTGAGGTTGCCACTATGGCCCATTTCCTGTTGTCTTTGAGTCCACAGAAGGAGGCAGGAATTCTGGTCTGTGGCTTAATATCTTTGCATTTGTTCTGGTGGCAGAAATCAATCATGGTGCTGTCGATATGCACAGAAATGATCTATTCCTTCACAGTCTGACTCATTTTCTCTGTCAGGCCTGTTCTTGGGCTATGTTCAGGAACAAATCCTGCTTGTTGATGAGCTGTCTCCTCGTCTGTTTACAAAAAGTCCTGGTGTTTCATTAAGCGTGTAACAGATTCAGGCAGTGTTAGAAGCCTATCTTTCCGTTCATTTAGGTTTCTTCGTTTTTCTCCCCCATCTAGGATCTATACCTCCAATGGATACTGAGGGGTTTGGTGAGCTCCTTCAGCAAGCTGAACAGCTTGCCGCCGAGACCGAGGGCATCTCAGAGCTTCCCCATGTGGAACGGAACTTACAGGAGATCCAGCAGGCGGGCGAGCGCCTGCGTTCCCGAACCCTCACACGCACGTCCCAGGAGACAGCAGATGTCAAGGCGTGAGTACTGGTGGGGAGGCAGCGTTGGTGCTGGGTGGCTGGGGGCAGGATCCGTTTCTTCTTTCCTGCCTTGAATTTGGATGCAGTCTGTATGTGACAGACACCAGCCAGATTCTCAGGAACTCAGAGCGGTTTTGTAAACAGGTCAGCAGCCTTGCTTTCTCTCTCTGCCCAGTATTCCAGCCTGTGTGCCTGACCCAGCAGTGAGTACTGCAAAGCATACACAGACAGAGATGAGCAGGGTGGGAAAGGGGAAGAGCTTTGGCACGCAGAAACCCTGCACAGCACTTCCTGCTTGGGTTCACTGATTGCTGGGTCATAATGGTTCCCATAACTATATTAGTCAGTGTGGGCCACACAGATACGTGTTACCTTCTGTGCCAGAGAGCGCTCAGCGATAAGCAGTTTTGAGGAGCCTTTGGAAGAAATTGATGAGCAGTCAGTGACGAGAAGCTATCCAAGTGAGGAGTGATTCTGTCAGTGACCCCAGAGGCTGCCGAGCTTCCCCGTGGATTGTAGCACAGGAATGTGGGTGAGCCGCCAGAGAGTGCAGCTGGAGAAAAGTGCTGACTAACTGTCCGTCTGGCCAGTGGCTCCTGCTGCCACACAGCATTGACTGGGCTGTTGATTCTATAGACACGTCTTTGAAGTTCCACTGTGCCAGGCTTGCGCCATCTCTGAGGCTTTGACCATGAATTAGACATGGTCCTTGCCCTCAAGGGGCTTATAATTTGGGAGGCAGAAAAACAAACCTTGCTGCTTTCCGTAAGAACTGTGATTTACTGATTACGTACTATGTGTCAGAAACTTGGCTAGACTTAAGATTTTGCTTAATCCTCACAACGAATATTAGGACTGTTGTCCCCATGTTATAGGTGAGCAGCTAAGGCTCAGAGAGGGCAAGTAATTCTCAGATCACACAGATGGTGAGTGGTGAGCCAGGATCAAACCCAGTGAGGCCAGCACATGCTCCTTTAGTGATGGAAGGGTCCTGGGAAGATGCAGTGGTGCTGCTACTTGTGACCTTGATGGGTCTGGAAAGTCAATGGTTCTGTGTGAGGGATGTGGGAAATTGTCTGCTCAGTCTTCATTCCTTGATCTTGAGAAACACCCAAGTGCTGGTGTTAGCGTGGGTACATTGTTTTGGGTGCATAATAAATGTCACAGGAGTGAGTATAAGGGCAACATTCTTTTTCCAACTCATCTTGAGAGCTGAATGTTTTGGCTGCTCCTTCTGAGTCAGTCAGTATGTTGTAGAAATTCTTCTGTAGGCCTCCCCAGAAGTTTATTTTTAAAAATAGTGCTAGTTAGTTTTGGTTCTGTTGGTGTTGGTGAAGGCAAGTCAGAGGAACCCAGGCAGGGATTTTCAGCTGTCCAGCCCTGCAGCCAGCCTCTCCCCTGCACTGTTCCCCAGCACCCCAACCAGCCTGTAGCCATTCCTGCTGACTTGCCCTCCTGCAGGCTCCTTACTGCTGCTCCTCGCCGCCTGCAGTTCCCCCTCGTCTTGAGCACGCAGGCTCGTGCTTATGTGCAAGGATGCTGCTGGAGCGAGAGGCCTGTCATGCCAGCTGAGTTGCTATAGTTATAATTTAATCAGCTTTACAGCCCATTAAGAGCAAAAAGGGAAAATGTTTTCTTGGTAGCAATTATCAGTCATGCTGTCTTGTAAATTTCCATTCTTCCTCATCTCTACCTTAAATTCATTATTTTAGGGAGGAGGAAGTTGAACATTGAAAGAATGGATAGAGGGTGGGGCAAGTGCCTAAAAAGAAACCAAAGGGCTGATGACTGTAGTTTTCCATCTTGATGGGCAGAGACATAGTGTCAGTATTTTAGTACAGGATGAGGGTAGAGGAGAGAACTGAGTAGGAAAATTTTTCTTACATGAAATAAATTTTGAAAGACAATTCTGTCTTTAAGGTTTTAGATTTTAGGTTTACGATTAAATTGTTCTGTGCTGGATTCATTTGTTTAAATATGGTTTGTTGGACATTTTAGGGAACAGATTTGAAAGCTTTTTACTTGTGTATTTAATGTTTTTAAATTGCAAATTTCTTCAGACATGAAGACGAATATGCACAACATATATAAAGGTGTAAATCAGGGGTTGGCAGACTATGACCCATGAGCCAGACAGTGGCTGCCGTTAAAGTTTCATTGGAACACACCCACACACGTTTATGTATTGTCTGTGCTGCTTTTGTGCTGCAGTAGCAGAGGTGAGTAGTTACGACAGAGACTCGATGGCCTGCGAAGCCTGAGATATTTTCCGTCAGCTTTTTACAGCACACGTTTGCTGACTCCTGGTGTAAATAATAGTAGAACAAATGACTACCCATGTGAACATTGCACGGTTAAGACATAGAATATTATCAGTAGCTGTGAAGCCCTCCCTGGATATCTCTTATCAATTGTATCCCTCTCTTCTCCCATCGGAGATGCCTCATTGGATTTTTTCCATTCAAATTCAGAAGCCAAACAACCTAGAAGTATATAGAGAAAAAGCCAGCAATCTTTCTCCCTAACTTTACATTCCAAGGTAACCAGTGTTTTTAATTGGCTTATTCTTTCACACTTTTCTCCATGTTCATGCAAAGCGTATACAAACAATTATTTATTTGCCTGAAGTTGCACAGCAAACTATAACTTCACTTAATGACCATACTACTAAGTTACCTTTTTAAGCACTTAATATTTGTCAGGCACTGTGCCAACCACTTTACATGCCTTATATAATTCCTTCTTAAAATAACGCTATGAAATAAGTGCTGACACCTCCGTTCTATAATTGAGGAACGTCAGATAGCAAGTGGCCAATTCAGACTTCAAATCCAGCTTGCTCAGTAAGAATCCCTCACATTCATATAGTACTTTTCAGTTCCTAAAGGGTTGTCACAGGCATTCTCCTGACTGGTCTTCACAGGCCTGAGAAGTGGGACGGGCAGGCATTTTGGTCCCCATTTAACACAGGAGAACAATGAAGCTTGGAAAAGTGATGTGTCTCAGCCTTTCAGGCAGTAAGTGACAGGTGGGACTTGAATGCAGGTTCCCTGACTTTTTTCTGCCCCCCGTGTGTACTGAGAACAGCTGTTGCCTTCCTGCTGTCCTAGGACTGGAGTGTTTGACTCCAGCCTCTCTGGCTTTTTGCTCAGGAGAAGCTGCCTGGCTTATGGAAATTGGGGCAGAGGGCAGGGAACCTTTGGGTTTTTCCATCCTTAGAAGCTGAAAGTTTCTGGTACAGCCTTTATTTGTAAAACCATCCCTACGCTCGACTCCCTGCCTCCTTCATTAATCCTCCCTCTGCCTCCCTCCATCAGGGCTTCTGCCTGTGCACTGCACAGTTCCTACAGGCTCCACCCACTTAATCAGCTTTCTCTTTTAATACTTCTAATAGCCAGTTTTTAAATTCCAAGGTTCTCAACACTGGCACACCTTAAAATCACCTGGGCACTGGGTACATTCTCACGTATCATTGGTGGAGATGGAGTGCCTATGGGACAGAATTTGACAATATCTAGCAAATTTTCCCTAACCCAGCAATCCTACTTCCGGGGATCTGTCCCAAAGATACACTGGAAAAAGTATGAAAGGATGTGTGCACAAGGATATTCGTTGCAGCATTATTTGTAATAGTACAACTTGGAAACAACTCCAACATCCATCAATAAGGGGACTGGTTGAATAGATATGGTACACCTGTACAGTGGAGTATTTTTCAGGAGCACAGAGTAATGAGAATATACACTAGGATGGAGTGACTCTGGGACATACTGTTAAGTTGGACTGTACAGTGCATAAAAAATGCAAGGTGGAGAGAAGTGTATAGTACTCTTGTTTATTTAAGAAAGCAGGTGAAAGACATCTAGTGTTCATGAATCAGAAGACTTAATATTTTTCATTAGATTTACTGGGATAACATTCGTTAATAACATTATGTAAATTTCAGGTGTACAACTTTATAATGTAACATCTGTTTACTCCATTGTGTGCTCACTACCAAAGTGGACGACTTAATATCATTAAGATGTTAATACTCCCCAAATTGATCTATAGGTTCAATGCAATCCCTATAAAAACCCCAGCTGGCTTTTTTGCAGAAATTGACAGGTTGATCCTAAAATCCATATGGAAATACAAGGGACCTAGAATGGCCAAAACAGTCTTTAAAAAGCAGAAGAAAGTTGGAAGACTCACACCTCCAATTTCAAAACTGGTTATAAAGCTACAGTAATTGGGACAGTGGTATTGGCATAAGGACAGACATATACGAGTAGATTACTTGAATAGACTTAAGAGTCCAGAAATAAACCCATGTGTCTGTGATCGACTGATTCTCAGCAAGAGTACCAAGACCATTCAGCGTCTTTTCAACAATTGGCGCTAAGATAACTGGATGTGCAAAAGAATGAAATTGGACACTTTAATTCTAAATGTAATACAGACCTAAATGTAAGAGCTAAAACTTTAAAACTTAGAAGAAAACATACTAATAGGTACAAGTATAAATCTTCTGAGCCTTGTGAGATATGAAACCAAAAGCATAAGTGACAATAAAAAATCGGTAAGTTGAACTTCAACAAAATTAAAAACTTTTGTGCTTCAAAGGACACCATCAAGAAAGTGAGAAAATAACTCACGGAATGGGAGAAAATGCTTGCAAATTACATATCTGAGAAGGGACTTGTATCTAGAATATGTAAAAAACTCTTACAACTCAATAACAAAAAGACAACCCAATTTAAAAATGAGCAAAAGATATGAATAGACAGTTCTCCAGAGAAGCTATATAAGTGTCCAATTGGCAAGTGAAAAGATGCTCAACATCGCTAGCCATCAGGGAAATATGAATCAAAACCACAATAATATACCACTTCACACACACTAGGATGGCTATAATAACAAGTGTTGATGAGAATTGGAAAAAAATGGAAACTCATATACTATTGGTGGGATGTAAAGTGGTGTAGCAACTTTAGAAGACAATCCAGCAATTCCTCAAAAGGCTAATACAGAATTAGCATACAACTGAGCAGTTCCACTCCTACGTGTATACCCACGAGAAATGAAGACAATTATCCACACAAAAAGTTGTGCACAAGTGTTCTTAGCAGCATTATTCACACCAAAAAGTGGAAACAACCCAAATGCCCGTCAGCTGATGAAGTGATAAAGTGTGGCATATCTTGGGTGGCTGGATGGCTCAGTTGGCTAGAGCTGTGCCCTCCACAACTAGATTGAAGACAGCGAGCTGCTGCTGAAGCTTCTGGAGGGGCGGCCAGATGGCTCAGTTGGTTAGAGCGCGAGCTGTCAACAAGGTTGCTGGTTCAAGTCCTGCATGGGATGGTGGGCTGCGCTTCCTGCAACTAAAGATTGAAAACGGCAGCTGGACTTGGAGCTGAGCTGCGCCCTCCACAACTAGATTGAAGGGCAATGAGTTGGAGATGTTGGGCCCTAGAAAAACACTGTTCCCCAATACTCCCCAATAAAAATTAAAAAAGAAATAAAGTGGCATATCCATATAATGGAATACTATTTGGCAATAAAAAGGAATGAACTGCTAATAATGTGTCAACATGGGTGAACCTTGAAAACATGCTAAGTAAAAGAAGCCTGTCACAAAAGACAACATATTGTGTAGTTCCATTTTTGTGCAGTGTCCAGAACAGGCAAATCTATAGAGATGGAAAGTAGATTAGTGATCGCCTTGGGAGTGGGTGCATTGGGGGACATGGAGTGCGACTGCTTACGGGTAGGGTAGGGGGTTTCTTTTTGGGGTGAAGAAAATGTTCTAAAATTGATTGCACAACTCTGAATAGATTAAAACCACTGAATTAAACTCGAATGGGTTGATTGTATAGTATGTGAACTGTATCTCAGTAAAGCTGTTTAAAATGTGTATACGTATCTGCTGATAAAAAAGGAAGGTATTTAAAAAGTACATGGGATTTGCTCCAATCAGGTATGGTAGGAAATGCAGACATGGAAATGAATATTAGGAAGGAAGAGGTTTCTACTCAGCATTCTAGAAACAGGAGGCAGGGCATGCAATGCAGGGCCACAGGGGATGCACTGGGCTCAGTCAGTGGGCGGAGGGAGCAAGAGGGAAATGTGGGCAAGAGCCTTTATGGTGGTTTCTGCTGGAGGGCAAGGCAGGGCAGGGAAAGCAGGCTTAGGATTGGCTGACTGGAATAACATCAAACGTCAGCAGGTGCAAGTATATGGCTGTCTGTAGTTGTCTGCTACCGAGCCATGGAACCGTTAGGGCAGAGGATAATGGCCAGCAAAGGAGGTGGTTCGGGGATGGGCTCTGGATTGATTGGTTTGCATATGAAGTTTGTGCTGGAAGTCCTCCAGGAATTAGCTAACCCTGGGCGGGGCCCCCGGTCCCTCCAGTGTCAGCAAGGTCCCAGAGGTCTAAGCACCAAATCCAGAAAATAACAAGGCATGATTCACACAAAAGGTAAACAAACACCAGGTTTCCTATAGGAAAAGGGAGGGAATAAAATAGAGAAGACAGGACTTTCATTTTTTTTTATAAATTTAATTTTGGAATTGTGTAAATATTTTACATAATCATAAAACAAAATTCAATTTCCAAAAACAAGAATTCCTAAAACGGGAAAATAAATGCTTATCCAGTTGGTGACATAACCACACAGAGAGGAACAGTTCCAAGTAATATCTTTGTCTGTCTTCAGTAGTCGTATTGGGTTGTTACTGCTGTTTTCAGACTGTTTTGTGTGTAGTGTGGGAGAGAGCAAATGAGTGGTTACGGTGGTGAGGCTGAGAGCTAGGACTTTTGGAGTGGGAGAGAGGAGATGCAGACGGAAGAAAATCTATGAAGTTAATCCAAAACCTTGCGTTGTATTTTTTTTTTTTTTTAAGATTTTATTGGGGAAGGGGAACAAGATTTTATTGGGGAACAGTGTGTACTTCCAGGACTTTTTTCCAAGTCAAGTTGTTGTCCTTTCAATCTTAGTTGTGGAGGGCGCAGCTCAACTCCAGGTCCAGTTGCCATTGTTAGTTGCAGAGGGCACAGCCCACCATCCCTTGCAGGAGTTGAACTGGCAACCTTGTGGTTGAGAGGACGCGCTCCAACAAACTGAGCCATCCAGGAGCTCAGCACAGCTCAGCTCAAGGTGCCATGTTCAATCTTAGTTGCAGGGGGCGGAGCTCACCATCCCTTGTGGGACTCAAGGAATCGAACTGGCAACCTTGTGGTTTAGAGCCCACTGGCCCATGTGGGAATCGAACCGGCAGCCTTCGGAGTTAGGAGCATGGAGCTCTAACTGCCTGAGCCACTGGGCCGGCCCCAAAACCTTGTGTTTTAAATTTTGAAGTGGAAGTATCAGTATAAACTCATGATGTAATTTATCCGAAGAAAATGCAAACAAAAGTACAAACTCCATTTCTAGCCTTGCCTATGGAAAAGACCTAGGAACAGTGCAGCAGTGAGCAATCCTAGCGCCCAGATAGCGGTCTCTAAGATTGATTTCTTAAGAAAAGCAATGCGCTCTTTGGAGAGTTGGCTGATTCCAGGTCTGGGGCAGGTCTGTATAAGATGCACGTGAAACATCTTGTCATACCAGATAGCAAGGAAGTGAGTCGTGTCAAAAGGACTCAGAAACCAACTTGAAAAGGTCTCTGCTGGGCAAAGATGAGATGATTTGAGCATCATAAGGATAATAACTACAGTGGATTGAAAGCACATCAAATATGTTTAAATTCATGAGTTTGTAAGGATATTAAAACAAAACTCATCAGTCACCTTTGGAGGATACTACAGAACCAGCTCATTATTCAGAGTAACCACATAGTTGATGACGAGAGTTTCTCCGAAAGGAAATATTCCAGCTAATCAAGATAGAATACTACCATTTTGCAGCCTCTAAGGAATTAATAATAAATCTAAGCAATGATCATCAGTGTCTCCTACCATTCCAAAAAAAGACAGCCAGACATTATATACCTTTTGTGGAAAGTCTGAAGTAATCTAACCAAAAAAATAATGCCACCTCAATCTGATCCAACGGTTAGAGTTTGCTTTCAAATTACAGGAAATATAGAGGCCAAAGGAACATGTTAAATGACATCACGGGAGATGCAGTCAGTAAGACCTGTTCTGTGGGAAACGACATCCTTGCCGCTTTGAGTGTAGTCCATGCAGCATAAGCATCAACTGTGAGTTTTTAACAATGGGGAGTCTCAGTCTCCATCCCAGACCTGCTGAGTCAGAATCTTCGTTTTTATTTGCCCGGTGATTCACGTGCATGTTTCAATTTTGAGTAGCACTGCTCTACAAGACAAATAATCCAGAGTCTGCAACAAAAGTTGTACAGGGAAAAAAAATGACATAGACGGGCAACCTTACATTAAAAGAAATTTAGGAGACACATCCATCATTTACAAGTGGAGACCTTATTTGTATCCCATTCAAACAAACACACAAAATTTAAAGTTATGAATTAATTGGGGAATATCTTGGATGTGTGTCAAAATAATCTGGGCGGTGGAGAGGACAGGAGGAAAGGAGGTGAGGATGTAGATGGAACAGGGTTGGCTGCTGCATGCTGAGTGTTGACGTTGGTGATGGATACAAGGAGGTTGACTTTTTATTTTGCATTTAATCTTTTTTCTATAATAGTAATAGCTTAAAAAGTTGGACTTACTGAGATGGTCAACAAAGGTAATAACAAGTATTGGTGAGGGTATGGAAAAAATTAGAACCCTGAGACATTGCTTGTGGGAATGTGAATGGTATAGTTGCTTTAAAAAAGTCTGGCAATTTTTCAAAAAGCTAAACAGAGTTACTATATGATCTAGCAGTTCCACTCTTAGGTATATACCCAAGAGAAATGAAAACATCTTTTCACACAAAACCTGTACATGAATATTCATGGCAGCATTTTTCATCAGAGCCAAAAAATGGAGACAACCCAAATGTCTCTCAACTGATGAATGGATACATTCATAAGTATGAAATGTGGCATATCCATAAAATTGAATACTATTCAATAATAAAAAATGAAGTATTGATACATGTTACAACATGAATGAACCCTGAAACCAGTATGCTAACTGAAAGAAGCTCATCACAAAAGACTACATATTATCAAATATATGGTGATGGAAGGAGAACTGACTCTGGGTGGTGAACACACAATGGGATTTATAGATGATGTAATACAGAATTGTACACCTGAAATCTATGTAATTTCACTAACAATCGTCACCCCAATAAATTTAAAAAAAAAGACTACATATTGTATAGTTCCGTCTATGAAATGTCCAGAATAGGCAAATCTATGGAGGCAGAAAGTAGATTAGTGGTTGCCAGCGGTGGGGAGGTTTGGGGGACGTGGGGAGTGACTGCTGATGGGTAAGGGGTTTATTTTCGGGAGTAATGAAAATATTCTAAAATTTATTGTGGTGATGGTTATACAACTCTGTGAATATGTTAAAACTCACTGAATCGTACCCTTTAAATGGGTGAATTGTATCTCATTAAAGCTGCTACAAAACAAATTTAAAAAGGAAAGAGGGTGTTATACTGATACCCAAGCTCCAGGCTTCACCCAACTCTAAGCAGAATCCTCCAGAGGAAAGTTGCCGAGGTGATTCTACTGTGCAACCAGGGCTGGGAAGTTGGCTATTAAGGATTGTTAGGAGAGAAAGGCAAGATTATCGGTCTGACATGGTAGTCTGGAGGGGGAGCCCCAGGGATGGCATCACAGTTGACCTGTCCATGTGGGGGAGACAAAAGTCTACAGGGGGGAGCCCTCTGGGGACACCTCATCTATTTCTGAGGTACTTAGTAGAGTAAAAATAAACACGAGAAGTCCTTCCTCTTCTCCAATAAGTCTGTTCAGGACTGGAATTTTTAGGTGACACAGTATAGATACTAGGGTTACCTGTGCTGCCGAGTGGTCTAGCTTCTAAGTTACTCACAATGAACACAGATTTTGTCAGTGGATTTTGGGGTACTAAATCATAATCCAAAAACAATAATCCAAACAATCTAATTCCCCTGTTTCTTTCTTCCAGAGAATATTGTAGATAATAGTCAGAATCTGTGATTTTTTTTTTTTTAACTTTTCCATTGTGACATTGCCCCAGATGAGTAGAATTAAAGCCAGCTGTATTATTCCCATTTCCCTTCAAAAGTATTTATTAGTCAGGTGACATCCTCCTGCATTGTTGGACCTGGCAGCAAAGAGGGAACTTGAAGATGTATTGTACGTGACATTTGGCTTTTCGTGGCTCACTGTATCCGTCTTTACAGAAGCTGTAGATATAGGATGGTGCTTAAGAGTTCGCTCTGGAGCTGGATGAGCTAGTTCTGCTCTTTCCTCGCTCTCTGTAACTTTGGATAAGTTGGTTTACCTCTTTTCACCTTAGTTCCCCCATCTGTAAAATGGGGTTGAGAATATTACCTGCCTCGTGATTTTCTTTACTGGAAAATGTTTGGAGCAGTCTCGCCTATTTAATGATACATCATCAGTTTATTCTAGACAAGTCCCTCACTTTAATTCAGGCATGATCAGAACTTTCATATTACCAAATGCAGTGTTGTGTCTGTTATTCCAGATGATAGACCTTTGTGGGAAGGTATAAAGCAACCATGTAATAGGGTCTCTGCAGTATATAGGAAGTTTTGGATAAAAAATACTCTCTAATATTTTATGAAGCTTACTAGGTGTCCTAATCCTACTTTTTCCTCCCTGCCCTGTTTCCTCATATAGGTCAGTTCTCCTCGGGTCTCGGGGACTTGACATCTCCCACATCTCCCAGCGCTTGGAGAGCCTGAGTGCAGCCACCACCTTTGAGCCTCTTGAGCCCGTGAAGGACACAGACATTCAGGTAAGGGCTGCCAGGTGTCAGGACTGGTGCAAGTGGAACCCTGAGTGAGCATACAACCCAGGCTGAAGGCCCTGGCCTTTGTTTGACCAGCTGATTTAGGAATTCCAGATTTCTTTATTAATTCCCTTCTTCCTCTGATATGAAGAGAATGGGAGACTCAGCTTTGGACGTGTATTGGGGGAACATTGGGTTACTTTCAGAGTTCTCTGAGGCTGAATTAAAGAAAGCAATTCCGACCTGCACTTGGAGAGTATTATAATTAATTACGAGAACAGATTTCTTTTCCTTCTTTGGGCTTAGTCCAAGGCACAGAGACGCATTAGTTCTAAGTTTTTCTTGCTTTCTTTGCTAGATTTCAAATAATTTTACTATTCGTCTTCCACATTTCTTTTCTACATCTTGCTTGTATTGGTTGGCAAAGAGCTGGGGAGAACTTAGAGTACTATTTACTAAAATCTACTCATTGATTTCTAGGAAGTATTTGGCTACATTAGTGGCACCAGGAAATGGTCTAATAGAGCACTCCAGTCTCATTTAATCTAACTTGCCACCAGCACAATTGATTGCTATTTTAATCTAATCAGAACCTGATTGGGGTGTGTGTCTGTGTATGTGTGTTTGGGTACTGAAAATTGTTAAGGAAAAAACTTGTGATTTAGTTTTGAGGAATTGGAACACTGCATTTGTGTTAGAGTAAAGGGTTAGTGGGGTACTGTTTTTATTACCGATTTACCTTTAAACTAAAGGATGCAGGTCCTACAAAGGCAAATCCTAGTACAGATGGTTACTAATTGTGTTCTTATTTGGAATTAATACACTCTACCCTGTTACCCTCCCCAAGAAGGATTTTAATCCACATAATGGCCACAATTCTGCATTTATTCCAATTCAGAAAGCTAAACCCTACACTTTGAGTTGAGAATTGAATAACTATCAATATTCATTATTTTTCCTGTTATTAATATGTTCTCAGATTATGTAAATCCAATTTTTGTACAGTTTATATACTAAATCATATTTGCCTGTCACTTTACAGATGCCTTCTCATTTCCATGTAATCTTAAAATGGCATGTACACTATCACTTAACTTTTTTTTTTTAAGTGTTAGCTTTCCCCTACCCTTCTATTTCAACTGCTTTGTGCTCTATAAACATACTTACAACAGGGATGAGGTGGGTAAATGGGATATAGCCCAAGTAATTGGAACAATCACCGCATATTTTGGTGATTATCTTTCCCTAATAGTATGGAAAGAAATGGCACTTGCTGAAAGGTTTTTGTTTGTTTCTTTGAGTGTTTTTAATGTTTAAAATACCAAACAGGTTGTTTATTTTAAAAACTAACTGCTTTAAAATTTTTCTTTGGCATGTTTGTAATACATATTTGGAATACTCAGCCACATTTAGTGATGCTCTTTTACAAATTAATTCCCACTGATGTGGTACTCCATTTTTTGCTTTGAGAGATATTAATGACAGGTTTATAAATGTATAATGATCATTCATTCTAACCTTCTACTTAATGCATGCACACTTTCCTTCAACACCCCCATTAGATGGTCTCCTAGCAATGCAGGCTCAGTCTCATTAAGGAGACTTACTTTCTTGATTTGGAAAGAGCATGGCTAAGAATTTTGGTCCTGCACCCCTGGGAAATCTTTGAGAGGAAGGATGCTTCCGTTTCAAATTTTTATCACTCAGTTTTGCGCTTTTCCAGAATAGCTTCAGAATGCAAATTGTTCAATCCAAGGTAGCTTTCGATTGATTGGGAATTGATCATCTAGACCTGAAGTAAAGATTTAAGACTTACTAGTTGCAAAGTAAGTCCTCTGTTGACTTCATCTTCTTGCCAGAAAAGGCTTAAAGGATAAAACTTAACTTTCAAAGGGCTGAGGCTTTGGCTTGATCTGAGGTGGCTCCAGTTACTAGTAAGGACTGGAAGTTGTAAGTTGTGTTATGTGGGTCAGCTCATCTATGCTTACACCTCCTGTACACACAGTATCAGGTCCCTGCCTGAGTCAGTCAAGTGTAAGAGCCAGCCCAGTTTTCGTCCTTAGTGTGGAGTGGTTCTCCTTTTAATTCTTTCCAAAACAGTTAACTTGGACGTGTTCAGTTTTTTGTTTTAGAAAAGCCAGATAAACTTTTTGGTGAGCATTTTTTCTCAATAAATAGTTGTATTAAGATGAAATTCAAATACCATAAATCTGATGGGATTTTGTGTATGAGCTTTCCAACCAGTGCAGTTTTTGAGATGAGACTGCACCCTAATCCCCTGTGCCAAGTGTCAGTCAGAATGAATTTGTGTCCAAAGGAAATGCTGAAGGATCCTTTGACAGATGTTGTCCAAGACTTTGTACCACCCATTGTTTGCATTACTTATTAGCTCGAAAAGGCATTTTTCCCATGTATAGGTACGTA
The DNA here is from genome assembly GCF_036562045.2 of Rhinolophus sinicus. NCBI lineage: Eukaryota > Metazoa > Chordata > Mammalia > Chiroptera > Rhinolophidae > Rhinolophus > Rhinolophus sinicus. Next base: position 40,709,940 of record NC_133760.1, on the reverse strand, counting down.
TATAGATGCATGTATAGTTCTTTTCTGTTTCATAAATGTTGATTATATTTCCTTTTGTTGCTGATGCAGCTTGGAATTAATATGAGCTTTTTGTTGTTACTGTTTTGTTGTTTGTCACAGTCAATGATGTTGGCAGGTGTTGAGAATACATTTTTAAAAGATTGCTATGGCCAGCAAAGGTAACATATTCTTTAAAAACCCACTTAGATATATGTATAGCTGATGGTAGTAGAATTTTTTTTTAATGTTTATTGATTTTATTTTTCGGGAATGTTTATAAAGAAGGCCTACGCATTTGTATAATAGAGGTAATGGGCAACAACTATGACCAAGATGTGGGACCAAAATTACTGGACTGCTCTAGTCTAATTCACTTCACTGTGCGTGCAAGTACAGGTCGTCTCACGGAGATCTACTTGCTCACTTCTGTTTTTGGAAAAAACTACTGAGGGCAGATTGCACATCTTTATTATGATCTGAACAGACCTAATGTACCATGGTTGCTGTGTACTGTATAGTATTAAAGTGCAAATTTACACAGTTCGGTTCTAGTCTGGGCTTTTTCGCTAGATTACATGTATATTTCAAGAAGTCAGTGCAGAAATTGCCTGAGTTGGCCGTAAAAATGGGAGCTGCAGTTTCTCAGCATTACGCCATAATATTTCCAAATGGCATTAGATCAAAATATAATAATATTATTACTGTACTTACTGCATTAGATTCCTAAGTCTGCCATAACAAATTACCACAAACTTAGTGACCTGAAACATTAGAAATTTATTCTCTCCCAGTTGTGGAGGCCTGAGTTTTGAATTTACGGTGTGGGCGGCATCATGCTGCCTCCGAAGGCTCTAAGGGAGTATCCTCCTTCCAGATTCTGCTGGCTCCCAGCATTCCTTGGTTTGTGGCCACATAGCTCCAACCTCTGCCTCCATCTTCATAGGTTTTTCCTCACGTCTGTCAAATTTACCTCTCCTTTGTCTTATATGGGCACTAGTCATTGGATTTAGGGCCTGGCCTAAATCCAGGATCCTCTCATCTTGAGATCCTTAACTTAATTACATTTACGAAGACCCTATTTCCAAATAAGGTCACATTCCCAGGAGTTAGGACTTAGGCATATCCTTTTCTGGGGCGGGGGGGGGGGGGGGGACTCACATTTCAACCCACTGTATTTATGGTGCCAGAAAATTTAAACTGTAATTAAAGAAATATCTCCAAATTTAACTATTTAACAGCTCTATGGCTAAGTATCGGGATACGGCCTCTTACCCTAGATGTTCCAGTGACTGCAAACCTCAACCGAGTGTTGCTCTCCATCTCGGCATTCTCTGTCAGGCCTTTGGAAAGTGAGGCCGGCTACCCATGTCTCATGCCAGAGTTCAGTAGTGCTTACTGTCTCCAAACAGGTTAACACTTGGTAATGTGTTTGAGAGATTTCTGTAGAGACAGTTTTCAACTCAAAAAAGCCTGCTCTTTAAAAAGTATTAAATACCTAGTTTTCAGGTATTAAATTGTCGTACTTTCCTAAGGTAGGAGGAGCTGTGTGTGTGTGTATTTCTGCTTCAGCCAACCAGGTTGCCTAACTTTTCTCTTTTTTCTTTTATACGTTAGGCCTTTGCTCACCTTCTTTTAGCATGGAGTAGCACCTGAAATGTCCAAGCCCTGATTTCAGTCTAACGCTCTAAAGCTTTCTTTAGATGCCATCCTCTTAATAGTCTTCTCAGATCGCTCTTCCCCTTGGCCTCTAAATTTAGTATGTTGGCTTTACTGCTTAAGAAGAAAACAAAACTTTCTGAATGTTTCTCCATGAAGTAAACGAATTTAGAATATGTTGCTGAAATTGATTTAGCAGCCAATTCAAATCTTAGATAAGTCAAAATTTAGCTCTTTCTAAAAAAAAGAAAACCTTATACTGAAGGTATTCATAATCTGCCTGAATTTCCACATGGAAGCCTGTTCTGTATGAGTAAAGAGAAAAAGAAGTCTTAAAATAACTATAAGAAAATAATTAAAGTCAGGGAAACTGATCTATCACATGAGACTAATGGTGCAGTAATAATTGACTTTAGAAACTTGTTTTGCTTACCACACTTTGTCTATAATAAAATATTCATTATTTCCTTCCTTTTTCTGACCTTGGCTTTCAAATGTAGACTATGCTCAAACCACTCTTAGCTTATTTTTTAAATAATCAGAAGAAACTAAATGGCTTTGATAAGTATGAAAGTGAATCACTGCGTAACCCCTATTGTTACATAAAGTGTTATTTTTATGGTTTATCTTTTAACTTTGTCTCTTTGAAATTAAGATACTGCTGCTTAAATGCAACTACTATAGATAACAACTAAGAGAAAAGGCAGTTGTGTTTGCTGATTGTGTGTTTATAGTACCGGCAAGTTCTTGGTGGGGAATTGGTTTCAGAAATCCTGTCGCAGTTTGTTGGGAAGCGTGGGTCAGACTTAACTGGAACGATTAGTGTGCTAATAGCAGCTCTTCCTGGAATATTACTGGCAAAATAATTAATATTGAGAAAAAAGTGCAATAAGCTTTTCCTTTCTTGAATCAGTTGAGGGTAAAGTGCATCTGAATGGATGAACAATATCATAATTCTGGGATTATTTTTAAAGAAATGAAGTTGTCGTTTTCATCTTTTTCTAGAAATTGAAACTGCTAAGCCTGTGTACCGAAGAGAGGTCTTACCAGAGCTGCTTAAGTAAATGGAAGGCAGAGATGAGGTTCATTCATAAGAGTCGCAGCTATTTGCGTACTGATAATTTGTATAACAATTACGAGAAATGGTTTAATTAAGTAGGCAGAACATACCTATCTTCCCTATTGTTTCTGCTCTTAATATGTTTGAGGAGGCTTTTCTGCACATAATGATGATCCAGGCCAAACAGATTATTAGATCGTTTGAAATGATGGACTCGGAAGGAATAAGACTTCGCTCTTTAAACATTTTCACATACAAGAATATGTGAGACTGTTGCATGGAATCTAACAGTGTGAAGGTCTTTAGGTAAGCAGTTGTTTATTGACCTCGTTTGTTATTTTCCTCTTGCCCCTAAAAGTCAGTGGGAAGTTCATGGTAACCTTTCTTTTGAGTTTTTGGAGGAATTTAATGGATATTTGAATCTTGCCCTTTCCCAGGTTATAACAGCTGCCTATCATGGACTTAAAACAACCTATAGTTAACACTCCTGGGACCACTAGACAATGGATCCAGTGAGAACTGGATTCAAACCCGGTCAAAGAGAAGCCCTTTCCTGGAACAAACACCAGGTACATTTTAGGCCAGGATTCCATTGTGGTTGCTGAACTGCATGTGGAAGAGACACACCTCACTGTGCCCTGCGTTCTTGTTCAGAATGGCAGTTGTGCCAGGTGATGTCTCTTGTGTGAACACTGCAGTGTCCACAGACTCCTGCTTAATAAACATATTTGCTGTTCCTTGTCATTAAACTCTGACCCAGTGTAAAATCTCAGAGCTGGTAAAAAGCCGTAAACAAGTAAAAAAGAAAAAAGTGCTGTCTTCACAGAGGAGGCACGTTAATGTGCCGTCTGGCCTCTTTAATTAAGTAGTCTAATGCTGATTATTTTGGTAGGTACTGAATGATTGAATTTTTCTGCCTATTTGTGATAAGGGAAAATGTAGGCCCTGTGGTCTGGTGGCAAAGTATGCAATTACATTAAATTCTCCTGTGAGTGGAATTAAAAATGGTTCACTTTGAAATAAAGATGGGTGTTAAAGCATCCTCTGTGGAAAATGTGAACAACTGCTTTTATGGGAGCCGAGGATATACTATTTCAGCCTTTTGACTTGTCCATTCACATCTACTCCTGAATGCAGGGCTCTCACAGCAAGCGAGGGAAGGATGCTGAATGCATTCGGAACAAACAGGAAATGACAGGCTGCTTTGTCTTCTCAAAGGTTTCTTAATATGCCATTGTGAGCAAGGGAGCATCAGTTACCATATAAAGAAGTTGGACTGGGTCTGTAAGTTTTCTGGGAGAAGCCCAAGGCTAAAATCTTTATCTAACAGTTTAGTAGAGCACTTCAACTATTGGCCAGGCCTCTGCCTGGGACCTGGAGTTCAGTCATCCTCCCTCCTTCACGACGTGTCTCTTAACCTGCTGATATCTGTTGATGCCCCAGCATTCTGGGCGCGCTGGGCGCTGGGACCACACGTCATCATCTCATGTGCGGCTCCTTCCACTGGTGGTGATTGCAAAGTGTGGCTTCTCACTCACAAAATTTGGGACCTGGGTTCCCACCATCTTCACTAAAAATCCCCATTCTATGAAAGAACCGAGAGAGGGGCTCAGACAGGGGAGACTCTTGCTTTTGCTTCTTTCTGTTTGTTTCATTGGTGGGAACCAGGAAAAGCAGCAGGGAGGTAGGACGGGCAGCTGCTGTCAAGACTCGGCCTTAGAATTTCTTTTGCTGCAGAGCTCTCAGACTCGGTGTGTACTGCTTTCTTTTTAAGCGTTTTCCTGTCTCACAAATGCTTGCTTCCGATATGGAGAGGTTGAGTGAGTCCCCCAAGCTGGGGTTGCTGGCAGCCGCTGGTCTCAGCATGAACAGCGGCAGTGATCCGAAGCGGTGCACGCGCCACCTTAATTATCCTGGAGGGCGGAAGGCGAGTCCTCACTTCTCACTGTGGAGTGGCTGAGAGGCTGCGATGCCATCAGCAAAACCCTGCCTGTGCTTTCCAGAAAACTGCAGCACTTGAAGCACTGCGGCTGGATCTGCTGAGCAGGGTGGGCATGACACAGCTGCCAAGGAATTGTACAGAAAGAACCCTTGTCTTAGCAAACATCTTCATGCCGAGGACTGGGCTGTTTAATCTATAAAACAAAGGGAGGCATAGGTCAGCAGAACATACGCGGGAGTGTGGGTTTACTGGCTGATTGTTATCATTACTACCTGGTTTGGTTTATTCCTTTGAATGGCATGAGCAAAAGGAGATAGGGGGGGAGTTTCTTCCACTCCTCCCTTTTCTTCTAAAAATTATTGGTCTATTTTAAAATGCTGTCACTATCTTAGGGACAGGTAGAAGCAACCACGGAAGGATGTAATGTGCTTACCAAAATCCCAGGGTGTGAGATGATCTGGGAGCACGTTCTCCTCTCTCACCGGGTTCCCTCATCCACAGTGCATATCAGGCTGTCTCCGCAGGACCAGTCTCTGAAGGAGCAGGTGGATCCTTGGAGCTTTACGGCACCCACAGGAGTACTTGGTCGTGGGATGAGACCCCAGTCTGGCCAAGACGTCTCCGTGTTGAAGGAGTATGATGGGGCGGTGTTTACTGAAGCTGCTTACTGAATTCCTGCTTCTCAAACAAGCTTTGCCCCCGAATTTTGTCAGGCTGAGAGATACTTTTATAAAATACAGTAAAAATGAATTACTAAGAAAAATAATGAAATAAAAGACATGTAAAATAGAAGCCCTCGTTTTAAAAATTAAATTCAATAGACGTGAAATTAGTCTGTCAGACCGCGATAAAAGTTTCTAAATGTTTATCCTCAGTTTTTGTCCTTACCTGCTGCAGGCTGGGCACAAACTCTTTCGGACTGGTACTCCTTCAGTTGCACTTGGAGTCGTGCTAGTGTTCTGCCTCCCTGTCTCCCTTCCTTTGTTTTGTTTCTGGTCCCTGCTGGTACAGTGCAACGTGGCATCAAAGATGGGTTTGAGCTCCTGTCTTCTGTTTTATTCCAGCTAAAGTCGGGGAGGTGAAGCTAAGATGTACTGAACGGTTAGTATGTCCAGACACTGTACTAAGCGCTTTCAGGGCCTCCTCGTTCCATCCTTTCAGGAACCGTCTGAGGCAGGGGCCGTCATTGACCCCATGACCCTGATGAGGACCCACAGCGGCTCCCTGTGCCCGACTTGAACTCCCCTCTGTTGGTTTGAGTTCACACTGTGTTCTTAGCCCCCTAGGTTTTAAATTTCATTTGTAGACTAAGAGCATTTTAGTAAAGGAGTGAATTTGCCAGACATGTTTGAAGGAGGAAGGCAGTGGATGTATGAGAAAGAAGTATATGCTTGATTGCTCATTTAGAGCAAATTGAAGCGTAGAAAGCAGTGAGTGGATGTGGTGGGCATTGCGCTTGTTTGCATCAGCTTAGTAGTAAAATAATGTTGATTGGGGGAGAAGCAGGAACGTGCTTTCTAAACCTTCGTATGAACCCCTGCTTGTTTTGGGGGGCGAGATGAGTTTTACCTGTAGGCCAAGCCTGCTTCATCTGTTTATCTCCAGGTGCTTGCTTTTTCTTGCCATAGTCTTCTGTTTTCTGAGCTGTCAGTTTAATTTACTGTCTAAAGCTCTGCCTATTATGTCTCAGGTTTGCTGCCCTACAGGTACACTGTAAAGGATTTCTGTGAAATCCTGGAGCAGCTTTTAGTTTTGAAATGCCAAGGCTTTGTGCTTTGAAAAGAGGTTCTTGCTTGATCATTGTTTTGTTTTGCTTCTGAAGCTGAACTTGAGTTAGAAGGATGATACTAGAAGCAATTTAAAGGGCACATCAAATTTTTACTGTAATCCTGAACTATTGATTGTTGACTTATTTGTAGGTTTAATGCAGACCCATTTCCTTACTTAGCGTCTGACTGGCCATTAAGCTCTGGCAGTGTGCCGGAATGTGGAAATCTTGTATCTTATAATATGATTTGGCTGTCTAAGGGTATTATGTGTGTTTGGTTTTTAAAGATACAGACAAAGCCCTCAATTTTATGTGTGTTCCAGAATACAGAAAAGAATTTCTGTATAGCAAAATTAGTCACTTCTGGGAGATAGCATTGAAGTGAGGAGTTGACATTGAACAAAATGTTAACACCTGAAGTCGTACAAATTGGTGCCCTTTGGATTAACTGGCTCTTTTAAATAAATGCAAGCTAACATGGCAGACTCTTGACAAGAAGACCAAGCAAGCAAGGCACCAGGAAGGCACGATGCTGTCCTAGAGTAGATGCCAGTTACGCACTCCCGATCAAGTGGCTGTCTGTGTGCCTGGTGCCACTGTCCTAGCAGGAAGTGGAAATTAGAATCTAGCTGAGGGGCTGGTCCAGTGTCCTGCTTACGGAGGGAGTTGGGCTCCAAGTGGTTGGAGGAGCAGGAATCATTGTCCGTAACAGACTTGCACCCTCTCCTGTCACAGCCTGGACACCTCCTAACTCTTGAGTGAGGGCTGAGGAAGGTAAACATTAAATTTGGGATTTTGAGAGTGTGAGAACTGAATGGCTTTAGGATTGAAAATTCACTTTTCCTCCTAATTACAAAAGTAAGACATGCTTAATTCAGAGAACTCGGAAAATGACTCAATAGTTCTTTCTCAAGGGCTGTATTGCCCCTCGAAGTTGCTGGACAGCCACCATTTGGGAGTATTCAATTATTTGGACTTGGTACTTGAGACTGTAGAACATGTATTTGAAATGACAAGGAAAATAGACTTATTTTAACAGAGAGGTGAGGAATTAGTCCATGAAGCATGTGTTAGAGATAGACTATAAAAATGACTCATTGTTTAGAATTGGTCAATTCCTGTAAAGTGATATGGTCTTTTCCTTTAGTCTGTAATGGAAAAGCTTCCTAATGTGTGACAAGGGATCTGAGACATGCAGATTTCATAAGCAACCATTATTACATCATTTCACTTTCCCCCTCAAACCACTTGGAAGAAAGGTTTTCGAGAAAGTTCTGTGACTTTGCCCTAATTTGGAAGATTTAGGGGGAGGTAACAAGCCAGGAATTTTATGTGAAATTTGAGGAGCACAGTATAGTAACCCTTCCGTTTGTGTAACACTTTGCAGGGGGTATTAACCCACCACCGCCTTGTTCCTCACTGCAGTGTTTGAGTGGGTGTCGCCATTATCTTTATTAGAAGGGGAATAAATTGAGACGCAGATAGGGAGATTAGTTAATATCAAAGGTTGAACTTGAACTCAGATACTTCTGATACCGTGGCCTGTATCCATATTATCCTGCCTTGCTGTGGAAGCCCTAAGGGTGGACTAGTTCAGCAAATTCCACTTTTTTTTTTTTTGCCGAGACACTAAGGTAGTTCTTTTACCACTGGTCAAGTTTCTTGATGTTTTGGTCCTTTCTTTCCTCTCAGACCTATTTCTTACCTGTTTTCTTTGAAGAGACATTTCCATTTATTTCCATGTGAAAGGTTTGCTGGTTAAGAAAACCAGTTGTAGGGATAAAAATGCTACTTAGAAGAGTAATACTGTAAACTGAGTAGTGACAAACCTCATTTTTTCCATCTGGGATTCACTTTGGAACAAAAAGTGATTCTGACGTTTATTGCTGCTCTGACATAGTTTACAGATGCCCTTTATGTGAAGGGGCTCAGGGTTTCTTGAGATTTGTCACAGTCGAGCCTTGCAGCCTGGTTTATGCTGTATGAGTAGGTCAGTGGTCCAAGCACATGCAAAGTAGCGAACTGGAACACATGTCATATTTGAAACTAGGTGGGCTAGACTGGCAGGGTTTACGGCAGATTGGGGGACAGGATTTCTGTTTTTGTTTTTGCCAGTTTTTCGCTTTCTGTTCACTCTCCCTCCCTTCCTCCCTGTGTCCTTCCTTCCTTCCAGCTGTCCTCCTTTCTTCCATTCTTTTTGTCTGTTGTTTTTGTCTTCTCCTTTGAGTCTTGCTGTCCTTCTGTCCTTTGCGTCCCTTTTTCTCTGTCCCTCTCCCCGCATCCTTTCAGACTGGCTGACGGCCCGAGCAGCCAGTACCTCCTTTTTTTCCATCAAGTATTAGCTGTGAAATCGTAGCTGTTAGGTGATTCCTGCAGCCTGGCAGCAGGTACCCCGAAGTTTGCTCTGGAGAGACGGGTTCTGTGGGGGCCTGGCCAGGGCTGGGCCTCTTCCTCGGGTGCCCTTGGTACTTGTGTTTTCTGCATTTGCAGACCCCAAAGAAGTGGCATTTAGTTTCTCCATCTAGCTAACCTGCTCATGTTTGGCTCTTTTAATGGGTACCCTGACGTGCGTTGCCTTATTTTGGGCCCTTGCCTAAAGCCTCTGCTAATATCCTACCTTTGTGTTTTTGGTGCCTGACTCAGCTTGCTGTCAAAGGTGTATAAGAGTTTTCTGTTGTCGTGCATAGCAAAAGGATTGATGACACGTTAAAGCCAAATCCTAAGTAGAGGGCATGATGGGGAAGCAAATGGCCAAAGGATATTTAATTTTGTTTCTCCTGTGTTAGGAATGAAGTTACAAATTAATCTGGCTCCCAGCTTCTTATGTGTCCTTCACCATTTGTTAACTGTTCATCCTACTAGCTCATTTTGTGGGGAGGGGGAGTGTTAAGGAATGGGGTTTATTTTGGAGCAGCAGACATATTGCAGAGCCCTTCAGGCGTCTCGGTTTTTCTCGGGGAGTTAGGAAGGGAAAGGAGCTGCAAATCTCATCTTCGTCTTTGTGTTAGCTTTCTACCTCTAGTTGGTTTCATTTCTTTCTCCATGCTCCTCATGCCCTCAATACCTTTGGCAGCTGGAAGGACGCTCCTGCCAGTCTTTCTAAAGAGCGGTCTGGACCAGCAGCTTCAGCAATCACCTGGGGACTTGTTAGAAATGCACATTCTCAGGCCCTGTTCCAGACCTGCCGCATCCAAGTCTCTGTAGGTGGGGCCCAGAATCTGAGACCCACCAGGTTAAGTGATTACAGAATCTAGGGCAGGTAAACCCTGCTTTTCTTGCCCTGTCTGCTAACTTTTAACCCACCCGTGGATCAGTGCTGAACTTGCAGCTTGCAGAGCCGTTTATTTAAGTGTTTGAGTCTGTAAAGAATTTGATACCACCCTCGTTTTTATCACTGCTTCATCAGGACACAGTGGTCCATAAAATACATGCTTAAAACTTACATATGTTAAAAACGTATGACTTGGTCGTTTATTGTTTTTTCACCGTGGAGGTGTTGACTGTGATACTGAGGTGGTAGCTCAAAACACATGCCTGGAAAACAGCCGGAGCCGGAGAGGACGGGAGAAAGGGAGACAGGAAAGGGAAGCGAGGGATTAATAATCCCATCCTGGTCAATCGCCTCTGACGTCTGGGAACGGAGGTGCTGGGGATTCCGCAAACGTTAATAATTCCTGAATGGACGGTGCCAAAGGGAGGCCTTAAACCTGGTGTCTCAGCAGACTAAGTCCACGTCTGCCAGCCCAGACGCAGGAGCCAGGAGAGATGAAAGACGGATTCAATTTTATTCACTAACCCGATTTTCTCTGCCTTTGTCCTTAGCTCCTCTCATCCTCATTTTGTTTACCTTTTCATTTGTTTCTCTCTGTACCCGCCCCCTCCCACATTGAGTGAGTTCTGGGCCCTTGGGTCTACTGTTAATGACATTAGCTTTTACTTGTCCTTAGCTCGTAGTGACAACAGATGCCATGAGAGAAAGCAGAGAGGCAGAATAAGTATTTCCTTGGAAATGTCTAAATCAGTCTGCATATTTGAAAAATGTATTAAAATGTGCAGCCTGTGTTATAAAAATCACTTGAAATGACTTCTCTTTGCTTTGAAGAGTAATTCTATTGTATATGCAGTTGAAGATATACAGTGTTGTCATTTCATATAGGTCTGGTGGCATTTTCCCATTTTACAGATGAGAAAACTGAGGCATGAGGTGAATGGCTTGCATAGGGTTACCTAGAACCCATTTCTTTTGACTCCAACTTCAGTATGCTTTCCATTAGACTTAATTATCTCTTGCTTTTAGAAATTGTGTAGTATCGGGGATTAAATAGAACTTACTTAGATTAGGCTCAAATAATATATAGGTAGCTACACAGGAACACTTCAGATTAATTTCTAAATGTAAATTTGCCAGGAAGCACCACAGTCAGAAATGTCATGACGATCTACAATTGTGTAGACATTTCCAGAGCTTCTGAATAACAACCTTCAACAACTTAGAGGTTAATAAAATGTATGTTGACACTTAACTCTGTGTATGATGCTTTGTTAAGCACCCTAAGTCAACTTAATGATAGTCTCCGTCTTCAGATTTTCAGTGTTAGGTTTACTTGAGGGGGATTCGGCTACTTGAAATGTCCCAGTATCGACTTCAGGATGTGAGATGTTAAAGTAGTAGAACTGGAAGTGTCTTAGTGACCTCAGTGGTTTGCTGGAGGACTTCGTGGTAAGAAGCATGTTAATAAAACTGGACCATTGTTTTAAAAATGATTTCCACCCATGTAACTGCTGGAAGGCTGGCAGAGAGAAGAATGGTGTGGGAAAACAGATTTTAAAATCAGCCTAATTTTCAAGTACTGTTTTAGAATTGCAGAGCCTTATATTCTCATTACAGAGATGAGAAGGGTGCCATACAGAGATGAAGACCCGACCCCATGTTTTACAGGGCAGCATACGTTCCAGGGGCCTTAGGCATGACCACCCGTGTCACTGGCCTTGACTGTTGGTCCTGACCCGAATTGGGGGGTGATGAAAGGCACACCTCCTCTCTCCTCTCTCACCCCTTCATATGGGGCCAGCATCCTACAGGGCATCACCGTGCTTGCTATTTCAAATTCGTTCTGTTGCTATTGCTCATGTAATTTTTACCCTGGTTATTTTCTTTCCCTTTTTTTCTTGAGGTTTGCTGCATGCTTGCATATAATTTTATTACATCTTGATTTCAAATTTTATTTGCTTTTAGGAATGCTATATTCAACTTTATAATAGGGATTAATGAGAAAATAGAATTCTACCTGCAATTTTCCTTCATAGAAAAATTTCAAGAACCTGTTTTATATGTCAGTGAATTTGAAATTCTAACCAGGTAATGGAATACAGTTTTTCCCTTGTTTAAACCATTGTGGATTGGGTAATTTTAGTAATCCTTTTTCTGTTGAGGACTTAAGGAGTCTTAAAAAAAAAAAATCAGTTTCTAGCCTCATCAGTGTTTTCTAGCTAACAGCAGAAATAGTAAATATGTATAGCAAAAAAAAAAAAAAAAAGAAAATTAAGGTTTTAGTGTCTTTTCTCTAAAATAATAGTAATAATACGGTGTACCCTGCCTGCTTTAGTAAGCAAATCCGAACTCTCAATATCTGCATTTACAAAAGCAGTCTCTGGGCGATATTTAGCTTTAGTATTCCTTCAAATAACAGCTTCCCTGCTGAATTTAAAATAGAATTTGTTTAAAAGAATTCTATTTACAATCAACCTGGTAAGAGATACATCTGTTGTGTAAAGTACATTGGTAACAAGAACTAGCAAGCTAGAAGCTGTTCTTTTGTATCTGCCACCATCCCCCATGTGATAACTTAAGATTCCATGAAATCTGGGGCTCAGGCACTCCCCAGAGCAGTTTTTCTTGGTACAGTGTCCCATAGTGCTGTGCAGAGAGGTCCGTAAGCAAGAAACCCAGATCCTGAACCCAGGACCTGGACCAGGTCACTTTGTGACCTCGGCCACAATCTGAGTTCCTTTGTGCTGTGTTTCGTTAATCTGTGCCACAAGGGAAATGAATTGCCCCTGAAATTTGGTGGCTATGACTGTGATAAATCTTCGTATACTTTATTATTTCGTTTATTTTTTTATTGAGGTAGAGCTTCTGCATATAGTCTACAAGTTCTTGCCAAAATCATGTTTTCCCTCTATCGAAACACTAAGGCTTGATAGAGGCTGTGTGTGTGTGTGTGTGTGTGTGTGTGTGTGTGTGTGTGTGTGTGTGACAGAGAGAGAGACAGACAGACAGAAGCGGACTGACAGCCGTCCTCATTCTGAGCTTCTGAAACCTGGGACAGCAGTGAATTGCCCCCGAGGAATATTTGAAGCGAGATGCTTCCTCCTCCCATTTTAGCTTATTTCATTAGTAACTGCATTTACTGGGGAACTACTTCTTGAAAACATGTTTAAAGTGGCAATCTTTCTCCTGAAATTACTTTCACCCACGAGGGTTAAGCTTCCGGCCCACCTCTAAACCCTGCTCCCACCCTTTGTGGTTTCTGGGCATGCTCGGGGCAGAGGAACTCCTCAGCTTCTCCAGGCAGAGCGAGCTTTCTTTTCCCTGTTGTTTCCTGACCCCTGGGGAGACAAGTTTGCATATGAGCAACAGAGAATCACCATAATTTGTTTTACTGCTAAATAAAGACATGCAGAAATCCCTTGATTTTTATTGACTGCCCAAGTCTGGTGGTCCTCGCTTAAAACTACTCAAGGTGAAATGTCACTGATAAAATGAGCAGGTTGCTTTTTCATTCTCAGTTGATTGGGCAGGACAGATCAGCTGTGACTGCCGCGCCACTGACTCTGAGCCGGGACCCGCTCGTCTTCCCCGAACCTCCTTGGCTCTAGATGCAGCTGAGCAGGAAGCCTGCTTGGGAATTGAAGACGGTTGGTATGATGCTTAGTCACAAAGAAGAGTTTGGTGCCTCTGTACATTGGCCAAGAACCACATCAGCATTTGTCTTACTACCTACAGCTGCAATTAGCTCAGGGAACTGAAGAGATTTGAGAGAACAGACAATAAGCAAAAGTAATATTTAGCTTCCGTCGAAGCAGTTGTCTGCATCTCCCGCGAAGGGGGCCCAGTGAATACTAATATCAATCAATGAAATGGTTTTGTTGAGTGCCCATTAAGGACGGCACTATGGTGGGCACTGAGGATGATTAGAATAAACATGAATTCTAGATACTGCCCTCTGGAAGCCCATTGTCTTCTACCTGGAGAGCCAAGACTGACATTCCTACAATAGGAGTAAACTGTCCGACAGAGTAAGCAACAGGCCTGGGTGCCGTGAGAGTCTAAGCGCCGTGGGAGTTCAGAGGAGAGGGAGGGGGTCGTGATGAGTGAATTTTGGGGTAGTTGGGGTAGAACCCCTGGAACAGACAGGCTCCTAATGGGCCTTGAAAGATTAAATGGCTTTAGCTTGCAGGAAGTGAAAGAGGATCCGAGAGTGAGGACCTAATTCAAGTCAGGGAGGTGAGAACACAAGTTATATGCTGAGAAATAGAATGTGTCCGGAACGGGGGCATCAAATGTGGAAGGAGTGACTGCCAGGCAATGGAGCGCGGGCATTACTAGCCGGTGAAAGTTTTGGAGCAGGTGAGTGTCAGGAAAGGAGGGAGGCTGTGGGAGTCGGCTTGCCCAGGGGCGGGCAGGATACCTGCTGAGCTGTTGAGAGGCAGTGGTAGTAATCCAGCCAGTGATGACGGCCAGGTCCAGGCTGGTGGCTGAGAGGACAAGACAGAGAGGACAAGATGTGTGAGAGACTCGGAATAAAACATCCGCCACACTGGATGCCTGATGGACTTGAGAAGGATATTCAGAAGTAACTCGAGGTTTGTAGCGAGGAGAAGGGTTGGTTATTGGTCGTGGCTGAGAAATTAGGAAGATGAACTAGATGGAGTGTTGAGATTTAGTATGAGTTGCTGATGTTCGGGCAAGACATCACCATGAAAATGCCCCTGAAACATGTAGAGATGGGGTAAGAAAGTACCGCTCAGAAAATCGCTCCAGAAAGAATTTTCCAGAGCCGCTGGTCTAGAGGTAAGAGTTGCAGCAGTAAAAATGAATATGGTGTTTCCTCAAAAATAAGACCAAATCTTACATTAATTTTTGCTCCAAAAGACACATTAGGGCTTATGTTCGGGGGATGTCATCCTGAAAAACCATGCTAGGGCTTGTTTTCCAGTTAGGTCTTATTTTCGGGGAAACATGGCATATAGGAGGGGGAATACATATATAGCATGGGGTAAGGGAACAGGGTCTCAGCAAGGAGAGAGGAGGCAGCAGGTTGGTGATGGTGGGCTGGGAAGGGAGCCAGGATCCAGCTGTGCCTCAGAAGCCTGGAGGCTGGGGGATAGCAGTTGCCCAACCTCACATGGCTTCTCATTCTTAACTCTTAAAAGCACTTAGCCACCAGTGATATTACTTCCCAGCAGCCCATGGAGCCTGGCAGAAGGCAGCACAGAGCTCACCAGGGCTCTGTAAAAGTTTCATTTCTGGATAAAACCATGTACAGTTCAGCTGGTGGTTGTCATAATTCTACCGAGGCACACAATCTCAGTGACTTCCCTTTTCTGTTCTATAATCTTGTTTAATAATGGGAACAGGTAAATGAAAAGGGGGGTACTAAAGCCACACCTTCAAAAATGTCTCTTCATCCTTGGTGTGTTTCAAGCATGGGCCTAAGGAAACGAGCTATCTTCCTCCTCTTTGTTTTTTTTCCTACTCAGAACTTTTTCAAGCCAGTTAACTACAGGAGGGGAAGGTCAGAAAGTCTGTGGAATCTGAATATCTTAAGTTGGAAGAAGTGTTCCTACTTTTTTAGGAAAAACTCTTTCTTTCTTGGTTCTATACCTGGACTTACTTCGCTGAGTTCTTTAATGGACTCATTGAGAGAATCTATAGAGAGATGAAAATAGAAATAACAAACTTGAAACTTTTCTATTAAAGATTACAGTGAGCTCTAAGGAACTATCTGAAGGCATGCTTTGTGGGAATCTTATTGGAATACTGTTTGAAAATTCAAGCCATCACTTGAAATTTGGAGATCTTTCAAATACAGAGACCTTAATATACTTTGGTCATTGTGATAGTAAGATCCATCCGTCTTTACACTTCTGGGTGTCTGGATTTTTTATAGAGTGTGTGTGTCTGATGTCTGAGTTAGCTGCTGTTGTCGTTCAGAGTGGTGCAGTGCTCAGAGGATTTCAGAAAGCTGGTGTCAGATCCCCTTTGGTAGAAAGGATTACACATCATCTCTGCATTTGTAGAAGCAAGCGCATTTTTAATCCTTATATTAACAAGTGCTGGATCCGCTAGTTGTCTCCCTTTTCTCTTTGTTTTAGTTTTTTGGTGCTTAGGGCTATGTAAAGCCAAAACACAAAATGAAACGAGGACTACTAAATAGACATTCAGGAATGGATCAGTGTATGTGCAGCTAGTGATGAAACAAGTGAGAAGTACCTCCTTTGTAAGGTGGCTTCTTCCCAACGCATTCACGATCTCCACATACATACTGGTACATATTCAGGCATCGGGGGTCTGAGGCAGGTTGGTTGGTTAATGCTTCTCAGCACCATCTTCTCAGAGTCCTTTGCAATCAGAATATTCTGCCACTCATCTGGTTTCCTTGGGAGACTTACTCAGAAATTGGGGGAAGACGGAGTCTGAGCTGATTTACAATTCATTCTGCGTAGCATAAATATCCTCTCAATTTATTTGTTGGCCGGACTGATGTGGAAAAACCTCTTAATAGTGACTCAGCAAGGGTGTGTGTGTGTGTGTGTGTGTGTGTGTGTGTTTATTTTTAAGTAATTAAAGGGGGTTTTCTCACTCCCCTGTAGTGAACTTCACAGGGCTCCCACAGGAATAGTTTTAACCATCGGTGAAATGGTTTGACTGTAACCACACTGGGGTCTTTGGGTTCTTTTTTTCCCTTGTTCCTTCCATCCCCAGGCAGAGAGAGACACTATGCTCCAATGCAGTATTTATTTGATCCCAAACAAAAAGAGTTTGCTTCTTGCACTGGTTCAGAGAGAGGTCCCCCAGGATTGTCTTTTGTTCAGTAATTGGAGCATAAGCTGAGCCTGGTTAATTTCAAAGCTACCCCCAGCACAGTTTCTCCCCCTCTCCTTGTGCAGTTTCTGAGCTGCTAGTGGTACCTTGTATTGGGTCTGGAACAAAAAAAGCTGGAATTGTTGAATGTTCGCTACAACAACTGTGACATCTGCTGTGGCACCGAGTAGCACTGTTGGTGCGGTTAATTTTACGTTAGGGGAAGAAACAAAACTAGAAGGCTCTTCGGCTTTACAGCGCTTGTTAACACGTGCACCCTCAAATTATGCATTTGGTGCTATCACAATGAATAAAACAAAGGAAATCATGAGTTGATTTTTATGTTAGTAACATAAGTTCTTTCATTGTTATTCACTGTTCAGACACCAGTGTGTTCCTATGTTCATTCTCTTTTGCTTAGTTTTCTCTTTTTTTATAAAGTAGAAATGTCTGAAACAGCTCAGCTCTGAGCATTTAATTGGCAAAAGTTCTGATAGAAGAAATATAGGTTAAACTATATTGGTTGTTTTTCTTTTAAAGCAATGAAGTCTTTAAGTTAGTTCTGCTTCTTTAAATAACCAAATTGATGATTGTACATGAATAAGAACCTTAAGTATCAAATTCTAGATGCTAAGTAGCCAAGTTAATATTTGTATAAAAATATATTATGAAATTGGCAAATGCCATGTGTTCTTCAGGTTCTGCAGTATAGGTGTTGGTTTTGCACCAACAGATTGCAATCATAGGCTTTGTGAGTTTTGTGTTTGAAGATGAAGATGAAAGGGGCTTTCTCCCGATTTCTCTTTTGTAATCTGCACAGAACGACAGCCCACTACCTGCCCAGCCACACTTTAATCATCCGGAGCCTGGTTCTCAGGACGGTTTCATCTTTGCTTTTTCGCAGCTTCCCGGTAATTGCACAGTTGTTTGCGGCATTGAATTTATTTTAGTGACAATGAAAAACACGTTAGTGTTTTAATGTAGTCTTTAATTTTTAGGTTATGCATTAAAACATGAAGGGGAAAAAAATGCATTTCTGAGGAACACTTTTAAAAACCATTATGGTAGAATGGGAATATTCATTACTTACACATCATATATTTTCCCCTAAATGTTGTACAAAGAAGTGACAGTTGAGCTGAGCATATGTTAATAAAAGGTCTGCATTTTCCTGTGTCACTGACAGTTTCATTGGCTGTATGTTTCTGCAATGCAAATAACCTCGGTTCTGTTCAAAGCTATAATTAATCTGAATAGTTATTTAAGCAGTATCGAAATCTTTTAACTACTGAGAGGCCAAACATTTAAGATGGTGAATTTACTGTTCTATTTGAAGGACAGTGCCATTGATGAGGGCACAGTCATCTTAGATGCTTGTGTATGTTCGAGCTGTACATACTGTCGGCTAAAATGGCAGAATCTGTCTGCTGCTGTATAAAATCTTTTAACTACCATTTATTTTAGCATCATGGCATGTGCAAATTCCTGCTGCTCAGTTAAGGGACCAGCTTCACAACTGGTGTTACAATCTGTGGCTATAGCACTGCATCACAATGCAGCAAATGCATTTTCCACGTTAACCAAACATGACAGCTGAAACGATTATTAACCATGCAAGATGTCGGAAGTCATCAAAAATTCACATCAGAGTAATTGCAGTGGCTTGGGCTGGGGAAAAAAATGTATCATAGCATTCCTTGCCTACATGTTGTCTCTCCCCCTCTTAAATCTTAACTTGGTACAGTCCGTTAACAATAAAATACCCTTCTGTAACCTATAAACTGTTACTCCCATCAGTTTGTGCTTTCAAACTGGTGGCTGACTTCTCTGAATTTGTGTAGAGCAGCACGGATGGGATGCAGTGCCCTGGGGGCTGCAGGGCACCCTTTTTAAGGGGACCGTGCAATCTCATTGTCTAATTGCAGCCTTGCGTGCTCCAGTCATATCAACCTTGCAGGATGTTCTCTTCCTTTTCCTTCTCTCTTCTCGTTCCCCCCCGCCCCTTCGCCAAATTCTGGCTGTTTGGAGTGGGAAAAACTTGAGCACTGGTTCCAACAGAGCTCATCCCACACAGAAGGTATGGAAGAGCTGCAGTGACCAACAGAACAGCCTCGACCGGTCTGTAACTCCTTCCATTTCAGAGCTGCAGGTAGGATTGCCTGTGTTGTGGAAAGAAATGAGGATCAGTGCACCCTAGTAAATAGAGGGACAGCATGTTGTTGCAGTACCTGGAAAGCAAGGTCTTAGTCTGTTTAAAATTTTGAGATAGATTCAGAAACATGTAACTCATTTGATAGAAAAAGTACTTGATTCTCCTGAGACTTGTTCGGATTTGTGCCTTGTCATTCTAATATTTTTCTTAAAAAAAAAAAAAAATCTGTTGGGTGGGGCAGAGAGATACTTGCTTAAAGATTTAAGTGGTTACTTAGGATTTTTGTAGACTTCATCTTTAATAAATAAGTAGTGTGGACTTTCTTTAGGATGTTTTAAAAAGATCCACGTAAAGTATAGAATTCTTTATACGACATAAAAATATTAAAGTATAATTTCTTTTCTTTGCTAAACCCAGATCCTTCTTTGGGATTGTAGGTGACTATGTGTGTGTGTGTGTGTGTGTGATACCTGACCAAGGAATTCAGTCATTTACATTTTGTTGTAGGGAAAAAGTGCTATTAAAGATATTTGGAATTATCTCCCAGGAAATGCTTTAGCATAAGGCTTTACATGAGAAGAAGTAAATCTTAATTCCAAAGTTGTGGATTCTTAAGTAGTATTAAGTGTAGGCAATTTCAATTAAGGTCATTTCTATTCCTTTTTTAAATTCATCCTCAAAATAGTGTGTTATGAGTCCTTTAAGTATGTTTCAAATTTTTGGTGTAGAGAATGTGATTTGTGTAAGTGAAATGAAAACTTCCTAAGTCATGTAAGCATTACCTGGAGGGTAATAAAATTATAAATGTTGCTTTGACACTTTTAATACCTTGATTAATATCAGAGATAAAATGCTTTTAAATTCAGCGTTAAAAAACAGCTTACTTGATGTCTTCCCTTAAAAACATCAACAACAAAAAAAGACAATGATGTACAGCTTTTTAGCCCAAGGAATGTATTTGTATCATGGGACCCATAGGGTCTGGACTTCTTCCTGAAGCGTGGACTTGGAAATTGCTTACCTAGTTGAGAGATTTAGCTCCCTTCAGAGGTCTGGGACTTTCTGTGCGCTTTAACAATAGGAAGACTTGAGGAGCTGTCAAGTGGGGAATGGAGGAGAGCAGCTCGGGGAAGGGAGAGGAACCGTGAGAATTTTGCTGGTCTGGATTTACCCAAGACCAAGATTCCCTTAAAACTCTGACCCGGTGCAGCATTGCAAAGAATTGATTTCTGAGATGAGACAATGAGCTGTGGTTTGCATTTTGTAAAGATGGAGGGAATCTCTAACACTGACCCTGGATGGGAGGTGACTCAATTATCCGTGCCTTGGTACAATTGCAAATTATTTTCCTTTGTCTGAAGTGGGTGGATGCCAGCGCCTTCATCAGATCTCCTTAATTTAGTGTATGGAAAATATCTCAGCCACCATTTTTAACAATTAGCTGTATCCTGGTTGAGGTGAGCTGGGTTCTGAAGGCATCTGCAGGGCCATTTCATTTACAGTAGGTTCTGTGCCCTGAGAGCTTTGTTACTGTAAAACTCAGAAAACGAATTTGCGCACTGTGTGGAAGAGTTCTCTAGGAGGGTGGAGAACATTGCCAGAAAGAAAATGGAATCCTTTTGTCTACAGTAAGTATTTCTCATACTTACATAGTGGGGAGAGGTTGAAAATTTGTCTTTGGTTGAATGGGCAAAAAAAAATTTTAAATGAATGCTTCAAATATTAAAGGTGTAACACAGAGGTTCTTGGATATATTTTGTTATGTATATGTTAGAAACCAAAGGTGATAATATATACTTGAAATATAGGTTTTATGAATGATTTTAACATACGCTTTTAATTAATTATTCATTGGTAATTTAAGTTAATGAGAGGTATGAATTTATCAGTAGTCAAAGATGAAAATGACACTTGAGAGAAAAAAGAAATCTAAATATGATATATTTAAAAGAGTTCAGGCTTCTTTTCACCGTCTTTCACACTTTGTTTTCCATTCCTGAAGAAAATTGCTTGATTTTAGGTTTTGGTTTTTTTAGAAAACACTTCCATGATTTATAATAGCTGATTAAATATATAAGAAACAATGTTTTAACACAACAAGATTTTATCCTAAAAGAGTCAATAGATTGGGGTTTTCACTCTTATTAATGAGGCTTTTTAGTGCTTTCTGTTTAATATTAATAGTTGTGACTTCGGAGCTACTTGTAGGAAACTCTTGTTTGTGATTGTAAGCTTAGAAATCTTGAGTCTTAAAATTAATTGGATTTGACTGGCTTATTCCTTTGTTCCTTTATGCTGTTACTAAGAGGAAACAAGTGGATTTTAACTTTGATTTGTATGTTTATCTTTTTAAAGACACTTAACCCTGAAGACTTTATAGTAAATGCATTTTACAGTAAACTGTACCATGAAGAATTTGCTCACAATGCTTTCATAGCTGTTCCAGGAGTTGAATCTTCACAGAACTGGGTATCTGAGAATCCTTTTAATTGATACCAGATTTATAAAGGCAGCTGTTCTTTCAAGTCTTGTTGACTAGCCGTTGTCCAGCCTATTCATTGAATGTTATGTTTTTGAAACCAAAGGAGAGGAGGATTTTCACATCAGTCTTTTCACTGAAATACGAAGGCTCAGTTCTCCTAAGCTCTGTTTAGGAGATTTACAAAGATTCCATAAAGCTTGCAAAAATTTTATGCTTGAAGTATAAAAGCCTAGATCCCAATATAATTCTTTTACTTCTGGGAGGGACATTTGATATATTAATTGTTTAGATACATGGTATATAGATATATAGAATGCAAAGAGATTCTTTCCCCTTCAACTTTATAAGACTTGCGCTTGGGAATAAAAGAGTTTCAGGGCAGCAAATTAGAACTCCATTTTAATTGCAGCTTTGCTTGCATAAAATATTTGATCCGATGGCATGAAGGGACTCACAGAGACTTCCTTTGAAATTTTTAAAATAAAACGTGATTGAAGATTCTGGTCTAATTTTCTTTCTCTGGCTTTATGTAAACTGTGTGTGTACTGGGTACTCTGGGGTGATAGCAGAGGCCCAGTTGCTTCATTTTCTTTGCCTCCACCATGGTGTACTCAAGTTTGGCTACTCGGAAGAGGTTCTCCTTTCTGGTACTTGTAGGCGATTCCCAAATCTCTTCCATCTGGAAGCTCTTCCGTTTTCTCATGAAGTGGTAGCCTGGCTAGTAGTCAAGAGTCAGGGGCTGGTTCTTTGGCCATTAAAAAAAAAAAGTATTCCTATCAAACCCTGGAATGCTCTGGCTGTGCCATAATGGAGACAAGCAAGCACGTCGGCCTGCCCGCTAGGCACTAAGATGGCAGCGAGGAAGGAGGAAAATGGCGGCACCAGAACTCTGTGATAAGAGGAGAGCTGCACGTGAGTTATTTTCCTTCGGTCAAGTTTGAAGTCACCTCTTCTAGTAGCACCGTCTTGACCAATTTACAGTTACATTTTATTCTGTTAGATGATAGAAACTTTGAGATTTTCCTGAAGTAAAGACCTAATTAGCACTTATATGTAGATAGCTTCTGATTGCTGCTTTTAAGAAATTGTTGACAAATATGGATAAAGTAAATTTTAAATAGGTGTTTTATGTAACACTTCTGAAATTCCTTGCTTTGTGCTTTCTTCTCCTCCTCCTCCTCCTCCTTCTCCTTTTTTGATGTAGAAGCTTACTCCTTCCAATATAGGATGGATATTCAGAAAACAGGACCGTATTCTTTGCTTTTCCTTTATGGCAAGATGAAACTAGCATTCCTGTGAAAATACGGTATTTGATTCTGATTTTCATTCTAGTGCTTTGTGGGCTTTGGTTATTTTATCTTTAAAATATATGTCAGCTGCCTTCAAAAACAAAGTTTATTGTAATTTCAAGGTGTGGGTTAATTTGGAATAAACTATAGTTTTAGTGGTAGTGACAATGCTAATTCCTCACCTGTTCCCACCTCTCATGGAGTTGGAATTTCTGGAGTTGGCCGTATGTAGTACAGTCAGTTCATCTTTCAGTTAGGTAAAATAAGGTTGACTGTAGTTAAACAACTTTCTCAAGGTCATCCATCTGGAAAGCAGTCATATTTGCCCTCGATCCAGGCTACCTGGCTCCAAGTCTGTGCTGTGCTGTGTCTCTGTCTGCATTTGTCTCCATCTCTTTCTGTTTGTGGGCTCACTGGTGACTGATAGATCTGATGGGTTGAGCTTTCAGCAAAGTCCTGCCAAAAATGACTTACTGAGCTGTGCTTGGAGTCTTCCTGGGCCTGTGTTGTAGATGATATGCATGAACAAATTGATCATTTATAAACAGATATTTAAAAATAAGGTGTATGCTGCAAGTCAAGCCTTTGGGTCCATCGTGTTGGCTCGACACGAAGGGCGAAGTGCTTCTCTCTAGGATGGGCGCGGGGCGGCACATCCATCAGCTCTGAGCTGCTGTGGAGCGGGGCCTCCTGACGTGTCCTCCCAGCAGAGCACTCCTTTGCCTCTACGCTGAGGGGTCCCACAGTGCAGGGTTGCCCCTTCCCCTCCTAGTATGGATGGGCTGGCTGGAAGAGTCGAGCTCCCTGTCTGTTTCGGGCAATTTGTATTTGAAAAATGGTCTTGCCCTCTCTGCCCCTGTCGCTTGTGTTTGCCACTCCAGCTCAGCAGTGTGTGCTGTTTTCTGTACCGGTGGTGACAATGGTGAGTGGTGCATCCTGCAGTAGGCCCTCAGCTCTGACAGGGTAAAGTCAAAGCGTTTTCCAACTTCAGGAATGTTTGAGAGAAAGGGTGAAATTCCAAGTACTGTTTGCAGAGGAGTGTCATGACAAATTCCACTTAAGACAATGGGAAGTTATAAAAGAGATGGTCTCGTGTTTGTTTTAGTGGTCTCCAGACAAAAAAATTTGGAAAACATTTCTGAACAAGAGGAAGCTGCAGCAAAGCCAACGCTGTTTTCTATGACAGCCATGATGAGCAGTGCCCCACTCCCGTCAGCGTGAGCTGTGCTGCATAGCAGGAGGAGCTGGCATTTTCGACTGCAGTGTAAATGACTGACACCGTGGACCAGCAGGGAATTAATATGGCGCGTGGCTCCCAAACGGTGTCTTGACTAATAGCACTCCTGTGCTTGCTAAGTGGAACCTGAGGCTTAATCCTGAGCTCTGTGGAAACCCGCCTGGTGAACACCGCTCAGCTCCCACCCGACTGGCTCAGAGACTCGCACTCTGCTATCTGTCCTTCTCACAGCCCCAAATCTTGCTTTTGTTTCCTGTTTCCAAAGGGAAAACACACTAGGTCTGACAAAGCAGGGGATCTGTGGGTTTTTGTTTTTATTTAAAATAATGTAGGGCTGTTTTAATGAATTGTTTTAGAGTGGGTTTGGGCGGCAGTGGCAGGGGATGTTGGCCCAGGATAAAGGCCGCTATTGATGCATTTCCATTTTATACTGTGCGGTTTTAGTACCCAAAGTTCCTTGAATGTGGACTAATCCATCTGTCAGATGGAGATCAGTTCCCCAAAGACAGTAAAACATTTCTATCGTCCCTTAATGTATCCTCCTTGTCTTATCTTTCTATCACCTTAGAGTGGCTGTGGGATTCCTACTGTTTAGCTCTAGTCATACCTTTGGGTGAGGAGAGGGTTCTGCTGCTGCTTTTTGAAGCCAGACATACTTTGACTCACTGTTTATTCCATTTGCAAAGCTAGGTTGGAAAGTTTTCTCTTCAGAATCCTCCCTATTCTTGTGTCCCCCAAAATTAGCCCTAGCAAGTGTGCTGGGTGGGGGTGGGAGTGGTGGGGAGGAGATAAAATGCTCAGAGTCGCTGTCCTTGCTTTCTCCCACGGGGCCACCTCGGCAGTCAGAGAGAAGTTGGCTAGCTGCCCGCCCTCTCCCTCTGGGCTTCTAGTGTTCTGCTCCCCACCACCCTGCCCCATTCAGGAGTGGAGAGAGGACGGCCGGCGGAGGCCCAGCCACTGCAGCCCGGCATGTCCTGCTGCATCGTGACCCCTCTGACGAGGGTGCAGGCTCTGGTTCATTTTTCCTGGAAGCGGTGAGGTATCAGCGCTGAGCAAGTCTCATCCTCTCCCCAGACCTCTTGTGACTAGCAGAGGCAAGCTGCTTGCACAACCCTGAAAGGTTGTTTCAGGGCTTTGCTGGATTTGGGAGGAGGGGGAGTTCTGCAGAAAAGCATTTTTCCTTCCTGCGGCCTAAACGGCCATCATTCATCATTTTACTCATTTATATTATGCGCTCACTAGTTGTTCCTTCTCTGCGTGGAGTCGCCCAGTGACTGAGCTGGACAGATTGCTTTTCTTTCCTGGATGGCCAGAGATAGGTAACATATAACAGGAATGCCCATGGACCCTAAAGCGGGGCAGAACTGGCTCTAGCAGTAGCACAAGAGACTTAAATGGCCCTCACAGGGATACAGCCCTTAACCTTGGCCTTACCTTCTTTCCAAGTGCAGCAGCCTGATGTGCTCAGCAGCCCTAGCTTGATGCCTTGGTGTAGAAATAGGAAGAAGCATCTAGTAGTATTGTGCCTACATTGTGTTGACAAGGGAGGTGTGCTAGCCTCCCTTGCACCCTTTCCTACTGCGGCGTGTCCCCATTCTCAAAGATGGCTTTCCCGCCGGGGCATGGTAAGTTCTACCTCTTACATTCTTTCTTTGCCCAATGCTGAAACTCTTGGAAATTGGGTTTTTGTTATATGATAGTCTTTTCTTTCTGTCTTCCTTCCGTCCTTCCTTTCTGTTTTTGGTGGGGTGGGGAGGCTACCTAGGGAGGGGTCCACAAAAAGGTAGTTAGATGGACTTACACGAATGGCTCTCTCAAAGGCCGGTGGCTTGTCCAGAAGGCGCAGGTGAGAGGGAATTGTATCATGGTTGTGTTGGCATGCCCTTGAAGCGACTGGGCGTGCCAGTACACTTAAGTCAGAATGCTGCCTGTAAGGGTCTGGGCAGGTCCCGAAGGAGGCACTGCTCAGAGCTGTGTATTCTTGGGTTTATAAACTTCTTGCACACATTGAGTTCTCTTCACCCTGTGAGGATCTATAGACCATCCTGTAAACCAATTCGAATTATAGGAGCAAGTGATTTGTTTTGCCTTAATGGACCCAAATCCATCACATAATTTTGTGACCCTTTGTTTCGCCCAGTAGCTGAAACCATGTACAAAATGGGACCCTGCAGCCTGGCAGTGACAGATGGCCTAGTGCCCACGCAGCGCCGTATTCTAGTGCCAAGGTCTGCCACCTGTGGCTCCAGAGCTGCCTGCAGACCCATGGCTCTGCGGAGCTGGCAAATGGTGGCACTCCACAGCCACTCTTGCAGGGTCTGCTGCCACCTGCTGAATGAGAGCGGCTAGGCTTTTGCATGAATGCACAGTGAGAAATCATGCAACAGCATTAAAAATAGATTATAATTGGTGTGTCAGCTCTGCCAGCTTAGCATTGCTTTCAACAGGAGGATTTTTTGGAGATATATATATGTATTTTTTAATGCAATCTGTGAGCAAACAATAACTAAAATTTTTGCAGAAAACAAGCAGGACTTACTCTAAATATCTGAGTAAGAGAATATAACCTTGATTTGCTATTTAGTCTGTATTCCTTGCAAAAGGAGACTCTGTCTCTTGTGGGCCTTTTAAGCTGACATTTTATGTATTTTTATTTTATTACATTAAATATTGGTCTAAGAATATAACTGAAAATACTATAAACCATATGAAAGTTTCCCAAATCCTGAAAATGCCCACATTTTAAAATTTCTGTCTCCATCTTTTGGGCTTTATCAATGACAGACATTACTTTGCACCCGAAAGATTCCTTGAGGCGCTCTCTGTAGGCCCCACAAAGGGAGCTAATGAAAAGCGTGTCCACACCATCTGATAAGCCCAGCTGCGAGGCTCCAGGCCGAGGCTCCCGGACTGGCAGGATTTCTGTGTGCTCATCTGAGAACAGTATCTTGCTTTGTCCTTCCTCACTTTCTCCTTAGGTAGCACTTTTACTGGTGTAAAAATTTCACCCACACAAAGGTTTCAGAAGAGGTCATTCGTTCAGAAATTGGGAGGAAAGTTTGGGAGAGGTTAAGGGAGTAGGTATTTCCTCAGGGGGAGCTGAAGCAAAACAGTGGGCACAATTCATACTCTTGTCGCTAGAGATCAGCCGCTTCTCAATTTCACTGTCTGAAGTTCTGACAAATACTTGCAGTGGTGCTTGTTGGAATTCCTGTTGCGTCTTGGAGCAGATTCTCTTGATTATTCTTATATTTTCAGTTTATTTTTTTTGTTCCGTCTTCATTGCCCTCCTAGCTATTGCTTGTGTCTTGGCAGTGTGATTTTCAACCGCAGTGACCATTTTCCACTGTTACTGCTTTCATTTGTTAATATTATTTTGATTTGGAATGTTGGTTACAGATTTCTATTGTATGTATTAAATGAGAGCAGATACAAGATTTTTATAGCACCCACCATGTGTTTTTGTCTTGTGTCAGATACCTTCTGGTAGAAAAGCCGGCCTCACTTTAAATGTTGACAAGGTGGATTGCCAGTTGGTCTGTTGAAGGGGAAGGGATATGAAATGGGCTTTTGTGTTTTGAGGGCCATGCAAAATACGGCTTTTGCTTTGTGGGGCCAACTTATTTTAGACTGATTATCTTTTTTTCGTTTTATTTTTTAATGGTCAGGAAATTTGTGTTTTTCCATTCTAACCATTTATGTAACTGTCCAACAAATCACTTATTTGTTGTAGGTGGGAAGCAAAGAAGTGTGAAGGAATCAGTGTCAGCTCTTTTTTTTCCCCATCTTAATTTCCTCACTAAAGCAGATACTGAAATTTTTCTCACAGAGACCCTTATTTCTTAACAGTTTTCACTTTTGGAAAGCAAATAAGCTAAGAGAATTTGGCCATTTGACAAAACAAATGTCCTTTTGCTCATTCTCTTCTCTATAGTAGGAGTTAGCTGCCACTTGTATTCTGAAACCCAGAGTCCGAATGATGATTAAAAATTGCGGTTTCATGCCTGTCTTTCTCAACCTGAGCCATTTGAAAGCCAGTTTGGCTGCCAGGTCCCTGAGATGTGACCACACATTTGATGGGAGAATCGGCTTACCTTGCGGTTACATTCTGGGTTGTTCTCGGCTAGTATCCATTGCAAGGCAGCCCACTTCCTCTGTTAAAGATGGAACACGTGACTGACATATTGCTTGGGGATGTAGAGTGTTTATTATTCCACAGCAGTGAATGCCAGTAATATTTGGAACGCTATAGAATTGACTTCTAGAGCAATGATTTCCAGCTTTTTTTCCTGTGACTCATAACAAGAAATACATGTTACACCATGAACTACTTCATACATACAAATAAGTATGTATAATTGAAAAAAAGTTTCACAAAACAATATTTACCTATACAATATATCTCTGTTATACTTTTATTTAAAAAATTGCTGGTTGATTTTATGACCCAATTATAGGTTCTGACCGACATTTTGAAAAACGCTGTTCTAAACAATGCCCAAAACTTGACATTTATTTATTGTCTCATTCCTCCCCCAAATATGTAAGGTAGGAGGAAGAAAGGAATAAATTGTGCAGGTATAACATATCTGTTTATCCCAGCTTCATTTGCTGTGATGAGTGAGAGACAGCATAGTAGAGTGGAAAAGGTAGAAAAGGGGTCAGAAAATTTGGGTCCTAAGTCTGAGCTTTGCTGCTTAAAAACCAGGTGATCTGAATATGGAAACCCAACATTTGAGAGTTGGTAGAAGCTCTAGAAACTGTCTCGTTCAGCTATTTCGACATTTAAATCTATATTAAGAACACTTGAACGTATGGTCCAGTTAAATAGTATTGAGAAACAGTTCAGTGTTGGGTTAAAAGTGAGTACTAGAACCAGATTTATTAACACACACCTAGCACGCAGTACCCACCATGTCTATAGTACGTTAGCTCCTAACAGTACTGGTCTAAGAATTAGTGTTCTTTGAGCTTTCGACTTCATCATCTGTGAAGGGCAGCTAATAACTGATGAAGAAAACAAATGTAACGATATTTTTGCACCCCTCCTGGACTCCATCCTTTTAGAGAAAGAAGAAGTTTTGCTTTATTTTCTTGATTTAGAAATTTACTGTTCCCTAAGGAAACTGGTGGTCTCTTGAGAGTTAGAACTGTGTTTGAATTCTGCTTGTTCCTGGATGGGAACCCTTGGTCAAGTTAGTTAAATGCTAAAACCTGCTTTTTACCTGTAAAATGGGGTGAGGGTGAGTGGGGTGATCATGTGTACTCTTTAATATTGTTAAAAGATTAGCAGTTATGTCTTTGAATTGCTTAGAGCAGGGTCTGGCCCTTAATTGCTTCCTGAATGGGAGCCATGATATGTTACAGAAAGCTTGAAACCAAAACCCATTCAAGGAGCAAGTTAGAAGAGGGTGTGTTCCCAGGACTCTGGCAGTGAGGAACGTGGACAGACGTGGACATGAGGAGTAGTTGTTATGCAGCAGGCCTGTAGGTGTGTACAGAATGTCCTTTATGCAGTGTCTGCAGTAGAAAGACTGGGTGGGAGACCCAGCATTAGAAAGGGCTTGTTGGCAAGAAAAGCGGGTATTATTGATGAGGAGCTCTGAGGGTCACAGTTAGATGGCTGGCATCTCCACATGGGAGGTGGGCAGTTGGGCCTTCTCTATGACAGGGGGCTTCAGTGTGGCAGGGAGCTCCACCCAATGAGAGAAGGCCCCCCGCTGTTCACCCTTTCCACTCAGCTCACCTCTATGGAAAACTCATTTTCTGATAAACTATGCAAGTACCTCTCTGGGATGAGGGCCATGAGCGGTGCCTCACAGTAAGAGCTGGAAGGAAAGGAAACAAACACTCACAGAAAAGGGAAGTCGAGGAAGAGATCTGTGGGCAGTTGGGGCTGACATAGGTATTTTTCTGCCCAGCTTTTTAATTCTTTGTTATTTTTTTCTTGTGTCCTTGAAAAGAAACTAACTGCCACTAGATGGCACACCGATCCCAGCACTGTTCTGACTGTATAAATTATTTTTAAGATTCTTTTCAAAAGATAGGTCACTGATGTGTTGCTTTTAAAAATAAAAATATGACTTGTAGCCTATTTTAGTGTTTCATTTTAGAAAGGAATAAAGGATGAAAAATCAAAATGCAAAATCTATATATTTTGTCGGCTTAGTTTGTGCTATTGAGAAAGGCCAATTGTTGAGGTGCACAATGGTAGTGAATCTTTTAAAGGAGAGAATAATCGTCCCCAAAGCAATGTCTATCTTCTTCTTTTTTACTTCTTAACCACTACTTGAAATTTTATTTCTTAGAAATTTTTAGAATTGTGTTTCTTACAGAATATTATGTTGCTTTTAAACAAATGTGTCTGATTATTGCTTTGCATTTGCATTTTAATTGTGTGGATGTGTATGTGGGTTGCATTAGTTTGGTGCAAAAGTAGTTGCGCTTTTTGCAATTATTTTTAACCTTTGAAACCGCAATTACTTTTGCACCAACCTAATATGTTGACATGAGTGCAGTCAAAAGCATGGGGTGGGCCAGTCATTGATTGGGAGGAGCAGAAGAAGCCCAGAGAGGGGGTGCCGCACTTGGCACAGCCCCTCCCACCCTAACCAAAAAGAAAAAATGGGACCAGGCCTTGTCAGGCAGTGGTTATCACCCTCCCGTGCCATCGACAACATGGCTTGTTTAGACAATTGCTTCCCATAGGAGCGGCCATGAGAAGGTGCAACAAAGCAGTCTCTGCTTACCCTTTGTTCGGAAACAGCATTCAGTGATAATAGTTCCATAGCTTTGTTTATAAACTGTGACACTACAGCCTTTAGCTTTTACCTCTGAAGACCGCTCAAGAAAGGGAATTCAT
Organism: Rhinolophus sinicus; assembly: GCF_036562045.2. Taxonomy (NCBI): domain Eukaryota; kingdom Metazoa; phylum Chordata; class Mammalia; order Chiroptera; family Rhinolophidae; genus Rhinolophus; species Rhinolophus sinicus. Next base: position 40,679,405 of record NC_133760.1, on the reverse strand, counting down.
AACAGATGTGTGTTGACTTGATGTAATCATTTGCTGTGAAGGGAATAAACAAAGTCCATTAAAGTCCTTCCCAACATTTGTTGTCTGGTTCCCCTTTGATGCCCAGAAGCAGGCGTGATGTGGTGACAAGCTGCCTGCCCCTGTGTATGTGGACACAGAGTCCTAGCTTTATGTGCTCTGGTTCATTGAGGCCATTGCAATGGTAGGCAAGTGACCAAGGCCTCGCCCACCCCAGCCCCACACCAGTTATCAATATGGTAGGTGTTTGGGGGCCGGCCCGGTGGCTCAGGCGGTTGGAGCTCCATGCTCCTAACTCTGAAGGCTGCCGGTTCGATTCCCACATGGGCCAGTGGGCTCTCAACCACAAGGTTGCCAGTTCAATTCCTCGAGTCCCACAAGGGATGGTGAGCTCCGCCCCCTGCAACTAAGATTGAACACAGCACCTTGAGCTGAGCTGCCTCCTGGATCGCTCAGTTGGTTGGAGCGCGGGCTTTCAACCACAAGGTTGCCAGTTCGATTCCTCAACTCCTGCAAGGGATGGTGGGCTGTGCCCCCTGCAACTAGCAATGGCAACTGGACCTGGAGCTGAGCTGCGCCCTCCACAACTAAGGCTGAAAGGACAACAACTTGACTTGGAAAAAAGTCCTGGAAGTACACATTGTTCCCCAATAAAGTCTTGTTCCCCTTCCCCAATAAAATCTTTTAAAAAAAATTATATGGTAGGTGTTTGGAACAGTCTTCATGCTGTGTCGTCAGAGCTGCCTGGGAGCTGCCTCAGGGACTGCCCTGGAGGAGTCTACTCGAGAACTGTTTCCTGGGCTGCTGGCCATGGTCCATGCCCATCCCATTGCACACCCAGGTGGAGGTGTGGGACAATCCTGGGCTAATACAGAGGAGATCTGTCTGGGGAATCTAAGGAGATTAGTAATACGTACATTTATACCCCCAGTCCTATCCAGCCCCCCCCCCCCGTTATTTTTAAAGAACTAGCAGCCTCATAGCTGGGACTGTTTGAACAAAATACACTATAATGTCACAGTTGTTAAAACATATTAAGTGATCACAAATTAATTACTTAACCATGACACCAAGTTTTCAAGAAAACTGTCAAATATTGTTTTTATCATGTCATTTTAAAAGCTTCCGCTTAATTTGACTTTGTATTATAGTCCCTTGGGAAAAAAAGAGTAAAAACACAATTCTGGAAAAATAGGTCATTTTAGACATGTACAAAGTGTGATCGAAAAATACGGTGAATGTTTAAATTTAAAAAATTTATTACAGTAAAAGACACATTGCCATTAATCCTCCTCAAAATACTCCCCCTCACTTCAAACACACTTATCCCATCGTTCTTGCCACTTTCTGTAGCAGTTCTGGAAGTCCTCTTTCGTGAGTGTCTTTACTTCATCCTCCATCATGACAACACTCCGTGTCACACGTTGCTTTTGGTATGGCAGTTTCTGTCAAATAAAAACATTAGAGCGTGTCCTCGTCCACTGTATTCACTGGATTTGGCACCATGCAACTTCTGGCTCTTCCCCAAAGTCAAAATGATTCAGGACATGGAGGCAGCCACGACAGCGCAACGAAAGACACTCATGAAAGAGGACTTCCAGAACTGCTTCGGAAAGTGGTGTGAACAATGGGATGGGTGTGTTCGAAGCAAGGGGGAGTATTTTCAGGGGGAATAATGGCAATATGTCTTTTATTATAATAAATTTTTAAAAATGGAAACATTCACCGTATTTTTTGATCCCGCCTCCTACAAAGCCAACAGTAATAGTGTGCTTGACATGCAGTTACCTTGCAGACAGAGTGTAGGTGGGTCCATGTGCAGGCTGACTTGAATCCTTTCCTATTAGAACGAGGACTTTGATCTCTACCTAGTTGGTGGATCATCTTCCTTGCCCCCCCCCCACCCCCACCCCCGATGCCCTAAGCTGTGGAAAAGAAGCTTCACCCATGAGTGAAGGGAAGGTGTCAGCATGGAGGCAGGCACGGAAGCCCACTCTGTCTGTCTGCAGCTGTGGCCGTCTGTCAGGACTGCAGGACAGTGCCCATCTCCCTCCTCCCTGAGACCTCAGCTGGAGCAATGAGGACAATGAATAGAAACAAGGAGGTCACCCTGGGCATGTCTTTAATGTCACCAACAGATTTAAATCTAATTGATTCTAATAATGGAGCTACGTGTACTGAACCTTGGGCCAAGCATTTGATTAGATTGTCTCATTTACTAGTCACTTTACATGTGAGTAAGGTTTAGAGTTTGGGTGTCTTGGCTAAAATCATGCTATTAGAAAATGGGGCCCACGATTTGAAAACTAGGTCTCTCATTGTGCTGTTGTATAGTTGCGTTTTACAGGTATTTATTTAACGCTGTGCCTATTAAACCAGACCATGTCTCCTCTTCACCCTACCTCTGTTATAAAAGTAGCAGATGTCATCGGGTCTGAAATAGGAAGTGCACATGGCAAAAGCCCAGCAGAAATGTGTAAATAAATGATTTTTCGGGTATTTCAGCCATTGACAAGTGAAAAACACCCAGACAAGTGGATGGAGATGGCTTCCTCGAGGTTAGGAAGAAATTGAAGAATTCATTAAAAGCAACAGAGAAATACCGACTAAGGAACAATTAGTCTGGCTGATGGTCACAGCTGTATCTGTAATATGGCCATTTAGGAATTTGAAGGGCAGTTCCGACTGTTCACATTTTATACATTTACAGGACGTGAGACTTTACTCCATGGGGATTTTACCTTCTGTCGGTCATCATGTGTTCCCAAAATGAAAGAAACTGGGAAACGTGTAAAAGCCATCTGTTTTGATATTTTCTGGTTGAGAGTTTTGTGAGGGTTGAGGTGGGCAGGTTAGCAGATATCCTTGCAGTTAGTTTTTATCTTACAATGTACTTCTGATGATTTGAAGGTTCATTTGAACCTGAGTTGTGTCATTTCTCCCCCCTTTCTTAGGGCTTCCTGAAGAATGAGAAGGACAATGCCTTGCTGTCTGCCATTGAAGAGTCCCGGAAGAGGGTAAGAAACGAACCTAAATATAGACGTACAACTGTTGTGAGGGTGGCATTGTGTACAAGGAGCACAGGTTCTGGAAGCTGGAGCCTGTCCAAGGCCCAACTCTCCTACTTAGACAGTGTATTCACCTGAGGGAATTCTACAGAAACCGTTTTGGAGGAAAATGCCATGCTGGTAACTCCACATGTGTTTAGTGACTGAAATGCATCTGAAACACTGGGCTGGTCAATTAATTATTCAATTAATCTTAAGATGGAAGGACCAGACAATTCTTTAGTTTTGTTGTTGTAGCAAAAGGTAGTATTTTGGTTTCTACTGAATCAGCAGTTCAGAAAAACAATTATGATCATTGATAATTTTCCTCATTTTTTTTCCTTTTATCATCTAATTTGACTTTCTGTGCCACCTTTTATTTTTATTATTTTTTTAAATTAAAGTGTAGTTGACATATTGGTTTCAGGTGTACAACATAGTGATTCAGCATTTATATTCCTTGTAATATGATCACCACAATAAATCTGGTAACCATCTGTCACCATACAAAGTTATTGTGATAATATCGACAATTTCCCTATGCTGTACATTACATCCCTGTGACTTTTTTTTAAATAACTGGAGATTTGTACTTTGTTCTCTGTATCTATGAGTCTGTTTCTGTTTTGTCTTTATTTGTTCATTTGTTTTCTTAGATTCCACATGTAAGTAAGATCATATGGTATTTGTCTTTCTCTGACTTATTTCTAGGTCCATCCATGTTGTTGCAAATGGCAAGATTTCATTCTTTGTGCTGACTTTTATATTAATAATTTCTCCAAACTCTTGAAAAAACAAAACAAACTAGCTTGGCCCTTGGAAGGGCGATAAATAAGTCAGCCAGAGCAGCCATTATATGTGCAGCAAAGTTTTGCACCAAGTATTCCCTCAAGATACTCAAAGGTCACTTACTTACTAACACGTGAGTTACCTCCATGTGTGTCTGACAAGGATTAAAAGATCAAAACCTTTCCAGAACATCCCATTATGGAGTAAGAGATTTTCAGGCCACAGGATCTTTCGGGGAGAAAGGAAGAAGGTTAGTGATCATGTGGAGTTGGTTCTAAAAATGCGGCTTTTCCCAGGAAGAAAGCTGGAGGGTTCACGCTAATCTGCCAACAGCAGCTGCCTCTGCAAAGGCCAGTAGGGGTGAAGGGAGACCTTTGTTCTTCTGTTTATTTGTATAATCCATATAGCAAGTGAAATACATTTCTGTATTTATTAAAAAATAATAATGTAAAAAAATTGCTTCTCAGTGTGCTTCATTAAAATATTCTGTGCAGGTAGAAATGTCTCAGTAGGGCTGATGTGAGTGAGATAGGACAGCATGGGGGCTTTCCAGCTCTCACTTATAAGAAAATGTTCCAAAGGCATTATTGAAATGACTGATAGGCTTAATTATCAGAGTAAAAATCCCTGAAATTGCATTAATTATATTTTTGGCAATACCGTGTTTCCCTGAAAAGAAGACCTAGCCTGACAATCAGCTCTAATGCGTCTTTTGGAGCAAAGGTTAATATAAGACCCGGTCTTATATTCTGTTATATATTCTGTTATATAAGGTCTTATATTCTGTTATGTAAGACCAGGTCTTATAATAAAATAAGGCCGAGATATTATATATTATATTATATTATACCCGGTCTTATATCATAGTAAAATAAGGCTGGGTCTTATATTAATTTTTACTCCAAAAGACGCATTAGAGCTGATGGTCCAGCTAGGTCTTATTTTCGGGGAAATACCGAAATCTTATTTTCTGGAAATAGAGAAATTCACTTGATTCCGATTTGAACTTTTTTTTTTTTTTTTTAGAGATTTTTGTTTTTTGGTTCATGCTTTGAGTGAGCTCCCAACTTTGATTCTCACGCTGTAAGGGACCGGTGAAATTAAATTAGGACTGTGGAATGCCACTGAGCCTTCTTAATCCATTTACCCTGCAGAATGTGTTTCTGGAATTGGCAGTCTCTGAACATTGTGCCATACTGAGACTAAATGTGCAGCCAGCCAAAACATTTCAGTGACATACCACAGTGCAAAATGTGTGCATATGTGTTTGAGGGAGATGTTCCGATGTGGGGAGCCCGTCGGGGGGTGGGGAGACCCTTCACCTGACGGGACACTGGGAGACTGCCGCTGAGCAAGAGCCATTTTCAAACAAAAGGTGAGCAGCTTCCTGGCATTTCGGTGGTAATTTCATGTTTGAATAACTTGCCAATGTCCTGCTGAAATGCCAAGAAAACAAGCTACAAAACCACAAATGTGTCCTATCTTTTCCCATGTGGTGCATCCTCGCAAAAACAGAACAACATTATCAGAACATATGTAGAGCTTCTAAAAGCCAGCAACAGCTCAGTAATAAGCCGGTGTGAAGTCAAAGCATATTGCCCTCTTCCCTTTGTGAAAAAGGGGTTTGAGTGCCCCCCACCTGTTCTCAAGTCAGTTGCCCAGGTCTCTCCCTCCCTTCCTTTCTTAACTCTGTTCAAAGAGACATATATCCATCCACACGTAGTTTGAAAGATTCCAGTTTAATTTATAATTGTTTCTCCACTGCTCTGTCATTTTCTGTGGTTTGTCTTGTCGTCCTTTTAACTTAGACCCACACACCCTTCTAGGTTACCCCTTTGCTCTTCCCGTGGGTTTCTTTCCTTCTGGTTCCTTCTATTCCCTATCTCCCACCTTTCCTCAGACCCTCACTGTCCTCTTCTTCTCTTAGTTTTTAGTTTAGTAGCTCTGTTGATTCTCTCATTAGCTCCTCTAGTTGACATTCTTCTTTGCACCTAATCCATCTGGTGGTTCAGATGTGGGTCTAAATGAAATAGCCTGGAATGAGGCAGATGGGTGGCTGATCATGCTGATTAGCCCCCAGATTGGATGTTCCATTATCTAATGTAATTAAGATAAGGTGGGGGTGGCACGGTCATGGGGAGCGAATTTTAATGTTGGGCCATTTATTTTCCTTTGAAGCTCCTTATCGCGCTAATGATGAATGGAACCACAATGCCATTCATTCAGGTTGTGGGGCTGTTTCTAAATGAGTAGCTGGCATACTTCTCAGATATGTCTGAGGATTTGAGCCCAGAAAGCTGCCAGTTTTTAGAGCACTTCCTGTGTTTGCGAAGCAGGAGTCCTTGGCACACATGTGGGCATCGTGATTAACAGGGCATGGTTAATTCCCACTATTGTCGCTCTGACCCTTACATGATGCTGGAAATCTGCCCCACTATCCTCAACTTTGTCTTTGGGTGGCAGATTGTCTGTTTTCTTCAATTGTATTTACTACTCTGCCATTCTTTATCAGCCAGAGGACTTGTCCTTAAGAAAAACTCTTGTGATACTGGTGTCCTTGGTCAGGGCCATAGATAGCTTAGTGCCTCGTTTCCTCTTGCAAGCCCGGAAAGCTGTACAGTATGCCAGCCTTCCCGCACCTCCTTATTTCTACCCACCCTGGTCCTTGTGCCATGTGGCCCTCCATTTTCCTTTGCTGGGAGAATCTCAGTGCTGAGGAGGTGGTTGATTTGAGCATTAAATAGGAAGAGTTTTAGAAGAAGTTGCGGTTGGTAGTGCACTATTTCTGGATACCTTCCAGGAAAACTACCCACCCCCCACCACCCTTTCTGTTCTAACATACTTCTCTCTATTCAAAATGCATAGCTTTCCTGTTAAAAGTCACTAATGTAACAAGGGAAAATTATTTTTCTCTGGGTACTTTTTCAGTACGGCCCAACTGACTGGAATGGTCCATTCTGCCTGACTCTCAGTAAGAGGAAAAGTAGGTGGAATACTAGTTTTTAAAGTTTGTGATTGTCATTTTTCTGTGTATCTTTAGAATACATATTAGAAAAGGGATCCATTGATAGATAGACCAAAATCAAACTTGTAAGGTGTGCCAACCTTCTTCCTAATCATTTTTGTGGATGTCTGGTGTCTGCCTTTTTCACATTTTAATAAATATTGGTCCATAGTCAAACATCTCATTTGTAAGAAGAGTATATGTGATTTTTCAGAGCTTTCCCAAAGCTCATGTATATGGTTATTAGCAGTATAAGTTATCTGCATTGCCAAAAATAAAGCAGGAATTACTAATATTCATTCCCTTGGTACTGCCTAATTAGATGCCAATCTGATTGTAATCAGACTGTAAATGAAATGGCTTTCTGAAAAGTGGGCTTAAGCTGACAGGAACCTGGCCTGCCAATTAAAAAATAATAGACCAAGAATGGTCATGTTTCAGTATATCTCTTTAAGTTGCTTTAATTCCCTCCTCAGAGGTTTTATTTTGTCCTCTTTCTCCTTCCCCTCCCCTCCCTTTTTCTTAGTCTTTTTTCCTTTTCCTTCTGAGTGCCTTTGTTTTGGTAACGACTGCAGTGTCACAGCAGACAGGAGTGAGATTTGCCAGACATTTCAGTAATGACTGAGTAGATGGGTAGGAAACCTAAGCACAGAAGGCTCCATTTTTCTTTTACTAGTTTGCTTCCTCTTATGAAAATATTACTGTTTCTTAAAAAAATAAAGACACTGGGAGAATCTTTTGGATTTTTTTAATCTCAGATGCTTTTTAAATCTTAAGATAGCATTGATTTTATAATCCATTATTTTATGTACTAAGTACTATGTAATGTGTACTAAGTACAATTGTAATATGTTTCCTAATTTCAGAGGTTTAAAAATTTTATTTGGCTTAATAAGCACGTGAAAAGATGTTCAACATCGCTAATCATTAGGGACATGCAATTCAAAACTATGAGATACCACCTCATACCCATAGGATTTCTACTGTCAAAAAACCAGAAGATAGTGTTGGCAAGGATGTAGAGAAATTGGAACCTTCGTGAGCTATTGATGGGATTGTGAAATGGTGCAGCCTCGATGGAAACCAATCCTCACAAAAGTAAACAGAATTACCACGTGATCCAGGAGTTCCATTTCTGGGTATATACACCGAAGAATTGAAAGCAGGAACTTGAAGAGATATTTGCACACGCATGTTCATAGCAGCATTATTCATAATAACCAAAAGGTAGAAGCAACTTAAGAGTCCATGAATAGATACATGTATAAATAAAATACGGTGTATACATACAATGGAATATTATTCAGACTGAAAAGGGGAAGGAAATTCTGACATCTGCTACAACACGGATGAACCTTGAAGACATTATGCTAAGTAAAATAAGCCAGACACAAAAAGACAAATATTGTATGATTCCACTTACATAAGGTAGCTAGAAGTAGTTAAAGTTACAGAGACAGAAAGTAGAATGGTGGTTGTCAGGGGCTCGGAGGGAGGAGGAAATGGAGCGTTATCGCCTAAAGGGGACAGAATTTCAGTTTTGCAAGATGAAGAGTTCTGGAGAGGGATGGTGGTGATGGTTGCACCACACTGAATGTACTTCATGCCACTGAGCTGAACACTTGAAAATGGTTAAGATGGTAAATATGTGTATTTTAGCACAAAAACTTTTTCTTAATATGTTAAACTTGATGATATGATATGTTGTGAACAGTTATCAGTAAACTTTTTAAGGATAATTTTTAAAGTAGATTGCTTTTGCTCTACTTATGGAAAGACGGTAGATAGGGGGGCTTTGCATTTCTGTTGCACTTTAAAGGAAATGTGTTCTTTGTGTTTTCATCTGGGTTGTCTCTCTCTGCTCGTCTCGGACAGACCTTTGGTATGGCTGAAGAGTACCATCGAGAGTCAATGCTGGTCGAGTGGGAGCAAGTGAAACAGCGAATTCTCCACACACTGCTGGCCTCAGGAGAGGATGCCCTTGACTTTACTCAAGAAAGTGAGGTCGGTTGAGTTCCGAAGATAAACCACTGTTAATAAAATCTGAGGTCAAAGAACACCTGTCTGCTTGACCACTGGCAGTCCTGGCACAGATGACCACTATCTCCCCCCCGAAACACTTTCTTCACTTGGCTTCTAGGATGCCAACGTTTGCCTGGATTTCCTCTAACATGTCTGGCTGCTTCCGCTCAGCCTTCTTTGCTGAATTTTCCTCCGACTCCTTCACCTCTAGGTGTGTGAGTGTCCCAAGGCTCAATCCTTGGCATGTTCTTGTTCCTCCATCAGTCACTGCTCTGTTGATCTGGTCTGGGCTGGTGGCTTTCAATACCATTTATATGCTGAAGACTCGCACTTACGTCGCAGCCGCAAACCCCAGACTCATTTGTCTGGTGGCCTTGGCTGTACTTACATGTGTCACAGCCACCTCGAGCTAAACATGTCCAGAATTGAGTCATGATAGCAACTGCCCCCCATCTCCCTCTCGGCGCCAGCTTCTCTTCTCACAGAGTTTATCAGCTTTATAAATGGCAACTCCAGTTTTTCACTTGCTCAGATCAAAACCCTCAGATTCATTTTTGTCCCCTCCTTCCCCCACCTAGTCTCTCGCACATGTTGGTAAGTGCAGTTAACCCTGCTCTCAAAATATACCCAGAATCCAACCCATCTGACCACCTCCGCTGTTAGCACTTGGTCCAAACCACCATCGGCTCTTGTTCAGATTACTGAACTAGCCAAACTGGTTGTTTTAGTTATCTGTTGCTCTGTAACAAAGTATTCCAGACCGTAGTGGCTGAAACGAGCATTCAACTTAGCTGGGTGTTTCTGATTCGGGGTCTCTTGAGGCTGCCTCTCGGGGCTCGACTCAGGACAGACAGCCACTCGCAAGCCCACTCATGTGATTCTGCTTAGGGACACAGTTCCTTGTTATGTGAGTCTCTTGAGTTGTGCTGCTCACAGCGTAGCTTTCTTCCCCTAGAACAAGAGTGAGGGATCCGAGGGATAGCTAAAGCGCCCCCATGATAGAACCCAGTCTTTCTCTAACTTAGTCTTGAAAGTAACACCCTACCCCCTCTGCCCAAAGTAAGTTGCTAAATCAGCCTGTACTCACCGGGAGAGACTTACCCAAGGGCGTGACTCCTGGAGGTGGAGATCGCTGGGGCCGTCTTAGAGGTTATTGACCACACTGGTCCCCTTTTGCCCTTGTACAATCTCTTAACACAGCAGCCAGAGTGACGCTATTAAAACAGGTTGGAGCATGTTGCTCCTCTGCTCAGGACCCTCCAGAGGCACCGCTCACAGAGAGCAAGCCGCGGTCTTCACCACGACCTGAGTCCCTGCCGGGCGTGGTCTTGTTACCCCTCCAAGCTCATCTTGTACTGCTCTCCTCATTGCTCCTGTTGCTACAGACGCGTGAGCTCCTGACAGTTTCCTTGAACAAACCTGGCAGGCTTGCTGCTGCCTCAGGTCCTCTGTGCTTCATGTTGCTTCTGCCTAGAATGTTCTTCCCCTGAATAACTCTGTGGCTGTCTCCCTCACTTCCTTCAAATGTTAATCCAGTGCCATCTCCGTGAGGCCTTCCGAGGGCTTGATACCTGAAATCCAAACCAACCTCTCCATTCAGCACTGCCTGTATCCCCTTTTCTAGCTGTATTCTTATTAGCATTCCCTTCTCCCTACCATTGTATATGTTTTCTGTTTTTGTATTGCTTGTTGTCTGTGTCTCACATTAGAATATATTGATTGGTGGGGTGACCGGTTAGCTCAGCTGGTTAGAGCGTGGTGCTAACACCAAGGTTGCCGGTTCGATCCCCACATGGGCCACTGTGAGCTGTGCCGTCCTTTAAAAAAAAGAAAAAGAATATATTGATTGGTGGTAGTGCTAAGTTGAGGGTTTTCTCCTCTTGAGAATTAATTTTTTAAAAAGGCAAGGTATTTATAATTCAAGAATTAAAGTCCCCAGTCCCCGAAAGCCCATTCGTTCCCTTCCCCTTTTGCCTCCCCCAGAAGCAATCACTATTTTTACTTTCTTGTGTATATTTCCAGTGTTTCTTTATATGAATACAAGTACAGGAGACTATATATTCTTATCCCCCCCTCCTGCTTACATAAAAGTTAGCTCACTGTATGCTTTGTTCTGTATCTTTCTTTTTTCCCTTGACTTATCCTGGAGATCTTTCCTGAGAGGGATGTTGAGGCTGTACCTTGGGACCAGCAGAAAAAAGTGTCTTGCCTGATTAGTGATGTCTGTCCCCATGCCAGGGGTGCTATGGCTTGATTAGTGATGTCTGTCCCCATGCCAGGGGTGCTATGGCTTGATTAGTGATATCTGCCCTGTGCCAGGGCTGCTGCGGCTTGCCACACATTTACCACTCTGGTGTTGGGGAGAGAACAACCTGGGTTCAAATTCTAGCTTCATCACTGACTGGTTCTGAGACCTTGTCCACATTATTTAACCCTGTAGACCTTCAGTGTCCTCACTGTGAAGTGGATTATTGGGAAGATTAGTGATAATGTAAAGCATCTGATCCATCATGGCCATCTCTTACTACCATGTTTCCCTGAAAATAAGACCTACCCGGAAAATAAGCCCTAGCATGATTTTTCAGGATGACGTCCCCTGAACATAAGCCCTAATGCGTCTTTTGGAGCAAAACTTAGTGTAAGACCTGGTCTTATTTTCGGGGAAACATGGTATTGTTAGAAAGCAGTTTCAAATAATTTGGAGGTGCAGATTAAAAAATAACAATGTTAGACATTTCAAATACTGTTACCAATGCTTCCTGATAAGTCTTTTTCCTAGAAGTTGTTTCATGGCTAGCTAGCATTCTTTTCTCAAGAGAGCTAGGACAACGGAAGCTCAGAGAGACATGTAAAGTGCTGGTAAGAGCTAGGACTGCTTCTAGACCATTATTCTGTTGACGTCTGGGTCAAGGGTAGGTAGCTTGGAAGTTTGTCATGCCTGTGGGTTGACTTCACACATCCCATATCTACAAATTCACTCCTAATTTAAAAACTGGTTTTTCTATTAAATTAGCCCCAAAATAAGTAGATGCTGAAGTCATTTGTCTTCGGGAATTACTCCTTAAGGCCCCTGTTCCACATTTTTTAGACTCAAAGACTTCAAAGACTCAGATCAGAGTCTTTGGGAAAGAACTAATGGATGAAACCCTAGGCCAGCCTAATGTTTCTTTCTCAATTTCTTGTGAGTCTCGGCAGATAAATAGAACAGCTCATGATCTTATAAACTTCGTTTTTTAAAATGGTGTTAATAGGCTGTGGTCTGTATTGGGATTTAGAAGTAATTATAAGCTGCTAATGAGATGTTCTTTCTTGATTGTTCTTCTCTTAAAAATAGACTAGTCTACTTAGTAGATTCTTCTTCCTTGACCTCGAGTCCCCTTGGAAGGGAGTTACTGACACTTTTGCTGTTCTCTGTTGTGACATCTGGCAGAGTGGGTAGCTTTGCTATTAAAGATGGCAACTGAGGCAGATGGTTCTCCCTTCAGGTTATCCAGGGAATTACCATTTTCTGGACTGTTTCTTGTAGGTTTTGATGTTTGTTACTATTGTTTTGAGCTTTTTCCCTAAAGTATAACGTGTATACAGAAAAGTGCCCACATCGTAAGTATACAATTCAATGAATTATCCCCAAATGGAACACACCCAGAGAGAGAAACAGAACATCAGCAGCGCCCCCTGGTGTGCCTTTCCGGTCACTACCCCCTCACCACCTCCAGCAAGGGGAACCCCTGTTGTGACTTCTAACATCATAGATGAATTTTGCCTGTTTTTGAACTTTGTGTAAATGGAGTCATACAGTATGTACCCTTGTTTCTTCGTCAAATTCTGTATGTATAGCGTTGCATGTAGTTGAGGGCCATTCATTCTGATGGCTGGACAGTATAACCAAGCTGTTTTTCCATTCTGGTTTTAATGGCCATTTGGATAGTTTCCAGTGCTTGGCTTTTATAAATAGTGCTGTTGTGAATATTCTTGTATGTGTCTTTTGGTGAACATCTGTTAGGTATACCTGAGCGGGGACTTGCTGGGTCAGAGGACATGTATATGTTCAGCTTTAGTAGGTTCTGCCAAATCTGTTTCCAGAAAGGTTGTATCGATGTACCCGCCCACCTCCAGGATATGGGAATTCCATTTGTTCCACATCCTTGCCACACTTGGTATTTTTTGTCATTTTTAATTTAACCGTTCTGATGGATGTATGGAACGATGTGTTTTTACAGGCTTTTCCATAAAATTTTCTTCAAAATGATGGAAAGATGATATTGTCTCCACGTGAGCAGGCACTTTCTCTACCTTCTTTCCAGGAAACCGCATAGTGTGAAGGCCAGAGACGGCTTTGGAATTCACAGGCCTAGGTCCCCGGGCCTGGGTTTCCTCACTGTAAAAGGTCTCTTAGAAGAACTGTTGCGAGGACTGTAGAATGTGTAAAGTGCCCAGCTCCGTGGTGGCACAGACAGCACATTCAGCATGTCTTAGCAGTATTTATGGTGAGCTACACACCAAATATTGTCATTTTCTTAAGCATCTGTCCCTTTGTAAGTATTTGTTGTTAGGACTAAGGTTGTTGGAATCCAAAGAGTCATTAGTTAGGGAGGAGGCTTCCAGTCATTTTGAACTGAACTTCCATTTGAAGGAGAATGTCCAAATTCGGATAATTTAATATAAAGACAGGCTGGAGCCTGTTTTGTGTGTGTGTGTGTGTGTGTGTGTGTGTGTGTTTAAAGCAAAAATGAACTAGCTTATGGTGGTTCCTGAAACATTTTTCCCCCAAGCCTACTGGTAATAGAAAAGCAGCGACACATTGGTAATATCTGTTCCTGACAAGTTTTAATAAAGGAAACAATGCTTCAGTAGCATAAATTCAATTTGGGAAATTAATTTCCTTAGGATATCATTGAAGAAAGAGGTATAATTTTTAAAGGAAGGAAGGAGTTGAAAGTTTGCTAATAACTTCTCAAGTTGTGGGCTGAATAAAAATGATGTGCTTTAAAGCAAGAAAGAGACTCTTGGCTAAGAAGCTGCATGCTTTCATCTCCGCATCTGGTCAGTGTGAGGAAGCCCAGTGGCCGTGCTCGCGTGACAGCACGTGGGGTTTGAGCAGTGTTGGGAATGGTTGATACATATCTTCATCAACTTTTAAAACAGCATTGAAAAGTTATCCAACCTCAATGTAGTCTCGTGCCTGTGTTGGTATTAGACATAGTCAGTGGATGGTCCTTTGACGTATTGTCTGGAAAATCACTTAGCCTGTCTCTCGAGCCTGTAGCTTGCGAGGCCAAGTTGTAGCTTACTAATTATAGATAATGATGGCAACTGCATTGAACATAGTCTCTGCATTTGCTAACTGACTTAATAACATATTTCATCAATTCCCAGTCACATATCTTTTCTACATTTCAACGTTTCTGAAATCAGGATATGTCTTAAATTCAGTGGTGTGTCGTTGTTTAATTGACAGCGTTTTTTGTTCCTACATAAAAAACAATTTGTCTTGCAATAGGTGGTGTATTACATTTAATGGAAGACACTAAAATATAGACCGACAGTTTGAATTTGAAAACCCCAGACTCGATGATTCCATACGGATGTGTTTATTTTACGGCTCCCTGGTAGTTTCCTAGGGGGTAAATTTTGTTTCACTTACTGGAGTTTGAGTTGGATTTCAAGGATAGAAAGTGCTCTGCTGGTCTTTCAAAAAAGTTTAAAAACCCCAACTCAGCAGGTCCTTCATTTTAACATCTTGATGTGTCCTCCAGAAGCACTTCCTTGCACAGTGTTCTGATGGGGGCGGTGTATAGACCCACTTAGGAAAACTCTCACTCTCCTCCATGCCCACCCAAACATAACTGTGACAGTGGTGCATCCTGTCCTTCCAGCTCCGTCTTAGGTCCTTATGGGCACACTTAGACATACATGTCCATCTGATCAGTTTAGTGTAAGTTAGTCCATGTAGGTGTCTGTCGTTCCCTAGTGGCTGTAATAGGTTTCATTGTATAAGTGGCCCAAGTTTACTTTTCATTTCATCCATGAGTAACAAGCCTCCAGGAAAGTGAGATGTCATTGCCCGAGGTCACACAGTTGGGTTGCATTTAGAACCTGGGTCTTCTGGTCCCAACTTGGTGTTGTTTTCTAGTAGTACTGGGTTTCTGTGTCCAGACTTTGTAGCCAACTATTGTACATTAATCACGTTGGTTCCATTTTTGCTTACATAAAGCCAAAACATTCCACTTGGAAGTGCAAAACTCCTTTTCTTCTATAGTCTCGTCATGTTTTCTTTTCACTGTGTGCTTATCTTGCTAGGTGTGCTAGTTCCCCTCTTTTCTCCCTGACTAGAATGTGTCTTCCCTGGGGAACGAGTTTTATTCATCCATGGATATGCCTTGTACAAAAGTCAGTTCGCGATTCCCTCCTGCCACTCTCCAACCACATCCTGCCTGTTGTGAAATGCTCTCTTGGAATGACTGTTTGGGGAACACAGTGTACTCTGAGAAAACCCTTCTCGTGGCTGTGCTCCCAGAGGTGGCTGTCTCTCCACCTATCGCCAGTCTCCTGCGTGAGCCCCTTGTTGTCTTTTGTGGCCAGGCCTCTCACCTCCCCTGCCTTTCTGATCTCCCCACTAGGGTTCAGTCTGGCCCCAGTGCAGAGAAGCCCCGAGGTTTGAGGAGTTTGAAATGTTATTCCCACACAGCACACTGGTGTCTACTTTCCCAGCCCTCAAGCAGCGCCTGGCTTTGAAATCGTGATGAACGTTTGCTGGTTCCTGTGCTCTGGAATGTGCACGTACACATCCTGTTGATGGATCATTGACCTTATGTGTGGTGAAGTAGAGGCTTGGCCAAGGGCAAATGAAGGAAAGGTACTTTTGAAAACAAGAGCATTAAGCAAAATTAATTTAAATGGAAATTTGAAACCTGAAAACCAACTACTTTTTAAATGGATAGTTTTAAAAATTAGGGTTTTAGTACTGGAAAATATTTCTCAAGGCTGTTTGTGTATACTTAGCTGAAACAACTGTGCCCTTGCAGAAATGTTTTAGTGCTGTTGCCCTTTTCATCCCCCATTTATATTTATTGTCCCTAGTTATGTTACTGGAATTAACAAGCTTAGTGCTCTGTTCTTTAGAAAGACTTTGGGACCATCAGCTTTCAGATGGTTAGTTCTGTTCCAGAAAAGTGGCTGTCTTATAGAATAACCCTCAACCCTGTGTTACTGGGAGGGCTCAGAGTCAGTCCAGATGCAGAAAATGAGCCGGAGGGAGTTCTGTTCATACAAGGAGTGTGTGTTCATTGTCAAAAAATGAGAGGAGAATTTCCAGCCAGCACAAAGTAAACTATATTAGGTTCTGTTTCTCTCGTGTCCATATCTATCCATTGTCCAGTACCGGATTTATTCCTATCTTCATCGTGGTTGTGTATTTTTTGGTTAAAAAGTGATAACATCTTGCGTTTACCGGCCGGGTGTTGGGCACTGTGCTGAGCGCTTTCTACTTACTCCTCCCAACAGTGTTGTGAGATAAGTACCGTTCTTCTCCCCACTTAATCGTCACCACACACCTGTGAGATGGACCCCATCACTGCCCCTGTTTTACAGCTAGAGAAACGGGGGCTCAAAGGAAGCAGGAGACGCAATCAAGGTCACGCCGCTAGTGAGTGGTGGGGCCAGGATTCCTACCCACTGCCCTCTCTTGTTCTTGCATGGCTGTCCTTGGAATGTTGCCCTCGGCTGCCCTGGCAGGCAGGCAGTGTGATTCCGACTTTGGATTAAAACCATGGCTCCACTGCTTCCTATTGGAATGACCTTGGGCAAGTTACTTCCTGTGTGCTTTGCTGTCTTCATCTGTAAAACTGATATAATAAAAGTACATATCTCAGAGGGTTGTGGAGGTAATACACAGACATCAAGACAGTGCTTAGCATAAAGTAGGTGCTCAGTAAGTATAGCTGTTGTTATTGTAACCCGGTGGTTTTCAGGAAGTCAGTGTTTCCGAGAGAAATGACCATTGGGTATATATTTAATGCCATATGCCAGACTGACAGGTGGCAGAGGGTAGAGGTGAGAGGTAGGGGTTTAAAATGGCCATTGGTCAGCCAGCCAGTAGCGTCTACCATGGTCAGTAAAGTGTTTGAAGCTTTTTAATACCAGTGATTGCAGACAGAGCTGAGGAGGACCGCTCGAAATTGTCTGAGACAGTTCCCTTCATTCAACTGGTGGGAACCCGGAAGTTCTAAGAGACTGTGCCAGACCCCAAAGCCAGGGAGGAAATGGCCCTCCTGGAACCCGGGGGTCCTGACAATCCAGTTCATTCTCTAGAACCTGAGGGTTTATAACCCCCCTTTCTGCCTCCTGCCGTTCTCCGTCTCTTGCCTACTCCCAGGGCTTGCTCACACTAGTAGTCCTTTACGAGCTGTGGTAGTGCTAGGAAGTTTTGCTGCTATCTCCCATTGGTGTCCAGGAATCCTATTTTACACTGCTTTCTTTGGGATTTTAAAGAATAGAGCATTGGTTTTTTTGTTTTTTATTTTTATGAGAGAAGTTTAAAGAATTTGATCTCTGCTACAGCACAGTACAAACTAATGTATTGGAAATTTAAGAATATACCTATAGAATATACCTAATTTGGTTCCATATTTGTTTACAGTAAGAAATAAGCTTAGCTAAAGATTAACTCTAGTCTTTCTAAAAAGAGACTAGTAAACTTTTCCATACGGTTGTCCCTAACTCTCCCCGTTAGACAGTAAGCTCTTTGGGGACAGGCTCTATGGGTGACTTACTGTCATCCCTTTGGGGGTGAATGTGCACACAGCTATGCACATGGCAGGTGGGCACTTAGCGAATGTTTACTGAATGAATGAATGGCGGCCTGACTTAGACTCGCTTCACAGCTTCAGATGCAGAAAATTAATCAGCAGCTGTTGTCTTAGTGTGGACTCCAGACTAGAAATGTCTGAATCCTGGTACTCTGACCCTATAAACTCCATTCCCTCAGCTGTCTGATATGATTGATGGAAACAGGAGGCCCACACGTAAAGACCACAGCCTCACTGGTGTGAGGCCATGGAGAGGGACAGTGTGCTGGAGGGGGGCTTGGATTGAAACCGAATGTTGGGAAAATGTGCCTGTCTAGAAATGGTCATTGAGATACCCTTACAGTCTATCCAGCCTCTTGTTATTTTTGAGTTAATTGAGTCCCATTATCTCGGCGTCCTGAGTTCATGGTAAGAGAGTTGCTTTCTGTTGAAACTCCTAAAATCATCATTTTGAAGGAGTCTGGCTATGGCTAGGAAACAGACTCCTCACAGCTTTTAAAGAGAAACCTATTTTTATATGATTTTTTTTCTTTCCGTGACAGAATGCTGATCTTAACCAAGTCTCATTGTGTCTTTATCTACAGCCAAGTTACATCAGTGATGTGGGACCCCCTGGTCGAAGCTCTCTGGATAGCATTGAGATGGCCTATGCCCGGCAGGTGAGCGTGCTCTGGAGGAAGATCGAATCCAGGAAAATCCTGCATGAGCCCTCTGGGGAGTAAAAGAGAACAAAGCCTTCATGTGAAAGGCAAACCCTGAAAGCAAGTTGGGTTTTCATTCAGAGGGCTGGTTAATATTTTACCGTCTAGGTCACTGGAGAATTCCATCAAATTGGCTAATAGAATGACTCAGATTTGATTCAGGGAAATTGAAATCTGCCCTCTGCACTGACCAAGGCGTCTCATTTTGCATCTGGCAGTAATAGCCCAGGTACAGTAAAGCCTTGAGTAACTGCCCTGTTTAGCAAATGGAGTTTTGTATTAACTGAATTACCTTGTAGGCTGATGTTATTATCAGAAATGCTTCTTCACCCCTTGTTGTTGAGAGAAGTTTTCTAAATGTTTTTCTGCCTTGATAAGTATGGTGCGCTTACCACTGCCGAATGTTGTTGTCCTGGAGAAGCGCCTGAAATGTGGGGGAACCTGGTCCCAGCTGTGTATCGTGACCAGTCGTATGGGAGTAGATTGAGGAGCTTCCTGGTAAACACAGGGCCACACTGAGGACAGTAAATACCTGCAGGACAGTACATACCTGCAGGACAGAAACTGCCCTGAGGACAGTACATACCTGGCACTGCCTTAGAAGAAAGCAGTGTTGGCCACCTGTGTGTTTATTCTAATTTGCCCTTTCCCCACACAAAGTATCAAAAAGGGAAAACGATCTTGTTTTTGAATTGAGGGTGGCGTGCTTCCATCCTTCTTGCACCCCTTGTTGAGAAGAATTTTCTGAATCCTTTTTATTTTTTAAGTCTCCATCAGCGTGCCATCGCCACTTCTAACTAGGCAGCCGAAGCCAGCCGCCTCAGCTTCCCGCACATGAGTCCCCCTCCTTCTAAATCCCTCTTGTTTTACCACTGGGCCCTCTTTTATTTTCTGCTCCAATTTTTAGATCTCTCCCCCATTACATCTCCATCTTCTAAATTTTACCTTCATTGTATGGCTGACTTCTTCCATTGCTACAGCCACCACCAGAGTTTACGTGTAATGAAATTATAATCTTCTGAGGAGGAAAACTACGTATCTCCTGTATCTGTGGAGACTAAAACTTCTTAAAACTGGTATTTTCAACTTAGCACTCGGATAGCATCACGTCGCGTCGCTGTTACATGGCTGTCCCTCCAGGGGAGAGGAATCTTACTATCCCAGGTTGAGCACTGTACCTTGCAAAGGGAAAGCCCCCAGTGAATGCTTGCTAAGTGAGTAAACTCCACCGTGTAGTTTAAAAAGCATTTGATTTCATCTTGATAACACCCCAGAGCTTACATGATAGTACCTCCCATTGGAAGTAGAGGGAAGTGAGGTTCGGCGGGGTCCTAGCTTGTCTGATGTCACCACCTTGTTCGGTCCCAGGTAGAGCATGGACTTTGGGCGCAAAGAGGAGGATTTAGTAGTTTTTCCCATCATGATTTTAGTCCTTCAAAAGTAAAATTCACAGTAATAGTGGTTTTTCCATAGCAGAAACACCACGTAGTTCCTTTTTCTTGAGAGCCTTTTCCTAAGGAGCAAGTGGGTACACCAGACGTGCATCAGCTGCTGTTCTCACGCGGAGGGCTGCCCCTGGCACTCCTTACTCAGTCCGCAAGCGCTGTACCCGGGGCCATTCAGTCCTGCTAGAGAGATTACTAGACTTGGCCTCGGGTTCTCAGGGAGCAGCAGTGGGGGTTCTTCCATTGTCCCAGCTTCCCCTTTGGTCCTTGCTCATTGGGACTGAGGGTCTGCAGGGCGCAGAGGCCCGGGATGGCCTGTGGTACTTCCCCCAGGACCACCCTGCGCCCGTTCAGGTGTGAGGAAGGCCAGGCAGCAGTTAACTTTGGTGTGTGTTGATGCTGCTGCCCAAAGCTCCAACGCAGAGCTGGCCTTGCCCTCCGGCTGTGTGGACAGCTGAGCCACTCTGAGGAGCGAGGAAAGGTTGGTGAAGCTTTGCTGACCACTGGGCAGAAGCTGGCTTCCAAACTGCTTTGAGAGGTTTTAAAAAGAGATGAAAATAGAAGTTGTGCCATTTACTTTGCTTTCATGATTTCAGATTTATATCTATAACGAGAAGATTGTAAACGGGCACCTGCAGCCTAACCTCGTGGACCTCTGTGCTTCCGTCGCAGAGCTGGACGATAAGGTAGCGCCTGGAGCTAACCCAAGGGAAAATGCGGTCCGCTGTTCAGATGGGATTAGCTTGCTCGGCAGAGATGTGCTGAAGAGACACTCTGTTCCACAGAATTTAAAAAAAATGTTAGCTGTCCTTCAGAGTATTATTATAAATAATTTTGGCACCCCAAAATTATTTTTGATAATTATGCTATGTATGTATTTTTAATGCATCTTCAGACGGCTCAGCCAGAATCAATTAATAGTCATGAGAGTTCTTGAGCTGTATTTGCTTTGAAGTCCTGTCAGGCTCCAACTTTTCCCTCATCGGTTTCCCTCCTTACACAGACTAACAGGCTCTTTAACGAGAGCTGAATCGTAAAGGTTATGTGGTTTCCCCTCTGGTGAGCCCCTTGAGCTTGATTCAGGTGGGGTCTGAACGAGCATTCTTCATATGCCACTGGTTCCGTTCCTCTCTGACTCCCCATCTTTATTCCTGTCACTCAATTCTTATCCTTGGCCAGTTTTCTCCCCTTGGGGTGGGGTGGGAGAGTGGATAGATGGATTGGTAGGTGGCCAGGAGAAGGGGAGAAGGAAGGAAGGATATAATGGAAGCAAGCACTCGTATGTAGATTTATTTTTTCGTCTTCAAAAATACAACTTTTTTTTTTAATAGTAAAATATAAGGCAATACAAACAGATCTAAAGAAGAAAATAAGCATCACCTACTATCTCACCACCTAGAGAGAGTTACATTTGGGTGGGTATTCTACAGTTTTAATTTTTGAGAGAGACAATGAAAACATGATCTTTTCCTTTGGAAAAGGGGTAAACCTGCTTTTCTCTAATCAGTGCTGTCTTCCAAGGATTCTTAACGTTAGAATATTGCCCAAGTTTCAGGAACACATTTTTAAGGAGAGATTTACAGCCAGAATTCTGGGGCGAGGGAGTCCCAGCTGTGTGCTGGTAACACAAAGGAGAGAACGCCCGTTCTTAGAGGCCGTCATGGGAGGCGTCTTTTGAGGGGAGTGAGTGGGAAGGAACATGGAAAGCTGTGACACTCCCAAAATGGGGTAAGAGCCGTGGCCCCTGGAGAGTCTCTGGGTGGACAAAACCTATATTATTTAGGTTAAGCTCTTATTTTAAGCCTTAAAAAAACTCAAATGACCTTGTAAGGACTGAAATGCAGCTGCTTGAGTTTAAACTCCTAGAGCGTTGGACGATTATAAATGTATTCCCTCTCTTGTAAGGGATAACCCACTGAGATTCACTGTTCTTGTTACTTTTATGTGGTCTTAATTAAGTGGGTGGTTATGTCAGACCCGGAATAGTAATTGATCTGAAAAGGAGCTCGGGACGGGGGTGCTTGTTGGAAGGTAGAAGCCTCGCAGCTGGCCGGGCAGAGGTGTATCTTCTGTGCTGGGCGTAAGCCTGAGGGCCTCAGACAGGAGACATGAACCTCCTCCCCCTGCCCTCCGGCCCGCCTTTGGGGTGAGTGCCGCGAAGAGCCAAACAGTCTCTCCAGCCCGATGGCATTGTCACGTGTCATCTCCTTTATGTGCAGAACATCTCTGACATGTGGACCATGGTCAAACAAATGACGGACGTGTTGCTGGCACCGGCGACGGACGCCCTGAAGAGCCGCAGCAGCGTGGAGGTGCGCATGGAGTTCGTCAGGCAGGCCTTGGGCTACCTGGAGCAGAGGTAAGGCGGCTGCAGCCCCGTGCCCAGAGCCAGCCGTTTCTCAGGTTTCAGGGGTCCTCGAGCCAAGTGCTCTGTAGCTGGCATAATTGAAACAAGGGTGAGCAAGTCTGAGAGGTGTCATCCTGTTCCCGGAAGCACTTCTCTACCAGGACTAGTTGTGCAGCGATGTAAAATCATGGGACGTGGGAGCACTGTTGGACTTTCTCTTTCTCCGCTCTCTGTCCCTCATTACGGACACATGATTTTTAGGCCACAGGGCCTGGTCAGGGTCCTGAACCCAGTGACGTTCAGCTGTCACTCCTTAGGCTGTTTGTTTTCTGTCATCATTTTTTCACACCCGGCAGTATCGCCACCTTCAAACCTTAGGACAGCCCGTGCACCTTTATTTTCCTGTGGCTTTACTCCGTTAATCCCCGTGCGACCGGATCCTTCCCAGCTGCTAATGCCTGTGATTTGTGCCTCAGCTTCTTTGCCACACCCTCACTAATTGGACTCGGTCACTGAGGGGATGTGGCTCTGCCCTAACTATTGTCCCCTTTGTTGGTGGGACCCGTGCCATTCCCCCTGCCTGTGGACACTCCTTCCAGCTCTGAATTGGCCAGCAGGGGTTGTCATGAGTGTGCAACGGACCCTCTTTATTTCAGAGACAGGGTGCTGGGCTGCTCTGCTGGCTCGAGAAGAAAAGCCGAGTTGAATACACTGGCTAAATTGCAGCTCTTTGCCACCGAGCCTGTACAGCTGCCAGTGGCCTTGCAGTGTGGTCGCCCTTTATCCACAAAGTAATGCTTCATTAGGAAGTCATAAGATTTCCTTGTGTGCAACTGAGGTGATTCAGAGAATAGGTTTTTATACAGTTTTTATACTGTATTAATTATGCAATAGCTACATGAGATGAATACCATCAAACATTAAACTCACTAGCCTCCGTTCCCTTGTTAAGAGAAATCTGGAACTCCAAATGGTTATTTATCCCTTCTGGCATAGGCACAAAGAGTTTATAGAATCTGTCATTAGGCTTTGGCTACATTTTTGTAACGTAAGTTTTGAGTGTACTGATCTTCAGCCATAAAGAACCTATTGTCTGTAGTAGTATGTATTTGCTAAAAACCAGCAAATTAGGAATCAGAATTTCTTACAGTATGTAATAACCTTTAGGAATTTTTTAAATGGGTTTACATATGATTGCTCATGACTGCTTTTTCCTTAATAAACCCAATCCTTAACATTGGTGCTGAACTTCAGGATACCAGGCGGCATGCCTTGGTTTCATATCATTTTGTATCAAGAAATGGTAAGCCATTCCATGTCTTTGATTATTCTTTTCATTTAGTTTTTTAGGGTTATTTTAGAATTATTGTCCCATTGATTCCTTTAGCAGCACTTGGAGCTACTTGGGAGTTTCCTGTCCACAATTATTGTAACCTTACTTTCTTTTTCACACTAGTGGCATTTGTTTTAAGGATTCATCGTCACATTTTGATAAACGGAATATTTTAGAATAATTATACTCACTTTTATTTTTGCTGATGCTAATCTACCAACAGTGGGGTGTGGGGAGATGGACCAAATGGGTGAAGGGAGTCAAAAGGTACAAACTTCCAGTTATAAAATAAAAAAATCATGGGGAAGTAATGTACAGCATAGTGACTATAGTTCATAATACTGTCTGCATATGTGAAAGTTGCTAAGAGAGTAAATCTTAAAAGTTCTCATCACAAGAAAAAAAAATTCTATAACTGTGTGGTGATGGATGTTAGTCTTATTGTGGTGATCATTTCACAATATATACAAATACAAAACTACTATGTTGTACACCTGAAACTAGCATATGTTGTGTGTCAATTATACCTCAATTAAAAAAAAAATGGGGGCCGGCCTGGTGGCTCAGGCAGTTGGAGCTCTGTGCTCCTAACTCCGCAGGCTGCCAGTTCAATTCCCACATGGGCCAGTGGGCTCTCAACCACAAGGTTACCGGTTCAATTCCTTGAGTCCCACAAGGGATGGTGGGCTTCGACCCCTGCAATTAAGATTGAACACGGCACCTTGAACTGAGCTGCCGCTGAGCTCCCGAATAGCTCAGTTGGTTGGAGTGCAGGCTCTCAACCACAAGGTTGCCAGTTCGATCCCTCGAATACCGCAAAGGATGGTGGGCTGCACCCCCTGCAAATAGCAATGGCAACTGGACCTGGAGCTGAGCTGCACCCTCCACAACTAAGATTGAAAAGACAACAACTTGAAGCTGAACGGCACCCTCCACAACTAAGATTGAAAGGACAACAACTTGACTTGGAAAAAAGTCCTGGAAGTACATACTGTTCCCCAATAAAGTCCTGTTCCCCTTGCCCAATAAAAAAAAAAAAAAAAGATTTGAATATGGGTTATATTTTAGATAATAACAATATATTAATATTGAATTTCTTGATCTCATAACGGTATTGAGGTTAGGTAGGAGAATGTCCTAGTTCCTAGGAGATATATGGTGAATTGAAGTATTTACAGATGAAGTAGCCACTGCTTTCTATATTTCTGATAACGTTTTAAAAGCATTTAGAAAAAGTATGTATGTATATTATGTATATAGATATCTACTGTATACATACATATATGTAAATACACATTTACATATGTGTATGTGTATATATATATATATATATATATATATATATATATATATATAAAATGAGAAAAAACATGCACACATATGTTAACAATTGGTGAATCTAGGTAAAGGGTATATGAGCATTTATTGCACTACCATCCTTTTAATTTTTTGTAGGTGGAAATTTTCCCAAAGGAAAAGTTTAAAAAGTGCCCAATATCACAGTTAGGCTGTGAGTTGGAACAATTATTATTCTGCACATTAGCTCTTATGCATTTGAAGTCCACAGTTATGCTCCTCCAGGGGTTTTTTTTTGAGTCTCCACAGTGATGAGAAATCTTTACAGTGACCCACAATGAATAAATGATGCAGTTTGCTTCGTTAAGCATGTGCTGTTTCCTGTTCTGTGTCAGGTTGGAAGCCCAGGTCCTGCCCTGCAGAGGTCACAGTCTAATGTCATGGATATGGACAGCTATATGCGTAATATGTATTTTCAACCTCCCTTGTTTTTTTCTTTTAAATTTTTCCAGTTATAAGAATTATACCCTTGTGACTGTCTTTGGAAATTTGCATCAAGCCCAGCTGGGTGGGGTGCCTGGGACTTACCAGTTGGTTCGAAGTTTCCTGAACATTAAACTTCCAGCTCCCTTGCCTGGACTGCAGGTATTGGCAACTTTCTCTGTGTGATCAGTTATACCCCCAGAGTTTTCAGTTAAATTGAGGTTATGTGTAGAAATTGCTGTATGAAAAAGAGACCAGAGAGGGCGAGAAGAGAAGTGGGAGACTTTGGGAGGCACGTAGTGCAGGAGTCCAGCGGCTGCTTGCTCAGCTCAGGGTGGAGGATGGCGGGGTGTGGGGAGGGATGTCCTTGGGTCCTAGATGTGTTTTGAAAGTAGAGCCAATAGGACTAGTTGAAGAACTTGGATGTGGGTATTAGAGGCAGAGTTAGGGATGTGACTTCTGAGGTTGTTGGCTCTAACGGCTAGAAGAATGGAGTTGGGTATGGTTCCTAGGATGTGGCCTCTCTTCTCAGCTCACAGTCCAGTTGGGGAATTGCCTTGCAGTCATTTATCATACTGTGTGCAAAGCGTTCCATGGGAGCTTTGTACCAAGGCTAGTGGGCTACACAGGAGGCTGGCATCATAAAGATGGTGAGGTTCACACTTGTGCTTGAAAAACAGGGGCTCCCCAGCCTGAGGGCTTGGAAAAGGGTATTCCAGGAGGAGGGAACAGCATGGAAGCAGGAGAGTATCTGGTGTGTTGGGTATGTGGTAGGGCTTGGCAAGCTTGGGCCAGCTGGTGAAGGCCTTGAGTGTCAGGCTGAGTGAGCACTTTGGATGTAAACAGTTCAAAGGGGGTTAAGTGGGGAAGTGACACAATCAGATCTGAGTTTTAGAAAGAGTCCTGCCAGGGGAAGGGTGAAGGGGCCAGAAAGGAGGTCCCTGGTTCACTTCTCTGGAGGAGCTGAACAAAAGCAGAGAGAGAAGAGTAACCACCGCCTGCTACGCAGTTGGTGACAAAGCCAGATTTAGGATAGATAAGCTCTGGTCCTGGGAGAGTGGAAACAGAACTGCCTTCTGGGATCCCCAGCACCTAGCACAGTGTCTGAAACACAGACATTCGGTAAGTGGGTGAATGAACAATGAAAGAAGGAATGAAAATGCCAGTATCCATTTGGCTAATCATTAGTAGTTAGCACTTTATACACATGAGTATGATAATGATGGTCTCTTATTGGTCAGTGAATGTCTTTAGCCCTTGCTTTGTGGAGGTTGCAGGACTGCATGTCTGTGTATTATGGAGGAACACGTTATGTGGTTACTGCAGGCTACTGGGCTTCCATGGAGAAACCACAGGCTGGTTTCAGGTGGGACACATAGTGCTTTGGAGGAAAAGCCAGATCGCCACTTACCAGCTTACCTCGAACAAATTACTGAATGTTCCCGTACCTCAGTTTCCTCGTTTGTGAAAGCTAATGGGGTTGTGGTGAAGATTAAGTGACCTAATACAAGGAGAGGGCTTGGCTGAGGGTCAGCGCATCAGAGAGCCGTCGGTGAGCTTGTGTTTGCCTGTTTCTTTGAGCATCTTCCCTCTTTTCCGTAGGACGGAGAGGTGGAAGGCCACCCTGTGTGGGCATTGATTTATTACTGCATGCGCTGTGGAGACCTGCTTGCCGCTTCACAGGTGGTCAACCGAGCCCAGCACCAGCTGGGAGAGTTTAAAACCTGGTTCCAGGAATACATGAACAGCAAGGACAGAAGGTATGTGCGGTGAAGGAGGTGGCACAGCCAGAAGCAGCCAGCTGCAATCAACAGGGTGGTCTCCGCTGGCATTGCTCTTTTCCCTGTACGCGGCTCTCGGAGTCTCTACTTGGGAAAAATTTAAGTTTAGAAAGCAAGTAAAACTCTCTGTAGGATAACAGGTGGAAACATGAAAAGAAGAGCCCCCTACTGACACCCGTGTCTAGACTTCCATGTGTCTGTGTTTGGGAATGTTCTGTCCTAGTATGTTATGGGCTGCAGTGAGAGCATGATTTGATTTACTCTGTAAACCCAGGCACATCAGGCTGCTTTGTGAAATGAAACTTGGTGGTATTACACTCACTTATTAACACTTAGTGCTTCTCTGGTTGGCCCAGGATTGTCGTCAGGCACGTCATGGCTCAAAGGCTAGAAGTAGAAGTGAGTTTAAATGTCCATACGTGTACGTAGAAGAAATGGCAGTGCTTATCCCGGTTACGCCTGTGGAAAACTGGGCATAATTTGTCAGGCGATGCGAATAATGCCATGTCCAGAGATTGTCTTCAGCCATAAACCCCTGTCTTGCTTGTCCCAGAGTTTAAAGTAGGGTTAATATCCTTGAGTTTCCCCAGAGGGACACCCTGAGGCAAGGATTTGAACACAAGTATTTATTTGGGAAGTGATCCCTTGTGGGTAAGGGAGTGGGAGGCCCAGGGAGGCTGAGACAATCAAGGGGACTCGTTCTTATCCGTCACTGCTTCAGGGCCGCTGGGGAGTGGGGTGGAGTATTAACTCCGCAGCATTTCTGACCTGCCCCGAAAGCCTCTGTTAGAGGAAGCTGACAGGCAGAGAGACGTCAGATGCTGGTGGTTGTGTCAGATCAAAGTGATGGCACCCAGGGCATATGGGCAGGACAGTGCCTGTCACCCTCGGTGAAGGAAGGCTTCATAACTCTGTGATGTCCTTGGGGCCTGGGTGCTTTCACGTGCCCTTAAGGATCTTTGGTGAGTCTAGTGTCTGTCTGTCCCCTTGTGTCTTTAGACTGTCCCCAGCTACAGAGAACAAGCTCCGGCTGCATTACCGCAGGGCCCTCAGGAACAACACGGACCCCTATAAGCGGGCCGTGTACTGTATCATTGGCAGATGCGATGTCGCCGACAACCAGAGCGAAGTGGCCGACAAAACTGAGGACTACCTGTGGCTAAAGGTAGGCCCCGCTCTTCTTGCCTGCACAGGCCTTTAGCCCCTTCCCTCTGCTGGCATTCCTCACACAGATTTTACCTCCTGGCTGTGTGATGGATGCCCAGGTGGTATTGGGCTAGTGGACTTCCTGTCTCCTAGCCCCACTGTTTTTGTTACGTGATTCCTGACCACCGGCCACAGCCAGTAGTGCACGCTGCTGAGCAGCTGCAGCGGCACGGCTGGCCCGGGACGTAGGGTGTGCCAGTGCACGTGTTTGCACCAATGCGCGTGTTTCTCTTGGGGGTTTAGTTGAACCAAGTGTGTTTTGATGACGACGGCACCAGCTCCCCACAAGACAGACTCACTCTCTCACAGTTCCAGAAGCAGTTGTTGGAAGACTACGGTAAGATATCCTGAACGTAACCACCTTTCCTCTCATCCACATCCGGTCACTACATACCTTTCCTTTGAGAAGATCCTTCATCTCTGAACTCTGTCTTTCCTTCAAAACACAAAACAACGATTTCAAATTTGCGTCGCAGCCATATGGCCTTAAGTAGTGTGTGTGACTTATGGTCATTACAGTGAACTTTTGGCTCTAGTTCCTTGAACTGCTCTGGTTGACACGTGCTCAGGGAGAGACCTAAAGAGGACTTGCCTGTTACTTCCTCGCAGATCTCTCAGTGACTGTGTCTGAGCACAAATGAGGGAGGAATAGCTCCCCACCCCCCATTATTTAAGAGTTCTGGGAAGAAAAGAAGATTCTAGCTAGTGGTCAGCAGTTGTTGAATTCAGGTATCTGTGAATCCGAGTGAACTGAAGCACCTTTGAATCTTCATTCTTCTCCTTACTGGGTGACTCTTAGGATAAAGTTGATGAACAGCCCCTTTCGTATTACGTGTTCAGCTCCTGAACTGTTTCTCTCCCACCTGATGCAGGGAGTTTGGGTTTTACAACAGGACCTCTGCTTGCCAGTTGTGTTGTGAGGTCCAGAGAAGGTCGGGGAACCAGGTTGGGGCTCCCGTGGTGGTTCACTGTGTCCAGGGCCCCCTTCATCCTGCCCAGCAAGTCCTTTAAGCACATGGGGCGTCTGCCTGGGTACGGGGCCACCAGTGGCCTGACTCCCTGAGTCGGCTTTCTTTCCTCCTCCGCCAGGCGAGTCCCACTTCACGGTGAACCAGCAGCCCTTCCTCTACTTCCAAGTGCTGTTCCTGACAGCGCAGTTCGAAGCTGCAATTGCCTTTCTCTTCCGCATGGAGCGGCTGCGCTGCCATACCGTCCACGTGGCCCTGGTGCTCTTTGAGCTGAAGCTGCTTTTAAAGTCCTCGGGACAGAGTGCTCAGCTCCGTGAGTATCTGCGATCAGTAGCATAGCCATAGCACGTCCCCCATTGGGCGGCAGTGGACTCCTGACTGCAGGGAACAAGGATTTGGGCGGATGGCCCATTCGTTTCAGAGCATTGTAGACAGTGCAGTACAGAGTGCGGGCTTTGCAGCCAGTCAGTCAGGCTGCCTGGAGGACGGTGCTGGAGACGCAGTCCCTAGAGTCGGGAGTCTGGTTCTCATTGGGGCTCTAACGTGAATCACTGGGACCCCACCCAGCCGTCCTCTGTGCAAAGCTGCCTGCAGTGGGAGTCCGAAGAGGGCGGAGGAATGGCTCGGGCTTCATTACTTAGTAGAGCAGCAGAATCACCCGAGAGCACATCCCATAAAGGTCCGTGGTCTGCGTCTTTTCATTCAAAGCCCTGCGTACTAGTAATTTACTACAGAATGCCGTTATGTCCACTCTACTTGGAAAGGAATTGAGGGCAGGGTGGTGAGGGCTTGGCCAAAGCCGAGGTCAGCAGACGAGTGTTGGCTGGGCTGCAGGAGAGGGTGCTGCTGGGTCCTTGGGCGCAGCCCCCATAGTTCCTGGTTGCCTGGGTCAGAGGGGCAGTCTGGTTGTGACCGTTGTGTCCCCCACGGTGCAGTCAGCCACGAGCCTGGCGACCCGCCCTGCCTGCGTCGGCTGAACTTTGTGAGGCTGCTGATGCTTTACACCCGGAAGTTTGAGTCCACGGACCCGCGGGAGGCCCTCCAGTACTTCTACTTCCTCAGGTAAGACGTGGTTTTCACCATTTGCTTCAGCTGCTTTTCACCTCTGCCATTCTGCGAATCACCATCAGAGCCCTCGAGTGCACGCAAGAAACCAGGTTGTTTTTGTCCCCTTGCAGGGACGAGAAGGACAGTCAAGGAGAAAACATGTTTCTGCGCTGCGTGAGTGAGCTCGTGATAGAAAGTCGGGAGGTACGTCCGTGTGCTTTCCTCCCCCCCCCGTGACTGTCAGTGTCCCTGTCCTCATGCTAATGTGATGCTGCACGCCACCTCTGTGCTGCCTCTGCTGGGCAGGGCCAGGGGACTGCGCGTTTTCTTTGGTTTCTGACACTGAAAATAATTGATTCAGTCTCACTCTTTTCTAGTTTGTGTAAGACTTCGCCCACCTTCCCTATCTTCTTCCCCTCTTTTGTCTCCAAAAAATTGTGGATGATGTGTGTATCTCTGTCCTGTAAATTGAGTAAACTTTTTTTGTCTCCACAGTTCGATATGATTCTTGGGAAACTAGAGAATGATGGAAGTAGAAAGGTGAGTTAAATGTACCTCTAGAGATATGTTAGTTTGCATTTGGGGATTTATAATTATCAAAAGAATACAGTTAGATTTTAAGATTCAAGGTACTACAGATGCAAATCTGAATGAAATTGCTTAGTTTGAAAAATGAATGAATGTTACAGGCCCCAAATGATGGCCTCGATTTTATACATATTTCTACTTCTCCTTAGAATATATAAATGTGTGATTAGGTAGTTTTTTTTTATATGTTCAGAGTACTCATCTGTTCACACCTGCCATTTTTTGAGTTGAGAAGTCTGCTTTTCTGTCATTCGTGGCCTAGGAAATGTGCAAGAAAATAGATCGCTGCCCCTACTCTCCCCACATGGAAAATTTAGAAATATGCTTGCCGTCTCTCAGAGGGTAGTTTCTGAAGGCTCTAAGGACCCTGGAGATGCAGCTGATCCCATGAGCCTTAGCGATTCCCCAAGCCCTATCATGCCCATTAGGTAGTAGGAGAAGGGGCAGAGGTCCTGGCATTGAGACTGTCCTGACCCCACTCAGACACTCTTCCTGTGACTGTGGGAAAGTCACCTGCCTCTCCCAGGGACTCACTTTCCTCACTTGTAAAAATGGTGGCTTGGACCCAGCGATCTAGATAGAGGTGAGCTCACAGTGTTCACACCATCCAGCTCAGAAGTGAGGCCAGTGACGGTGCTGATGCCGGTGGCCGTGGTCATTGAGCAGTGACACTTGCCCGCCACTGTGCCGAATGCATTTCTTATTTAATCACCAGAATTACCCCACAAGGTGGGAACCATTATTATCTGTGTTTTCCAAGTGAGGAAGTGGAGACAAGAGGTTAATTATCTTCCTCAAGATCACACAGCCAGTTAGAGGGGGAGTGGAATTTGAACCCAGTCCTTGACACCAGAGCCCACGCTCTTCACTGATCTGTGCTGCCTGTGGGATGGCAGGAGCAAGTCACCCTGACTTGGCCCAGCACCAATGGAGAATCACGACAGCCCATCAGACATGACGCGACCCGCCCTAGCTCTTCTGTGGCTCCTAAGGCCTCTCTCATACTCTCCTGACCATTTGAGTGATGATGGTGTTTGTTAAAAAATATTCTGACACCACTTGCCATATATATTTTAAGCACTGAGTTTCTTTTGCCATCTGTCTTAGAAAGCAAATCTAAAATCTTTCAGATATTTTCTCTGAGTCTCCTGATTTTTTTCCTCTAGTGCCTATTCATCAGCAAAGTTAAAATCATTGATGATTTTATCTACTGTGTTTCCCCACAATTAAGACCTAGCCGGACATTCAGCGCTAATGCGTCTTTTGGAGCAAACATTAATATAAGACCCGGTCTTAAATTAATGTTTGCTCCAAAAGACGCATTAGAGCTCATTGTCCGGCTAGGTCTTATTTTTGGGGAAACATGGTACTCTCTGGGTCATTTTAGAAAATTAGAAAGCACAGAGTCTTATTGCTGACTCCTCTGTGCTGCCTGTGCATCTGCCACTTCACATGTAGTTTTCTTTGTCCTTTTCATATGTTTAATAAGCCTGTATCTTCAAGAAAGCCAGAACCTAGCTGATGAAATATATGCATTGTCCAGGGCAAGCATTTTCAGTTAACGTAGTTTTCGGATCCCAGTTGCTCCTCTGCCTTTAAAATAACAGCTTTGTGTACCCATCTCTCTCCCTCTCCCTCCATAATTTGTCTTGTCAGCCTGGAGTCATAGATAAGTTTACTAGTGATACAAAGCCTATTATCAACAAAGTTGCTTCTGTCGCCGAAAATAAAGGACTATTTGAGGAAGCAGCAAAGCTTTACGACCTTGCCAAGGTAAAATGTGCCCTTTTCCTTCTTCTGCACTTCATAGATCTGTCGGCCTTTTGCCATTAAACACACACATTCCAATGACGCCATTGTTGTACCACTCCTGCTGCTGAGGCATTTTCCCCTGGTGCTTAGGCAGTTAATGGTCCAGTCAGGGTGAAATTCCCATTTTCTAGAATTATTTCTGTTCATAAGGTATTTCTGGCCAAACAGGAGTGACATATTGAAAGGATATGCTGGAGGCACTGACTGAGCTGTAGTCTCACTTGGCAACAGAATAAGTGTCCGTCACATTTTGATGGCGCAGCTGCTGGTGAAAATGTCTTCATGCTTACCCTCCGGGCATCCACAGACACACTGCTGATCAGAGCGTGTTAGGGAATTGTACGACAGCTGAGGCATTTGGAGGGAACTGGAATAATATTTCTACATAAAGACATACGACTACTGATGGCTATGTGGCCTAAAAGAGATTACATTCTTTCCTTTTATCAACTGAGAAAAGTGCACCAAAAGAGGGTTATAACTCTTTTTTTTATATAATTGAACAGTGTTTTGATTGAGGTCTTATTAAGATGTAGAAAAATGTATAAATATTGAGTGTACAGCTTGATGAGTTTTCCATAGGAATATACCAGTGTAAGCAGTACCCAGATCAAGATACAGAACATTTCCATCCTTCACCCCAGAAAGTTCCCTCTTTTGTGTCGGCTATTTAGTTTGTCCTTTTATTGATTATGTAATGCCTTAATTTTTAAAAAATTGAATAGAATGCTGACAAAGTGCTGGAGCTGATGAACAAACTGCTCAGCCCAGTGGTCCCTCAGATCAGCGCCCCGCAATCCAACAAGGAGCGGCTGAAGAGCATGGCGCTGTCCATCGCGGAACGGTAAGGCCGGCCACCAGTGCCCATCCGGCATTACTAGCCAGAGTGGCCCTCCTGGCTCACCGCCCCAGCAGCGCCGTCAGAGAGTCTCCCCATCATGACCAGCACTTGGAACTGTCAGACTTAACAAATTTTTGCCAAAAATACGGGTTTGAAAGGGTATCTCAGCGCTTTTATCCTGCGCATTAGTTTAATCCTAGGTATTATATTCATCTCTGTTCTGTTATCAGCCATCCCAAAGGCATGTGGGAACAAAGCTAGTGATGGACAGATGGGCGAATTCCTAGAGGGGTGGTGCCCAGTGTGTCAGAATCCACCCTCCCCCCAGTGAGTTACCTGAGCGATCAGTCTTGAATCAGTGTAACTCCCAGGCGGAGGCGACAGTCATTGCTTTTGGGCCCTCTACAGACACTCCTCAGAAAGTGACCCAGGGAAAACCGAGTTGGAGATGCTTTCCTGGGGCAGCGCAGAGCATTCTTGGCAAATGAGATCTCTCCCTTTAGCAAACAGTTCCCAGTCATGGCCTCGGGGTTTTGGGGCCACAAGTCCTCCCATTCGTCCTGGAGATTTGGATGCTGAGATGGTGGGCTGAGGCTAGAGAACCATGCTCCATGGAAAATAGTATAGGAATACTATCAAATCCACTGTCAAACGCTTGGCCATTTCACAAGAAACATTATTTTCCACTCCTTAATTCACCTCATCGAGAGGGTTCAAGAGGTTTTGGCATTTTTCAAAGGCTAGCCTAAAGTTACAGATTGCACAGAAATTCATAATACACCCGTGACCCCATCCCTTTTTTTTGTCTTTCAGGTATAGGGCTCAGGGAATCAGTGCAAATAAATTTGTGGACTCTACATTCTATCTTCTCTTGGACTTGATTACCTTTTTTGATGAATATCACAGTGGTCATATTGACAGAGCCTTTGATGTAAGTGTCAGGAGCCGTGTTTCAAGTGCCGGTTAATGTCTGCCCTTGGAAATTCATTTAAAACAAAGGAAGCGTCACCAATGTACCTGTTAAGTGAAGAAGTACAAGTGTTATCCTGGAAGCTTAAAGGGGGTTTCTGCATTGCTCTTTTTTCCTTTTTCTTTTTTCTATTCTTTTCCCCTTTAGTCTGAAAACAGATTTCTCAAAGTAGTTTGAAATCTCTGAATTTTAAAATGGCCTCAGTAAAATAAGGATAGGAATTAAATTAGTCAGCAAGTTAGAGCCTTTGTGTGTATGAGGGGAGTAGCGTTTTCTGTTAAGAAGCCCTTTATGACGTGTTAGGTACTGACTTGGTGTTTAAGGAGATAAAATGACAGTGATGGTTGTATCATATGGGGCTGGTGGGGTTTTGTTTTAAACAGATAATTGATCGCTTGAAGCTGGTGCCCCTGAATCAGGAAAGTGTGGAAGAGAGAGTGGCTGCCTTCAGAAATTTCAGTGATGAAGTAAGTCCTTTTCTTCCTGAGTTATGGAATTCCTTTTTCCCCACTTCTGCCGAAAGCTTTTGTTTTAATGTAGCTAGTAACTTAAGAGTCCAATACAGTAACCATCAGACTGAGTTTTGTAAGTTAAGTCCAGTTTCCGGTATCCTGGGCTGGTTTTCTGTGAGTACACATATCTCCATCAGATTATTGTCCCAGTTCCTGACTCAGAAAATATAGTCAGTTTAGTGATCAGACGTGTTCTTTACAGCAGGTTTCTGATCGATCCTGTGATCTTCCGTAAGCAATTCCACTGGGTGCATAAAACATGCATCATTATTCACTTCCTTCCTTTCCCCTCTGAACCGCTTGTTCTTGAGAAGCAGGTGCAGTGACCATGGACTCAGTGATCAGCCTTTGAGCCCAGTGCGGGGTTTCTAGCGCGTTGCCACCATTTAGACCAAGGTGCTCAGCTGGGCTGTACGCTGGACTTGCTGCTAGGAGAGCTTTAAAAATATCTTCCAGGCCCTACCCCCAGAAACGCTGGTTTCTCTCAGGCTGCAGCCGGGACCTCTCCCAGTCTTTCCTACCTATATGGAACTGGGGTAAACTGTTCTCTAGGACCCCAGACACTCAGGGCCAGCTGCCTGTTCTGAGATGTCACTATCAGTGTTTTTGTTTTTGTTTTTTCAATTACAGTTGACTCAGTATTTTATATTAGTTTCAGGTGTACAGCATAGTGGTTAGACATTTATATAATTTACGAAGTGATCCCAGATAAGTCTAGTACCCACCTAGCACCATACATAGAGGAGTGTTTCGATTTAAAACTGTTACTCAGTAAGCAAATACCTTTTATAAAAACATGTTTCTGTTTTAGAGGAAGGAGGAAGGCCAGCTTCTGCACATGGGATGGGGCAGCTGCCGACTGGTACATGCAGTTCCCGTCTTATCCCTTGCCAGCCTTCCCGTCATGCCTCTGTCGAGTCTACCCCAGCCACTTGTTATTTCCTTGTTTCTCGCCTTTCTTTGGAAACATTGTTCACAGCATCATGGACTGAAATGGTGCGCCAGGGCCTGTCTGTGTAGATGCCCCCAAGGGCTCCGGTACGGCTCTGAGGGTTCAATGGAGACAGTCTGGGTGGGTCTGAGACAGAGGGGAGTATCCTACCCACTGACATTCAGAACCAGACTGTTTTTGGCACTCGCTCTGCTGGCCAGTACCGGCCTCCATACTGGTCAGATGGGTGCTTGCGGCTCGCTGCCCCTGCTTGGGGGGAATGGCATCAGGAAGGGAGCAGAAGGGTGACCCGCCTGCTCGGCGGAGCAGCCTTGCCTGGGCTTTGCCCTCACACTTGCCGTTTCAGTGCCACCAGCTCCGTTTTGGTGGCTATGCAGCCGTGGGGATGTGGTGTGACCGGGACACCGGGCCTACCTGGAGGTCCCGCTCCTCTCGTCGGCCCCAGAACTTGGTTCCTTTCCCTCACTTCACACGTTTCTCTGCAGATCAGGCACAACCTCTCAGAAGTGCTTCTCGCCACCATGAACATCTTGTTCACACAGTTTAAGAGGCTCAAGGGGACGAGTCCCTCCTCGGCATCCAGGCCCCAGCGAGTCATCGAGGACCGTGACTCTGTAAGATCCCAGCGTCAGCCAGAACCATCGCTGAGAACCACCTTTCTGGTTTGCCTTCCATTGCACCTCACGAGACCACTGCTCATGACCCCAAACTGCTCTTTTCCCTTACTACCTGGCAGCTGTGTCAGGAGGCTCCCAGAAGAAATCAAACATTAATGGAATTGCTGTTCTCAAGCTAAAAAAAAAAAAAAAGCCAAGTCTGCGAATGTTCATTAAAAATCAAGCAGAATGTTCATTTTAAAAAATCAAGCAGAATGTTCATTTATAGTGATTCCACAAGAATTTTCTGCTCATTTTAAAATAGATGGTTATTTTGCAAGTCTCAGATCAGCACTTTCATCAAAACCACACTTACTTTGGGGCAACGCATTAATTTGATGCAAACCCTTGTTTTGTTCTCATCTGAACTCGGTGAGCCCAAAGAGGTACCTAGGGCAGTCGTTATGCCCATTTTACAGCAGAGGAAACTGAGGCCTAGAGTCAGGAAGCTTTAGTGGGCCCTTCCCATGGTAGACGAAGGGGCCCCATCTGGAAGCCAAGTGAGTTTGGCACCTGGGCCACTGCCCTTTCCGCTCGCTACCTGTTGCCTCCCCCATTGCACAGGTCAAGCAGAATCTAGGTCGATAGACTTCTGGGACTCACTCAGCATGTGTTGTCCAGCTGGTTTGACAAGAGGGACCATGAAAACTTAGTGCAAAATTACCTTTCCCTTAGCTTTTCCACCTGTTTGATAGGCTCTCAGTATGGCATGTGACAAAACATAACTGATTTGGGCAGTCAAGAAACAAGCCTTGAAAAACCCTATCTTCAGCCTCCCAGGATGTCTGTGGGCTCTCTCTGCTGTGACTCCCACAGACGCTGTTGTTGACAGACCTGCCCTGTGAGTGGGGGTGGAAGTTTCAGTTCTGACAGCATAGCTAGCAGTGCTCGGGGGTGGTTCACTGATGTGGCAGGCCCATCGTGTGTGCACCAGAGGCAGCTGCTGGTCTGCCGTCTGCTCTTGGACAGGCAAGAGCCCAAACAGCGTCAAAAAAGTGTCAGGAGATGTGCCAGAGGTGCGCTCCTGTGCTTGGGCCTTGGCACCAGTCGGTGTGCCATGTGCCTGATGAAAGAAACGTGGTGCAGGGCTGTTGTGAGGGCCAGGACTGAAGTGGCGGGGTTTTCTGGTCCCTGGTGAGCTGCTGCCAGGTCAGAGGAGGCCTTGCCCACAGAGAGTGGAGCTGGTGGCCTGGCAGGCCCATTTTCCCCACCGGAAGGGAGCTATCTGGAGACCATCTGAGCTCAGAGTCTGTGTGTTTTAATCTCTTTTTTAGACAGTTTTTACATGTCATAAATAAAGCCATTCTTCTGTCTTCCTCTGGCCCATCGCTCTTCTTTTTTATGAGAGGTAGGGATGGGTAGGGTCCAGGAGAGACTTACATGTACGAGCAACCTGCCCAAGAAGTGGCTTCATGGGCTGCAGTGCTCCCAGGAAGGGCATGGGGCCCTTTACCTAACACCCCGAGAGCTCATTGAAAGTGGCTTCAAATCAGGGATGAGAGCCCGTGCACTTTTTGCACTTCGAAAGAAAAACGAATGGGTACTCTCATCATAGGTAAGAATTTTTTTTGGTTTGGACATTAGTTAGGATATACACATGCCAATTTATTTCACATATCAGCTAAAAAGCACTTACCTTTCAGTTTTCTTCTTGAATGGGCTTAAGCCTAGTAAGTGACCCTTGAGTTGTCCTTAAAAGTCTATTACTGGTCGAAAAGATGTTTGCAGACTCTCCCTTTCTATTCTAGATGCAGTTTCCTTTCTTGCTGTTATAATCATCCAACATATTTCACTTTGGAGCAACATGAGGCTGTTGCTTTATTCTTTGTTCCAAAGTTTCTTTATTCTTTATTCAGTAATTTATCCTTTTTTTTTCCCCCTGTTTTTAGAAATACCTGAGTTAAAATCCTTTTCCTTCCTGGACCAATCCAGGAATCCCATAATTTCGTTGCCTGGGAAATGAGGGCCACGCACTTCTGTTAGGAAGGAAGAAATGGAAGAAGCGCAAGGACAGAAAAGGGAAGAAGCAGGAGAGGCAGAGAGGTGGAATGGGACTACTCAGTTACAGCCATTGTCTCTGGTTTTGCAGCTGCTCCCTGGGAGCCCCAGAAACTCAGATCCCCAAGGAAGCTGGGGAACAGAAACCAGCTAGGGGAGAGAGCGCAGCTCTCAGCTAGGGGAAGTAGAGCGAGCAGTCTGAAGCCCAAGGCCCTATCAGAAGCTGGTCTGCTGTGTCGGGCGAGGCGGCTTGCCTGGCAAACCCGTCTGTCTTGGCTTAGTAAAAGGGCTTTGGAACTGAGGCCCCAGTAGACAGGCTTTGCTAGTTGTGCACCATGCTGGGTACAGTGGCTGTCGTCCACCCCCCAGAAATCTGCCCCGACACCGAGGGGTAGAAAATGGCAGACCCTGGTGGTGGTTCCCGGCACAGTGCCCTGACTTGAAAGTTCACTGCTTTTCTTCTCTTCTTCCCCTTTCTCTCAGCAACTCCGCAGTCAAGCCCGAGCCCTGATTACCTTTGCTGGGATGATACCCTACCGGACGTCCGGGGACACCAATGCAAGGCTGGTGCAGATGGAGGTCCTCATGAATTAAGTGCAAAGCTTTGCGGGGCTTCTGGGACTGCTCTGTCAGTACCTCGGGCGCGTGGGCCTGCCGGGGTGGTTTCTGGTTTTGTTTCTGTTGTGTTTCGTTTTGTTTTGTTTTTTTGTATTATGTATTTTTGTCAACACCAATAAATTTATTTGATTTGTATTTCTTTTCACATTCTTTTCTTTTTCTTTTTTTTCCTTTGAAATTTTGTTTAAATTTTTATTTGTGTGGGAGGAAATGTCTTCACCAGTGCTTGGGCCAGAAAATGATAGGCTTATATAGGCGTCTGTGGTTTGGTTCAAGTTGACCTTAAACGATTAAAAGTCCACCCAAAAAGAGCAAGGAAATGAAGGCTTTGGGAGTTACTTTTATTCAGATACAATATTCCATGTAGCAGGGTCACGGTTCCTCTTTCACATTTTTATTTGAATGTGAAAGCCGACCTCAGCTGTGGGTGAGTTGAGGTTTGTGTGAAATATTAGGCGCTCCGTGTCCTCGCTTTTCTCTTGGGCGTGCCTTGGGGTCCAGGTGGTCCCAGGACCGTCCTCCAAATCATTTGCTGTGATTCCAGGATTGATTAGCTTGCTGTTCTGTGAAAATCCCACTGGAGATGAAAACAGGCTTAGAAAAAGATAGCCTTAGAAACGAAGGTTGTAGCTGTCTTGAGGAAGTGGAGACCTCACTGCTTCTCCCTCTGTAGCAGCCCCACTGAGACGTGAGCCCCTTTCCCTCCTCTCATGGGCAGTTCCTCTGTTTGCACAATGAAGCTGATTGGGGGGGCAAGTTCATGGGTCACATTCCCAGTGTCTGACACCATTGGGCAGCACTGTGGGGATACGATCCCTGAGCAGAGGTTGTCCCTCCTCACTGGCTCTGTTTCTCCTACCACCAGGCCCGAAGGCCTGGACTAAAGTGCTCTCCAATGAGGACGAGTGTTCGTTCCTCAATGGGCCAACTGGGGCTGCGAGCGGGTAGGCAGTGGTCGGCTCTGCTGGTTTTATGAACTGTGCCCGAGGTGGCCTCTCCCACAGGCTCCAGAGGTGCTCTTTGCTCCTAGTGAGAAATCGCTCTCTTGTCACAGGACACAGTGACCCATGCCATCCTCTGGTTGTGAGAATAATTGTTACCTTTTGGGAAAGAGCTAGTGTATCGATAATGGGCCCATCTGTTTATTCGCCGGATTCCATCTATCCAGGATGCCCCTGAGGGCCAGCAGGTGTGCTTCTGCCTTCCCCTCCAGCCCCAGCTGTTCACCTGGAGTTCTCACCTTCACCTGAGCTTTGCTAAGAAAGTCTCAGACGGTGAGCCCTGCAGGGGACTTGAGTGGGCCAATTGTGCCCTGTTTGCATGTACTGATTTATATTTTCAACAAATCAAATGATTTGCTTTAACAGTGCTCTAAAAACTCTACTCTGGACTTTTCATAAAGTGTGGCTTAGTTTTGTTTTTCGTTTTCATATTAGGTCTTGTAGATGGAAATGTAATGGTACCATAAATGAGAGAAGGCTCAAGTTTGGGAGGCTGTGTGGACCTGAGAGAAAAGTCCTCCCTGGCTTGAGGACTTGCCCGGAGAGACATCCGTAGGAGAAATAAGATAACTGGGTTCATGCCAGAAGGGCCAGGCCCATGGAACTCATCCCATTGCCCGTCCCATCGGCTGGTTCTGTGCTAAAGCACGGCCTACTGGGCCTAGAGATGCAGGAGACACAGGCTGAGTTTGCAAGGCCTCGACATCCACAGGTTCCTGTGTACCATGTGACAACAGGTGCCCAGAAATCTTGATGCTGTGACAGGTTATTAGCTTAAAAATCATCCTCAGCTCACTGTTTGGGGAACTCAATCTTTTCCCTCAATATTGGTCCATGATTTCACCATTTACCTAGAGAAACAGAGAAGTGGCACTGGGAGTCTCATCTTCCAGGAATGAGTCCAATCTTTCCGACAAAATCGGGGGCACTTGGAGACTGACAGGGTTAGTGCCAGCCTCAGAGTGGCTCATAATAAACTCACTGAGACACTGAAAGGGACGCACTGACTTGATCTGGGTCCTTTCAAAAGCCTTGAGATTTGATTTCAAGAAATTTGTTCTTGATTTTTTTTCTTACAAAACAGATCTGGCTGCCTAACTTCAAAGGGAAAACTGGAGTGAGCTCTCTCAGAGCTAATCCTGAGCTGGCTGGACTCATCAAAGAGCAGGAAGTGCCCATTCACACTGGGTCCAGGGTGTAGGTAGGGCCTGATTCTACCCTCTAATTAGAGACTTCAGCGGCAGCCACTGGTACTCTTGATGCATCATTTAAATTCTAGGGCTTAGGTTACTTGAAGCACAGTGCTACCGTGTTTCCCTGAAAATAAGACCTAGCTGGACCATCAGCACTAGTGCATCTTTTATAAGATCCAGTCTTATATAAGACCCGGTATTATATTGTATTATATTAGTATATTATACCAGGTCTTATATAATGTAATACCGGGTCTTATATTAATTTTTGCTCCAAAAGACACATTAGAGCTGATGGTCTTGCTAGGTCTTATTTTCGGGGAAACAGTACAGACCCCTTCTGACAGCATCCAGCGTTTGCTGATTTTTTTAAAAAATAGGATGTTTTCGCTCTGCATTCTCACCCCTGCCTGCTCTATTTGAGTAAACTCTCCTGATCAAACCCTTAATATGTACTGAATTTGGCCATTCTGTGCAGATGTGGCAATGTCCCACTGCTTTGTTTCTCTGTTAGGCATCAGAACCTTTGTCTAGCTTATTAGGTAGTTCACATCACTGCCAAATTTCCATCATGCCACTGAGGAAGTGACTAGAGCATGCTGAATGCTGCATAAAACCCCTGGCTGGTGCGTTACGCCAGGCCTGCCAAAGTGCTAGTGGGACCCACACTGCCTGGACTGACGTGGCCTCAGTCAGCCGTGGAGATTGAGCCCTGGATCCGGCGAATCGGGAGAAGGTGTTGCCTGTATAGTCCTAATGCAAAGGTGCATTTTACGGTGTCATTCAAGGTGCTCATTACATATCCATAAAATACGGCTTTTACGCCTGCATTTTGGGAATATCAGAAAGGAGTCAGCAACTTGTTGAACAGGAATTGTGTAGAACGTTGGAGTGAAATGAGACTTTTTAGGGTCCT
Organism: Rhinolophus sinicus; assembly: GCF_036562045.2. NCBI lineage: Eukaryota > Metazoa > Chordata > Mammalia > Chiroptera > Rhinolophidae > Rhinolophus > Rhinolophus sinicus. The sequence goes on along the minus strand of NC_133760.1, from coordinate 40,637,054 downwards.
GAATGTCTGCTGTTCCTCATTCTTCTAGGCTGAATTCAGAAGTCATCTGCCTCCAGCCCATCTTCTGATAGTTTCCTAATATACTAGTACCCCTCACAAGGCAGGGAGAGGAGGGAAGTAAATTTGTCTTCTTGCCATTTGTTTCTAACTGAAACAGTTGGCGGGAAAATGCTGAAAATCACCAACTAAAATGTTTTGTAAAGAAATGTCAATTGATCCGTGCTTCTCCTTGCCTTGTGCATCTAACTGCTGTGATTGGCGGTGGTCCAGGGCCTGGCTGACCAAGCCGCTTGTGTTGATGTTAACCCAAGTTCAGTTCAGCACTGCATATGCTGGCCGTGCACATAGGTGGCTGGGGACAGCCAGGTAATAAAGTCCCCATCCCGGTGTTGTTCATAAGTCTGGAAAAGAGGGCGCGCTCTTCTCGCCCTCCTTTTGCCAGGATCACCTAAGTGGAAATACTGTACTTCTAAGTTGCTAACCCAGGAAAGGAGGAAAATTTTCTGTCCTAACCTTGACTTTTGAAGTAGCTTTTATGTGCCCTGTCCTGGGCATTTATCCCAAAATGGGTTGTTCAGCAAATGTTTGAATGAGCAGATTCTTTGCTTTGGCGTCCTGGGCCAGTGCCCGCCCCACAGCTCATACAGCTGCACGTGCTGGATTCCGGCACCGGTGAGCTGGGGTCCTTACTAGGCATTCCGTGTGAAGGAGGGTGGGGAGGAGTATCCTGTGGTCGGAGGAAACAGGGCTGGTCCTTCACAAAAGGAAACTTGCAGAGCTGCCCACGCTCTGCAGGGAAATGTTGAGAGGAAGGGGGTGGAAATTTGATTTACTGTTAATAAAGACCAGATCTTTGGAGAGGGGGCACTGGCAGAAAGTAGCGTTGCATTGGCCTTGGAGTCCTTGAGAGTCTGTTTCTTGGGGATGGGGAGGGTAAAAGAGTTTGCCTCAGACAGTGGTTTGAGCAGTAAGTAGGGGGTGGGAGGAAGTGGTCCCAGAGAGGGGCTTCTAGCAGAGAAACAGACATACCAGAGCCCTTTCGTGCCCTAAGCACAGCTGGCCTAGGCAGACTCTCAGGTGGCACCCAGGGCTGCAGGGCCTGCCACTAAGGCACTTTCATCCCAGCCAGATTTGGCAAAGGAAACTACAGGACACCCAGTTAAATGTGAACTTCAGATAAACAACAAGTACGTTCTTAGTGTAAGTATGTCCCGGTTTTATTTGGCTTCTCTCTCCAGGCTTACCTGTGCAGGCACTTGCTGCCTGCAGGCTTCCAGGCTTGGCACAGGCTGCTAGAAGCGCTCCAGCTAAATTGGATTACCCTGATTTGTTGCACTGCTTGTGCTTCTGTGGGCAGCGGAAATAACAGTGAGATATGAAGTCACTTGAGAGAGGGCAGTAACTGGAATTCAGTTTTGAAGAATCGGGCAGGCTGAGGGGATGATTGTGGGCCCCAGGTGACCTCAGTTGCTATCATCTACTGGGTACTTTTCCATCAGGAATTTCAAATGTGCATTCTGTAAAGAGAAGAAGGAGGCAAAGGATAGCTTTTTCTCACGTGATCAGGAACTTTTATTAGAAATGCAGTGGGGAGAATTCTTTGTTTTCTTCAGTTGACCAGTTATTTTCCTTTCCGTCTTTCCTTTTCTGACATTGTTGCTCTGTGTGTGTTTGTGGGGAGAAGGGAAGGGACAGGGTGGAGAGAGTTCATGTCTGTTCTGCATGTTCCTTTCTGTACAGTAACTTCTGCATTTACTCTGTTTAGGATGGTTCCTTCACCACCACCCCTGTCTATAGCCAGTAAATTTCTGGAATGTTCTCCCAAAGTGCCGTGTACCCCCTTTGTTCAGTCCTTCAGTGGAGCAGAAATCACTCTCGGGCCTCCTTTCCTGGGAATGTCCTTAGCTGAGGTACAGCCTGGGCCTCCTCCGAAGGCAGCAGAAGTGCCTCTTCCCAGCCTCTGGGGGGCCTGAGCCAGACCTCTTCTCCACTCCCTGCAAGGAGGGCTAAGGCTTGCTGGGTGCCCGGGTCTGCGAAAGTCCCTCCAGGCCTCTGTAAGTAGGGGACCGCCAGCCCAGTGCCTAAGCCTTGCTCTCCTCCTGCCAGCCTCAGAATTCAGTCCCCTGACCAGGGGTCTAAGGAAAGTCAGGATCTGGTTGGAGGTGTGATGGCATGATAAACCAAGAGCATTTTGGTGATGAACCCAGCATGTGACATACATCCTGGGGCTGGGAGCTGTGAACAGTCTGTGACCGTTTCTTTTGGATTCTTACTGGAAACCTTAAATGGGGGTTGAGAGCCAGTCACTGGCCTTGGGGAAGTGGAGACAGAATTGGGGGGCTGTGTTTTGGTCAGATGGTGCGAGAGATGTGGGCCCCTTCACAGGGCAGATGTCTCCTGCTCCCTTGGACAGTATCTGCCTGTGTCTCTGACCAGGAGGGTTGTTTTCAGGGTCTGGGATTCTGCTTGGGGACGTGCAAATGGCTGAGTGGGAAGAGGGTACTTATTTCTCTCCACTGGGGGACCTTGCCCTAAGGAGACGATCTGAAGTGACTTGGCTCCAGTGTTCTCTCCCTGCAGGGGCCACATGGAAGAATTTCAGCCCGTCCTTTGCATGGAAGCCCTCGCTTCTTCTGGGCCCTGGGGCCTAGGGGAGGCCATTTCCTGATGAACCACCTGGGAATCTGGGCCTCATGCAAGCACCCTACCGCCCATCCCAGGGTTTATCAGTCTCTTCTGGGACTTGCCAGCACCTTCTGAGGCAGGCCTGCTGGTGAGGGGACACTGTTAAGAAGCAGGGGGCAGATGGAGAGATGGCTGCTGCGGTAAAGCATGGCCCTGTTTATCCAGGTCTCAGACCTAGAAGCTTTTCAGTGACGTTCTCACTTAAAACCTTTAAACTGCCACCCAGGTGGCAGGAAAAAAGACAAGGTTAGGGCCCTTGGTCCCCTCAACATAAGGGGTACCTTAGCTGGTCCTTAGGAACAGCCAGGTTTTTGTAGCTGTCCTGGGAAGCAAACATCACAGAGAAGTGTGAGGATGGCTGGTGGGAGGTGAGGCCGAGAGCCTGGGGAAGCTTCATGCTGGCCGTCCTGTTGCTGGGAAAGAGGTTTTCCCTGGAGGCCTCACCTTCACCACCCAGCTGACCCTCCTGCACTCAGTGTGGGTCCCGGGCTGAGCTTTCGTGCTGATCAGACAGATCAGCTGGCTTGTATTTTTAGGAAAATTAAACCAAACCAAAAAGGGCACTTGGATTCCTCAACCACGGCACAGATGTTGGCGATGTGGCCCTCTGGTGGCCGGCAGCAGAGGTCACTTGCTTAGAAAGCACAAGCTGCCCAAGGAGAAGTTTGAGGCTTCTCTGAAAACTAAATTCTAAAAGGAAAGAGCTGAGCACCAGTGGGGGCTGGGGAGGAATAATGGGGAAACAGCCCAAGACAAGGCTCTCAGAACCCAGAGCCCCGAATGGAATAAGCGGGCCGCAGCCCCACGAGGAGACAGCCACAACTTGGAGCTGGCCTGCAAGTTGGGTTAAAATCCCCTCTTCACCATCTGGAATCATGCGACTGAAGCAAGTCGTTGGAGCTCTCTGAACCAGTTTGCTCAGGTACAAAGCAAGGATCCCAGTTCCTATTCCACCAGCCTACTGGGAAGATAAGTTAATAGAAATCGCCTACCTATTGACTGTCACACCGTGGGCCCTTAGTAAAGGTTAATTTTGGCCCCCCTGCTCCTAGCCTTCTTTAGACAGGTGTCTAGGGCAATAGGTATGTCCTCTACCATTTGGCTTCTGCCCTTCACAGTAGGTCTTTCACATGGGTGCAGGCTGGAATTGTTTATCCCCACCCCAGGGATGGCTTTTTTTTTTTTGGGGGGAGTGACAAAATTAGGTAAAAGTTGTTAGGCTAAATATTTGCTATTAGGGAACAGACATTGATGTGTCAAGTTCAACTTGTGATTCCTGTTGATTTGGTGACTGCTAAATGGAGAATGCAATTCAACAAATGTTTGCCCGTCTCCGCTGTGCCAGGCATTCCGGACACTGAGAACGCAGCAGTGGAATGCATAGAGACCCTGCTGTCAAGGAGCTTCCATTTCACTGGGGGGAGACTGATGGCAAAGGGCCTCTTCCTATAAAAGTGGGTCTCTCCCCACAGGCTGGTTTGAGAGCTTCACCATTAGCACCCAGCAGAGGCCTTAGGGCTAAGAGCTGTGGGGTGATTTCTGAGACTGAGGCGCAGTCCCTGCTTTCTTAGGCTTCTGTGTGGTTGGGGAAGAGAGAGAAGCAGGTTTGTGCGTACGCGCACATGCACACACCCATAATAAAATAGGAAGTCTTAAGAAATGCTGCAAGAAAGGGCCAGATAAAGAAGATCAAAGGCAGGCTTTCCTGGGGCTGGGAATGTGGGAGCCATCTACAAGCGACCAGGATTCAGACCTGCAGAGGTGGGGGGCATGGTGTGATGTGGCCATCCTGCTAGCCCAGGGTACAGTGAGCCCAGCTCCCTTCTTGGCCGGACCCCAGCGGTGTCAAGCAGCTGTTTTCGCTCTTACGACCTTGAAGCAAAAGAAATAGCAGGACTCAGGTGAGTTGAGGGGCCCTGGAGCCAGGTGGGGACATGCCAAAGGTTGAAGGCCTCGTGTTCAGGCCTCCCTGGCCAAGCAGAAGCCTGACAGTAGGGCGTCCACCTTCAAGAGGTGAATAGATGGGGGTGGGGATCACATGAAGGTGTGTAGTCCATAAGGCAGAGAGATGAGGGTGGTCTGATTTGGGGGCACACATTTGTCTGTGCAAATCGATAATTAAGGGCTGCCTGCTGGGCTTTGGCAGTGAATCCAGATAAACAGCTGGTGGCCAGTTATGAATTCATGTGTCTGCCCAGGAGACATAAGCTCTTTAAAAACCTCTGACAACGTGGAAGATAATTTCTCAGAAACTCTAAATCAGCAATACCTTTATCAAGCAGAGCCAGGCTTTGTGCTGCATACAGCCTTAGTCAACATCTTTCCTCTTGCTTAGCACTCCAGCTCTGCCATTCTCAACCCGGGCTACATGGTAGAATCAACTGGAGAGCCCTTAAAGGGGGGGGCTAGGCACTGACTGTACTTTTTCAACGCTTCCCAGATGATTGTCATGCCCTGTGTCAAGAGCAGGGTCAAGATCCCTTGTTCTGACTGGAAGCAGGCAATGAAGTTGGCTTCTGGGCCTCTCTAAGTGGGGAACCTGCCGCCACAGACACCTCACTACAGGCTTCTGACAAGTCATAGAGTATCTGAGCTGCACTAAGTAGGAAGATGAAGATTCTAACTGGTTAGGAAAAACAGGCACCATAGCCAGGCCTATTGGGTCAGCTTGCCCGTTGTGTACCCACCAAGGTCAAAGCCAGCTGTCTAGCATGGTCTTTGATGTTGGGTGGTTAACTAGTAAAAATGGCATCAGTTGAAAAGCACCATTATGCGTATGTTGGCGGAGGTGGTATTGTATTTCCCAGGAAATCATAAGAGAATGACATCTGACAACTGGTTAAATCCCTGGCCTCTCCTCTAGGATCTCTTTCCTTGCATCCGACTGCCCCAGCCTTCCTGCGTCCACCATTGGCAGGCACATGCCTCTCGAATGTACATGCTCAGTGCTCAGAGCCACTGCTAATGGAGCTCCCTGGGGTCAGGGCCCACCTTCCACTCTACATGCAGCCCCTCAGACTTCCTGCTGTGGGGCTCCATACCCCGCGGGACCCGCACCCAGCCAGAGTGACCCAGTCTGGAGGGGAGACTCCCCTTGGATACAACTCCCTTTTCTCACTTGAGCTCAAATGCAGCCCGAATGGCAAGAGCCATCTTGCAACTGAACCCTGGGGCACTGGGTGACCACCCGTAGAAGGTCCTCTGGGATTCTGCTTTGGGATATTAAGGAGGTTAGCACCTTATTCCAAGTGTGTGGTAAAGGGGCAACCAGCTGACGTGGGAGCGCCTCCCACTCGGAGCTTCTAGGATCCACGGAACGTCTGTCTCTGTCAAAGCCTGAGCTCTGATGACTGCAAACGACCATGGCCAGTTCTCTGGCCTGAGCAACTCTTCCCATCCCTCCTCTTCATGCCCCAAATCGTTCATTTGTTTTTTAAATAAACTGTAGCAGCTGCCCTTATCAGAAAACACTGCTTTAAATACTTGAGGACAGGTTGGTCTTCTTCCACCTTTCTTTTCTGGTAGTTAAAAAGCTGGAACCAAATATGTATACTGGAGGTGCCAAAAAAATGTATACAGTGGACACGTTGGTCGAGGTTGCTCAGGTAGTAGTTCGCCATCATCAGAAGTGTCTGGACGCTGATGGCAACCAGTTTGAGCACCTCTTGTCATTGCAGAAGTCAAACATGACTTGTATTCATCTTTTGTTATCAGTATATATTGAGTATTACAATTTTAATACAGTTTTCCTTTCTTAAAATATGTATACATTTTAATATTTAAATATATGTATTTCTATATATTTATATGCTTACATATATTTATACATCTCTGCATATGTATATATTTGCGTATATTTACACATGATATTTGTAGAGCACTATTAATGTCCTCTGAAACTTCTTCCACAAGTTTCCTCTTTTGATCATCAACAACCCACTGACTGAGAGGAGTTACCCATTTGACAGACGATGACACTAAGGCACAGGGACAGGCCTGAGGTCAGCAGGTAGGTGGTGCAGAGCCAGGTCCAGGCCTCCTTTGGCTCACACCCTTCCCACTAATCCTTGTGTCTCGAGCTGGGCCCGGTGCGGGAGCTGAGCTTGTAAAAGCAGCTCCATGATTCTAGGTGCCCTGCTCCCTGCTGCAGGAGCAGGCAGAGGCTCCGGGCTCCACGAGAGCCCATTAAAATGTGTTCTAATTAAAAAGGCACCTGTGGGATTCAAAATCAAGCACCATGACCATGTTTCCCCTCTTGCTTTCAAGGCAAAAAGGTTTCAGGAAAGTTAGAAAAGCAAAAGGTGTATTTTTAAAACGAAAAGTTTAAGCTCCACAGCTCAGAAGTTAGAACACTGGTCTTATAAAAATGAAAGGCTGGGGGCAGGAGAAACTGGATTTGGCTCCTTTGTCTCTTAGAAGAACACGTGGTCATATCTGTTACCATACTACTGAATTTTTGTTAGAATTACTGCTTCAGTTGGTGTTGATGTGGCAGGACTAAACTCAGGCTGCTCCTGTATTAGAAATCTTCTCAGCTAAGCCTGGATGGAGGGATAAAGAGTTGGTAGAGATTTATTTTCTTTTTGAGAAGAGGAAGAAAGGAACAAAAGAAATCTCACTCTTTTATCAGATAGTCACTGTTGATCATGATTCCACTTTTTGCGTTGGCTGCCAGGAAGCTCCAACCTAATATTTGGCCATTTCTCTCCTTAAATGATTGTGTATCTTTTTTTGCTTTTATTCTAACTGTGCTATTTCACACACCCCACTCTATCACTGCCCCAGCCAGAGGAAGTCATCCTTCTCTGAACTCATGTAGCATTTTATCCAGGAATTTATGCTTTTATGCTTTGGCTTGTGGCTATTGATGGCTTTACCACCTCTGATGGACTATATGCTCCTCGAGGATAGTGATCATGTCTTGTCCTTCTGTGTATTACAAACATCGCCAAAACAGCCAGACGGTGTCCAATATATTACTAATACCTACATTTACTTGTGGGATGGATGTTGGCTAAATAGGAAAAAACAAAACTAGAGTCCTTCCTGTAACAATGAAAATATGTTAACTCAAAAGCATGTTTCCCTTTTTGCTTTAGCTGCCAGTAGCTTCAAGCTATTTCAGTGTCCAGCTGCTATAACACTGTCCAGGTAGAAGGACCAGGATTGTAATAGACACACTTATGTGGTCCACAAGGCTCAAGAGAAATCCGTTTCTTGGTCCTGGTTGCTGGAGAGGTCGCAGTCCAGCTTCGGACTTCCCAGCCCTTCCAAGAGCCTGGGCCCTCTTTTGTCGCTCTGCCCCCCCCCCTCCCCCCCCCCCCCCCCCCCCCCGCTGCCCTGCGTAGGGTTTTGCTGTCTGCTCCCCTCTTCCCTCCACCACCAAGTCTGTGAGCCACGCCCCCGCCACGGGCAGGGACCCAGCCTCCAGGTTCACAGCCCTAGGTCGTGGGGCTGTGCCGGCTGGGGCCGCCATCGGTGTTTGCACAGGCTGGTCGCTGTCAAAGCCACGGAGCCACGTCCCGAGGAGGAAGGCGGCGGCGTTCTGGTATTGTTGCTGCAGCTGGTGTTGTGAATCAGGCCGACGAGCAGTGCATCCTCTTACCCGGCTATTTCACGACACCAGGGTTGCATCATACCCATCCTCTCCAGGCGAGCCTCGTGGGACCGGGCGGACTGGCACGCGGGGATGGGGTGGGGTGGGCAGTGTGTGTAAACGAGTGTTCTCTTTAGCCGGCGGGTTCTCAGTCACAGCGCTCCTCAGCATCAGGTGGGTGGGGAGCTTTCCAAAAATGCTTGCCGCCGGCTCCTCGGCCTCTCCTCCGCCCCAGCCCCTGGAATCTCCTGCGGGGGGCGCACGATTAGCATTTGTTAGAGGGCCCGGTGTGAGGCTCAGTCCCACTGCAGTCAGGGCCGAGCCCCGCCTGGCCCTGTTCTTCCTGCCTTGCACTGCTCACCACCACTGCTGCCCACTGCCCCCCACACCCCCAGCAGCTTTCCAGAAACTGAAGGGATCTGATTCCCCAGCACAAAGGCCAGTTTTCTTGCCCTGGCATTCAAGGCCCTTCTTTCCAGGTTTCCCTACCCGGAAATGACACCACCATTTGCCGTACACTCCTGCCAGGTCCCTTCATCTCTCAAACACCTGCCCCATCCGAATCCGTGTGCTGGTTTTGTGGGCTCTGCCTTCAGAAGCTCTCCGCTCTGCGCACCTCTCACCATCCTGCCACCCACAGCTGCTCCTGTGGCCTGACACCACCACCGCCCTCCTGCATTGGCCCCGGGCTCTCACCGTCCATTCTCCACACAACGGCCAAAGTGAGTTTTGAAAAATGTAAATCTGACCATCACGTAATAGAACGTGAAACTTCTAACCCTGGCTTACAAAGCCCAATGCTCCCCCGTCCACCGCGCAGACCCCATCTCCTTGGTCCCACTGCTCCAATCATAGCTGCCTCCTTTTGTCTTGAAGCCCCAACTGCACTCCTATCCCACGGCCTTTGCACATGCCCTTCCCTCTATGCTCATTCCTACCTGCCCATATATGGGTGGCTCCTTCTCATTGTTGGAGCTCGGCTCAAATTGCTTATTCTCAGAGAGGCCTACATGGCCCTCCTTAAAAAAAAAGAAAAGAAAAAGGAAAAGCTGTTTTCTTCGTAGCACAAATGTATTATATGATTGCTCATCTATGTACTGTCTGTCTTCCCAGTAGAATGTGAGCTCCAGGAGGGCAGGGGCTTTGTCTTTTCCCCATGGTGCCTCTGTTGCCTAGCACAGAGCATGGAATGCAGTAGGCACTCAATAAATGTGTGTGAATGAAGAACCAATCAAACCCTTTCGGTCTCATCTCCCACCATGTCTTCCCTCCGCCCCCAGCCCCCACCCACGTCTTCCCTTGCACTGACCATGCCTTTCCCACACCCCGTGCCCCACAACCCCCTCCATCCTTGCCTACGCAGCTCCCCTCCCAGCTCCGCTCTCCCTCTCTTGGGCAGCTGGTTTGTCTGCCAAGCTAGGCTGTAACTTCCAGTGCCTAGTACACAAGAGGGGCACAATAAATGCTTAGGTGCCCCTGTGGCCCTAAGATGCACCCCTGAGGTTACAGCAGCACCCCCTCCACCCTGTCCCTGCCATTTCAGCCCTTCTGTGTCTAGAGTTTTCGCTTCTAGGGAGTTTCCTGACTGCTGAGTCTCAGTTCCTTTACTGCCCCTGTTCTCCGTCCTGAGAACCGGGAGATGGTGAAGGGGCCCTCAGTCTCTCAGCCAGGGACTGACACTGCACAGGTGAGCCATAACTGACACCGGTCTAGCTGTCATTTCCGTTTTGCTGCTGAGAAAGCCGAGGCCCAGGAAGGTCAGGTGACCTGCTCAAAATCACACAGAAACTGAGAACTGAGATGGAGCCTGAGACCCACCCGAGGCCTCATCCCAGGGCTTTGCTCAGGCACCTCTGATTCTGAGTCCTGGGTCTCAGATCTGAAAGGCTGTGGGGCCGCCTGGAAGCTACCAGGCAGGAGCTATGTCTGACCCTGCCCTGTGTCCCCATCAAGAAGAGGGCCTCTGGAAACAGTTCTCAAAGGGATGAGATTCCATCCACATGTAAGAATCCCCTTACTTGGGGGTCTGTGCTTTGGGACAAGGTGTTCTGACAGGCCCTTTAGCTTGTTCTATTGATAAGCCTTTTGAGGGGTCCTGCGTATATATCATCGCACCCCAGAGAAAGTGGAGGGGCAGGAAAAGCTTCCTGAAGCAGCAAATGTTCCCCCTCCAGGGCTGGAAGGGACCTTGGATGTGACCTGGCCTGGGTATTGTGAAGGGAGGAGGAAGAGACTTGCCCAAGGTCACTCAGCAGATTTGTGGCCCCTCACTCTCTCTGCCTATGGCCCTGGCTCTTTCCCATCCTTTCCTCTCCCGAGATCTTTATCAGGAATTTTCCACAGCTGCTCCAGGGGCAGGGTGTGTAGAAATGGTGTAAGGGAATGCTGGGCAGCTGTGATTTTTACCAGTCAGGTGGCAGTTTAAGAGCAAGCAGGTGATAAGATCTGCCCCGAGGCCCCATGAGAGGGAATGAGTAACTCACAGGCCCCGTGGGGGATGGGGCGGGGCTGCAGTGAAGGTCCAACACTGACCTCACCTTTGAGCCTTCACCCCGCTGGCAGCTGGCGTGGGGGTGGAGGACGTACTCCTGGGGAGGGGCTGGAACTCCTGGGAAGGGGGCAGGCAAGACTGGGGGTCATTAAGAGTCTTTAAAAAAAATTAACACATAAAGTAAATATATAAACTTTGCAAAAAGGTACACAGTGATCATGACCTTTTGGATTTGTCACCAAGGTCCTGTCATCCTCAACTCACCTCCATGCCCAGCTTAGCTGCGAGAACCCCAGGAGCTGCCCTTGCCCACCTCTGCCCACCTGGGGGTAATTCTGTCCACCAAGGGTTCCTATGGCGGCCGCTCGCTGCCCTCTTTGGTCTGGTCCCCTTTGGTATTCACTCAACAAGCATTTATTGAGGACCTACTATGTGCTGTTCCAGTTGCTTGGAATCATCACTGAACACGATAGGCCCAGATCCCTGCTCCTGTGGGCGGGCCTTCTAGCAAGTTGGATTAAATGTATGTCCCCCTTCCCAGAAAAATGCACTTAGGTATGAAAAATTGTCCACAGTTTTGTGGGGCTCCTGAACCCCAGTTTAAGCCCTCATCCTGGAGGGTGACTCCCTAATGCAGCTTGCTACTCTAACACAATCTGAGCATTTCCACCTGCCCATGCTGCCTGGCTCTGCAGCTGGGCACACCTGTCTTGGGCCCTCTGGACCTGGAGTGAGGGGGGCAGCATGAGCCAGCCAGGCCCCTCTGTAAGCTCAGTCCACTGACTTGCTTTTGGAGGCCATGAAGTCCCAAGGACTCTGAGCGTCTCAGAACTGGTCTTCTGGGGCCTATGTGCCTCTGAGAGTCAAGTCTGAGAGGCAGGGCAGGAAAAAGAGAAAATGTGTCCCTCTGTGCCCCCCTCCACCCCCCCAGGATAGCCAGATCCTGAGCATAAGCCAAGCTCAGGTGCCTGGAGCTGGTGGTGGCCTTGCCTTGTCTCCAGAGGAGCAACTTGCCCTCAAGGCTCAGGTCAGGGGCTGTCCTGTCCCTGACTGTACCTGCCCTGACCCTCCTCCTGACTACTCTCTCCCATTGCTGCCCTCACAGCTCCCTGGTCTGTTTCCATGTCCATCTCCCGCACTAACTCAGCAGCACTGTGAGTTGTGGCTCCTGTCGCCACCCATGGTGTGATGGGTGCGGGCATTAAAGGTTTCTTGGGTGAATGGCTGAAAGATGCAACACCCAGCAGGGGTGACAAAGAGATCAATAGTTTTCTTGTGGGCCTCTAGGCCAACCTCCCCAGGAAGACTGAGACAGAAGCAAGCATGGGCATTCAGCAGGGAGGGCTTCTGGGGTCCAAACCTCTGGGGAGAAGGGAAGGCAGCAGGACTGAGCAGAGGGAGGAGCGGCTGCCTCAACAGACCTGGGGGAGCTCTAGAACTGGGGTGGCCCTGCACAGGTGGGGAAAGGGCACCAGGCCTTTACACGCAACATCCAACAGTCACAGGATATGAGCCCCTGGGGGAATGGAGGCCACAGGGAAGGCCATCGCCATAGGGACTGACGCAGAAAACCCTCACAGCATGTGGGGAAATAGGCCTTCATTTCTGGTGGCACAACAGGTGTCCACCACACTAACTCTTCTCCCCAAAGCCTGACCCACTTCTGGTCCCCACCTGCCCCCACCCACCTCTGCAATGGCTGAGGTGCCTCTGGTGACCAGCGTGCTGCTCCTGCCGCTGTGCATTCAAGGAGTGGCCTTAGGGCTGTTGCCCGACTGGAGCCCGACCTGGCCCAGCACTGGAATGGGGCCTTTGCTCCCTACGTGCCATAGGAGCTGGGGGTGCTCTCTCTGAATGGCCTGGGGGCGTGAGGAGGCGCTGTCTCCTTGGGCTCTCTATGCTGGGGGCCCTATTGGCACCGTCCAGGGAAGCTGTGGGGCAGGTGTATGGGGTGGGTGCCCAGTTGCCGGGCCAGCCACAAGCCCCAGGGACTCGTCAGTCCCCACTGGTGGCTGCAGACCACACCTGGCCCCTACTGGACTCTGTTTAGGGGTACTTGTACATAGCGGCTTATACATACTGGGGTGTCTCTGGGAAGACACGCAAGACTGGGAGTCACAGGTCCACATAAGAGACTAACCTTTATGTGTGTATCTTTTTAAATGTCATACCATCCATCCCTTCAAAAATACTAAATAAATGAAAAATAAAGCTAAATACCATACACTAAAGTGAGAGATTTTTGAACCTTATCAGGCTGTCTCTGCGGTCCTTTACAGGGTCGCTAAGGGTCCCCCTGGTGACTGCTATCTCCTGGCGTCCTGGCTGCAGATGTCTGCTGCCCCTAGACTCAGAAGAGCCTCTCCAGGACCCAGGGACCAGGCGTGGCTCCCCCCTTCTCCACTCTGTGTCTCGCTCTGAGTCAGCCCAGCCCTCTTGGTCCCCGGCGGGCGGCTATCTCAACGATCAAATGGTGGGCAGGACAGCAGTGGGCACGTGCTCTGCCTCCCACCCTGTCCAGGGACCCTGCTCACCAGCTGTGGGCGGTTTGGGCCAACCTCCCTGCCTCCTCCTTGCTGCAGGCCCAGCCTATAAAGCCACTGTGCGTGTCCCCGCCGACCCTGGCCCCCTCCCCTGACACCCAGAACCACAATGGCAGAGCTGGCTGTGTCAGAGACACCCGGGGACCCTACTCTGTGCAGCGGGCGTTTCACCATCAGCACGCTGCTGGGGGGCGATGAGCCCCCGCCACCAGCTGCCTATGACAACAGCCACCTGACCCACGGCAGCACCTTATACATGCGAACCTTTGGTTACAACACCATCGATGTGGTGCCTGCCTATGAGCACTATGCCAACAGCGCCCTGCCCGGCGACCCCCGGAAGGTCCGGCCCACGCTGGCCGACCTGCACTCCTTCCTGAAGGTAAGCACTGTCTTAGAAGCCTGGCTACTTCCCTGCTGTGTGACCTTGACTGAGTTACCTAACTTCTCTGAGTCTCTGCTTTGTCATCTGTGCCATGGGGATAAGTGTCTTCTTTCTGGGTTGAGAGGCCCAAATGAAAAGTCGACATGGGAGCTGTAAAACTCTGGGCTGCTTATTGTCTAGTCACTGGTAACCCAATCAATCAATCTAGGGCAGCCTAGAGAGGTAATGAGCATCCAGTCAGTGAAAACATGAGAACAGAGATTGCACACTCCTGAAAGAGACAAGGGAGAGGAAATCAAGGGAGGTCTGCATCAGAGAGGAGGCTTTCTGGGTTTGATGCCTGAAAGGCTGGATTGTGAGGGTGAAGGGCTGGGGGCTGGATTGTTATGAACTGTGGCCTCTGGGCTCCCAGCAGGAAGGCAGCCACTTGCACTCCCTGGCCTTTGACAGCCGGCCCAGCCATGAGATGACGGATGGGCTGGTGGAGGACGAGGCAGGCACCAGCAGTGAGAAGAACGCTGGGGAGCCCGTGCGCTTTGGCTGGGTCAAGGGGGTGATGGTGAGTGGGGTGTGGATGGGAGGTCCGGGAATGGGGGTGGGCTGGGGAGACAGACCTCCATCCAGGCTCAGCTCTGAGTCTCAGACCTTAGTGGCCAGGGCAGATCCAAGGCCTAACCGGGCCTCAGTTTCCCCATCTGTATAGTGACATCCAATTTTCTCTGGTTTTGCACTTCCTGGCCTCCATTTACACCTCCCCAGACTGAGACCTGGTCCTGAGGCAGATCTCTTTTTGGCTACTCATTCGTCCTATGACTTTGTCTGTGCCTCAGTTTGCTCATCTGTGAAATGAAAGCATTAAATTAATAGATGTCAAGTGCTGGGATTAATGCCTGCCTTGGAGTTACCAGAATAAACTGTTTCCCAAAAAGGCCACCAGGGGGCAGCACTAAACACACAAATCCAAAACCTGTTTTTCTCAATCTCCATGATGGCAAGGGGAAGGAAGGTTTGCTGCAGTGCAGAGCACCATTAAGTTCCCAGACAGCAAAGAATCGAGTGAACTTGGCTTTCAAAGACACTGTGGGACTTAACAGAGGAGATTGCATGGGATCTAGGAGAAAGCGTTAGGCCTGCTCTGAGAGGCAGGCAGCCTGGGTTCTGACCTTAAGTCTGCCAACTGCCTGCTGGCTGTGCCTCCGTTTCTCCATCTGAACAGTGAGCCCCCCTCACCCCCCTAGAGGCTCATATTCAGATTCTGGACCTCCTTCCTGGACTGTGGTGGCCAGAGCCTGGCGTTGCCCATTCAGAGCAGATGGAGGGCCTTAGAAATCTCCCATATGCCCCACCAGTCTTGGCTGGGGCCAGTGACCACATCAGCCCCTTCCATAGGGAATTTCAGCTTCAGCGGAGGCCTCTGGCTTTGCTTTAAATTTGGAAGCTGAAGTCACAGCAACCTGAGGTCTGATTTCTGCCTGTATGTGGGGCATTGACTCAGCTGGCATTTGCTAGCTTCCCGTAAATGCCAGGCCCTGGGCCAACGGCTGGCCACTGAGGTCATATGTGGGGCTCCCAGACACAGGATCCTGGGCTTGGAGTGGAGGGGGGGTGATAATGCTTACAGCCCATCCTCAGGCCTCTATGGGAGGGCAGGAAGCTATGTGGGAGGGGCAGGTGGGTCTCTAGGTTCCCTCCTCTCCCTGCCCCACAGAACCAGAGGGGCACTGACGTGGGAGCCCACTAAAGTGGGTAATGCAAAGAAAGGACCCAGATGTCCCCTGGGCCTAAGCGCCTGATGACATACCATGACTAGGGACAGGGACTTGTGTGTTTGGCCTAGGGGTACCTGGCCCACTCAGGTGGCCTCTGACCCCCCTCTCCTCCCAGATTCGTTGCATGCTCAATATCTGGGGCGTGATCCTCTACCTGCGGCTCCCCTGGATTACGGCCCAGGCGGGCATTGGTGAGTGCCGCTTCTGGGGGGAAAGGGGAAGAAGGCATGTTCAAGTTCTGGTCTTCCAAGACCCCACAGGTTCAGTCTTGAACTTGGGCTGCAGAGACCACAGGCCCTTGCAGTGACAGAGGTCAGGGTGGTGTGGCAGAGGAGCACGCGACATGGAGTCCGTAGGCGTGAGTGCTGTCCCTGGCTCTGTTTGACCTCAGTAGGTCATTTAACCTCTTGGAGCCTACTACTGCAGAGCACCTGGATTAGGAACTCACAATCTGGACAGACTAGGGTTCAGATGCTAGCTCTGTGCCATGCTGCGTGACCTTGGACAAGTTTCTTAACCTCTCTGAGCCTTGATTTCCTCATCGGTAAAATGGGGGTGAGTTATCCCTACCTCTCAGACCTATTGTGGGGTTTCTATTATACACATAAACAGCACAGGATTTGGCACCCAGAGGTGCTCATGAGGTGGTAACTATTACTTTATTTTTTATTATTAAAAAAGGGTACCTTCCCATCCATACCTAAAGATCCTTTGCGTGTTGGCTCATCACGTCCCTGGCTATTCAGAATAGACCAGAGACCCATTTTTTTCAGATGAGAAAACTGAGGCTCAGAGAAGGGAAGTGACTTAATTCACATGGTGACTCAGGTGGCTGACTCAGGTTCCTTCTGTGGCTCCTCGCCTGGGAAAGGCCCCGCCTGAGTTTTGGGGTAACCACATCCCCACCCACCCCCACAGTGCTGACCTGGATCATCATTCTGCTCTCCGTCTTGGTGACGTCCATCACGGGCCTGTCCATCTCGGCCATCTCCACCAACGGCAAGGTCAAGTCAGGTGGGCCCCGCCCCACCCCTGCTGCTGCCTTTCCCTACCCCACCACCAAGGTCCCGCTCATGTAGGCTCCCCAGTCTTCACCCTGGGAACGGTCTCTGAATGGCTCCCCACCCCCCACAACCAAAAGCGGGACACCCCAGGCTGCTGCTTCGGTTGCAGGTGAGGACTTTGGGCACTCTGCACACCCATTGGATGGCCTGGCTTATCTCCTGGGCTGGGGGCCCCATGGGCCCCGTGGTCACCCTCTCCGAGCCTCAGCTTCTGCGTGCCCCACGTCCATCCCAGCTAGCTGACTCCTCTGATTTCATGGCTCCTGGCTCTGTCCCCAATAGGTGGCACCTACTTCCTCATCTCCCGGAGTCTTGGCCCAGAGCTAGGCGGCTCCATCGGCCTCATTTTTGCTTTTGCCAACGCTGTGGGTGTGGCCATGCACACCGTGGGCTTTGCGGAGACCGTGCGGGACCTGCTCCAGGTGAGGCCGGGCTGGACCCCAGGCAGAGGGAACCTGCAGCCTACCTCGTTCTCTGTCACCCCACCTGCGCCCGGCCTTCCTGCCCCTTTGCCCAACTACCCCATCAGAAATCAAGGCCACAGTCTGATCGCCATGGATGGCCATGATGCTCTCATCAAAGAAAGGCCGTCCTCAGAAGTCCCTTTCAGGGGTGCATGTTGCCTTTAGGGCCAAATTGTCCAGGCCCCTGCAGCAGCTGCTTTGGGGGGTCTGTTGACAGAGAAGGTGTTGGAGTTTGTATTTTCCTGTGACGGGGCATCCAGAGTCACCTGTGAGGTGAATCCAGGTTGAGGAGTCTGGTGGGGTGGAGGGTTATTCAGAGGGCAGCATGCAGCCTGGCCTGTTCCCCTCCCCCAGGAGTACGGCAACCCCATCGTGGACCCCACTAATGACATCCGCATCATTGGCGTGGTCACTGTCACCGTGCTGCTGGCCATCTCCCTGGCTGGCATGGAATGGGAGTCCAAGGTGAGGAGAGGCTGTTGGAGAGAGGCTGTGGTCGTGGGCAGGTGGAGAAGCGGGAGTTGCTAGACCTGGTCCCGGGCCTGGTTCTCCTCTTCTGTGGATTAGGCGTTAAGTTCTGCTGCTGTGACAAAGAGACTCTAAGGAAGGGGCCTTAAACAAGAGTCATTCATGTCTCTCTCATCTAACAGCCCAGGTGTCCCTGGCTCCCAGGGCTCAGGCACCCAGACCCTTTCCATCCTGTGGCCCCTCCATCCCTAGCGGGTGGCTCTCATCCACCTGGCCCATGATGGCCACCACCGCCTATCCAGGGTCCAGTCAGCAGGAAAACGAAAGAGGTGGAAAGGAGGGACTTCCCGCTTCCTTTTCTTTTTCCAGTACAGCCTGGAAGTTGCACATATCCCTCTGCTCACATCCCATCGGCTGGAACTTGGTCCCATGGCCACACCTAGCTGCAGGGGCGCTGGGGGAGCATGGCCTTCATTTGAACCCTTTCCAGCCAACAATCAGAGGGTTGCTGGGCTGCGGTTGGCGGACCTGGCCAGATCTGGCCCCCACCGCCGCTCCTCTCTCCCCCTGGCTCTGACCTTCAGCTACGCCGACCTCCTCGCTGCTCCTTGAGTGCTTCTGCCCGTCATCCTCCTCCTTTCGGTCCCCTGAAGACACCTTCCCACGCCACTCTGCTAAAGTAGCCCCCAACCCAGTCCCATCACACCCCTGCTCTTACTCTAGATTCATGTTCCTTGTTTATCCACAAGATAAGAGCTTTGCGATATCGTCAACTCCTAGGAGAGAGCCAGCAGCATGATGGGTGATGAACGAATGAATGAGAGAGTCAGGGACCGTGGGCAGGTTCTTCCCTGCTGAGGTCCCCTGAACAGGTGGGGCCAGACCGTCTGACATCGAGGTCCTTTGCCCACAGGCCCAAGTGCTGTTCTTCCTGGTCATCATGGTCTCTTTTGCCAACTATTTGGTGGGGACACTGATCCCCCCATCTGAAGACAAGGCCTCCAAAGGTTTCTTCAGCTACCGGGGTATGTGCAGGTTGGGGTCCCTTCCTGTGGCTTTGAGGACAGGGACAGTCTGCCCACCCATCTGGCCCGTTCTGTGGGTACCGCAAGGATGGACACCCCAACTCCATGGCCAGGAGCTGGCAGCAGCGCCCCCTGCCTGCCTGGCTGGGCCCAGTGAAAGGACCAAGCCTTCCAGGAAGCCCTGACTCAGGCCTTGGTTTTCCAGGGGACATTTTTGTCGAGAACTTGGTGCCCGCCTGGCGGGGCGCGGATGGCAGCTTCTTCGGGATGTTCTCCATCTTCTTTCCCTCAGCCACGGGCATCCTGGCAGGGGCCAACATCTCCGGGGACCTCAAGGTAAGCGGCGCGCCCCTCCCTCCTGCTCCCTGGCCCTGTCCTACCAGTATCTCCCCCGGGGCACTGAGACCATGGGGCCAAAGCTTCTAAAATCCAGTCCAGTCCAACTCAATTCAATCCAAGCCAATGCCACTCACTCTACTCAATTCTGTGGTTGTTGGTTGGCACCAGCTGCACTCTAGGCCGTAGAGGATTCTCCACTGTCTTGCTGCAGGCAGGCTTCTCGGCCCAGCATTCGAGACCCCAGCCCACCGCTGCCACTGCCAGACCCCTGCCCCAGCCCTAAGAGTCCACTGCGCTACCTGTGCCCCCTCCTCCATGCCTTCGCCACTGCTCTCTGGGACCCCCGTCCCTTGTTTCTTTACCTCACAAAGTTCTGTTCCTCTTTCAAATAACACCTCAATATTTACATCTCTCCCAGTCTTTCTGTCAGAGTCACGGTTCCCTAGCATAATGTGTCGGGCCACTTATGTCTCTGTGCCCCTGCCTCTGGATAACTGAGGCCTCCCTCTGTGTCCCTTTTCCCAGCTAAGAGTCAGACATGTACTAGGTGCTCTGTACATGTTTGTTGAGTGAATAGTGGTGAACTATAGTAAACGGGAAGTGTGAGAGCAGATGTCCAAAGTGCTATAAAGTGGGGGAGGAGAGACGGATGTCAGCAGAGGCTCTAGCAGAACCTCTGGGCAGAGGAGGGGCCGGAGCTGGGCTTTGAAAAAACGAGAAAGCTGGTGGAGCCCTTGCTGGCAGGAGGCTCAAAGCAGATTGTGCGCAAGTGGGTTGGATGGTGAGGAGCCTGGCTCAGTGCTGGAAAGCCTTACCCTCCTCCCTCTTCAGTCCACTCGAAAAGTGCTGCTTGATGCATTTTCTTAAATGAATTAACAATTGTGCATTGGAGACAGTCTTGAACTCCAGCCCGGCTCTAACTGGATGAGCCCGGATGGGGCACAGTGGAGCCTGGAGATTGGAGAGCAGCCGTGTTTCCCCCGCCCCGCTCCCTTTTCTGGGAAGCGGCCAGCAGAGGCTTGGTCCACCTGCCCTGAGGCCCCTGCTGCGCTCAGGCTAGTGCTCAGATACAGATCATCGTAGCCTGGGGATTTATCTAGATGCTTCATCAAGCTTCTTAGGTTACAACTGGCCCACTGTTCAGGCGGAAAGGCCAGGCAGCTGTCTCGGAGCTGGATGAGGAGGGCGCCCTTGCTCTGTCCTAAATGCCGTCAAGCCCTAAAGGAGTCCTTCCCTCCTGGATCCACCCTCTGCCCATTCGTGGGACGGCATGTTCTCCACAGAAGAGCAGCTCCCGTTCACAGAGACTTCATGCAAGTCCCTTAAAACCTCTCTGTCCTCAGCTTCCCCAACTGTAAAATGGGGCTAACAGTCCCCGCATCGCAGGGAAGGGAGTAAGAATCCAACGTGCTGATATAAGTGAAGTGCTTAGAACAGTGTCCAGCACAAAGGAAATGCTAAGGACTGGTTGTCAAGGCCATGGTCATTTTTACCATGTGGCTAGTACAGTGCCTCCTTCTTTACAAACATTACCCTTGGGGCAGCCTAGGAGGCCCAGAGACTGCCTGATGCCCTCCCTCTCTCCTTCCCTCCCCCAGGACCCTGCTGTCGCCATTCCCAAGGGAACACTCATGGCCATTTTCTGGACCACTGTCTCCTACCTGGCCATCTCAGCCACCATCGGTAAATAGCCGGCCCAGACCACTGGAGGGGGTCCCAGGGTGGGGTGTGGCTCTCTAACAGGGAGAGCTGGGCTGGAAGGACTTGGCAACCCCAGGAAGTAGAGGTTTGGAGGCACATTTGTGGTGACTAGAACATCTTTGTGAGGGGGGAGTCATGTGTGGTGGAGATGGAGGGTGATCAGACCAGGTTCCTCAGTCCCTTCAAACCTAAGGTTACAGATTCAAGGGTGTGAGACTCCTACAGGACAAATCATGCTCCGGCTAAAGGAATAATAATAATGATGATACTAGCAACTGACTTACCAGGTGCCCAACGCTTTACCTGCCTTATCATATTTAATCCACACATTGTCATTTCCACCGTTCTACAGAGGAGAAAACGAGGGCTCAGGGAGGTTCAGTGACCTTCCCAGGGTGTCGGCGCTTGCTTCTCACTGAGACCCTCACAGGTGCTGCTGCTGCAGGAAACACCATGTGAGGAAAGCTGCTCACATGGGGCCCGTGCCCTCCTTCCTCCGCAGGCTCCTGCGTGGTTCGTGATGCCTCGGGCGTCCTGAATGACACAGTGACCCCCGGGTTGGGCACCTGCGAAGGGCTGGCCTGCGGCTACGGTTGGAACTTCACTGAGTGCTCCCAGCAGCACAGCTGCCGCTACGGCCTCATCAACTACTACCAGGTACACGCAGCCTCAGCGGGGGCCGGCCAAGGATGGAACAGACTGGGAAAGACTTGGTTTGGGGGGCTGGGTCCCAGACTTGGGGGAAGGAGCTTCTGGCTCAGGCGGGGGCCCATGAGCCCAGTCTCTGCCTCGGTGGGCACTGGGATCCCTGGGTGACAGTGGAGGACGCAGGTGGAGGCGTCAGCACCCCATCCTTGCCTCAGAGGGGACTGAGGTGCCCCAGGAGGGGACTCCAGGCCCATTGCTTCAGCATGCGGGACCTGACCCCATGTCCCTGCAGACCATGAGCATGGTGTCGGGCTTCGCACCCCTGATCACGGCTGGCATCTTTGGGGCTACCCTCTCCTCTGCCTTGGCCTGCCTCGTCTCTGCCGCCAAAGTCTTCCAGGTGAGGCTGCAGAAGGGGAGTGGGTGGTATGTAGGAGGCCCAGGCGACTGCCACAAAGGCTGGAGGTGTCCCATGACAAGCACATCTAGGCTGGAGGACAAGAGGGCTAGTGAGGGAACGCCTGCAGGATTGCAGGAAGCCGCCGCCTTCTGTGGGTGCTTGCAGAGCACCTGCGTTTTCCACCAGCCTCTCCTGTCTGCATTTCCACCATCGACCCCTCTCATTTTGCCCTTTCACCGTCTTCTTGGTGAGGTGGGGAGGGCGGGGAGGTCCCTCCCACTCAACAGAGACGGAAGCCAGGACCCAGATGGGGCAGTGCCCTGCGGAGATCAGGAGGGAGCAAGCCTGGGCTGGTGTTCAGGTGGCTACAGGGGAGGGGACAGGGCCCAGCCAGGGATTGAACGCGGTGTCCTGTACCCACAGTGCCTGTGCAAGGACCAGCTGTACCCTCTGATCGGCTTCTTCGGCAAGGGCTATGGCAAGAACCAGGAGCCGGTGCGGGGCTACCTGCTGGCCTACGCCATCGCGGTGGCATTCATCATCATTGGTAAGAGGCTGCCAGGGCACAGAGGGGCCGTGAGGGACACGGGGGCGCGGCTTCGCTCCCTTCTGCTCACCTCCATGCCCAGCACCCAGCCAAGCCTGGCAGGAAGCAGGCACTTGGTGAAGAACTCTAGAATGGGTGAGGCCCTAGCTGGAAGACTTTGGGAGGTCTCGTGGTCCCTGTCCCTGCCCCCAGCTCCAGACGGGGTGGCTCCCACACCATGCCAGGCAGGTGGACAATCCTATTTTGTTAGGAGGGACCCCACCTGCTTCCCTTGGTTCTGCGTTCCCGTGTCCTGGCAGCTGGGACCCCTTCCCTCCCAGGTCTGAATTAGCCCCCAGGACACATTTGGAGCATGGGACAAGCTGACTGGTCCCTCCTTGGGAACTGATGCAAACAGCTGGATCAAGTTCTCTGTAGGTGTTTAAACTAGATAAACCCCATTTCTTAGACTTTGGGCTGATAGATCCCTCGGTCTTCAAGGTAGGAGATGCCCTGGGAGAAAGATCCTAACTAATCAGTTAGTTAGATGAACTTCTACCCTGGCTTTGCCATATGCCAGCTGTGTGACCTTGGACAAATCACTTCACCTCCATGAGCCTCAGTTTCCTCATTTGCAAAACGGGAGCAGTAAATAACAGGTGTGTCCCAGATGGGCAGGAAGAACCTGTGGTGTACACGCACACACATGTGCACACATGTATGCGTTCATACGTGTGCATACTCCCCGCTGCTTCCTGCTTACTTAGCTAACGAGGCAGAACTCACTAGGAGAGAGGTGGCCCCTCCAAGCAAGGGCGGTGGCCATGCCATGGCATGATGACCCCCTGGCCCCTGCTCCCTGTGCAGTGGTGGAGCAGGGTTGGCAGCTAGTGGTCCTGTGGTCCTGCCACAGCCAAGTCCCTGCCACTCAGACTGGTGTCACCAATCCATGAGACTCACCCTAGCAATCTAGTCACGTCCACTCAGGGAGAACTTTCCAGAGACTGGCCACTCCTGGATCCTGAACCAGATAGGGAGGTGGCAGGGCCATACCCAGGAGATGGAAACGTCTAGTCAGGCCCAGTGTCCTCGACCCATCTCTGTTTCCCGCTCACCCTGCAATCCACTGTCTCAGATTTGATGTCCCTTTATCTAGGGGGTTCTGACTGGACTTCAGACTGAGGACCATGATTTTAGAAGCTCTGGGGCAGGGTTCTTGTGTCTATTCAGTGGAATCATGTACAGAGAGGAGATGCTTGTCTTATCTTGGGATCCCCCAGAAGCAGGCCCTGAAACAAGGATTCACATGCAAAAGTGTGTCTGGGGGTGGCAGGGAAGTGGCAGGGGCGGTGCACAGTGAGACAGGGAAGAGAACGAGCCAGTTCTTGAGTGGGTTTCCACTCCGGGTAGAACCGTGATATGGTCTCAGTGTTTCAGATAAAAACATGTGTCCTGGGTCACATTGTAAAATGTATTTCTTACTGTAATTTGTGGTCACAAAAAACTGTGATAGCCACTGCCCTTGGTTATGCCATCGCCTGATGGGGTCTACTCTCACACTGCTCTCCGTCTTCTTAAAAGCTGCAGTTTATAGTTTACAAAACATCGGCCCTTTCAGCTTCACAAAATGATGGACCCATTTCATAGATGAGAAGGTTGAGACCCATTGAGCCTCGGGGGCCTGTCTGGGTTTCCCCACCCTATGAGTGAGGGTGCCAGGCGGCTCCTTGACGGAGTTGCCTAACATACTGTCCTCTTTCTCCCTGGGTCCCTGAAGCTGAGCTCAATACCATTGCCCCCATCATTTCCAACTTCTTCCTGTGCTCCTACGCCCTCATCAACTTCAGCTGCTTCCACGCCTCCATCACCAACTCACCAGGTAAGCAACCCCTCACCCCTCCATGGGAGGCGGCACCCAGAACTGGGATATGGAGATGGGGAGTGGAAGGCATAGATGCCGGTGGGCAGACCAAAGTCACCTCTCACATCAAAATCAATTAAAGGCATCATTCAAATGATAACAACAATAATAATAGCTATCCTTTATCAAGCACTTACAATGTACACTGTACATGGATTCATGTACTGCTTAGAGCGTGCAGAGATTTGTCTGTGCCTTCCTCCACCTATTTTACAGGAGTCAGGAGTCTGACGCCTCAGAGAGGGAAGAGAATTGGCCCACATCTCAGACAGGGTTGTTGCAAGTTGCCCATTGCACAACTCTAGGGGGTGCTACTCACAGATATTGTAGATTTGCAGGGTTATTATGAAAAATTTCTGGCAGATGGCAGTAAAGAGTGTTGAGGAAGACTTTTTCTAATTAGGCCCAAATTGCCAATGGGCCAGTCGCCAGACTGCCTTTTCCATAGACCAGGCAGGGACTGTGGCGCCCCAGAGTTGTGCCACGGAGCAGCTGTCATTAGTGGAGGCCCCAGCGTGGCCTGCAGGCAGAATCACGTCTTCCTCCTCTATTTTACCCCCTTGGCTCTGCGCCAGCCATGGGAGCCCGTGCTATTGCTGACGCTGGACGTCTCGCAGCCATATTTGGCCGGAGCTGGATGCCCCCTCCTTGGTGTAACCTGTCAACATAGCAGAATGCCAGCCAAGGCCAGCAGGTGGTCCCCCCAGAGGCTGCAGACGCAGCCCCAGGAGGCAGAAGGGGTGGGTGGGCACTGCTAGCATTGCCACCAAGGCCCTGCCCAGCAGCACTGGCCCAGGAGGAAGCCCCTGAGTGCTGAATGTGCCCCCTGACCTGTATCCCCACCCAGGGTGGAGACCCTCGTTCCGATACTACAGCAAGTGGGCAGCACTGTTTGGGGCGGTCATCTCTGTGGTCATCATGTTTCTTCTCACCTGGTGGGCAGCGCTCATCGCCATCGGTGTGGTCCTCTTCCTCCTGCTCTACGTGATCTACAAGAAGCCAGGTGTGCGTTTCAAGTTGCTGAGGGGCTCAGGCGCCCCCTTCTCCCCCTGAGCCCACCAAGCTGGCCGTCCTCCCTGCAGCCCAGCTAAAGAGCCTGCTTCGGGCTCTGCTCTCAAGGGCCCCACTCTGGCCCTCCAGCCTTGTCCCTCCCTGTGGGAAAAGGAGCCTGTGGGGATGGACCCGCTCAGAGCCCACATCTGTACTTCTAGAGTAGCCCCGGGCATCCACGAGGAATTGCCTGCCCAGGTCTGACCTCCTGAGAGTGGCCAGCTGCTGGTGTTCACAGCTAGACCTGAGGTGTGGCCAAGGGCTGGCGACTGAAGGGCAGGTGGACCAGGCATGGACACATGGGCAGGGGTCTACCTGCACGCAGGCAAGGATGCTGGGTGACAGTGACCTGGGGACGGGCTATAGAACTCCCGGGAAGCCTAGAATTCAACATTCGAACCCAGCCTTCCAGGTCGTCATGAAGGTCTGTTTGTCAAGGGAAGAGAACTTTTCAGTCCAGTTGAATAGCTCGATGTATAACCGTTAAATGTGAGCCACACGGTATGTCAGGAACAGATAACTGGCTGTTCGCCTGCCAGGTGGCCCTGCTCCCGGGGGTGCTCGGTTCCTAAGGAAGGCCGACATCCCTCCCCTCTGCACGTCTGCTTCCCCGCCATGGTTGCTAATCTTGCGCTCCACACCCCCCAGAGGTGAACTGGGGCTCCTCCGTACAGGCCGGCTCCTACAACCTGGCCCTGAGCTACTCCGTGGGCCTCAACGAGGTGGAGGACCACATCAAGAACTACCGGTGAGCGCAGCTTCTGGGCCCGCCTGGGACCTAGGGCCTCCACGGCCCTGTTCTGGGAGGCTCCAGGCCCAGACCTGTCACCTGACACGGGCAGACCCAGGCTGGTCACACACCCCTCCCCACAACTCAGAGAGAGAACCACCTGGCTGTCAGGGAACCAGAGTTGACATCCTCCCTGGGGACCAAGCAAGTCGAATGACCACTCTGTACCTCAGTTTTCACAGCAGAATATGCTCTTCGAAACGCAAAGGGCTCCATCGGGATGATCTGGTATTGTAATTCCCATCACGACAATTCATGAGGTTGACTGTGATGAGCCTTCTCTGGCCACTCATCAAAGCTGATTCCCCCTTAGTGAGGAGAAGCGTATGCCCAGGACCCACTTCCCCCCAAATCGTAATGCTAATCACTAGCCGTGTCTATCCATGTTGTATTACGGCACGCAAGGCCTTACACTGTCCCACCACAACCCTTGGAGATGTATGAAATTACTAACCCCATTCACAGATGGGAACACTGAGGCACAGAGAGGTTAAGTAACTGGCCCCACGTCACACAGCTGGAAAGTGGCCAATTTTGTCTGGCTCTAACTGAGCCCGGTAGTGGCCCTTGACCACAATCCTCAGCTACCTCTTGACCCACACACCGAGTCACCCACCCAGGTGACACAGTGAGCTCGTAAATGGTGCGCCTCCCACTACCCATCTTTATTCTTCCCACCACCATGCCAGGCCAGGCAGGGCAGGGACACCAGGTGGAGTAGCGAGAAGGGTGGTTTGCCCAAATGGAGCGTTTGGTGGCCTGAGCGAAAGGACAAGGGAGACCCAGTGTGGTGGCCACCACGGGAGCTGGAAAGGCCCCAAAAGTCTCCCTTGAGTCACGGATGGGAAGACGAGGCCTAAAGGCCGGAGGCCACACAACGGTTCACCTGTGTAGCAAGGGAGACCCAGGAGGAATGGAAATTGTGGGGTGCCTGAGTTGGCATCCAGAACCTCATGTGCTCTGCCCTGATGGCTCATGTCCTTTTTCCTTCCCCTCCTCAGCCCCCAGTGCCTGGTGCTCACGGGGCCCCCCAACTTCCGCCCAGCCCTGGTAGATTTTGTGGGCACCTTCACCAGGAACCTCAGCCTGATGATCTGTGGCCACGTGCTCATAGTAAGTGCCCCCTGGAGGTGAGGCAGGGCTGTACTCCTGCAGGAATCTTGGGGTTCGAGGACATCCCCCCCTTTCCCTCCCCTTACTCTGTAAAAGAAACCAGGTACTGCTGAGCCTGTGGGGCAGCCTCAGGGCAGGAGGGGGGCTGAGTCTCAGGCCAGAGGACATACTCAGCCCCTGATGTCATCTGCTCCCCCACACCCACAGGGACCCCGCAAACAGAGGATGCCTGAGCTCCGGCTCATCGCCAACGGGCACACCAAGTGGCTAAACAAGAGGAAGATCAAAGCCTTCTACTCGGACGTCATTGCCGAGGACCTCCGCAGTGGGGTTCAGATTCTCATGCAGGTAGGGGGCCTCACCACAGGCCTTATTACTTGGTGTGATGACCTGGAAGGCAGGACATCCTGAGGGGCGAGTTGAAGCCCTTTTTTGCTGCAACGGGATTCCCACCTTTTTCACCTCCCCAGATATGCTGCTTCAGGGTACTTTCCTAGAGCTCCTAGGACCTGGGGAAACTGACTTGGAAGCCTGTGGGGGCTGTCTGACCTTAGGCATACCTTGTTTGTTTGTTTGTTTAAAGATGTAATTTATAGAGAGCAAAGTGAAAAAATTAAGCGTATAGTTTGATAAATGTTTATATACACGGATGCCACTCAATGGTGTGAAATCACTACTCAGGTCAAGTTCTAGAACATTCCACCAGGCAATTCATTTTACTGCTCAGTTTTTTCACCTGTAAAATGGGATGCATGGATAAAATAACAATTGTTAATTCTGAGTCAACATATGGGAATCCTTTTTAATAGCTCGAAATATTTCCCAAAACTTAAAAAAAGAAGGGTATACAGGATCTCCTTTTTGGGGTTATAAAAATATTTTGGGAGTCAATAGAGGTGACGGTTAAACCACATGTGAATGTACTAAATGCCACTGAATTATACACTTTAAAATGGCTAATTTTGTTACGTGACTTTCACCTCAAAATATTTTTAAAAATTTAAAACATTAAACAAAGAGAGAATTATCAAAGATGTATGGATCAGATGACCCAGGAATACTCCCAGCTTGACATCCAAATTCAAGTCCCCTGTTATGAGAAATAACTCACGAGAGAAGCAGGAGCTGGGACAATCAGAACTAATGGGACAGTCCAGTCGTTGGCCCAGGCTTGGAGAGGCCACAGGGTGTGACTATGGCTGTAGCTTCACCTTCCTCGTGGGTGTGTCCAGACAGACAGGACCCTGAGCTGGGGCATGTATTTCCTGGGCCCTTACCGCATGTTGGAGAGGGCAGCTGGGGCTGACAGACAGCCCCACCCCAGTCACAGAACAGGGCCCCCACGGGTGTGAGACCTGATCCCTCAACCCCCACCTCCTCGGCAGGCCGCAGGTCTCGGGAGAATGAAGCCCAACATTCTGGTGGTCGGGTTCAAGAAGAACTGGCAGTCGGCCCACCCGGCCACGGTGGAGGAGTACATCAGCATCCTGCAGTGAGTGAGGGCACGGGAGGCAGGGCCTGGGCTCTGTCCCTGTGGGCCTGTGGGGTTTCCTGGGCCTTGGGAAGTGAAGGGGAAGCAGTGGCGCCATAAGAAACTGAGTCACTGATTCAAAGTTGAAGAAGAAACACACAGACTGGGGGCTCCCCACCCTGACCTATGGGTCATGGACACGAAGATCGGCAGGGATCAGGCAGGTAACAAAGAGCAAAGTGGCCCAGGTGTGGGACGATAGGGAGCAGTGGGGACTGTGGCAAACTGGACAGAGCAGCTGTTACTTGGCTCTGGCCAATTGTGCCCAGACAGAAATGTGGGCCCAGTGTTGCCAGATCTAGTTTTTCAGAGAAGTTGAAAATAGGGGTTCTTAGGTGAAAACCTTGTGCTCTTTTGTGGGCTGCAGAAGATCTGCAGATAGCCAGCTTGAGAGCTGTGAGGTGCTACGACTAAGTGAGAAGTGGATCCAGGCCTCTGAAGAGGCGATAAGCGTGGGGAATGCGACCGGGAGATAAACTCCCTGAGGCTTTTAGGGTTACCTTCAAACTCCTTCAGCTCTTATTGTGCAAGTTCCAGAAAGTGCTTGTCTCAGTTGCTTTTCTGCATTGAGGTGGTACTGAGAGAAAGTGTGCAGTGGCATTTAAAGGACATGAGGCTGAGTGTCAGGGACCTCCGACTTGCTTCCAGGTCTGCTGTTGTATGGCTCTGAGCAGTGCCTCTCAGCTGCCTCTAACAGAGGAGGTGATGGGACACCTGCTGTCCTCTCCCCCAGCTCCAACACTCCAAGACTCCCACATGACAGGGCCTAAAAGGTCCCTTTCCCAGAGATGTGTAACTAAAGAAGTCCAGGAAGGACAATGCTTAGCCTGTTAGATCAGCCCTAATGGTGCGCACTTGGACACGGTGTCAACCTGGCAGTAAATACACTTCTGCAGCAGGAATCTTCTAGACATTCCATAGAGACAACCTACTGCTGCCTTCTTGAGCGAGGCTGTTCCTGTGTGCATGCCTGCCCTCGGGCAGGATTTATAGTCTCAGCTTTTTAATTCTAATCCCAGCTGGCCACTTAGCATGGGCAAATTGCTTCCCCAAACTCAGCTTCTGTGTCTATAAAACGGGGATAATTATCCCCATCCCCACCTCTGTTGGAAGAGTTGTGAGGATTATCCAAATGTATCAGGAGGACAGGGCCTGGCTCAAAGACTGGCCTGACTCAGTTTCCCCCCGAGTACAGGGTCCACGGGACACACAGTGCCTCGGACCGCAGAGCTAAAAGCGTCCTGGGGACTCTCCAGTTCTGCCTGCACTTTTCACAGATGGGGACTGAGGCCCTGAGAGGAGAAAGGGGGTGGGGAGAGGCAGGCGCAGCTCAGATATCTGTTCTCCTGGGGGCTGGGGCCTGGGGCTGCGAGGAGCCTTACCCCACTTCCTCTCTTTCCAGTGATGCTTTTGATTTCAACTACGGTGTGTGTGTCATGAGGATGCGTGAGGGGCTCAACATTTCGGAGGTGATGCAGGCGCACAGTGAGTACACACCCCAGGTGCTCAGCACTCCTGTCAAAAACCAGAACAGGATCCTAGAAAGTTCCAGAACCCAACTTTTTTCTAGTGATGGAGGGACAAGAGGGGGACATGAGTGAGGAAGGTCGCAGACTCCTAGAAAGTCAGCTTTTGGTGGCCCCTTAGAGCTCATCAGGTTTCCAAATGGAGAAACTGAGACCCAGAAAGGGGAAGTGACCAGTTCAAGGTCATGCTTCCAGCTGGGGGCAGAACCGGAACTCAGAGCTCCCTGAATCACGTTCAGTGGTTTTGTAACCAGAGGGGGTAAGGAAGTTCTAATAGAGAGGGAAAAGGAAAAGAGGGGAGAGGCGAACGCCACATAAAGACACTGGAATGTGAAAATACATATAAAGGCCATGAAAACTGGTTGTTTTGGTCTCTAAGACCATTGCTGGAGCACCAAGCATACATATGTTTAGCATTTAAAGTCACAAATGAATATGCAGACTCTGAATTAGTAATATTTAGAGGTGTGAAAGAAACAGCATGTATGAAAACAAATGGGGGTGCCGGGAGAACTGTAAGGTGTGGACGCTGTGTGTCTTGCAGGCAGGGCCCAGGTCTTGTTCATCGGTCACTGAGTGCCAAGGGCAGGCCTGGCACAGAGCAGTTGGGTGAATATTCACGCAGGCAGCATTTACAGAGCAGCAACCAGGCAGGTCGAGGCCCTGGGGCTACGGCAGGGAAGAAACTGAGTCTGCTTCCAGGGAGCTGATGTTCTGTTGGGAAACAATGGACCTGTGAGTCACTTCAGACAGTGACACTGACACAGGGCACAGGTCAGGAAGGTCTCTCTGAGGACGGGGACTTTTGCTGAGAAGGGGGTGCTCGGGAAAGTTGCTTGTGGCTCGGGGAGCACCCACCACCGAGGACTGCGGTGACCTAGGGTGCCCTGTGTGAGGAGCAGAAGGAAGCCTGGTGGGGCTGAGCAGGAAGAGCCAGGTCCAGAGGGAGGCGGGGCCAGCTCGGTGGAAGGTGAGGTGCTGGGACTTCCTTCCTCGTATGGAAGGGAAAGCCCGGAAGAGGAGGAATTGGAAGTGCCCAGGTGAGGCCAGACTATAACCCAGCTGCCCCTCCCTTGCAGTTAACCCTGTGTTTGACCCGGCGGAGGACAGCAAGGATGCCAGTGCCAGCAGATCCAGGCCCTCCGTCTCCGGCACACGTCAGTCGCCGCCCCACTCACCCTGTGTGGCAGCTAGCAGGGGCCACGCGGGAACTTGGTTAAGGGCAGAAGGGGCCTGGGGCCCCTGGGGTTGGGTAACGGTGAGGTGGGGTGGGGGCTTGGGCAGGATGAAAGACTGCAGCCCTGCTGTGGCACTCTGAGTGTGGGCATCGTGGGAACCCACCCCGTGGGGCCTTTGTCCCACTCCCTCCAACGCCCTCTGGCCCTGCTCAAATTTTAGGGAAGGGGCAGGGTTCTCCTTCAGTGTTTTCCCCCAGTGTTCTGAGAGGAAGGGGAACCTGCAGTGCGGGGAGCTGGGGGCATCCTGTGGGCATCTGTGAGGGGCAAATCAGAGTCGTGGCATCACAGGGCCCGTTGGTGGTGCTCTGGGCCATGCCCCCACCCTCTGTGTGCGCCCTCAGCACAAGGCTTCAGGAAGCTGTGTGCACAGCCCAGGTGACAGACAGTGAGTCCGCCTCACAGGGCAGCTGGCTGTTCTCAGACAGACTCAGGCATGTGACTGTGCTGTGCTCCGAGGTGACCTGCCCCTCTGCTCCTGCAGTGGACCCCGAGGCCCTGGTGCGGGAGGAGCAGGCCAGCACCATCTTCCAGTCAGAGCAGGGCAAGAAGACCATCGACATCTACTGGCTATTCGACGACGGAGGTCCGTGCCCCTGGGACACCCCCTCGCCTCCAAGCCATCTTTCCTCTGTGACTCTTTGTCCCTTAGCCTGCCCTTCCTGGACGCTCTGGACAAGGCCTCTGGTGGGACCCAGTGTCCACACATGGGATGGAGCCCCTGGACCCCTACTGGGCTTGGGGGACCCTGGCTGGGCGCCTCTCTTGACCTCCAGGATTTCAGCTGTAAAGTGGGGATTTTAGGGGAGGATCTGAGGTCAACATGAGATGGAACCTTCAGATTGGACAGGCCTTAGGGGTCACAGCACATGACATAAACAGGGGAAATGGGCTGGTGCACAGGAAAGCTTAGAAATTCTTCACTTCCCAAAGAAATGCGCTCTCTCCCATTTTTCTTAAAACGTATCAGTCTCAGCTTTACTGTTCTCACCTCTGATAGCATCCTAGACAGAGAGAAAATGTTTCTACTCCAATAGAATATGTCCTACGAATGATCCGTAATGTGACTGGGCACTTACTATATGCTTGACACTAAATGCTTTGCGTGGGTTAACCTAATGCAATCCCCAGGTAGGAACTATGATTAACCTTCTTTACAAATAAGGAAACTGAGGTACAGAGTGGTGAGTTAATTTGTCTAGGGTTACACAGTCGTAAGAGACAGCCGGTCCTTGACCTTGTATAGAGAGATGATGGAGGGACAATGGCTCCCATCCACTGGTCAAATTTCAATCTTCAAAAAATGCCAGAGATCCTGATTTTCATGTGAAATTCCCCAATTATTAAATGCCAGCTCACTTCTTTAGTAACATCATGCAGACCAAATAAACCCTGACCCCAGAGTGCTGTGTGTTACTCTGGTTTAGTCAGCATGCTCATTATACAGATGGGTAAACTGAGGGCCAGAGAGGGGAAGGGGTGAGAGCGCACAGAGCACTCTACCCTGAGAGCATTTTCCTCTTGATTTATGGGGACCCTCCTTGCCAGGCCTCACCCTCCTCATCCCCTACCTTCTCCGCCGCAAGAAGAGATGGAGCAAATGCAAGATCCGAGTGTTCGTGGGGGGCCAGATCAACAGGATGGACCAGGAGAGGAAGGCGTAAGTGGGGAGCACTGGTGGGGACCAGGGCCATCCCAGCTCCCTTCAGTCTCCGCCCCCATCACAGGTGGCTCAGCTCTGTCCCGGTCACAACATGGTGAGGAAGTTCTGGAAAGGAGCAGGTTTCTGTCTGTTTCAGAAGTTGTGTTGGTGTCTTGTGCCCCTATAGGGGGGTGCAGACACCCTAGTCCCAGCCATGACAGGGAGGGGTGTTAAATTTTAAAACCAGAAATCTGCTCAAGGAGATACCTGTGTGAAATGAAGGATGAAGAAGGCCCTTCCACTGGAGAAATGAGGCAGAGCTGAGAATGCTTGGGGCAACATCCCCCCATGCTTGGGTTGCCATGCCTGACGAGACAAGAGGTGCCTTTAGTGGCCAGGAGGTGGGACAGCAAATCCTACTGGATAAGCGACTTTTAATTCTCCTCCAACTGTGTTGCTGATTGTGCAGGAAAAGGGCTCTCTGCTCGGGAACCTATGCTAATATATCTAAGCAAGAGAGGGTGGGCCTGGCTGGGGGCGTGGCAGATGATGGCGTTCAGCCAGAAGTTAGTGACATTTTGGTTTATTTCCTTGGATTTTATTGGTTACCTCTTTCTGGCAAGAGAGGTTGGTTTTCTGTTTAAAGTTGTGGCATGAAATTTCCTGTTGAGATATATCTAAGCAAGAGTGTCAGTTGATTTGAGCTGGAAAGGAAGTAAATGGTTACGACCGGTACACAGGTGTAGAGGTGGCAAGAGTCAGGCAGGTGGCATATGTGTGCCTAAAACTGGGTAATTGTTGCTTCAGGGAAAGGTCAAGTAAGGTCGAAGGTGGTAGGATGGAGGCTTGCTAGTGCGGGCAGACAGGTTCAGGAAGATGGGGTAGCCACCCAAGGTGGTGCAGTTAATTAGCCAAAGAGAAAAAACTCTTCCCAGTCTCTAGTCAGGACCCCATGGCCTGTGCCACCCTAGTCCTATGCCAGGGCCACATCCCCACGACCCCCTCAGTCACCTCCTGTGCGCGTTCAGCACGACCCAACAACCTCATCTGGTTGCCCTCACCCCTGTTGAGAACTTCTCCACCGGAAGGCCCTTCTCAACAATGCCCAGCAAGGGATGCTTGGGAAAAGCAGCCACCAGCTGCTCTGTGGTCGCCCAACTACAGATCAGCCTCAGCTTCCTGTTCCAGCGCCGAGTGGAAGCAGGGCTTAACAGGTTTAGTTTGGCTCAAGGCCATGGCACTGGGGGGCCATAGGGTGTCTACCATGTGAAGGTTGTGAAAGCTCCTCCGCCTCCCTCTGTCTCTTGACCGGGTCCTCCTCGTGACTTGGAAGCCAGGCCTGCATTGCCTTCTGCCCAGGCCCTGCCCAGGCCTGCCACCTCTGTGCTGCACACCAAACCGTCTGCCCACATCCCTGCTTTCCTAATTTCACTCCCAAGTTCAGGAATCAGCAGTGGCTTGATGGCCAGTCCCAGCCTGGTCCTTCCCCTCCCCCAACCCTTCACTGCTGCTGCTCCACCCCCTGCACCCCATGCCCTCACTCATTTGGACTTCCCTCCTCCCTGCCAACTAGAACGGGGGTATCCCCAAAGCTGTATCCCACTCAGGGATTCGCCACAATGGGGAGCTAAGACAAAGGCAGGTGTATTGTTTACAAAGCTCCTTGGGTGATTCAATGTGGACACCTTGCCTCACCCCCTTTGGCCTATAACAATCTTACCCACCATGCACCGTCCAGCCAGATTGCCTCCTCCTCTGTGAAGCCTTCCTAGACTGCTGCAAACCACAGTTGGCATTTTATTCCCCGTTGGATGCAAAGTCAGCGCCATCTGGCTTGTGACTCCTGGTTCTATACTTATCGCAAATGTGTTGTCTTTGCTTCCTTAGCCACCCTTAGATATCCTGTAGTTCGCCTTCCCATCCCTTAGACGCTTGTCTCTCAAAGTGCGGTCCATGGACCAGCAGCATCGAATCACCGGGACGCTTGTCAGAAATGCAGAATCCCGAGCACCATCCCAGACCAGCTGAGTCAGAATCTGCATTGTAACAAGATCAGATGTGCAGACCCGTTAAAATGGGAGGTGTGCTAATACAAAGATGGCCCCAGAGACTTGGGGAATAGTAGTCAATTACTTTTCCATGCCACTCGTCATCAGCTGACCTACCTTATCAATATTCGTTTATCATCTGCCCCCTCCCAGCTTAGAATGTAAACTCCATGAGGGCAGGATTTAATTTGTTTTGCTCACTGCCATGAAAATTAATTGAATGAATGAATGAATTTTTAAAAAATCTCTTGTCTTCCAGGATCGTTTCTCTGCTGAGCAAGTTCCGGCTGGGATTCCACGAAGTCCACGTTCTTCCCGACATCAACCAGAAGCCTCGGGCTGAGCAGTGAGTTCTCTGTATTGGGGGTTCCAGGCAGAAGGGCCAGCTGTGTGCCTGTCGCCCCTTTCTGGTGAGCCAAGGGCAGAGGCACTGTCCTTCCCGCCCCCTGCCTAGACTGGGCTCGTGGAAAGGAAGAGGAAGGGTTGGAGTTTGCAGCTGTTCAGTTTCATGTTTGTGTTTCTTCCTTTGCATATTAGAGCTCTGATCTTTGCCAGAAACACACCTGCGCTAGAGGCTGATGAAAGTTGACATTGATGCCTTTCTTAGACCAAGTGTTTTTAAGCTTTTACCGGTGAAGGTCATGGCTGTTCTGTCACTTGAGCAGAGGCTGGTGTTTCATCCACAAGATTCCCTCTGCCCTCATCCCCCCCCCACCCCACCACACACACAGAGACCTGGGGGACAAAGGGGTCTCTGGTTACATACTTTACAAGCCCAGGCTGCTGGCTACTCATAAAAGGCTGATTTTACCTCCAAAGGTAACTGGTGTTGTAAATTTTCACCAACCCCAGAGTGTTTTCAGAAAGTAGTGGTTCTCAAAACTTGGCATGCATCAGAGTCACCTGGAGTGCTTGTGAGAACACAGCTTGCTGGGTCCCACTTCCAAGATTCTGAGGCAGTAGGTCTGGGGTAGGGCCTGAGAACCTGCATTTCTAACAAGCTCTCAGTGCTGGTCCAGGCACCCCACTTTGAGAACCACCGCCTTAGAGACAATCTATGTGAAGTGCTTAACACAGTGCCCAGCCCAGAGTCAGTGTCCAATAAATGCTGGAGTTGTGGCTTTTGCCTACTCGCGTGTTTTCTGAGCTCTGCATTCTGATTTTTCTGTGCAAACTGCTTCCCTTGCCAGGCGTTGCCCAATTTAAGTTCCTGAAAAAGGAATGTGACTGGCCTAGCTTATCCCTTCCTGCCAGGCCAAGGTAGAAGTTCCTGGAAATCCTGTTTCTTGACTACCATTGGTACAGTTGGCCATGGCCGGGGGTGGCAGAGTCAAATGCACCAAAACAGCTGGAGGGCAGCTCCTTCTGCAGGGGCTGCAGCAAAGTCTCGTCGCCTCCATGGGCTGAAAGATACTGGAGCCTTTGGAAGATGCAAAGGCCCTGATGTTATATTAACACATTATAACATGGTGCATTACTCACCATGCACCATTCAGCCATGGTGGGTTTGGAGTGGGGAAAATGTTGACCTGTCTGGGCAAAAATGTCTCTCTCCCCCCATGCAAAGGCAGTGTGCAGACTTTACGCAAACCCTGGTGTGAACTGTAGCAATGGTGGGGTCATGTACTTTGCCCATGATTCAATTTCATATTCTTAAAATCAGATGCTTCCACTAGGATTTGCTTTATGGAAATCAATGTACGTACATGAGTTTTTCCAGGACTCTATCTCCTTCATAAAGGTTGGTCCTGGTCTCTTCCTCCTTTTCCCTTATGTCTCCCATTACCTGGAGAGGAAAGAAAATCAAGATGGGTAGAAAGGAACTATTTCATGGGGATGGTACATTGACTCCTACCATTTGCTCAGGGCTCTGCTTGGAGCTGCAGCGGCAGAGATGAGTCATCTGCAGCCTTGCCCTCCAGGGCTTACCCTGGCTCAGTGCAGGACGTCAAGAGCTATCAGAATAGCAGGGATGGACCAGAATGCAAACGAGAAGCGGGTTGTCTCTGTTGGTGGAGGAGCAAAGCCTTGAGAAAGGCCACCAACATAGAGAGATGGGGAAGACCTTCTGGGTGGGGAGGACGGGGCGGGGGGAGCACACAGACCCCAGCCGGCATCTCTTTTCTTTCAAACCACCTCCTTTGCCCCTGCTTCCGCCTGGACCATTTTCTCCCCTCCCTTGTCAAACTTCTCCAAAGAGGTGGTTCACTCTGTTGCCACTTCCTCCCCACCCTTCCTTCTCCGGCCTTCTCCAGCCTGGCTTCCACCCCACTCCTCCATTGAAATCACTCTGGCCAGCGTCTTCGGTGACCTTTGCCCTGCACAGGGCCACGTCTGTCCTCACCTCTCTGCCTTTCAGCCATCCTTCTTGAAACATTTCTTCTTTTGGCTCCTACGATGCCACCCTCTACTGGTTTCATCCTACCTCAGTGGTCTTCTTTCAGTTTCCTTTGCTGCCTCTTCCATCTTTACCTAATACTCGTTGGCATCCTGGGGGTTCAGCCGTGGACCCTCTTCTCTTGAGAATCTCTGTCTAATAATGGAGTGAGATCCCACAGAACACCCTTCCGCAGCTTCCCGTCTCACTCAGGACAAATAATGAAGGCCTGCCTGAGGCCTGACCCCTCAACCTGTCTGTCCCTGCCCCCCCCCTACTCTCCCCTGCATGCACCTTGCTCCAGCCACACGGCTCCTCTGCTGCTCCTCGAGCAGACCAAGCACGCTTCTGCTCAGGTCCTATGCACCTTCCGTTCTGTTTGCTCCAGTACCTCTTGCTCTGTGCATGGCTGGCTTCGGAAGGACAGGAATCCTTTCGGTCCAGAGGCCTTCCCCACCCCTGTTAGTCCCCATCCCAGTGCCTTCATAAAATGCCTGACCCTATTTATCACTCAGCAGATCGTGCGCTCCATGAGGATGGGGGACGTTCTTAGGTTTGTTCACTGTTGTGTAGCACCAAGCCCGGCACAGAAGAGTGCTCAGTAAATACCTGGGAACAAGCGGGTGGGTGGAGGTGGGTCCCAGGTCAGTCGCTGTGGATGACTCCTGGAAGTACCATCAGTGCCAAGTTCAACACGGAAGCTGCTTTGATGTCAAGGGCAGTGTCAGAATGGGTTTCAGATGGAAAAGTATGTCCCTGTGGCACCCACCTCCATCTCCCTCTGGGGACCTTATTCCCCTGGAAACTGGGCCAACTCATCTGGTCTCACCTGCTCTCTCTGTTCCCAGCACCAAGAGGTTCGAGGACATGATTGCACCTTTCCGCCTGAATGATGGCTTCAAGGATGAGGCCACTATCAGCGAGATGAGGCGGGACTGCCCCTGGAAGATCTCGGATGAGGAGATTAACAAGAATAGAGTCAAGGTACAGGAGGGAGAAGGGCCTTACTGGGGTGGGCTGAGGGGGACAGGTGCTCTCCTGGATCAGGACCCGGAGCCCTTCTGTCCTGAGCTTCCTGCACACCCTCGGCCCCCCTCCCTCCCCTGCACCCGGCCTCTGAGGTATCCTCAAGCCACAAATGCTCAGTCTGACCAGTAACCACCTGCGGGTTGTGGAACTCAGAGCCGCCCTTGGCACGAGAGCCTGGTCCTCCGGCCCACTTTGAGTCACGCTGGCCGTGGCGATGGCCTGCCTGGCGTCCTTCTCCCTCTCTTCCCCCTCTCTTCCCGCATTCCTCTGTGCCCGGGACTCATGAAACAAGTGTTGAAGGCCAAGGTAGAATGTGTCCTGTGGGCCCACAAAGCTGCCTGGTCTTCTCCCCTGAGCCTGTAGACCCCAGCCCGGATGCGGCCCAAAGCCATGGCCGACACTTCCCAGATGGCATCTCAGGGCTCTAATGAGAGCTGAATACAGTGGTGGCTGCTGTGGCCATTTTGTGGTAGAAAGAGCAGTTTGGGGAGCCAGGGGATCACAGTTCTGTTCTCTTTGTCCCGGGTCGGTGGTTCTCCTCCAGGAGGCAATTTTGCCCCTCAGAGGACATTTGGCAACCCCTGGAGACATTTTTGGTTGTCACCACTGGAGGCTGGGATTGCTATTGTCACTTAGTGCATAGAGGTCTGGGAGGCTGCTAAACCAACAGCCCACAGGACAGTTCCCACAAAGAAAAACTCTTCCACCCAAAATGTCAGTAGTGTGAGGTCGGGAGCTCTGATCTAGCTTAACTCACTTGCCCTCAGTTTTCCATTCTCGCAAATGAGGTGTCCGTCCACTACCAGAACCTGAGTGTCAATCATTTCTGAACAATTTGGACCCAGGCCTTGGGGTAGGAGGGAGTCTCTCCCGCAGCCCAACCCCACACAAGCTTTGGGGAGTTTCCTGATCTGTCAGCCTTGAGGCCCCACCCCAGTGGGCAGGCACAGCTACCCGGCTCCTTGGAAAAAGCTGAATAAAGCATCTGTGCAAAGGTTCTTGCGTACCTTGCTATGAAGTGGGAGGCGTGTGTGTCCCAGCCCTGTTCCACCGGACCCACCTTATCAAGCCTTCCCAGCCAGGCTTCCACTCTGTGCTTTTGTATAGGTTACCTCACTCCAGCTTCCTGAAATTCCTCCGGATGTTCTCATACTCATTGTATAGAGGAAGACAGTGGCCCTCAGGAGTCATCATGCCTGGCTCAGGTTCTCTCTGTCAGCCCTCCCAACGGCACATAAGGTGCTCGGTCCCCCAAATGTCCTGCTGGTCATAGTAACAAGGTCAGGCGAGGACAACCAAGGAGGGCTTCACAGGGAGGTGAGCTTGGCACTCACTTACTATGAGGGTCCCCTTCCTTCTCGGAGGCAGGAGAGTCTATGATAATTGAGAGGGAACAATGCACACATCCTGTTAGAAATGTTGAAAGAGGCCCCTGGGCTTGGCAGGGACTGTTCCCAAGGATTTGGAAAGTGACCATGTGGTTTTTCCTCACCCCAGTCTCTGCGGCAGGTGAGGCTCAATGAGATTCTGTTGGATTACTCCCGAGACGCTGCTCTCGTCGTCATGTAAGTAGCGCCAGGTCAGAGGAGAAGCCCGTCCCAGAGGCCAAGGGTGGCAGCTCTGGGAGAGGGTGGCCACCGGCTGGGGACCTGCACCTTCCCCTGTGAGACAGAAAGGCCCAAAGTGCAGGTAAACACAACCCCGGTGGCTTTTCAGCACATCCAGGGCCTGTGTCTGCCTCACTTTCTCACCTGAGAGCTGTTAAACAAAAATGTGAACTTCCATGGCTGAAAGTCATTTCAAAAGAAAAAGGTTATTGGACCATTGATAGCAAAAAAAAAAAAAAAAAAAAAGAAGGAAAAGAAAAGAAGATCAGATCCTGGGGCATGGAGTCTAAACTGCCAGCAGCAGTGGCAAAGCCAGCACGTCCGGGGCCTGGAGTTGCTGAGTGTTTTGTACGTCACGTAGTGGGGAGAGAGGTGTACACTGTTTTGAAAGAATACACACTGGCTTTAGACAAAGGGGGTGGGAAAAGGTGAAGTGAGGCACAGAGTCCACAGGGAAGCAGCGTCACTCCTGCGGTCGGCTGTGGGCAGCGGATTGGAAAGTTCATCTGCAAATGAGCAGAAGCTCCTGGGGCTCGGTGGCGCCTGGCTGTTTCCTCTTTTAGATAATCATGCAACTGGCCTCCTGGAAGTTAATCCCAAATTCCAATATACACTCAGGGGTGGGGGCAGTCTTTTGTTGGTTTTGCCCTGCAGTTGTTCACTGACTAACCCCTTCTTGTCTCTTCCTTGGACTCTCTGGCCTGCTCTCCTTTCATTTAGGACATCCTAGAATGTTCTCCTTGTCAGTGCCAGCTGGCAGAGGTCGAGGGTCTCACATGTCCCAGGCCTCACCGACGTCGCGCACCACTGCTTTCCCCTTATTTGTCACCTTTTCCTGGGCTTCTCAAAGGGGACCCAGATCATTGCAGAAGAAAATCGATTCCTAGTTGTTTGGGAATCACCCCGCCCTCTTGGGCCGTTGGTCACCCACAGTTGATGTGGGTGTCAAGCCTGGCGTCCCCAGCTCAGCTGCTCCAGGCTGCGCGCCTACCCGACTCAGGCTTCCAAAGCTGCTGCCTGTGTCCCGTAATGAGCCGCCTTTGGTGGGTATTGGCCAAGGCTGAGGGAGTGGAAGGTGGCAGTGGCACAGAGAGTGTCTCGCAGTGGCTCTACTCTCTCAGAGGCCAGGAGGGAGAATATGGCAGCAGTGCCTGTGTCCCCTCTCCCAGAGAGGCCAGCTGAGAGGGAGTGGCAGCAAACACTGGCCTTTCTTGCATTTCCTGGGGCTAGTCACCTGGGAATTGCACAGGACAGCCAAGAAGCCTGCGGAACCTGTTTTTTTCCTACCCTGAAACCAGGACAGAGCACACAATTTGTGAAGCCCGCTGCGAAATGAAAATGTGGGGCCCCTTGTTCAAAACTTATTAAGAATGTCAAGAGGGTGACAGCAGAGCAGTAAACTCAGACTGGGGCCCTTCTAAGTACAGGGCTGTGCAGATGTGCAGCTTGCATGCTTTGGAGCTGGCTCTGCCTGAAACTGCTTCCTGTTTTTTTTCAAAGATTTTATTGGGGAAGGGGAACAAGACTTTATTGGGGAACAGTGTGTACTTCCAGGCCTTTTTTCCAAGTCAAGTTGTTGTCCTTTCAATCTTAGTTGTGGAGGGTGCCGTTCAGCTTCAAGTTGTTGTCCTTTCATTCTTAGTTGTGGAGGGCGCAGCTCAGCTCCACGTCCAGTTGCTGTTGCTAGTTGCAGGGGCGCAGCCCACCATCCCTTGCGGGAGTTGAGGAATCGAACTGGCAACCTTGTGGTTGAGAGCCCGCGCTCCAACCAACTGAGCCAACCGGGAGCTCAGCGGCAGCTCAGCGGCAGCTCAGCTCAAGGTGCTGTGCTCAATCTTAGTTGCAGGGGGCGCTGCCCACCATCCCTTGTGGGACTCGAGGAATTGAACTGGCAACCTTGTGGTTGAGAGCCCACTGGCCCATGTGGGAATCGAACCGGCAGCCTTCGGAGCTAGGAGCATGGACCTTTAACCACCTGAGCCACCGGGCCAGCCCTCCTGTGGCTTTTAAGGAGATCGTGTTTTGTACAAAGAAAATACTTCATGTTTTCTTTGCTGTGGAAACTGTGATAAGGAAAAGGGCTGGATTTAGCTCCAAGTCTCTGGCCAATACCCTGCAGAGAATGTCCCTAGTTCAAGGTTGGCCTGGGGAAGACTGGGTCAGCATGCAAGGCAGTGGACCAGCTCATCCTGGGATGACTCCCCTGCCCTTCCTTAGGTGAGGTACCTGGGAGTACCACCTGGGGTGCGTGGACGTGCCACACCACCTCCTCACGAGTGCCATCTCTGTTCACAGTAGGCTTGCATTTTTTTGCTGCTATTAGCCCACTGTGTGACCTTGGGCACGTAACCCTACTTCTCTGAGCCTCAGTTTCCCTGATTATAGAAAAGAGTTTAACTAGATTCTCTTTCCCCCTAACATGTTATGATTCTAATTTTCTTTGCCACTATAATGAGTCAGGATCTCAAGACATAAGAGGAGGAATTTCATCTTGGGAGATGACCACCTATTGGTATGTCTCCCCTTCCACTCCCCCACCCCGCATACTTCATTGGGAAAGCCAAAGGCTGCCCACCAGCCTTTGTGGGATTAGCTGATACAAATAACAATGAGCCCAAGTCACCTTAGAGGAGAGGCCTGCACACAGCGTCCCCACCCCATGGTGGCAGCTACAGCTGTTGTCCAAAGGGCACTGGCGGTTGGGCCAACCCCTCTGGGAGGGAGGGCATGGCAGCTGCATTTTTGCATCACTAATCTCCAACCTGAGATTGCTAACTCCCACCACCCCCTACTTCTAAAAGTTCACTTTGAGGGTCACCTTCATGAGAACACCAGGAGACTGGAAAATGGCAAATTCCTCCATTCCTTCCAGATCATGGTCTGGGGTAGAGTCCAGAAACTTGCATTCCAGAAATTCTGAGGAAACAAAAGTCCTCCCAAGCATCGGTGACAAGACAAAACGACATTTGCCAGCGTTTTGGAGAGCATACCAGAACCATTTTCTAGAGAAGGCTGGAGGCAGAATTTGGTCTTGGCTGCTTACTATTCAGCAGTTTATCTGATTAATGGCAAGTTTGAGTTCAGCTTAACGTGCATAGCTGATAAACCAGCCTTGTAACCAGCCCCACAAGCTTTGCCTGAATTAACAACCTTATTTCTGGTCTTATTTTGGGGTCTAGATCACTCTTTGTTCTCTAAAGACTTCCTCCTCAACACCAAATAGTAATAATCAAAATAACAATCATCCACGTTGCGTTTTATTGATTGAGCCTCTCTGACACTCAAGACATTGGGCCTTGTTCATTTTCAAAACTCTATCAAGTGATTCTATTTTTTACCCCTCCCCCCCACCTTTGGAGATGAGGAAATTGAGTCTCAGAGGAGTTAGCAGCCTGCCCAGGATATCACAGCTGTTGAGCCGTGATGGGGTTTTGAAGCTGTGGCGAAGGTTCTGACACAGGGTTGCAATTTGCATCTCGGTTAGATCCCAGGCTGCTTTTCTTTGGAGCTAAGCGATGCAGTTCTGGACAAAAAGTTCCTTTGTGCTGGAGTGGCTTTATTTCTAAAGATGAGTAGCTTAAAGTACACACACCCTGTGAGCAGGAGTGGAGAGTTGTTGGCTGGCGCTGGGGGTGAGTGGCAAGGGCGCCTGTCCAAGGTGGACAGGCTCTGCTGGGGGAGGGAATTTTATACTGAAGCTTAAAAGGCCACAGCAGGAGTGAGGGGTGTCTCCAGCCCCTGATAATGCAGCCACCAGTCCTCTTGTGACCTTGCAAATTTTTGAATTCAGTCCCTGAAAATGATGTAGTAGTTACCAGAGGGCGTTATCAGCCTTTGGCATAACTGTTAAATCAGGAAGTTTGGTTTCAATGTACCCACTTCCTTTTCCCCTGGAAAGTCACCAGACACAAACACATTCTAACTAAGGAGACGCTCACTTAATGAAATGTCCTCACCTGCCTTCCCCAATCCTGAGGTCCTTGCTTTTTAAAGGAGGGTAGTGTTGTCCCAAGTGAAGCTTTGAGGATGGAATTTTAAATAAGGGGTAGCTGTTTCGGGACCCCAATTCACCTTCTCTGAGGAGGTGGGGGTTGCAGCGAGCAGAGGCAGCTGGGGCGGGAGATCTGAGGATGTTGGTTCGAGTCCCAGCTCTGCCACTCACCAGCGTGGTTGTCCCATGTGGTAAATAATGACAAGTGATAAGGGTACTGAAGTGCTTGCTAGGTGCCAGACAAGCACACAAACCCTTTGTGTGCTTGTCTTCTGCAGAGCTCACGAACATGCTAGGAGGGAACTATGTGCGCCCTCCCTTTACAGAAGAAAAAACTAAGACTCAGGGACAATGAGCCATCTGCCAAAGCCACAGGGCTGAGGAAGTGGTGACGCGACAACTCATATGGCTGCTCTGACGCTATTGCCATGTTCTGAAGCCCAGTGCCACACAGCACCCTCCTTTCTGCCTGGGTTCCCCCAGCTGGGGGAGAGGGCGGTGCGGGGGCCCTGCCCTTTCCCTAGGGTTGCTTTTAGGTTCAGGAGAAATAATACCTGTGGATGTACTTTGGGAAATCAAAGTACAGGCCCATGTCGGGTGCTGGTGCCCCACCTTCCTGTAACTCCAGCTGGCTTTGTGAGATGCTGGCTTCTCTCTGAGCCAAGAGCAGGGCAGCTGTGGTTACTGCGATGCATTTTTGGAATCTCAAGATGGTGGACAAGTCACTGCCTGAAACAGCCATGGGAATATGGCGGGACAGCCTCCCCAAGGCATCTCGTTATTTGCACAGCATTGCAGGTCAGGCAAGGGGCCCTCCCAAGGCAAGGGCAGAGACCTGCTCCAAGGGCCTTACACACAG
This sequence comes from Rhinolophus sinicus, assembly GCF_036562045.2. Lineage (NCBI taxonomy): Eukaryota > Metazoa > Chordata > Mammalia > Chiroptera > Rhinolophidae > Rhinolophus > Rhinolophus sinicus. The sequence continues at coordinate 40,592,231 of NC_133760.1, read as the reverse complement.
GCCAGGCGGCAGGACAAGGGTACTCAGCTGAACCGGGGGAACATATCACGTGTGGCCCCTGGCAGGTGTGTGGCTGGAGAGGCAAGGCTGGCTTGCTTCATTCGCGTGGCCTGATGGGTGGGTCACCCACTTAACACCCCAACTGTGTCAGACTGTGTCCTAGGCATGGGGGAAAGGGTGGCGAACAAGACAGACCTGGCCTGCTTGTGAGTGAACATACGTGTTAGTTGAAGGAGACAGACAACAAATAAATGAAAAGAGGATTTTGAGAGTGTGAAATGCTGTGAAGACCATAAAACAGGGTGATATGATCGAGAGAGAGGGGAGGCCTTCTCTGGAGGGGGTGATGAGAGAAGGAGGTGCACTTGAGCCAAGATCTGAGTAATTCAAAGGAGCCAACCAGGTGAAGAGCTGGAGGCGCTGCCTTCTGGCTGGAGAAAGATCAGGTGCAAAGGCCCTGGGGCAGGACCAAGCTTGCCAATTTTTCAGGGATAGGAAGAAAGCCACGGCAGCTGTAGGGGTGTGGAGAAGGCTGAGAGTGGTAGGGGGTGAGGCTGGGGAGGCTGGTAGGGGCCAGATCACGGGGGCCTCCCTCCAGGCCATGGCTTTGTTCAGAAATGTTTTGTGGCTGAAGGTACGTTTGGAACCATGCTTTTAAGCAAGAGGTCATTCTTAGGTTGTCTGGGAAGAAGTGGCTCTGAAAGGGTTGCTCAACAGAGTTGTTGTTCAGAAAGCAAACCATGAGCTGGGCTGTGGGAGGAAGGCCACTCGGTAATTGCTCGCCTGCCTCTTCTTCCTGTGTCGCAGCACCTTGCCCATAGGGAGGAAGGGGAAGTGCCCGAGCTCGCTGTACATGGCCTGGCTGGAAACACTGTCCCAGGACCTCAGACCTCCGGTCGTCCTGATCCGAGGAAACCAGGAAAACGTGCTCACCTTTTACTGCCAGTAACTCCAAGCTTGGCCAGGCCCGCCCGAAGCCGAGGGTGCGTGGGACGTCCACCTGTCCGCGGGATGAGACTCATGAATGCCCTGTTGCCCTTTAAGCAGGAGCCTCTGGTGACCCGATTGAGAAAGCTGATAGATTTCCAAACTTGGGTTGGACCCCACTCCCATTGAACGCATCCTCTGGGCTTTGTTTTATGGGCTGGAGAAGCAGCATTTGACGTTGTGTGGAAAATGCTCTGGCATTCCTTTCATTTTCTTTTGATCTTGATTACAACAAATTAAGATCCTAGTCTTTGATTTATATATAAGTGTAAGTCAGAGTTGCTGGGTGTGTATCTTAGCAGTTTCTACACACTTCCCTGGAGTACTTCCTCACCATGCCTCCCTCCTCCTCAGGCCAGGAGAAGGGGTGCCCCCTGCAACACACACACACACACACACACACACACACACACACACACCAAAAACCCTTACAGGAGGAATGCAGGGTTCTTGGAACCTCCATAATAATGCAAATTTCTTGAACCACGTCTCACTCTCTTCACTTTCAGTAATAATGTGTCTTCAGTGTTTTGGCTGGTTCTCTGGTAGACCAGGGACTTTCTAACTTTTTTGTGCTGCAACCCACAGTAAGAAATATATTTCATATTGAGACTTAGAGCAAACACACACTGAAACAAAAATGTCACAAAGCGATCGGTATCATTACTATGGGCAACGCGCGCTGATATTTCCTGTTCTCGCTCTTTTTCTCCTTTGAATTTTGGTTGCAATCCACTAAAATGAGCTTGGGACCCCCTAATGGGTAGTGACCCATGGTGTGAAAACTACAGCTTAGACTTTCCTTTGTGCCTTTCTCTCCTGCGCAGTAGGGAGTCCCGCTGATGTGGAGAAAGGCCCTGATGGGCCTCACTGTCACTTCTCCCTCATCCCAAGGGAAGAAAACGAACTAAAAAAACACTCAAGGAGGCATATTAATGCTATGAAAGAGCTTCAAAGGAGGGACAAGATTTAGGGAGTCTCTTGGAAGGGTGTTCAATTTCAGATTTGGTTGGGGATAGAGGATGGAGGTTTGGTGCGTCAGGAATGGAGAAGGCAGAGAGGGGGTATAAAGATGTCAAGACTGGGCAAAGAATCAGAGAGCTCCATCCCCAGCTCAAGGCTGGGTGAAAGGACAGGGGAGAAGAAGCCACTGGTAAGAGGTAGAAACACAGCAAGTGGCAGAGGGGGCTGTGGAGTGGGTGTCATAAGATGGGGGTCAGAGTTGAGAGAGAACCTGAGGAAGATGGCCCTTGCTCATGTAAAGGTTTCGGGTTCCTATAGATTGAACACCCCCAGAGAGCTTGCACCAACCAAGCTTGGATGCAAGAGCAGAAAGAACATTAAGAGGTGTCAGTGCCGATGGGTAAGGCTCCCTGAAAGGACATTTTAGCTCTAGACTTACCCATGCAACACAAGGGTAAGTCGTTGGTAGACACAGCTGGTGGGGCCTTTTCCAGTAGCACAGGGGTGGCTGAAGGAACCAGGCATCTTTGAATCTTGTCAGCCCCCTCCAAGCCCACTGAAGCGCCCACCTAGTCATAAAGGCAAAAATCTCTTTCTAAGGGTTAGGACCCAAAGCACATCAGCATTTAATGGGCCATGCCACTGCATCGGTCAAAGGCCCTGGGCCCCAGGGTGTCACAAGCCCCACTGCTCTCTGTGCTCATCAGGACGAGCTGAGAGAGACTCAGAGCCTGACTGAGTTCATTGGGGATGGCTCATCTGCTCCCCAGGGACCTCAGAAGGGGGTCTGCCTCTGAGCCATTCAGTGGACCTGGGACCAACCCTCCCCCTCCCCCAACTCAATCAGGGAATGCTGGCCTTTCTAAAACCACATGGAAAGCCATTTCCTGGCATATGAGTGCTCCCTTTCCAGACCTCTGGGAGACCTTGATCCAAGAACAGAAAATGCTTTGGCTTCGGGCATTTAAAACAAAAAACACAAATTTTTCACTATGTTGGAAACTGAGTTTTTCTTTTTTGGAAACTGAATGTTTAACAATGATTATAGCTTTGGAAAAAAAAGAGTTAACAGTGAGGTCAAAACAATGAAATGAATAAAAAATATATTCACTCAGTCCACAGAATTTATTTGTGTAGGAACACATTGCTTTTCAGCTCTGCTGAGTGTTTTTGGAAAAAACTAACTGCGCTGTTTTTTCAACCCTGGATTGAACTTTTCTCTGAGCTTCCGCTGGTTCTGTAAATTATGTGGCTCGATTTCTACACGAATATTTTCAGGAGACATTTATTTTCCCTTTGCTTCTCTTGCGTGTGTGCACTCACAGGGAACCCATTTTCTTTAATTTTTATAAAGGTCTCCCAGTATTTTCAATCTTGCCTCAAACTGAGAGGTGGAGAGGTTGAGTGGAAAGAGCCACTGGGTAACGACCAGGAGAACCAGATTTGAGTTTGTCTCCCCCCAAAACTGGCTGTGTGACCTCAGATACACCCCTTATCCTCTCTGGGCGTCAGTGTGTGAAATGAAACAATTGGACCAGAACAGGTGTCGCTAGCCAGCTGGCCAGCTGGTGACTGAGTTTGGCCCATGCACGGCTGGTCGATAGTGTGGGTGCTGGGGGTGCGGTGGAGAACACGTTCTTCAGTCCCCCCACCCCTTCGCACACCCCTCCCTACTGCCCTCCTGTGTGATCAGGGGCTCTGAAAGGCTCTCCAAGTCATTGCTGGGCCTATTGGGCATGAGGACAGTAAGACGTTTCAGTCCATGGTGTGTCTCTCTCTGCCCTGGATGATAAAATGCTCCGTGTTCATGAGTTTCAGTGGTGGGAAGTATTATCCGTGTCGTCGTCCTTTTGTACTGTGCGTGGAAAACCTGACCCTCAGAGGGGTGGGTCATCAGGGCCAGAGCCCGGCCCCAGCCAGCAGCCACACCTGCCACGGCAGCCGGCACTCCTCACTTATCCCCCCTGGATCCACTGCCCAGTTAGCTCCCAATTTTCCCCTCCAAATTTCCTGTCCTCCTTTAGTTCCTGCCCAGACTTGTGCCCTTACAGCAAGTACAGTACAGCCCATTTTTCATCCAGTAGGCTCTCTGAGCTCCACCTCCCAGGCAGAAAGCTGTGGCCTCACAAGTACATGGAAAGCCCTGTTTGGACTGGAATCCCCTTTACTTACCTGCCTGCCCTCTCTTGTGTGGCAAGGGAGAAGTGAGTTTCACAGGAATGAGACCAGCTGGAATGTTCCAGAAGAACCACCTGGCTGGAAGGCCCCCAAGCACATGCAAAGCAGCCAGGTTTCGCTTGTAGCTCTATATAGCTCAAGATATCAGAAAAAAATGCTGCCAATTTCAAAAGCGGTCACCAAAATGGGGCCCAGGAAAGCCCAGCCTTTGTCTTTATTGTAATTCCCCACTTGAAGTGAGGATTAATCCTGTGACCGAAAGCTGACGCACACCCACACCCACACCATACGCGCCCTTCCTGAAAGGGAGCCACAACAAATTTAGTTCCTAAAAATACCATGTGGAGAGAGCCTTGAGAAGAACCACCTGGCTGGGAGGCCCGACAGCAGAATGTCACACAGATGAATGACAGTGGCAAGAAAGGACAAGTGATTTTCATGTCAGCTTGTAAGAGAGTCACAGAATAAAACGGCGGATATTCAAGTGCCCAGTCTTGGAAAAAGGTGGGGTTGGTGAATGTGAGGAGGTTTGGGGAAACAGGGCAAAGTGCAGGGGGAGGGGGCTGGAGACTGTTCCCAAAGCACCAGCCCCCGGCAGGAGTTCCTGCAGACCTGAGTGATTGGTGTGGCCTCGGGCGGGAAAGACTGACCTGACCAGGTCAAAGATGAGAGGGTCAGAGGGATGAGTGGACATGTTTGGAGGGCTGGTTAACAGGAGAAAACCAGAGTTGAATAGGGGGGCTGAGCAAGCAGGATTAAATTCATGGAGAACATTTAAAATCCCACCATTTTTACAAGAATGTTCTTGTAAACGATTTCTATAGTCTTAAGCATCTATTCCTAGGTGCTAGGCCTAGTCTAAAACCAGCTTGGGGAAGCTGGGTGTTTCGCTTAGGGTAAAAAAGAAACTAACACACAATCAAAATTCTACGTAGAGTACAGGAAAGATTCTGTGCTCATGAAAAGATACCATTTACTTTAAGTAAATGAATTTTTTTTTTTCTCTTTAAAGTAAAATGCTGGCCTGCAATCGGATTATTTAGACGAGGGAGGACAGGTAGCTGTGATGGGGAAATGTGGGCTCTGAGCGTACCTGTGTTACCAAGCCCCTTTCTCTCCTGCTTTATTTCTGCAATGTCTTTTTTTTTCTTTTCACTTTTTCTTTTTTGGGCAATTCTAGCGCTGGTCTACATTTCCTCTTAAAGTCGGTTCTCCTGGCCCCAAGTCTCTCCCACTCAAACCCAGACTCTGTAATGATGCAAATCCATGCTGATTCTGATTGTGTCCCATCTGCTGGTCAAACACCTCCCATTGCCCACAAATAAGGCCCAAACGCTCAGGGGTGACCATGCAAAGTCTTTCCTGAGCTGGTCCCAAGAATTCTTTCTAGTCTTACCTCTCACCGACATCATCGTTATTTAAAAACACAATGTGTACTTACTGTCACACTTGACCAGTCGTGTCCAAACCTGGCCCTTGAACCAGTACCAACCTGGATGCATCAGGCCCTGTTTGGTAGGCTTGAAATGGGACCCAGACACCCATCTTATTATTTTTTACACATTTAGTTCGGGTATAATGTATACATAGCAAAATGCACAAATCTTAAGTGTACAGCTTGATCCATTTTGACAAATGCCTACGCCTGTGTAACCCGCACCCCATCAAGACAGAACATTTCACAAACCCAGAAATTCCCTTCATGCCCAGTGTTGTGTTGGTAAAAGTTTAACAACTGATTCCCTGGGGGGAAAGCGCGGCTTTATATACAGTCTTTGCTCATCTCTGGAGTTAATATTCCCACCATGGCCAATGTGAAGCTAGTAGGCGTGGTGTCCCTGAAAGCAGTGTTGGGAAGAGAAGCTCACAATTGGTTCTATGAACCGTGCAGACAGCTGCCCCACACGATGGGCCTGCCTCTTCCACGTCAGTCTCTGCCACCCCCACCCCCAGACAAGCACTCATTGTTTTCTGTCACCATACATTCATTTTGCTCACTTTACAGTTTCATGTGAATGGAGTCATATAATATGTATGCTGTTTTTCTGGTCCTTCTACTCAGCATGGTTTTGAGGTTCATTCATGTTACTGCACATGTCGGTAGTTTGTTCCTTTTTATTCCTGAGTATTACACTGTATGGGTACATCTAGTTTGTTTATCCAGCCTCCTAGTGATGGACACCTGGATTGTTCCCAGCGTTTTGTGTTATTGTGAATAAAGCGGCCATCAGCACTCTCGTGCAGTCGTTCATTTCTTTTGGGTAAATCCCTATGAGTATGATGGCTGGGTTGTAGGGTAGGTGTATGTGTTTAAGAGAAACTGCCGTACTGATTTTCACAGGGGTTGTACCATTTTACACTCTTACCAGCCACATAAGAATGTTCCAATGGCTCCATATCTTTGCCAATACTTGGTGTCATAGGAACCTTCACTTTAAAAAAGAGTGCCCTGGGTGATTCTGTTTCACAGCCATGTTCAGGAACCACGGGGCTGGACTTATAACGATTCCCTAAATATTAATGGCTAACATTTCTTGAGCACTTACTAAGTGTCTGGATCTGTCCTGAGACCTTTAGCAATGTTATATCATTTAAACCTCACAATGACCCTATGAAATGTATACTATTATTACTCCAGTTTTACAGAAAAGGAAAATTAGGTACAGAGAGTTTAAATAATTAAGGTCACATAGTTCATAAGAGGCAAAAGCTGGGTTTGAAAACAGGTAGTCTGCCTCTGGGTCCGTGATTTTGACCACTGAGCTATACCTGCCCATACATGTTCTGTATACAGCTCCCCTATTGGGCTTAATCAATAATTGCTGCCATTATTATATTTATGCAAATTCCACCAATCCTTCAAAGTTCAGCTCAAATTCTACCTCTTCCGTCAAGTTTTCTGTCTTGCCCTTGTCTCCTCCTGCCTCTATGTGATTCCTCAATATGATCATAAGTCCTTCAGAAATGTAAGAGTTTTTTATTTCTGTATTTTTGTATTGTCTTATCATCCCCATTATGTTTGTAAGGTCACTGAGAGCAGGGTCACTCATGTTTATCTTTCTATTCCTGGCACTTTTGTTGACTTGAATTTAATATTTTTCTAAATATGCTTTAGGTAAAATCACTACAGTCCTTTAAAAGGGGCTCTCTCGTCGTGACATAACCCAAGAAGGAATCACAGAAACTGGAGTGTTTCCCTAGGAAAACAACAACAACAACACCCCTTTACTCTCTTACTATCGAGTGGACGTGGATGTGCTGTCTTAAGGGGCCCTGATGCTTGTCACTGCAGGTAGAGGAAACCATGCTGTGTGGCATACTTAAGTTCCCAATGAAGCCGTTATCCTGGCTGTTCCCTCTAAGGCCTCTGATTGTTTTATCTGGCCTGGCCCCACTGGCCAGCTTCTACTTGCAAGACTACTAGACCATAATCAGTCATTTTCTTCCATCCTGGTGTGTGAAAAGCAGGACCCGCTACATAATTTGTGGGACCCAACGAAAAGTGAAAACGCAGGAACTCCTATTCAAAATTTATTAAGAATTTTCAGATGTTGACGGCAGAGCATTAAACCAAGGGTAGGAGCTATGCCCATGAAGCCAGCCCTTCAGAGGCTGAGAAACAAAGCTTTCCTCGGAGACAACAAAACAATCCCAGAGAACTGAGTGTCGGGACAAATTAACTCCATAGCCCTCCACCTCCCTTCTTCATATAAAGTCAGCTGAAAAGCAGCCACCCCATGTTCTGCGTTACGTTAAGGCCAACTGTTATAGGTGGAATCGTGTTCTCCAAAAAGATGCTGAAGTCCTAACCCCCAGTCCGTATGAATTTGACCATGTTGGGAAATGGGGTCTTTGCAGATGATCAAGATGTCATTAGAGTGGGGCCTAATCCAATCTGAGCAATATCCTAATAAAAACGGGAGAAACTGACATGCATAGAGGGAAAACAATGGGAAGGCACACACGTGGGGAGAATGCCATGTGACCCTGAAGGCAGAGATGGGTGATGTAGCTACACACCAAGGAACCCAAAGGTGGCCAACAATCCACCAGAAGCTAGGCAAAAGGCACGGCACAGATTCTCCGTCAGCCCTCAGAAGGAACCTTCCTTGCCCAAGACCTTGGTCTCAGACTTCTAGCCTCTGGTTGTGTGAGACGATACATTTCAGTCCTTCACGCGCCCTGTTTGTGGTACTACACCCACCAGCCAGACCAGGCTCCTTCTGTTACCCTCCTGCCCTTGCCAAAAGCTCCTGACACACCTGGAAAAACAGATGTCCCAGCAGGACTGGAACAAGGATGGGGCCAGCACAATGTCACTTTAGTTTTTTTAAGACCTTCTCCCATACGGAAGGGAGGGAAGGAGAGTCTACTTCAGAGAGGTCTTTGTAGTTTTATTTTTAGAAAAACTTGAGAACCGTGCCCTCCTCTTCTCAGCCCCAATGTAAAGGAAGCGTATGTTAGAAGCCCATAAAGTGGGGCCCTTTTCGAGGGTCTCCAAGTGTAAGCTGGGCTGTGGTGTCCCACACTTGAGGGTGTAACTTGAGGGTGGAACATTCAAGTCTGAGGCCACGATGAATTGGCAACAGCAGATTAGATGCCTCCATCCTCAGCCCCAGGAAGAACCGCCCTGCTTCCTCCTCGCCCTTCGAGGGAGCCCTTCCTGGTGGACTCCCAAACAGGGTCAGCCCAGCTGTACTTGGAGCCGATGCCGGGGTAGGGGTGGGGAGGCCTCCCCTCTGCCCTCCCCCCCCCACCCGCAAGGCCTGACGTCCCTCCAGAGGGAAGAGACACAAAATGGGTGTTGACGCCTGGGGTCAAAAGGGGCGTGGTGCTGCTTTGTGAGGAAACAATTTGCAGAGGCTGCCAATCCCGGAGTCGGCCGGGATGATCGTCCCTAAAGTGCCTTAGGCACCCGAGCTAGGGAGCAACCCACTTTCCTCGGGACTGAAGGTCCCAGCCGGCCGCAGCGCACCCAGATATGGCCGCCTCACCCCGGCTCCCGGACCTCAGCCGCGACGCGAAGTGACGCAACGGCGGCGGGTTGCATCAGCCGCGCCCACGTGCTCCGCCCGCCCCTCTGCCCACGGATCCGGCCGCCGATTGGGCCACGTCGGGGCAGTGGCCTCCGCATCAGCCAATGGGCGGCAGCCACAGAGGGTTCTGTCTGCAAAGCTGGGGCGCGGGGAACCTATAAAAGGCACCCGAGGCGGGGGCGCGCGCCCCAGAGACCCAAACTGTAATCGTTGAGCTTGCGGGCGGCAGCGACGCCGCCTGCCTGGCATCTCGGAGCGCAGCCGAGCCCACAGCTCAGCGGACATGGAGGCCGATCCCGTCACGCTGCTGGTTAAGAGCCCCAACCAGCGCCACCGCGACTTGGAGCTGAGCGGCGATCGCAGCTGGAGCGTGGGCCACTTGAAGGCCCACCTGAGCCGCGTTTACCCCGAGCGCCCGGTGAGAGGGGCCCCCGACTCCCGCTGCCAACGCCCTCCTAGCCCCGGCTGTCATCTCCCCAACGCCCTTCTCGTCCTCCCAGGGATGCCACGTCTGCTTCCCCTTATCCTATAGCCTCTCCCTTTTCCGGCCTTCCCCCGACCGCGGGTCCTCATCAGGTCACCTCCTCCAGGGCTGTGGACTTCCCCTTCTTGCCCTACCGCCAAAGGCAACTCCTGTCCTGGCCCGGTGGTTGTCACCTTGTCGTAGGCTGCCATCGCCCGCCTTCCTGACGGCCTGCCTTCCCCTGTCATTTCGCCTTCCAAGTCCTCAAACCCCCAAGGCTGTTATCCTCCTGCCCCTCCTCTCCAGACCCCTCCCCGGTCCCCTAGATCTGGCTTCCAGCCTTAGCCAAGCCGCTGAAACGGCAGTTTGACCTTGGGTGAGTCATTTCACCCTTCAAAGCTCAGTTTCCCCCCAAACGACAACTAGGTGTTCCTGATGGGGATTGCATCCAACAGATAGAAATAAAACATAAATGCCGCAAAATGAGTTTTCTGAAGGTAGCCTCTCATTGCGGAGAGGACAGGGCAGGTGCCAACCTCAGGCCACTGGCTAGAGAAACATGGTGAGCGCCCAGGAGTGTGTACTTAAGGTCCCACACCCAGGAGCGAGACGTGGCTCTTCCCCTCCCTATCCCTTCCGCCATGGGCCCCTCCCTGCTGTGCGGGACTTCACAACCTCTGCTTAGTCCCAGGGAGGAGCCCGTGCACTTTCTGGCAAAGATTTGGGTGAGACACTGGCAGAAGGAGTCCCGAGTCTTGGTCTTACGACTTTGGTTCCTCCATTACACAGACTTCCTTGCTTTGTTTTGGTTGACACATTCGTCAGTATCACCCTTAGCGCCGCCCTCCTGTCCACCACGTGATGGAGGCAGGGAGCTGGACTGTATTTACTTTCTACTCTAATATTATGTAAGTGTTAGCAGTGTTCTTTACTGCCCACAAGCGTAATTCTCCATCAAACAGGAGAGGGCATCAGGGCAGGCAAAGATTATGAAATTGTTCCCTCTTATCTAAAGAGTTGTAGTGTGTGATAGTTCATGGGTCAGGTTGTTTTTGTTCCATGTTTGTTTAATGTTGAATGTAGAAGTGAGTTTTCCTTCTGAGTTGTCTTTTGGAATTTGCCTTTTTATTTATTTGCATTCACCTGGGGACTCTGCAGTTTCACCCTCACTGCTGCCAAGAAAGGATTTGGTGGTGTTGCTGTAAGAATGGCTGTTAGGTACACAAATTGGCAAAGCAGGTGTAGTCTCTAGTTGCGTCATTTGGTAAAAGGCAATGTTTTAGAGGAGAGTTTTCCTAAGGTCTTCCTTGAGTGAGAAACACCACTCCTATTAAGTCTGAAGGCCCAAAAGTTGTAAATAAAAGGTGTCCCAGGTGTGCACTTTTATAGCTGGAGAATACCCATTTGTTTTCTAATGTGAGAAGCCTTACTTTATATTAGTTTGCTTAACATATTTAATTTTTATCAAATGAGCCCCTGGAGAAAGACACAGCATCAATTCAGTCTTTTAAGGAGGAAGACAATTTAAGTCTCAGACCACTGTGGTTTTTGAACCTTTTCCAGCGTGGAACTTGCATGCTCGCGTGATACAGGACCCACCTCTTCAATAGCATTTTACAAAATCATGTGCACAGCATTTACCAATGAAGGCAGTCAGCGAGAACAGTGGTGAACGCAGCATCCAGTACAGTTCTGCAATTTGCTTTAGTTGCATAGTTGTAAAACTCCGGATTTGTGCGTGTAAATAGACACAGTTATGTTTTGTTTGTTTTAAACAGTTTGCTTTATAATCTCAGGTTACTTGGCAGGAGCAGTTTTGTTCTAAGTTTTGCATTCTGGCAAGAGTAGTTTGACAAGTTGGTGGTGATCTTCAGTGTAGTGCCTTTGGCATATATCATTTGAGGTGGTTATTTCTAAGTAAAGTTTTTAAAGAAATTAAAAATAGATCTTAAAAGTGGGATTTATATAAAAGTGTGGAGTCCCTGCGGTTTTAAAATCATTGGAATGGAGAAGAGAGATTGGAATCCGGACTCTTCAGCAGCTGGTGACCTTGGACAACTCAGTTTCTGACTTGCCCCCCTTGAAATAAGGGTACAAAATCTCACAGCGTTGCTGTGGAAATGTTACCCACACACCACCTCCTCTCTAACTGCGTTTGTATGTCGGGAAATGTCTCTCCGAGGGCTGAAGTTTAAAATTGCTTCGTGTTATTTTGGGCCAGTACTAGGTGGTTTTGGTGAAGGCTGACCTTGGGAGTACTTTGAAACCAAACAGGTTTTGAAATTAATTGCTATAGGAGCCCCAAATGAAATCTGTGTTTTTAGTGGCAGAAATCAGTTTCCCTGGGAGTTACGTCAGGTAGGTAGTGGTAGGTTTTGTGGACTGGAGATAATTTGCATCTAAATTTATTTGCCCGTGAGAGACCAGTTTAAATTCAAATGCTTTCTAAATAAAAGTTTTGTATATGAGGCCTTTGAAAAAATTGTTTTCCTGTGACGCTGGGGCAAAAAGCACACATATTTAAATGATTTGTATAAAACAGTGTCTTTCGTGTTTGGGAACTTGTAGGAGTTAAACGCTGACCTATGCTACTCTCTTCCTTTCCATGATAAGCGTCCAGAGGACCAGAGGTTAATTTATTCTGGGAAGCTGCTGTTGGATAACCAGTGTCTCAGGGACTTGCTTCCAAAGGTACGTCACTTCCACGTTAATGTTTGAATGTTTGTAAGCTCTTGCCTGGTTGTACTCAGGCCCTAAAGTTGCTCCGTATCACTTTTAGCAGGAAAAGCGGCATGTTCTACACCTGGTGTGCAATGTGAAGACTCCTCCAAAAATGCCCGAAACCAGCACACAGGTCTGTCCGCTTTGTCATGATCAGAATAATCTGTGTCATTCAGACTCTCCAGATAGGAATAAAGGAAGTTGGATAAAACTCTTAAGAGAGATTTTAAGCTTCTTTATCAAGTAGCATTTTGTTTCTTCCCCAGCGAGAATCAGGAATTAGAAACTGTTATCAATACAAGTGAGAGTTCGCTCTAGGTAATAGTAGGAGACGGTTCCGTCAGTGTGATGGTGGGAAAGTGGAGCTCTGTCTACATCACCCTGTCTTCTGGGGTGAGATTTGACCTACCGTGCCTGTGTATCCAGATCACTGAACTAACAGGGCATTCTAAAATGATTTTTGTGGAATTTAGCAACCACTAATCTTTGTAAAGAGGGAAGAAGTGAATATATTTTCTTTGGAAATTTTCATTGTGATTATTTATTTAGTTGGATATAAAAGGCCAGTCTCTATGGAGTGACCTCTAAAGATTTATATTTGACAGTCAAAATCATTTATTTTTCATTTCACAGTGTTGGTTCAAGTAAACATGCAGCATTAATAAATGTGGTGATACACTCTAAATTTGCATTACCTCTGCATTACATTCTGAAACATCTGCACATAGCATAGAAAATTCTTCCCTTTAGGTTGCACGCTGGGTTGTATTTATGAATCTCGTTGGTCAGATTTAATTTCTTGATTTAGTAAATGGAGCACCATAAGATATACCGAGCACTGTTAGGAAGCTTTTTCACCCATGGTAACGTCATTGAAAGATTTTAATGAAACTATAGCATCCTTACTCTAGGAAAAAATATAAATGAAACATATGTTGAAATATACATTGAAATTGTGTTGAAGAAATTTCAGAATATTTTTTACATAATGTTGCATCTGTTTAATTTTGTTGAGTTCAGAGGTGGGGGTGGGGGATATAAGTCATTCACAGCAAAATAATTCTTTTAGCTTGATTTCAGCCAGTTGCATCAGACCCTTTGTTCTTTGTTCACATTACACTTACGTAGGTTGCTGAACCCACAGAGCAGCCCGCTGGTCGTAATCAGGGACAGTACCCTGGGGATTCCTCAAGTGATGGTTTAAGGCCAAGGGAGGTTCTTCGGAACCTTTCTCCCTCTGGATGGGAGAACATCTCAAGGTGAGTGTTACAGTAAAGAACCAGGTTTATACAACTTGAATGTTCATCGTTTGTATCAATTTAAGAATAAGGTGTGTCTATACTATATAGTCAGAGAACTTTAAAATGTACTAAGTATTACAAGGGTTTCACTTTAAAAATCTTTTATATATTTAACTTTTCTTACTACATGGCCAATATTTTAGGAACATATAAAAAAGTGTGAGACGCGTGTATTGAAAATGTAGGCATTTTCCCTCCTACATGATATGCTTCGCATGCGCTGGCCTCATGGTAGGAGGTTAGTGCTGCTGCAGAAAAAACAGCTGTTGAAGCATATCTCTTCACCAAAGGTGAAGAGACTGTTTAAGAAATGCTCTGCCAAAGGCTGTGTTGGTGGTGCTAGGAAAAAAGGTCATTTCTTTAGAATGATTAGAGCTTTTCTTTAGAGCAAAAGCCGGAAGTGACTAAATGCTCTAACGTTTGGATTTCATAGCTCTTGGAACACTTTATTATGAAAGTTCCTATGGGAAAAAATAACGTATTAATGACGAGTTGAAATTCTGTAACTCCCTAATTCCCCTGCCTTCCGTTTCCTAGTAGTTTTTAATACTTGATTGTTGATAAAGCCAGTTTGAAGAATGAGGAGTTTCTTGTTTTCTTTTTTAATTAGTGGAAATTTCAAATATACGCAAAAGTAGAGGGAACTGTACACGAATCAGCGCATAACCATCACCCAGGCCCAATAATGATCCAAGTTTTGTCGCACTCATTTCATCTATTGCCCCTTCACTTTTTGCCCTAGAGTGTTTAAAAGTAATCCCCAGACATCATGTCAGGTCAGCCCGACATGCTTCAGTATATAACTGTAAAAGCCTTTTAGTTACCTTGCACATTGCAGGGCCGTCGTCATCAGAGCTAATAAAAGCACTTCGTTGTCCTCTCATTTCAATGCACTGTAATTTTTTAAATGATCAAAAACAGTATCATACCAAGACCTACTTGTATTGAAATACTATTTTAGAAATACTCTGGGTATGGAATTTGATTAATAGACTGTCAGCATGTAAATTGGGTAATAAGTGGATTCATTATTGGATCGAAACACTTAAAACTGCTTCCTTTATTCTGGCTGTACAACTTGAGAATTGAGGCCCATATCTGTGTGAATTTCACTGTAATGAAACTTGTTGATTTCATTCAACAAGTATTTATCGAGCAGCCAGTACATACAACTTTGGTTAAGGAAATGAGGTGACCAGCAGAAATGGCCACGTAACCAACTCCTGATCTTCTGGCAATTCTATTAGTTTCACTTTCGTGAAGGCTGCCTAAGGACTTCGCCATGTAAGGCTCACAAAGCCACTGAAGAGTCCCACAGGCCCTGCCTCCTCCCCCACCCCCAGCCCCCGGGCAGTTTAAGGCTGTGTGACATGGTAGAAGAATGAGTTTGGTGTCAAACAGACAGCTCTCAAAGCCGGCCCTGCTGCTTAACTAACTCAGTGACCTGTGCAGATAAATCTCTTGTCTTCCCTGAGCTGCACTCAGTTTCCCCTCCGTAAACTGGGGGATAGAGCTCCCTCCACATAACATTGTTGGGAAACAGTGAGGAAACAGCCCAGCACCTGTGCAGGGCACAAGTGGTCAGCAAGCATGCATGGGTTGCGCCACACACACACATACCACCCCCTACAGAGGTGAAGCTGCAGAGGCAAGGGAGAAGTGGGTATTGGGAGGAGCGGGGAGTTGCCTTCAGGAGAGGCTTTGGGAGAAATGTGGCTTTTCTGAGCCGCTTCCTAAAGGATGAACAGGGAGTTTAGACCTGCAGGGAGACTTGGCAAGTCATAAATGGGATGGGAAGCCACTCAGCCTGCTTGTGTGCGCACCCGCCGCGATGGCGTGGTGAGAGCCAGCGCTGTGCACGGCGCTGGTGTTCCCGTGGGGTCTGGACCGTGGCAGGAGGGCTTGGGCAGCCAGCTCTGTGCGTGTGCTCACAGCTGCATCACAAGCTCGTCTGTGTGTGACCATCGCAAAGCCCATTCTTCTGTCGCTTTGATTTGAACTCCTGATTGTAATTTAAATTTAGTTTTCACTAATTCATACTAAATCAACTCAAAATGAGTATTTTAAAAAATCTTTCATAGGCCAGAAGCTACTCAGCTGGCGTTCCAGGGCCTGGGGCCTGGTTTCTCAGGGTACACAACCTATGGGTGGCTGCAGCTCTCCTGGTTCCAGCAGATCTACGCTCGGCAGTACTACATGCAATAGTGAGTTCTTCCCTGCCGTGTGTGGTGCGGGGAGGGCTCCCGGGAGCCGAGGGGAATCCCATCCTGTTACCTGGAAAGGCAGGGATGCAGGGATGACTGTTTTGATCCCTTTCTGCAGAGCCCTGCTCTGTGGTTCTGTGGGTGGGGCAGAGTAGAAATGTAACTTCCACCTAATTCGTGTGCTTACGCAGGGGTGCTCATCTCTGATACATAGTTCGATGACTTCATTTAAGAATGTGTTACTTTCTTTTCAACATGTGGTATCTTGAAAGTTTTGTGAAAAATTTAGTTTGCTTCTGCACCATACTGTTATAGAAGCCTTGTTTAATTCCAGATGAAATTTATCATATGGATTCTCTCAGGAGCAGAAAAGCCATGTATAGATATGACTGTTAGTAAACAAGTTCTTCACTAAGTTAAAGAAAAATTAAGTTTGTATGTACCTACTTACAATACTTAACTATAAAAGACCCCGGGTTGATCAGTGACCTGTGATGCAAACCACAGTCTTCACGGTGCTTTGTTCTCACAGTATGTATTTGCCTCTGTCATGTCTATTTTAGTTTAGCGGCCACTGCTGCATCGGGGACTTTTGTTCCTTCACCAAGTGCACAAGAGATACCTGTGGTCTCCGCACCTGCTCCAGCCCCTATTCACAACCAGTTTCCAGCTGAAAACCAGCCAGCCAATCAGAATGCTGCTCCTCAAGTGGTGGTTAATCCTGGGGCCAACCAGAATTTGCGGATGAATGCACAGGGCGGCCCTCTCGTGGAAGAAGACGATGAGATAAATCGAGACTGGTTGGATTGGATCTACTCGGCAGCTACGTTTTCCGTGTTTCTCAGTATCCTCTACTTCTACTCCTCCTTGAGCAGATTCCTCATGGTCATGGGGGCCACCGTGGTCATGTACCTGTAAGCAGATGATTTTGCTTTCCTCTTTTCCCCCTTTACTACAAATTACGCTTTACATGATTCAAGCACTTATGGAGCACTGCACATGGCAGGTGCAGTGTATGTTGCTGAATGTACAGAGATGAATGACACACAGCCCCTGCCTTCAGAACCTGACAGGCCAGTGAGAAAGTCTAGGAGATGGTGTGGTAGAGGGTGTCTGCAGATGGGCCTTGCCGTGAGCTTCTAGTCAGGGTGCTGCTCCAATTAGAGGAGGCGAACGAGGGGGGCCTTAAATTCTTGAGTAAATCTCACTGTGATGTTAACTAAGATGGACTTTTATGTGCTTCCTTTAAAGGCATCACGTTGGGTGGTTTCCGTTTCGACAGCGGCCAATTCAGAACTTCCCGAATGATGGTCCTGTTCATGAAGCTGTAAATCAGGACCCCAACAATAACTTACAGGTATGGAGCTTCCGGTGCAGCCCAGCACGCTTCACGTGAGATGCTAGGCTCTCACATCATTGAACTATCTGGTGTCGTGGTTTACCATTTTTATTAGGCTAAATGTTTCATGTGATTTTTGTTTTTAACTTTTTTGTTTTTTCCAAATCTATTCTTAGAACAGTAGCTATTTTTAAAGCATTCAATGTGTCATGGCATCTATCAGGTATTTTTGTCCTGTGGCTGTGGCAATTTGTATTTTGGCATATGTAAATGATGATTTTTTTAAACTTACTATTTTAAGTATTCAGTGGTCTAAAAGAATGTGTTAGACCATGGAAACTACTAACGGATAGTTATTATTAAGGATTAAGAGCTTAAGCATGTCTCACAGAATAGATTTCCTGGGAATTACACACAGAAATAGAATTTTTATGAGGCAGTTTAATGCATACTTCTAAAGGGTATTGTTTTATAATATACATTGGCACCCTAGCGTCTGATTTTAGAACCCTGGGTTTCCATTTTTAGTTTTTTTTAGCTCAACACTGCCAAAGTTAGAAGAATATCCATATTTAATGAAGAGGTTAACTTAATTACTCATTTAATAATAGTTGAAGATCTAGTTACTTCATTTGTTCTGATACTTGCTGCTGGGAATCTTCTAAGCGGTGAGAATGTCAGCAGCGCAGTTGTGAAATGGAGGAAAGAACTCCATCCAGCCCTGGGGGCCTGCCTGCCTGGCTGCTTGGCATCTGGCGCAAGGGCCGAAGGATTTACTCTGCCACTGCCTGACGTCATTTGGTGCATATCACGGGGCTAATTGTTTTCTCACTGTGTCTCATTGCCTATAGGAAGGCCCTGATCCTGAAATTGAAGACCCCAACCAGCTCCCTCCAGACAGGGACGTATTGGATGGTGAGCAGACCAGCCCTTCATTTATGAGCACAGCCTGGCTCGTCTTCAAGACTTTCTTTGCCTCTCTTCTTCCAGAAGGGCCCCCAGCCATAGCAAACTGATGCCGTTTGCTCTCTGGCTGCTGGAGGCTTTGACAGGCGTGGACTGGATCATTTGACTCCAGCTAGATTTCCTCACCTGGACATCGCAATGGCACAGGATTAGTAAAAGAACCAACAAGGAGGAGGATATGCTTTTGTGATCAGGCAAAAGCAGAAAGTAAGACGGGAAGCCGTGATACAAATTGATGAACAAAAAATGCCCAAGGCTTCTCATGTCTTTATTCTGAAGAGCTTTAATATATACTGTATGTAGTTTAATAGGCATTGTAAGTAGAAGGTATTAGTGTCGCATGTTTATGCCTGAGGAACTTTTCCAGATGTGTGTGTCTGCATGTATGTTTGTACATAGATGTCATAGAGGCAGAAATGGTTCTGCTGGTCCGATTTGATTCCTGTTGGAATGTTCAAATTACACTAAGTGTACTACTTTATATAATCAATGAAATTGCTAGACATGTTTTAGCAGGACTTTTCTAGGAAAGACTTCTGTATAATTGCTTTTTCAAATGCAGTGCTTTACTTTAAACCAAGGAGAACTTTGCAGAGGTGAAAACCTTTGCTGGGGTTTCTGTTCAATAAAGTTTTACTATGAATGATCCCGGCAGCGACTCTTAGCAGTTTACTCCGTGTCCGTTGTCGCTAGAGCCTCAATAGTTGCTGATTTTTAAGTAACCTGAATGTTTTGCTTCTTTGTATAAAAGGCCAATTTGTACTACTGAAGAGTGATAAGGTAAGGCCATGAAAGTTTTAATTTACTAAGAATATACTTAAGTTTGCCCCATTTCCTGATTTAAACAGTACTGGCTTACATAGTAACCCATCAAAGTTAAATTCCGCAAATTTAAATTTAGTGGCATTAAGTATCTTCCACCTCGGCAATGCGGCAATGCAAAGGAATTTTTTTGACCTCCTCAAATGTGCTTTTGTAAGCTGGGCTTACTTTTGTGGTTCTAATCCTTTCTTTAATTACTAGTTTTGAGACTAATCTTAAAAACAAAGTTCTGTGTATTTTTCACGTGAATAATGTTATAGGTAGAATGCTCAAGGCCTGGATGGTGCTGTTTTGGGCAAAGTACCATATTTTGCCGGGTATAATGCGCTCCCATGTATAATGCACACTCACATTTTCAGCCCAAATTTTCAAGGAAAAAATCTTTCAATTTTTTTTTTTTAAAGATTTTATTGGGGAAAGGGAATAGGACTTTATTGGGGAACAGTGTGTATTTCCAGACTTTATTGGGGAACTGTTTTTTTCCCCAGGACCCATCAGCTCCAAGTCAAATTGTTGTCCTTTTAATCTAGTTGCAGGGGGCACAGCCCACCATCCCTTGCGGGAATGGAACTGGCAACCTTGTTGTTGAGAGCTCGACTCCAACCAACTGAGCTATCTGGCCGCCCCCATTTTAATTTTTTAATTCAAATTTTTATTTGTTTACATTTAGGTACTTGTTTTTTGTATTATAAAGGAATTTTTATCATTTAGTTTTTAACATATTATGGTACAAGAAATTTTATGTAGCAAATGATCACAAAACACAAGAACAGATACAAGGTACAAGAAGTTTGTACCAGTAACAAATTTATGATATTTATGCATCACAGAAGGCCGAGAACTCCTTGTCATTGCATGTTTGTCATAAGTTAAACAAAACCGATTATTGCATTCCAGGGTACTAGTTTGCATACGGATATCGTTATTGATTTCTAGAGTTACACTTTTAACTCATAAATAAAAGAATTACAAACATTTATATAGATACAGAATTAGTACTACCTGTGTATAATATGCATCCTTATTTTTCCCTCACAAATTTGGGCAAAAATATGTGCATTATACACGGCAAAATATGGTAAATCAACTCCTTGTATCATGGTTGTGATCATTTAAATTGATCATTACTGGAAACATCATTACATCAAATAAACACTCCTGGAACAATCCGTAACAAGATGCTGGGTAGATACAAAGGTATTTTATGTATGGTTGTGTTTGAAAAAGCCAACTAAGATAATGTAAGGAGTTAAATGGTATAGTTTCAAATAACTACCTCCAGAGCAAGGAACTCTCAGAAGGCAGTAATTATTGACAAGCTGTGACGCGTCTTTGCTTGAAGGGAGAAATGACTTGGGATTGGCGGTTTTCGAGTTTTACGAGTGAGTAAGTGGGTCGGAAATAATGGAAGGAGTCTGAGGAGCTGGAGGGAAGGGTCTCAGCAAAAGCAAAAACACAGAGGTGAGATTTGCCCCTCCTGCCAAAAAGCAGGAATCCTGACAAACTTGATGATTTATGAAAGTGACCATTAAGAGTTCATACTAAGGCCTTTTTTTTTTTTTGCAAGAGAAAATAACCACATTTATTACATACATGTATCTGGGAACCCTGTGCACATGCATCAGAGACCCCACATGCAGGAGAGGTTCAGAGATGGAAAGGGGGATTGAGGTATACAAGACATTCTGAGCTAGGGATGAGGTAAGGTGCCTTGCGGGCTTCAAAGTGTCCTTGCAGGGTGATAAGAAGAACAGAGCTTACTTAGTAAATAGAAGTTTGTCCTGCCCTATAGATGGGTGAAAAAAGGTTACCTCTGATAATCTCTTATTATGGGCAAGTCCCCTAATTCAAGTTCTTCTGTGTAGTTAAGGGAGGGGCAGAAGTTTCTCTTGGGCCTATGGCTAAAGTTGCCTTTAGCCCAAAACAGTCTGCGTACCACAGTGGCACACCTTGGGGTGACTAGCTCTGAACCCCCACAGTTCCCTCCTCTGAATCTTCCCTGGAAATTTCACGTTCCAAAAGTTGTGTTGGAAGATCGTTCTGTATCTCATTAAACCAGTCCCAGTCCTGAGAAAAGTTCAGTTCAGTTAAAGTTGTGTTTCGTTTCAGGAGGTGGTGATGCTGGTGGGCTCCCAAGGTGAAGCCTATATGGTACAAGCAATGAGGCATTTCATAGGAGGCATTGCTATGGAAACAAAAGAAAAACAAAGGCTAATGATTGGAGCAGACTATAACCTCGGCTTCTGAGTTCTGAAGGCAGGCAGTCACAGGAGATTTCTAGATGTCTGTCTTGGATCATCTTCAGATGGAGTGAAGGCAGGCAGTTAGTCTGATAGATTCTCCTGGTCTGCTGCTGGAATGTCTCTGGGTGATCTTTCTGCAACAGGCACAAAGATTGTCCATAGATGAGCTGCCGTGGTGATTTCTCTAAAGTCTATATCAAGCTGTCTTACGTTAACCTGCATGGCTTTGGGAAAAGAGCAATTTTAGTTCTGAATGATTCCAAGTCAAAGGGTAGGAAAATGAAAATGTTTTTTGGAGGGTTGCCGCCAAATATTTAAGAAAACTAGAAAAATTCAGGATCCAGTCCAGTTTATCAGTAGGAAAAATTCAAAAGACAATGAACAACATTAGAATCTAATATCTACAAAGGTATTTATAATTTCTACTGAAACTATTTTTCTCTCTAAAATCATCCCATTTTTATTACCAAAGATAGCCAAATTAAGACTAATTTATGTGCAAAATAAGTCTAGTTTCAATAAACTTGGCCTGATTATTTATATAAATTCAATAAGAATAGTAATTAACTGCAAAGGCTCTTTCAAATCTGCTTTGCTGGAATTTTTCATAAGGAATCTTCAGATTGACTTAAAAAGACCTATCAAGGCCAGAAAAGCCAAGGCATGGAGTTGCCACCACACGTTACCTGCAGTACCAAGTGAGTTCTTCTCTCCTCGAGGTCCCCAAAATACTTTGAGATTCCTTCTTTGCGTCTCCCAGGAAGCAACCTTCGTTCCTTACCTGGAAAGACCTCTGTGAACCGTGGAAGCAAGGCACCAGGCTGTTTTCCCAAGGGTCTGTTGTTGGCTTCCAAAGTCAGTCTTAATTCCTTAAAGCTGTCTGGTCATATCAGTGTATTCGTGAGTCTGTCTCTCTTTCATTCCAGTCAAAGCCTTGGTAATATAACTAGTTTCCAATTGTGTCCAGTTGTAAGGAGAACAGATTTTTATTGAACTTAGGTAAATAACCCTATTGCCGTGAAGATAAGAATACTACTCACTAAGAGTTTCCAAGTTCTGGAGGGATCAGGTAGGGAGAAAAATAAAATAGTTTCAATCCTGCTAACAAAGGTATAATTTATCAAATTGCTAGTTAATAGGTAGTTTAAGAGAAACAGGTTTCCTTTTATCTGGAAAACAAAAGATTTCTTTTTTAATTAAAGTTTATTGGGGTGACAATGGTTAGTAAAGTTACATAGGTTTCAGGTGTACACTTCTGTATTACATCATCTATATATCACACTATGTGTTCATCACCCAGAGTCAGTTCTCCTTCCATCACCATATATTTGATCAACAAAAGATTTTAAAAATCAGCAATATTTCAAATAAAAAAGTCATGAAATTGTAACCCTTCTCATCAGTTCACTCAGTCCCATGTAATTAAACTTGTTCTACTTGAATCCAGTTTTTCTATTAGTTCTCTTGACTTTGTCTGATAATTGAGGGTGATAGAGTCAGTGATAATTCCAAGTTTGCAAGGTCGTCCATCAAAATTCATATGATTTGCTCAGTGAAGTGGAGATTGTGGAAGGTGTACCCCAAACGGGAAACACATTTCCTAACAGTTTGCCATTGTAAGGGGCCTTATGGCAGGGAAATCTTCAACTCACCAAGAAGACATACATACAGCAAAGGACATGTTCATAACCCAAACTAAGTGGCAGTTGAATGACGTCCAGTCCAAATGTACTATGGTAGACGAAGAAATACAAAGACCGAAAAAATGCCAGGGAGCCAGGAAGAACCAAGTGGCCATCTTGGGTTTCCCATAGCCCCAACTATTCATTTAATTTACAGTCATTGTTTATCTATTCTAATTTCCCTCATTCAAGAACTGACTGTTAATGTGTTACAAGAATGTCAGAATGGCAAAAGTGGCAACAAGGGGTCATTTTTGCAAAAACAAAATGGACTTCATCCAAATATGCTACAATTTTGATGACAGACATCTTATGCTAAGACATCTCAGATTTTCAGGAATTTCACATATGTTTCAGAAACAGTTATAACATATATAAATACAACATAATTATTGTTTCTTTGTTTACAAAACTTCCCATGTAATTTTAGTATATCAAACAGGCATAATTAGTTTAATCTTTCTCTTTTATAAGGACAGAAAACAAATCTTTTGAGGTATTCCTGGGACCCTTCTGAAATACATCAAGGTTATCTCCAGGTCAATACTCTATAATTTAAATTTTGGGAAGTTTCTCAAAATATATCAAAAGGTTTGGACATTTAATAGGATTATGGCATTATGACACAATACTTAATTAACCGTTTAACCAAAGTAACAATAGAAGATTTCAACACAAATACAGAAGTTTACATAATTGTTAGCAAAACTTAGCTTTTACAATTGAGGAGATTCAGTGTTCTTAGGTAACCAAGGACCTGATTAAGAAAACATAAATCAAAAAAATTATTTTGATAAAACAGAATCTTTGCTTTCTAGGCAGAAAACCTTTTCATAAAATCAGAGCAGACCGATAGTCCTTTTTGGCAGAGAGAGAAAACCAAGCTTTTGCATCAGCTTATTTTTGATTTTCAAGTTCACTTACTTGCTTCAATTTATTTCAATCTTACTCAGTTTGACCTCACATAAAATTTCCCTTTTTTTATTATATATATATATATATATATATATATATATATATATATATATATATATATAATATTTTTATTAAAAAAACAGCTAACTTAACAATTTATATTAGTTTCAGGGGTAGACCATAGTTATTCAACGTTTATATACCTAAAGAAGTGATCACCATGATAAGTCCAGCAATCACCTGACAATGTACCACACTGTCACAATATTATTGACTATATTCCCCATGTAGTACGTTACATCCCCATGACTTACTTGTTTTATACCTGGAAATTTTAACCTCTTACTCCCCTTCACTTTTACCCCCTTTTTAAATTTTTTAATTATAGTTGACATTCAGTATTTTATATTAATTTCAGACATGCAGCCTAAGTGGTTAGACATTTGTATAATTTAAGAGGTAATCCCCCTAATTAGTCTAGTACTAACCTAGCACTGTACATAGTTATTACCAGATTATTGTCTGTATTCCCTATGCTTTACATGACTATTTCGTAACTACCAATTTATATTTCTTAATCCCTTCACCTTTTCACCCTGCCCCCCAAACCCCTCCCATCTATCACCCCAACAAATCTAGTACCCATCTGACACCATACATAATTATTACAATATTATTGACTATACCCTTTATGTTATACCCTACATCCTCATGACTACTTTATAGGTTGTTATCCTCATAACAACCAATTTGTACTTAATCCCTTCTCCTTCTTTCACCCACACACCCAACCCCCCTCCCATCTGGTAACCATCAAGATGTTTTCTGTATGAGTTTGTTTCTGTTTTATTTGTAAATTTTGTTTTTTAGATACCACATATAAGTGAAGTCACATTGCATCTGTCTTTCTCTGTCTGACACTCCACTCAGCACAATACCCTCTAGGTCCATCCATGCCTCCGCAGAAGGCAAGAACACATTCCCTTCCCTGGCTGAGCAATATTTCATTGTATATATGTACCACCTCCTCTTTATCCATTCTTCCATCCACAGACACCCAGGCTCCCTCCACATCTTGGCCACTGTAAACAGTGCTGCAATGAACATATGGATGCACACGTCCCCTTGAAGTAGAGTTTTAGGTTTCTGCAGATAAATACCCTGAAGTGGGATAACTGGGTCCTTCATTGTCTCTTCTCATAACCTTTGTTTCAAAGTCTGTTTTGTCTGGTGTAAGTGTTGCTACTTGAGCTTTTTAAAATTTTATTTTCATGAAATATCTTTTTTCATCTCTTTATTGTCTGTCTGTGTGTGTCTGTCAATCTGAAATGAGTCTCTTGTAGGCAGCCTATGTAAGGGTCTTGTTTTCTTATCCATTCAGCCCTCCTATGTCTTTTGATTGGAGCATTTAATCCATTTACATTTGAAGTAATTATAGACATATAATTAGCTATTATTTTATTCATATTTTTTTTCCATCATAAAGAAGTCCCTCTAACATTTCTTGTTATACTAGTTTGGTCGTGATGAATTCCTTTAGCTTTTTCTTGTCTGGGAAGCTCTTTATCTGTCCTCTGATTTTAAATGATAGCCTTCCTGGTTAGCATAGTCTTGGTTGTAGGTACTTGCTTTTCACCACGTTGAATATTTTGTGCTAATCCCTCTGCAAAGTTTCTGTTGAGAAATCAGCTGTCTTATGGGAGCTCCCTTATAAGTTACTAGTTGCTTTTCTCTTGCTGCTTTTAGGACTCTGTCTTTGTCTTCAGCCTTTGCCATTTTAATTATGTGTCTTGGTGTGGGCCTGCTTGGGTTCCTTCTGTGTGAGACTCCCTGTGCTTCTTGAACTTGTATGTCTATTTCCTTCTCCTGTCTAGGAAAATTTTCTGTCATTATTTCTTCAGATAGGTTCTCAATTTCTTGCTTTCTCTCTTCTCTTTCTGGTACCCCTATGGTGTGAATGTTGTTATGCTTGATGTTGTCCCACAGGCCCCTTAAACTATCCTCATTTTTTTGGATTCTTTCTTTTTATTTTTATTTTTTGCTTCCAATTGGGTGTTTTATGCCACCTTGTCTTCCACATTGCTGATTCAATCCTCTACTTCATCCAGTCTGCTGGTGATTCCTTCTAGTGCCTTCCTCATTTCAGTTATTGTATTTTTCACTTCTGACTGGTTCTTTTTTATGGTTTCTATGTCCCTTTTTATGCTTGCTATCTATTTGTTGAAGTTCTCAGTAAGTTCCTTATAAACAGTGTTTTGAACTCTGTCTCTAGTAGGTTGCTCTCCTACATTTAGTTTGGGATGTATTTCCTTGTTTCCTCATTTGGCTGCCTCTCTGTGTTTGTTTCTATGTATTAGGTAGATCTGCTATGTCTCTTGCCGGGTGGCCTTATGTAGTAGGTGACTTGTGGGGCCCTGGCACAGTCTCCCTGGTCACCTGCTCCAGGTGCTCTAGGAGTATCCCTTGTGTGGGTTGTGTGTGCCCTCCTTGATTGCTAGTTGAGCCTTGATTGCTATTGGCACATCAGTAGGTGGGATCAACCCTCAGGCTGAATGACTGTGGGGTTTGGCCACATCCATTCAGCAGCTTATGGGATGCTGTGCAGGGGGCTTACCCTGCTTAATGGGATTCACCCCAGTGGGCTCTGGTGCCTGTTGAGACCACCCTTCGTGTGTACTGCTTGTGGGGCTAATTGGGCTGAGCTCTGCTGTGGTCTGAAGCCAATCTCCAAGTATGTTGGTTCTGGGGCCTCTAGGGAGGGACTCTGGTTCAGGCTCAGGTCACCTACTGCCTGTGACCAGTTGGGGGCTACCTGGTAGGATCGACAAAGCTATCCAAAGTTGTTCAATGCCTGTGCTAAACCTGGAGGCACGTGGGAGAGGCCATGGTGAGAACTGAGGACGGCTGCCACCAGTACTGGGCCTGGGGTAACTCCGCAAAAAGCCAAGACATTCTGAGGCCTGCTGCCACCTGACGGCTGCCTTAAGATTTAGCTGCTGATAGAGTCTCATGCAGTATGCAAGTTGGGTGAGGGAGGGTCTCAGAGAGTCACTAGAGTGGGAAGAGTTGTCACCAGGTTAATGTAGACTCTGGTTTCAGCCATTGCTGAGCCTGGTGCTACTCAGCAAAAGTCTCAGCACACGGGGGCCAGTTGCTGCCTGCCTGGGGCCTGCCAGACTCCAATCATTTTCCAAGAAAGAGTGAAATGTGGGCTGGCTGCTCTTGGAGAAAGTAGCTCCAGTGTTGGGGGAGTTGGGTGGGGGTGGGGTCCCAGCGGAGCTCACCAGACCAAACATTCAGATTTGGCTGAGTAGGGGAGGGCTCAACACAGGAAAGATTGCACCCACCTGCCGGGTGCACAGGAGGGGAGGACCCCCCACAGGAAAAATCTCAACCATCCTCTAACTCTTGCCCTGTAGCCACACACCTCAGTCTGTCCCCTGCATGCCTCCAATGTCCCTTGCATCACTATCCCTCTGCTGGAGCTCAAGGTGAGTTGCCTGTAAGTGAGTGAATCTGTGCGCAGGCTTTCAAGTGATCATCTGGGTTTCCTACAGCCTCCTGCCAACCCGGATGGTTGGAAGTCCCACTGTTTCTCACAGCCAGAAGTTGTGGTGGCCCCTCTTTCTGGCACCACCACTCTGGGCTGGGGAGCCTCACTCCTTTGCGGGGAACATCTGTGGCCAAGACATCCCCCCCGATTCCCAACCACCACATGGAGGTTTGGGGCACGTTCCACCCCCCGCTCCAGTCTCCACGTGGATTCCTTCTGTATTTCTAGTTATAGGACTTCTGTCTGGCTAGACCTCTGATGATTCTCCAGGTTGATTGTTCTGTAATTTAGCTGTAATTTTTATGTGTTCACGGAAGGACACAGGCACCGAGTTTATCTACTCGCCATCTTGGATCTCTCCTCCAAAATTTCCTTTCTTAAGATTCCTTTTTCATAAATTGTCTGTGTCCGTTTTAGTACAGTCTTGTTCTCTCACCCATTCAGAAATAATCAGGACACAATTACTTTACTTCCCTTAACACAAACACATCTCCGTGTCTCATACCACACTTTGGCCTTTTTAAAGTCTTGGGTGGAAAAGCCTAATTCTTTTCAGAGGAGTGGACATCACCATTTAGCAAGGGGCCCAGAAGACCAGGAAACTGTTGGTGCCCATATTTTATTTCTAAAGGAGTGGGACCTCTCCCTGTAGTGTCAGGTTGTGACAATTAAACTCTAGATTCCATGGGCCCCAAATAGTTCCAAGAAGAGATGCTCCTGAAGACAGCTGACAAATGTTCAGATTGGCCCAAGCACCACTAGAACAAGGGGAGGAAATTTCAGACAACAAATACACCTTACAATGGCTGACAGGTAGATGTAGCAGAAATATCAATGCTTCCACACAGTTACTAAATGTAGTATAATAATATACTACATTCCACTATTAATACTTAGGAAAGTATTGGTTTGGATCTCCATTATTAAGCAGCAATTAAATAGCTAAATAAACAAAATACTCCCAAATTTCAACCCAGGCCATAGCAGCTTATTAAGTTTGCATTTTCCAAAGTGTGATTTTTTGAATCCTAGTTTTATAGAAGAAACACTCCAAAAAATGAGGCTATGGTCAAGTAAACTTGGAAACCTCAGGTTAATTCAGGTTCATAGGTTTTTTCCCTATAGGACTTCTAGGGTCTTTAATACACAGATGTGCCTGAAGGGGGCTTGTGGTCTTCAGCTTCCCCCGTCCTGTGAACATGCCTAGGGCTGAACCAGCTTTGGGGAAATGAAATTAAGTTACTATTAATCAACAGATACTTGGTTAGAGGTAACATTTTACATAACAACAATGGAGATCATTATTTTTTATATAGCCAGGGAGGAGAGGAGAAGCCATGCAGGTCTGCAGTCTGACTGACAAGGGAGAGATTCCAGGTCATGTTTGTCTTTAGAAGCAGCCCTTCCACCCGTTTCTAAGGAAGTTAACCCTTTGTTTGAAGAACTGTAATGGCCTCCCCTAAGGCAGTGACCTTGAAAGATACTGCTGATTCTTCTTAGGACCTACTTCCACCCAGCCCTCTTTGCTTCTAGAGCATAACTAGACTCAAGTCCCAGCAGGCTTCAAAGAGTGATCCATGGTTTTTCCAATGTATGCAGACAGAAATCTGGGGGTATGTGTGGGAATGGATTTTAAGGGGTGGGATAATGGTGGAAGGAACATAAAGTTGGATCAGGTTGAATGTATTAATATGGGCCCAGTAAGTAGAGGTTCTGGATTTACTGATTTAGTATGAGGAGTTAGAAACTTCTCTAACAGTTTGGTTGGTTGATTGGCTGAGACATAGAGTAAAAGTTACATTAAATGAAGTTGACATGCCGGAGCTGCCTTGGTAGACTGTAGAGGAAGATATTCAAAGGCTTAGGGAGATTGGAACGTTAGAGTGGGTTTATTATCTAAGCCCTGTTCACCCAACAAGGGAGGGTCCAGAGGACATAACTTTCACCACAACTGGGAGAAATAAATTTGTGAGGGGAGCACATCATCACTGAAGAGTTCTGGGTCACTAGTGTTTGTGGGCCAGAAATTACAGTGGGAAATGGTGATGCTGGACTTCTACCCCTAAATACAATGGGTCCCAGGATGACAAGGGCCAGGTGGTGGCACTTAATCCAAGGACAGTGTGGCTGTGGACAGCAGAGTCAAAACAGAAATCAGAATAGTATGACTTGCAGAGATACTAGTTGCACTGGCTAGTTGCTAGCTGGCATTGGCTAGTTGATCATACTATCCCTTGGAAAGAAAGAAATGGACAGTCTACTCGATTCTTATCTGATCTGGATAAGCAGAAGAGTCCTAGGTCAAGTGAACAGAAGTCTGGCTTGAATCACCAAAACAGAAAATTGTGGCTCCTCAGTCAACTCCCAGACTTGAGCCGGGTTACAGACTCTCAGAACCCCTTGAATGAAGGGGGCTAGGTCTCCTTGAGGAAGGAGGCTGGACACTGTAAGAATTTTACACTGTTATTATTTCTGCCAGCCTTTCCCAAAGGAACCTACAGCTTTTTACCAAGGTGACTGTGCACTGGGGAAAAGGAAATAATCAGACTTCAGGAAGTACTGAGCACGGGCTCTAAATTGACACGAATTCTAGGACACCCAAAACATGAGTGTGGCCCACCAGTCAGAGTACAAACTTACGGAGGTCAGGTGATCAATGGAGTGTTAGCTCAGGTCTATCTCACGGTGAGTCTAGTGGGTCCCCGAACACATCCTGTGGTTATTCTGAAGTTCCGAATACGTAATTGGAATAGACATGCTCAGAAACTGGCGGAATCCCCATGTTGGTTCCCTGAACTTTGGGTTGAGGATGATTATTGTGCAAAAGGCCAAATAGAAGTTACTAGAACTGCTCCTATCTAGGAAAATAGTAAAGCAAAAGCAATACTATTTCCTGGGGGGATTACAGAGATTGGTGTCACCACCAAGGATTTAAAGATACAAGGGTCGTGAGTCCCACATCTCCATTCAAGTCTCCTATTTGGCCTGTGCAGAAGGCAGATAGATCTTGGAGAAAGACGGTGGGTTGTCATAAACTTAACCAGGTGCTGACGTTTGCCGGCAATCCTGGACCTTCCTAGGCTTGGACCTGCCTCACTCCAATTTCTGCCTTCACCTGGCCTCCTTCCCTCTGTTTCTGTGTCCCTGTGCATTCACATGACCTTCTTACAAGGACACCAGTTGTTGGATGTACATCTGCAAAGATCTCATTTCTAAATAAGGTCACATGCTGAGTTTCTGGATGGACATGAATTTTGAGGGGACACAGCTCAATCCACAACAGGGAGAAATGATTCCACCAAGAGACAGGAACGATTCCATTGAAGTGGGAGCTAAGACTGCCGTCTGGCCACTTTGAGCTTCTCACGCTGTGAATGAATGAGCAGGCAGAGAAGGGAGTGACTCTCCTGGCTGGGGTGATTGGTCCTGATTACCAGAATCCTGATTGGCTCCTGCTCCACCGTGAAGATAAGGAAGAGGGCGTCTGAAGTACAGGAGACCCGTCAGGGCATCCCTCAGCACTACCACACACCGTGTGATTAAAATCAGTGGAAAACCACAACAACCCAATTAAGGCAGGACTCCTAAGGGCTCAGGCTTGTCAGGAATGAAGGTTTGGGTCACCCTACCAGATAGAGAACCATGACCAGCTGAGATGCTTGCTGGGAGCATGCACGGATGGACAGTGGAAGAAGGTCACACCAACTGCACGTGACCAGTTGCAGAAATGAGAACTATAATTATCGTGAATAGTTCTTCCTTATTTGTTATGCATATGTTAGTATCGTCATACGCAAACTTGGGTATTATACATTGATATGTAATGCATATAAAGCAAATCTTTTTGTTTTCTTCCCTCTCGTCTCCTTATCATTTAACGTAAGATGAATTCATGATGGTTAATTTGACATTTAAGTTACAGGGTATTGAGGAGAAGAGTGACCATCACCCAAAGACTTGGCATCCTCTTCTAAGGAAAGGGTCCAAGTGTTTTTGGTTACACGCAGGATAGCTGCAACAGAAAGCTTTGCTGGAAGCACGACTTTGCTACTGTCTTTATCTGGAGATGAGTTGTGCTTTAAGAACCTGTGAATAAAACAAACAAACAAACAAAAAGAACCTGTGAATGGGTACCAAGTTGTCAAAGGGTGAATTGTGAAGATTAGTTTTATGTGTCAACTTGGCTGGGCCCAGTTATTCAATCAAACACTAATCTAGGTGTTTCTGTGAAGGTATTTTACACGTGAGTAGCATCTACAATCAGTGGACTTGAGATAAAAGAGATAGAACTCAGTAATCTGCGTGGACCTCGTCCAACTACTAGCTGAGAGATCTGAAGAGCAAAACTGAGGTTTCCCAGAGGAAGAAGCAATTATGCCCTTGGACTACAGCTCCAGTCTCTCCTTGATAGTTTCAGCCACTGGCCTGCCCTAGAAGTTCAGACTTGTCTCGCCAGCCTCTGCAGTCCGCCTCTACAACCAGATAAGCCCATTCCTTGAAATAAATAAGCAAATAAGTAACTAACCTCCTACTGGTTCTGTTTGTCTGGTAGAACCCTGACTGATAAAGGTTCCCAGCTTTGGGGGTTATGGGGTCCAGTTCCTTATACTTATGTAGTATATTGGCCAGTGGGGGGTTGCTTCCAGGCAGGCTGTGTCACTTGTTCAGAATCAGGTGCCGCTCTGGTTCTGCCTGATCAAATGAATGTGGGGGCGGCTCCTGGGAAGGTGTAAGGCATTGCTCTGGGCCCTATAAATTCTTCCCATTTGGGGGAGTGGGCTTAGGTGGGCTTGCCGGAATAGGTGGGATATAAATGATGTGGGAACTGGGGAGTGGGGTTAGGGTAACTGGCTCTGATTTGGTGACATCCAAAAGTAGCTTTGCTCACAGTGACGCCCAATGGCCCGGCAGCAGAGCCAGCCTCTCTGAGGCCCATTGTACGAGTCATAGTTACTGCACCTCTCTGAGCTCAGACCCCTCACCTATAAACTGGAGGGAATGGATGATAGCTGCTTGTAGGGTTATCATGAGAACGGAATAAGATAAGGCACGTGAAGAACTCAGCACAGCACCTGGCACTTCTACTCTATTGAGGGCCTAATACGTGCCAAGCACCTACTATTATACGTAAGCATACAATGCAGCCAAGATTCTGGCTCAAGGAGTTCACAGTCCAGCAGGCCCATATGAAGAGCTCAGTGAACAGTGGATTTTATTATTTAGCAAATGGTCACATCGCCTCCTCGTTCTGAGACGTGGGGGTGAGACCACAATACATGATCCTCAGACTGTTGCTGTATTTCCCACAACAATATGGGCCTGTGAGAGGAGGGGCCAGCGGCTATCTGGTTCCCCTACCGCTGCATCCCCGCCTGAGGTCATCTATTGAATAGATGCTCCGTGAATATTTGTTGAATGAAGAAATGTGCAGAGGAATAAAAGCCTTGCTAAAGGAAAGACTCCCTCCCCACTGCTCAAAATAAGATTGTTTTAGGGTGGAAGGACTAACAAGGGATTTGATAAGTTGCCAACCTGGGGGCCGGGGGTATTCTCCTTATGCGCCCCTCGCCTCATCCTGCCCCAAAGACAGACTGTTAGTGATGGTGAGGGTTTGGGAACCTCTAAGGAAGGCAAAAGTGCTGGGAGAGGGCTGGTCAATATCCCAAGACTTGAACACCCACATTGAGGGTGAAGAAAACCCAGGCTGGGGAGACTCTGTCACTGACTGCTGTGTGGCCTTGGACAGCTCCCCTCCCCTCTCTGGGCCTCAGCCTCTTGCTCAATACAATAAGGGCACAGCGAGGTTAAATGCAATGGTCTCTGAAGCAGAAGATCCCAAAGTGGGAGCCCCAGGACGGTAGACTCAGTCTGTATTTGGGGGAAGGGGTGTCACAGCATGGTCTGGGTGAGGCTGGGCTCAGGAACTGACATTTGATGAGGATCGTGGCACGCCTGTGTGTCAGGATCCAGAGGCTGGGGTATGACCCGATCTCGGACCTGGGGCTGGGGGCCGGGGACAGGGCTCCCTCTGTGTCCCCTGAGTACAGCCATCTAGCTTAGACAGGGTTACACCCAGTCTAACCCCTCATCCCAGAGAGGCTGAGCAATGGCCAAGGCTGAGGTAGGGGGCTTGGCCCGGGTCCCTCACCACGGCCCTCCCTTTGGTGACCAGGAGACCACCAAGGTGATCAGACAGCCTTCCAGCCAAGCAATTACCCAGATGTCAAGGGCAGGAAGCCATATGATCCTTGGTCAAGTCAAGGGTGGTCTGCGCAGATGAGTCAAACCAGGGCTGTGGACAATCTGGGGTTTGGGAGAAGTCACCTGACACTTGTCGCCCACCCCCAGAGATGAAGGGCAGCCCAGAGAAGTCAGGCCTGTCCACCTGACTTGGTACCAGGGGCAGAAGCCTGGTACTCCTATACCCCACCCCTTCCCACAGCCACGCTTCTTCACACCCCCCCCCCAGTGCCCCGTGGGCATTTATTGGAGTATATCAACCACTCTAACAGCCCCAGTAAGATTCAGGCCTTGGAAGGACCCTTTTCCACTGCCCTAGGCAGATGGGGGTCTTATTTGGGGTAAAGGGAGAAAGATTTCTTGGCAAAATGGGTCTCCTCCTGACTTGATTTGAGCTGAAGGTCTGCTGAGGGCCAGGAACCTTTACAAACACTATCTCATTTTACATCCATTACTTTCCCCCTGATAGCCCTGCTTACCAAACGAGGACACGTGAGCTCAGAGAGGTTAAGCAGCATGGAGGTCACACAGTGAGGCCGGCTCAGGTGCCAAAACCCAGATCTTGGCACAAAGCTTGGTCCCTGAAACACATTCACTTTCTGGGCCCCTCAGGCTGCATGGGAGCCGTGGGAGTCTGTGTGTCTGTCTGAGGCCCCAGGGGTTGGAAAGGCACTCTTTACGGACCTCATCTTTTTCCCAAAACCAGCCTCCTCCTCCCCAGGCCCCACAAACCAGGCTCAATATAGTCGATCCTGCTTTACACAGATCACCTGGTGCTGGAGTCAGTGTAAACGTTTTATAGCCACCAGAGGGCGCTGGTGATGCTAGAATGCCGCTTTATCGTCTGTGGGATAATCTCCTGCCACAGGGGTTCAAGTGGGGGTGCCCCAGGTCCAGTGGGGCTGCCCCAGCCTTTCACGCTCTGTGTGGCCTTGGGCTTCAGTTCCCTTTCTTAAAATGAGCCATCCTAGACCTACGTTACAGAGGTCAGAGACGGCAAAGATGCCTAAAGTTAAAAGAAATATTATCCTTAATAAATCTTCTATTATTAGCCTTAATAATTCCCTAAGACCAGGTAGCCATGGAATAGATTTCATTGCTATGTAACTGATATCCAAAACAGACATAGGTGGAGTAGAGATCAAATATGATTGGCCGTGATTGATACTGGGTGAAGCTGGGTAATGGGTGCAATGTGAATTCTTTATACTAGTCTCCCAAAAAGGAACATAATAGAATTGAACAGAACAGAGAGGGAAATAACAGGTACCCCTGGATTCTCCTTGCTGGCACAGCCTACGACCGTGGCTTATACACAGGATCTGGGTTGGGACAGACCCGGGATCAAATCCCGGCTTTGTGAAGGCCTTTTAAGCCTCGTCAGAGCCGTTTCCTCTCTGTTCAGTGGGGACAATAATAGTGACCGCCTTACAGGGGTGGTTGTGAGGCTCAAACTAAGAAATACATGCAAACCCTCAGCACAGCCCTTGTCACACGGTAGATACTTGGGACAGTAGCTGCTTCTGTGTCATGTTCTGCAGGCTGCAGCTGGCCCCAGCAATGCATCCGGAGTGCCTGTGTTCCAGCAACCTCCTACCTCCTTGCTCTAGTTTCTGCCCTCTGGTCTTCGCTTCTGGGGGCTTCACTGAGACTCACATCTGATCGTGCCCACCCCTGAGACACAAGGCCTGATTCCTCACCTGCTTTCAGGGCTTGCCCAGGCCCGGCTGAGACCACCGTCCTGACAGCCTCCCACTGACCCCCTCCAAACTCCCACCCATCCTGCTCAGCTCTTTCACACTTTACTCGGTGTCGCCTCCTCAGAGAAACCCCTCTGTGTCAGTTTCCTTTTTGCTGCTGTCACAAATTAACGCAAATGTAGAGGCTTAAAACCACACCGGTCTAAGTCTTACAGGTCAGAATCTCACTGGGTTAAAATCAAGATGTCAGCAGCACTGTGTTTTGTCTAGAGGCTCTAAGAGAGAGTCAGTGTCCTTGCTTTTCCTAGTTTCTAGAAGCTTCCTCCATCCATTGGCTCATTCCCTCTCTATCCACCTTCAATGCCGCCAATGTTGCGTCTCTCTGATCTTCTTCCCTAGTCACATCTCCCTCTGACACTCTTCTCTGGCCTCCCCCTTCCACTGTCAGCCACCCTTGTGATGACACTGGGTCCACCTGGGTAATCTGGGGAAATCTTGAGCCTCAAGGTCCTCAACTTCATCAGATCTGCAAAGTGCCTTTGTCCTGCAAGGTAACAGATTCACAGGTGGTGTGGGTGAGGACGTGGACTTTTGGGGGGATGAGCATTATCCTGTCTATGGCACCATCACCAGTCCTTGAGGAAAAGCTGGGGCCTTGCTCCTTGGGACTCCTGGATCACCCCATCAGCAAGGATGACTCTCCATCCGGACTCTTAGCTCCAGGAGGACAGATGAGGTTTCGCCCACTCTAGGCCCTTGGCAGGGGAGGTTGACAGAAGTGGAGATGTGACAAAACACCCTGTGCCCCTTCCGAGGCCCCACGATGCTCTGCCTTACTTCCCTTTGTTCTCCCAGCATCCAGGTCAGCCACTTGTCCATCGCCAGCAGCCGGGAAGAGTTGGTAAAAGACCAGTCCATTGATGTCTCCATTCAGAACGCATCTGTGATCTTTGAATGCACCTGCAGATAAGCGTCCCCACTCAGCTGACGTGTCACTCTCAGGCCTTCTCTGGGCTGAGGGCAGAATGAGGGTCCTCTGGGTCCTCGGCTCTTTGCAGGTTGAAAGTTGATCAGTCTATCAACTTTGAGATGAACACACAGCTGAATAAGTGTCCTGCTCCTTCTGGGGAGGCAGGGTGCTGGACTCCAGGCATTGGCTTCAGTGGAGAGGGCAGGCCATGCCCACAGAGCGTTCCGAGGCCACCAAAGAAGGCTCAGCCTGGGAAGTCTGTGGGGTGGGGGAGAGCAGAGCTGGCTAAGCTCCTGCTGGCAGCACACGGACTGCGCAGCACACGGACACTGCCCAGAGGCCAAGGCTGACCCATGTGGTGTTGGGGACTCTGCAGCCTGCAACTTTGGCAGTGTGTCCCGATGCCCCTGACTGCTACACATTGTTCCAGAAGCTGCTGCTGATCCAAGGGGAGTGCGAGTCAGTACACAGTCTCTGTAGCTCCCATTTCTGCTTCTGCCCCATCCTGTTAGCGTGAGCCCTAAGAGTGTGGGAGGGTGGTGTGGGGGGCCGCTGCCCCTCCAGGGTCAACTCCAGACAGGGCATGGCTGTGGGCAGCCAGACCTGGGGGAATCCCACCCCTTCACCTAAAAGGCTGGAAAAAATCATCTCTAACAGTTACTGAGAACTTGCTCTGTGCCGAGCAATTTTCCAAGCCCTTTGTATGAGATAATTGTTTAAATCCTCACAACCAACCCTAGGAGATAGATTTTGTTATTACCCCATTCTTACGTACGTGCAAACTGAGGCACAGAAAGGTTAGGAAGGAAAGAGAAACTCATATCTACTAGCATCCCAGTACTGTGTTTCCTCGAAAATAAGACCGGGTCTTATATTAATTTTTACTCCAAAAGATGCATTAGGGTGTATTTTCAGGGGATGTCTTATTTTTTCATGTACAACAATCTACATTTATTCAAATACAGTCGTGTCATCTTCTTCTGGAACATCGTCATAACATACTAAATGCGTCCGTCTGGCTGACGATTTTAACTGGAGCTTATTTTCGGGGAAACACGGTTGTTCACAGAAGCTGGCTTGGAGGCCCAGCAGGGATAACTGGAAAGGACAGCACAGGTGTCCAGGCTGCCTCCAGCTTTCTCCAGAGTAATTTCATCCACAGAAGTTTTCAGAAGACATCTCTCTCTCCCCACCTTCTCGCCCAGACTGCTGGGGGACTCCTGTGTGCTATATTTCTGAATCTCTGAGCAAGTCCTCAACCACCTGGCCAAGGCTGACCTTCCAGGAGGGCTACCGCATGCTCAGCCTGCCCTGGAATGAGTTCAAGGTGAGTGGGGCAGGTCCGGCTGCTGGGGAAGCCATGTGTGCATATGCTATGTGTGCATATGGGAACCAGGGTGGAGAGGGAGAGGAAACTCTAGGTGCCAGACAACCCTTTGCTGGAGCAATAATACTAAAGGCCACATTCAGGGTGGCCTACTGTGTGCTGGGTACTTGAATCCATATAGCTTGGCACATAGTGGGCAGGAAATGTAAGCTGATATTAATATATATGCTGCATTTATTTATCTTTGTCACACTCACCCTGTGAGATGAGTCCTATTGTTACCTCCATTTTGCAAACAAAAAACCTGAAGCTCAGAGAGAGTAGATGCCTTGCCCAAGATCACACAGCTTATAAGGGATGACTCCAAGGCCTGTCCCCTTCACCTGATGCTACACTAGAGATGCTTACATGATCTTTTGTCCATGCCTATCATTGAAGCAGTGGGGAAACTGAGACTCATAGAGGGAAAGTGACTTGCCCAAAGGTGCACAGCCTGTGTGTGGCAGAGCAGGGACCTGAGACATGCCTCCTGAAGCTGGCCAAGGGTTCCCTGCACCACACCCTTCCCACAGCATCTCAAATCTCACCTGGGGGTTGAGTATAGGAAGGAGTCCAGTCCCTGACACCCTGCCCTCTCCCTGCGGTTTCCTTCTGAGGAGTGACCTTCCTGCTTACCCCTCCCCTTTCTCCATCTCTTCTTAGGCAGCGCTAGAGACCCAGGGCTTCTGCACCAACCAGGAAATTCAGGAGATAACTGCCCACCCCCAACTTGGGTTTTATCTCACGCACACCCAGTCCTGTTCTTGTTTCAGAAACCCCCACATAGCTAATAACAATGACAGCAACAGCTTACACTAAGCTCCTAGGTGTGGGGCACTGAGCTCAATGCTTTATGAATATTACTTCATACCGTGGTACCTATTGTTACCTCCGTTTTGCAACCCTCTGACAACCTTCTGAGTAAAGCACTTTCAAGATCCTTACTTACACACAGCACAGCTGTTAGGAAGTGGCAGAGCTGGGCTTGTGCCCTGCCCTGATGTCCCAAGGATGACACTCCATGGCCCTGCTGATAGGCATTAGCTAGGCCATAGGGACTCGTGGAGGGCTGGAACCCCATGATCAACCCCAGGATCAGAGGGCCCCAGAGATAGGATGTGACTGTTGGTTCCTTCTAATTCCAAAGCCAACCTTAGGCAGGCTCCTTGGAGGTCCCCGCCTCGGCCTGCTCTGTCCAGTGGTAATGGTGTCCATCATCCACTCCTTAGTGCCAGGTTTCACTAAGAATCCGTGATTCTCTACCTCCGACAGACCCGCACCCTTTCCGGGTAAGCCTCCCTCAGCTCTCTGGTCAACCCACTTCCCCACCCACAGCAATGGCAACCCCAGTCTCTCCCACCTTCCAATTTCCAGCTGCTCCCTCCTGTCTGTCTCCCACCTCCCTCTCCAAATAGCCTCGCCCCCTACTTCCCAGAATGCTGGGCAGTGCCCTCAACAGAACCCCTCCCTCGTCTTCCTGCTCCCAGTCCTCCTGACTCACTCACCTGCCTGCTGTGTGTCTCCTGTTCCAATAGAGTTTGGTCCTCTTCCCCTATGAACTGCAGCCTACCCTTTCCAGTCCACGAATGCAGCTGTGAACGTCTCTAGCCCTCCAGGTCTGCAGCTCAGAATCTTGGCATGCCCTTGACCTGCTCTTCTCCCTCATCCCCATTCCTGAGTCCTGTCCATTTCATGTCCTCAATACTTCGAGTCTGTCCCCTTTTCTCTGGCTCCATCTCTACCTGAGGCCAGCCTACCGTTATCTCTGTGGCGACCCATCTACAGTTTCCTAGTGGGTCTCCTTGTATCCTGACATCCCCTGCAAGCTGTTCCTTACAGCAGCCTCAAGAAGCAAAACTGATCAATCATTCACGTGTCTGCTTAAAACACATCAAGGATAAGAGACTTGGGATAAAGGCAAAATTCTCTTTATCTGGGCTCCTGCATTTTCTGGTCCCTATCTATCTACCTCTCAATCTAGTTGTTTTGGACCCAGCGTCATTGTTCAGTTTAAGGGTTGATGTCTTTTATCACCTCTGGAAATTTCTCAGTCACTATCTCTCCAAAGGTTGTCCCTGTTTTATTTTTTCCATTCTTAACTTCTTGAATTTCTATTAGACATATGTTGGGCCTTCTCATCCCATTTTATATGTCTCTTAGTTGCTCTCTTATAGTTTGTAGCTCTGCTAAATTCTGGATCATTTCTTCAAATATCTCTTTCAATTCACTCTTGCTTTTTACAGCTCTACTCTGTTTACTCACTCACTGAGTTTTTCATCTTAACATCAATAATTTTTATTTCTAGAAATTCTATTATTAAGTTCAAGTCTGTTCTCTCCCCTATCCCCAGGCCGATGATTTCATTATGGCTCTATTTCTTTAGTCATTGAAAAATCAGTTCCTTTGTTGTTTCTTCTGTGTTGTTTTATTATGTCCGTTCCTTAGGGTGCTTGTCCTCTTATTGGTTGTGGTTGCTAGATCTCTCATCTGGTAGATGATTTCCTTGGTGGTTTCATGTGTGGTTACTTGGAAGTTCATCTTTAGTGGAATTTTGTCTTTCTTTGGACATACTCCACTCCTTGTACTCTCTACATTTCCTTAGAGAATGATGTTCTCCTTGCTCATACCAGGAACCCCACTGGTTACATCATGGCCTAGTCCGGACATGTTTTTACGTTAACTTCTCAGTGCAGGAAGTCCTGCACCAGACTGTCAGTATGAATGTATACTTCAGAGCTGCATATGCATGCATTTGGGTTTTCAATTTATACCTCCCCACCTCTAACCCAGCACTCCTGTGGCTTCCTTTGGTGGGTAAAGTTGTTTTATCTCATTTTTACTGAGGGGAGGTGTTTTCTTTCTGAGGAGAGAACGTCTTCATTTCGTCTCCGCCTCATACTCCTTTCCTTCTGAGTATGTTCAAACCCCAGACTAGTGTGGTTTGAACCCACATCCACCTTACTTAGAGTTTGGGCTCTCAGTTCCCTTTTTTGTCTCCAGTATCTGGGATTGTCCCTGTTTTTTTGTTTTGTTTTTTTTTAGCTCAGCTATGTATTAAATGAAACTGTTTGTTGTAAGACAGCCGTTGGTTGTTTGATGGGGTGAGGTCTCCTTGAGCTCAGCCCAACAGTCTGCAAATCTCTGGTCTTGCAAACCTGCCCAGGCCATCTCAGGCCACACTCCCCAAAACCTGGCTGCCTGCCCATTCCCTGCATTGGCCATGCTCCCTCCACAGGGACTTTGCACGTGCCCAGAATGCTCTCCCTCTCCCTTCCGCCATCTGATTCTGCCTCATCCTCAGGAAAAGCCTCCCCGGCCCCCGACTAGGTCAGATTCCCTCGCAGAGGCTCTCAAACCACAGCCTGGTGCATCTCTCCTTTAAAATATTCCTCTGGTGCCATTTTACATTTAGGTCTGGGATTATCTGATAAACATTGAGCTTCCTGAACACAGAGCCCATCTCTATTTGGCTCTCCCAATAGACATGGTCTCTACCACGTTTAGGGCTGAAGCCTAGTTGGTATTCCATGAATATTGTTTTTAAAAAAGCAATAGCAGTATGTTTTGGAGGGTTCCCATGCAGCATGTCCTGTTCTCAGCTCTTTACATGGATTATCTCATTTAATCCTCACAGCAACCCTGCGAGGTAGGTACTATTATTATCCCCATTATGCAGATGAGGAAGGTAAGGCACAAAAAGCTAAGTAAAGGCATGTTTACCACACCCTGAGGGGTGGGCAGGGCAAAGGATTGCTTCACTATCACAGGGAAGAGAAAACCAAGGGCCAGAGAGAGCAAGAATTGTACCTGGGCCCCTGGTAAATCAGTGTTGGATGGGGCCAAGGGCTCAAGCCTCAGAGCCCAGCCTGGGCCCCAGTTACTGCCCCAGGCTGCTGCTTCCTTTCCCAGCTGTGGGAACCCCAAGATGGCCTTATGCCTTCCATCTCCAGGGGAAGTGGCCACAGCTGTTCTGACAGCTCCCTGTCCTAGCCAGGGGACCCCTGCATGTGTCCCACAGCTTTCCACAGCTTCCCCACCCACCAGGCCCAAGTCACTGTCCACTGCCTCACAATGCCCAAGACCTCCTGTCTGCACAAAGCTGTAATGGCCATTTCTTCCGTGATGATGTCATTCCCCGTCCCACGCCCAGGCAGGCAACTTGTGTGGCTTACACTTTTGAAGAGGTAGGTGGGTATGGAGGGAGGCAAGGACCGTGGCACCCAACCCACAGGTGGGCCTCTGAAACCTCCAAGTGCTTGTCACTACCTCTGCTGCCGTGGGTTGTTTCTAGAGCATGGCTGTCCTGATGACCAAAATCATGTGATACAAGTGATCGTAGGGGGACACGCATGGGGGTTTCGGCAGTTTTACTAATATTTTATGTCTTAAGCTGGGTGGTAGGACGTGGTATTTGTTACATAGGTTCCACAGCCCCCTGTCCGTATCCTTTAGGGAACACAGGACTTTCCTGATTCAGAATCATGTGGGTTTGAGAAAAGCAGGGCAGTGCGTGTACACTGGGCATATTGCAGGACAACCCCATGGAATCTGGGGTGGCACCCCACCATCAAATACATGGATATTCCTCCGCATATGAATATTCACGTGAAGCAAGATAAATACTATAAATAGCCTCCCATCCAAAAGGCCAGGTTTGCTGACAAACTTAAGAAAAAAATTTGCAAGTTTC
Source organism: Rhinolophus sinicus (assembly GCF_036562045.2). Lineage (NCBI taxonomy): Eukaryota > Metazoa > Chordata > Mammalia > Chiroptera > Rhinolophidae > Rhinolophus > Rhinolophus sinicus. Next base: position 40,549,892 of record NC_133760.1, on the reverse strand, counting down.
AGAGTTTGTTTGATTTAGTCATTGTACATAAGGAATTGCTAATAAGTACTATGCCTAATGCCTTTTGCGTATTTTCGGTACTTCTTAATGCATGAAAACTAAAGTAATGCAGGCACTTTATGGGAAATAGAGAAAAGTATAAAGAAAAAAAATTCACAGTCATTCATAGCCACAGTTCATTTGTCATGACTAAGAGATGAACGTCACTACACTGACATTGAACCAAACTCCAAATTTGATTTGAAGTTCACCAGTTTTTCCACTGATAACCTTTTTCTGCCCCCGGATCCAATCCAGGACAAACACCTGTAACCCCTCTCCCGGAATGTCCTGTTTCACTCCCCCTCCCCTGACTTCTCCTGGAGTGCCCCCTTGTTTCTGGCTCCGGAGGGGTTCCCTTCTTGCTTTGAGTCTAGGTATGGACAGAAGCACCTTTTAGGATTCTGATAACCAAGACTTCCGTGTGTTGGAGTGCTTCTAGAAGGTGGTTTTAACTGGGCTTCAAAGGACAGGAAGAGAGCCATGGAAGGGTGTCCTGGCCAGGGGAAGAATGTCGATAGGACCTGAGCTCGGGGAATCCCAGTGTGGCTGAGCGGAGGGGTTGTTTTGGGGTGAAGGAGTTGCATATCAGGCCAGGAGGTAGCTTGAGATTGCATCATAGAGCCTTGAAGGCCAGAAGGAGGCAGGAGAAGCTACAGAAGGCTTTGGGGTTGGGGTGTGGAGGAGATGACATTGTTGGCACTGGTATGGAATGGTTGGATTGGGGAGGCATTAAACTGAGCCCCTACTAAAATGGCAGAGAGCAGGAGGCCTCAAGGGTCACCAGAGCCCACCGGGTCATAGTACAGAAGGAACTTCAGAAGCAGACGGATACTTGTTAGGGTCATACATGTCACATTTATACCAGAGTCAACAGTTTCTGCGCCCTGGCACTTTTATGTAGGTATGTGTATGTGTATGTATGTATTTTCAACAGTATCTGTTGAGTTTTCACTCTGGGCCACACTTGTATGGTTCCTGACTCCAGGAAGCTTATAGTCTAATTGCCAGAGATAGGCAATAACTAACTAGCCAAACAGAAGACTATTAATCACTAATTGTGCCTGGCGCTATGAAGAGAAAATGGGTGGTTAGGGAAGGTGCTTATATAGCTCATAACTCAAGAAGCTGTTTGAAAGTTACCTAGTGCTGTGGGTCTCAAACTGTGGCATGCGTCAGAATCATACGCAGGAGTTGTTAAAACACAGAGTCCTGGGGTCCCCCCAGACTTTCTGATTTGGTAGGCCTAGGGTGGGGCTTGAGAATCTGCATGTCTAACAAGATACCTCCTGAGTGGTGCTGATGCTGTTGGTCGATGGGCAGTGCCATTCTAGGCTATTTGTAAAATGTGAAAATGCAGATAACCCCAACTGTCACAGATGAAGCCCTATCTTGCTTTGATGATGGTTTCATTTTAGAGGTGGAGGAAGTGAGCTATGTGGGAAACTCCTGGTGCATGCTCATTCCTGACCAACCAGGAAGTCATTGTTGGGAACACGGATAAAGGAGAATCCCGAAGAGGAAGTGCCCATAGGACCCCAAAGTCGCAAGTGCTGGGGGACTTTCCTGGTTTTCAGAGGATCAATAGCAAGGCCTGACCTCGGGACTCCTTGGGGCCCCCTGCTCCCTACACTTCTCCAGTGGAGAGCAGAGAGGGGAGAGTGAGAGAGAGAGAGAGAGAGCGCGAGATATGAGATGAGATCGGGGCCACATCATGAAGATGCCTGAGGGGCCTGGCCTTTATTTTAGCACCAGGAGAGATGGGGTAGAGCTTGGCAGAGGGCTGTCTTGTGTCCCTTGTGTGACTTGGGCAAGTTCTGTCACCTTTCTTTTATCTGAGCCTCAGTTTGTTCATGTGTAAAATGGGGTAATACTTGCACCTTCATTTTAGGGTTGTTTTGAAGGTAAGATGAGATGAACGGTAGCTAGTGTTTGGTACCTGTTAGACGACCAAGAGCTGTTAACGAGACCAGTTTCTGTTATCCCCTTCTACCTCCTTCCATCCTGAAGAGCACGCAGGACAGGAAACAGGACCACCCGTTCTTAGTCTCCTCCTGCTGCACAGAGCATCTCCTCTTTCCCATCCTGTCCCGTCCCTCCTCAGTGTCCAAGGAGGCAAGGACAGTTGCACTCAGCCGGGGGGCCTCCTGAAGCTCCCTGAACCCCTCCCACATGCGCTCTGTGGAGAGCCAACCCGTACCCCTCTGTCTCAGTTGGGCATCCACGAAAGGGTCCAGCGCTCCCCATCCTACCCCTGGTGTGTCTGGGTCCTGTCGGCAAAAGTCGCCCAGCACCAGGAGGCGCCTGGGCGCGGGCCCTGGAGTGGCAGGTGGGTCGACCCCGCCTAAGTCCACACTGCGCTGCACCCACGCCAGGGCTGGCACCTAGAATCCACGTGATTTCCCAGCAGCGGCTGCAGTCTCCAAGCGTTGGCTCAGCAGCTCTCCGCGCCTGCTTTCAGTTTCCTGCAGAGCGCTGTGAAGCAAAAGGAGCGCAGCGGGTGAGTACCGAGTGCAGTTGGGGCTGCGGGGCTGCGGGGCCAAAAAGGTGGCGCGCTGGAAGATGCCCAACAGAGTGGGGAGCAGGGGGTGCCCGTGGGCTCTGGAGGAGGAGGTCCCAACGGCTGCGGGGTGGACGAGGTGGACAGACTGATGACCGGGTGGACAGATGGCGCGCCAGCGGCCGGGGCAGCGCGCAGCCTGCTTTCCTGGGGGAGTTTGGAGGATGAGTTGTGAGCCGCAGGGGAAAGAAGTCGGGGTCACCTGGGTTGGGGGTTGCGACCCCGGCTGCGCTCCCCGTCCCTCCCTCTCCTCACCCTTGAAAGCTCCTGTCACCTCCCGGAGCTTCAACTTTTAGTTGCTTTTAAAAGAATTACAGAAGTTACGCCGCTTATTATGCACAATGCAGACTTTTTAGTCTAAAAAAATAACTTTTTATTATGGACAATTCCAAACGTATACAAAAGTAGAAGGAGTAGAATCAGGTGCAGCCATATGGACTTGCTGGTTTTGATAGAATGCAGCCCGGTGTAACCACTACGTTACACTTCAACAGTCACTAACCCAGGGCTTTATCTCTACCACACCCCTCTCGGAAACAAATGGCAAACAGACATCACAGCATCTCAACCGAAATATTTCAGAATGTACAAAAAGATAAGGAGTCTGGAAATAGAAAACATAACCACAATACCATCAGCATACTTTAAACATTTTAACAATAATTGCTTAACGTCCAACTTCACAGACTATTTCTAATGAACATCTTAACCTCATAATAGGTGAATACAGGGGTGTCGTTTGGTTACTTGCTTTCTGCATTTCCATGTCTTTTTCAGCCATTTCTCTCTCCCCCGCCACCTGGAGTTTGCTGGGGTGGCCATTTAGGGAGATGGGGGAGAGCCCCCTGACCCCCCTTCAGCACCATTTGCGTCCATTTTATGTTAGGTTCTTATTTTTCCTCTTTGAAAAGTTGGGGGTTCTGTACTTTAAAAAGTACAGACTTTTTAAAGTACAAACTTTAAAAAGCAGTTTGAAAACCTGTACTTCTCAGTCTCACAAACCTGGGAGCGGCAGGAAGTGGGGTACACCCTACACCAGAACCTGGAGCCCATCTCTCCAAATTGCTTTTCCTCTCCTCTAAGAAGCAATAAATCCAGAAAAGCACTAGGCTTGGTCTCCTGCTGGAGAATAGAGGGAGAAGTAAAGCTGATGTCTTCAAGATAAATCCAGGTTCCCCAGTACAAGCTCTCCATCCAGTGTGCTTTCCTGAAACCTTACTGAACTACAGTGCCAACTGGCTATTGGTTATGCCCACCTGTCTTGTCTCCAAGCAGGGCACCAGCTTGACTGGCGCCCAGCATGAGAAACAGACAGACCGAGGCTGTCAGCACCTTGTATTTGCTGGATGACCATGGACTAACTACAGGCATACCTCGGAGATATTGCAGGTTTCATTCCAGACCACTGCAATACAGCGAGTCACATGCATTTTTTGGTTTCCTGGTGCACAGAAAAGTTATGTTTATGCTATACTATAGCCTATTAAGTGTGTAATAGCATTATGTCTAAAAAAAAAGTACATGCCTTAATTAAACAATAGTTTATCGCTAAAAAATGCTAGCTATCATCTGAGCCCCCAGCGAGCTATAACTGTTTTGCTGGTAGAGGGTCTTGCCTCAATGTTGATGAAAACGCAGGGTCTGCGGAGCGCAATAAAACAACTCACCGTGCAGTGAGGTATGTCTGTATTTCATCTCCCACGACCTCAGTTTCTCATCTGTAAAATGAGGATGCTGCTATGTCCTTCAAAGTGTGTTTCGTGGGTTGGATGAGATGAGGTAGGAGGTGTGCCCCGTGCAGGATCAACCTCAAATAACGCACGAGCATGAGGAGCAAGGCAGTCTTGATCAAAGCAGACAAGCAAAAGGGAAAGTTCTTTGAAAGTTTCACAATATGCTGAGGCTTGTTCCTCTGCCAGACACAGAGGTCACTGGTTGTATGCAGGGCCGGGTCAGTCTCCCTACGCCCCAACACACATACCCTCTTCCCCTTTGAGGAAAATTCAGCAAAACTTCTTAGTGTGTTTTTGCCATTCTGTTATGGATTGAATTGTGTGCCTAAAAAAGATATGTTGGAGTTTTAACCCCTGGACCCTCAGAATGTGACCTTATTTGGAAATAAGTTCAGAGCAGATGTGATTAGTTAAGATGCGTCATGCTGGAGCAGATGGGCCCTTCATTCAGTATGGCTGGTGTCCTTGTAAGAGAGGAGAGGGGCATGTGAAAGTAGAGACACACAGGAAGTATACCATGTGACAAGAGGCAGAGATTGGAATGATGTCTGCGAGCCAAGAACACCAAGAATTGGTGGAAACCACTAGAAGTGGAAGAGGGAAGACAAGGTCCTCCCCTAAAGGTTTCAGGAGGACCACGGCCCTGCTGACACCTTGATTTCAGACATCTGACCTCCAGAATTATAAGAGAATGAATTTCCGTCATTTTAATCCACCCAGTTTGTGGTTCTTTCTTACAGCTGTAACAAAGCTAGGACACCAATTTGCCATCCCAGAATCTCTCCTCTGCCTTCTAGACAGAGTTGTCGTTAGGATTAAGTGCAGATACTTTGTAAAAACTTTTTGGAGGCATACCCAGGATGTAAACTATTGCGTTTTTTTGTTTTCAAGTTTTATTGGGGAATATTGGGGAACAGTGTGTTTTTCCAGGACCCATGAGCTCCATGTCAAGTCATTCTTTTCAATCTAGTTGTGGAGGGCACAGCTCACTGGCCCATGTGGGAATCGAACTGGCGACCTTGGTGTTGTGAGCACCGCACTCTAACCACACTAAGCAAACTGGCTGCCCAACTATTGGTTTTCTTTACGGGATTTAGTTTTTGAGTGTTGGCTGGTAGCCCACAGTTTACCTTGGCTGAAACTCAGTCTGCAAGGAAAGCACCCAGATGATTGGAGAAACAAACAAAAAAACCCATCAACTGTGAAGAATTGATCAGTCTGGCTGTTGGTGCCTCTTTGGTCCCTCAGGCCACCATCTACCGCATCTCAAAACAGGTGTAAGTGGTGAGGCAGGCAAGCATTTGGTTATATGTGGGACTTGTTACCCATAAAAAAAGTGTGATTATGTAACCCACATGCCGTCTGGGGTTTCCTGGGTCCTTGAGAGGTGGGTAAAGTTGACTCAAACTCCCCTCCTTCTCACAAATGGTAGTATGCTATATATAATGATTTTTTAATCTTTTTTAAAAATTTAATGTAATTTGGAAATCATTGTACTTCAGAACAAAAACCAAAACAAATCGGCCCTTTTTTTCTTTTTAACGACTACATAATATTTCACTGTGTGGTTGTTCCATCGTTGATTTAATTATTGTTGGGTGTTTAGGTTGTTTCCTGTCTCTTGCTATTCCAAATAGTGCTGTAATGAATATCCGTGTTCAAGCATCATTTTTGCATATGTGAGAATGAGTCTTTAAGAAAAACATCCAGGAATAGATATGTAAGGTCAGGGGAAATATATGATTTGAATTTTGAGATATATGGCAAATTAGCCTCAAGTATTGTACTAAATTTCACTCCCACACCCTCTCCAACAAAGAGGGTGTGTTTTTGTGTTATCAGACTTTTCCATAGTGCAGACTGGGCAATGAAAAATGGTATATTTTTTCCCATTTCTTTTATCATGAAGGATGTTGGGCATCTGTTCAAATATTTCACGGTCACTTGTAGTTCCTTTTCCGTAACTGTTCATATCCATTGCACACTTTTCCATTGGGTTGTTGGTCTTTTTCCTATTGAGCTGTAAAAGCATTTTACATGTTAAGGAAATTAGCTCTGTCTGTAGTAGAGTATACTATCATTTTAAGTGGCTGCATTGTTGTCCATAGAATGGCTGAACCATATCCATCGTTGTTCAACATTTGGCTTGGGTCTCATTTTTTCCTGCTATGCAGGGTCTGTTTCCTGTTTTATATAAAAAACAAGATGTAACATTTTATTTCTTTTCATAGCTCTCACCGGAATTCCTCTCAGGGAAGGAAGCATTTGGGGGAAAACACCTCGATAGGATTGAGGTGAATGGGGTCTGTGTGCAAAGTGGTCCGCAGGGGCCAGGACGTGGGGGCAGGCAGGTCAGACTCTGCATGGAGCATGTACAAGGGATGGGGGTGCTATATTGCTCCTGACAGGAAGGCAGGAGGAGAGAAGGGAGAAGTGGAGGAAGGTGTGGCCACACTGGGAGAAGATCCCTAGAAACTCCCTGGGGGTAGGGTGGCCAAAGGGCATTTTCCATCTGTGGTGCCCCCACTCCATGAGGTGGGAACTGACAACGCAGTCTGACTCGGGCTCCGCCCTGCAATCATCAACCTTCTCAGCACACATCTGCTGAGTTTCTACAACATGCCAGGCCCTGTGCTAAGTCCTGGACTATAGCCGGAAACACAACCAAGTCCCCGCCCCATAGAGCTAATGTGCCAATCGGAACAGACAATAAACAAGTACCTAAAGACGTGTAGTAGGTGTCAGGTGGTGGTGACTGCAGTGAAGAAAGATGAAGCAAGTGAGTGGACGGGGGGCGGGGGGGTGGGCTGTGTTTGGAATAGAGGGTCAGGCGTGGCCTTCTCACAAGGGGAGTGAGGCAGGGAGCCATGGACATGGTGATGTCTGGAGGAAGAGGGAACCAGGCAGAGGCCATGGGGGCACGAAAAGAGGAGGGGAGAGAGGAGAGGAGAGGGGAGGAGGAGTTGTTTAGAGTCAGCTGTGCTCGCAGTGCTTCCTGGGAGTGACTTGTTCACATGTAATTGAACAAAGGGCTGGACGTGAAGCAGGAGTCCTGTCAGAGGAGACTGTGCCATTATAACATTCCACGCCCTCCCCTGTGGGGAGATGGCTTTCCAGGCCATGGTGTTTCAGGTGGCTTGGCATCTCAGCCAGTTCCTCAGGAAAGAATGCCCCTGCTGACATCCAACATTGTGGTGAGAATCGTAGTAACTAGAGATTTGCTCACATTCTGGGTTGTTTCCTTAGTCTAGCTTCTCAAAGTGGACTTCTAAAGGGATATGTGGACGATATTCTTTTATTGTGTTAAAATACACATCACATAAAATTTACCATCCTAACAATTTTTAAGTGTACAGTTCAGTGGTGTATAAGTACATTTAAACACATTGTTGTGACGCCATCGCCACCATCCATCCTCATAACACTTTTCATCTTGTAAAACCGAAATTCGATGCCCATTACCCAATAACTTTCCTTTCTTCCCATTCGCCACCCTCTGGCAACCACCACTCTACTTTCTGTCTCCCTGAGTTTGACTACTCTAAGTACCTCATAGAGTAAGTGGAATCATACAGGATTTGTCGTTTTGTGTCTGGTTTATTTCACTTAGCATAATGTCCTCAAGGTTCAGCCATGTGGTAGCATGTGTCATATGTCAGAATTTCCTTCCTCTTTAAGGCTGAGTAAATTACATTGTATGACTACACCACATTTTGCTTACCCATTTATTCATCTGTGGACACTTGCATTGTTTCCGTGTTTTACCTATTGTGAATAATGCTGCTATGAACGTGCTTGTACAATTCCCTCTTCAAGAGCCTACTTTCAGTTCTTTGGGGTATATACCCAGAAGTGGAATTGCTAAATCACACAGTAATTCTATTTTAAATTTTTTGCGGAAACTACATACTGTTTTCCATAGTGGCCATACAATTTTACATTCCCACCAACAGTGCACAAGTGCTGCGATTTCTCCACTTTGTCGCAGCACTTATTTTCTGTTTTTAGGTTGTTTGTTTGTTTGTGTGTTTTATAGTAGCCATAAATGGGTGTGAGGTGGTATCTCATTGTAGTTTTGATTAGCATTTCCCTAAAGGTCAGCTATGTTGAGCATCTTTTCATGTGCTTATTGGCCATTCATATGCCTTTGGAAAAATGTTTGTTCAAGTCCTTTGTCCCTTTTTTTTTTCTCCTTTGTCCCTTTTTTAATCAGCCTGTTTGTTTTTTGTTGTTGGCGTTTTAGGAGCTCTCTCTATATTCTGGATGTTAATCTCTTATCAGATATATGTTTTCCAAATATTTTCTCCCATTTTGTGGGTTGCCTTTTTACTCTGTGAATAGTGTCTTTTGATGTATAAATTTTGTAATTCTCATGAAGTCCAATTTGTCTATTTTTGTTGTTGTCTGTGCCTTTTGGTGTCATTTCTAAGAAATCATTGCCAAATCCAATGTCACGAGCTTTCATCCTATGTTTGCTTCTAACAGTTTATTGTTTGGGTCTTAAATTTAGGGTCTTGATCCATTTTGAGTTTGTTTTTGTGTATGGTGTTAGGTAAGGGTTCAGTCTCATTCTTTTGCATGTGGATATCAGTTTTCTCAGCACCATTTGTTGAAAAGACTGTCCTTTCCCCATTGAATGGCCTTGGCACCCTTGTCAAAAATCATTTGACTGTATATGTGAGAGTTTATTTCTGGGCTCTCTATTCTACTCCACTTGTTTATATGTCTGTCTTTATGTCAATACCACACTGTTCAGATTACTATAGTTTTGTAGTAAGTTTTGAAATCAGAAAGTATGAGTCCTCCAGTTTTGTTCTTTTTCAAGAGTGTTTATTTATTTAGGGTCCCTTAAAATTCCATATGAACTTTAGGGTGCGTTTTTCTATTTCTCAAAAGAGTGTCATTGGGATTGCCCTGAATCTGTAGGTTGCTTTGGGTAATATTGTCATTTTGACAATATTACGTCTTCTAATCCATGAACGTGGGATGTGTTTTCATTTATTTATGTCCTGTTTATTTACATCTTTTTAAATTTCTTCCATCAGTGTTTTCATTGTACAAGTCTTTCACCTTCTTGGTTAAATTCCAAAGTATTTTTTTCTTTTTGACGCTATTGTAAATTGAGTTGTTTTTCTGTAATTTTCTTTGCAGATTGTTCATTTTTTGTGTATAGAAAAGCAACTGATTTTTGCATGTTCACTTTGTATCCTGCTACTTCGGTGAATTCATTTATTAGTTCTAGCAACATTTTTGTGGAGTCTGTAGAGTTTTCTATAATACAAGATTATATCATCGGCAAACAGAGACAATTTTACTTCTCCCTTTCCAATTTGGATGCATTTTATTTCTTTTTCTTGCATAACTGCTCTGGGTAGAACTTCCAGTACTCTGTTGAATAGAAGTGGTGAAAGGAGGCATCCTTGCCTTGTTCCTGATCTTAGAGGAAAAGCTTTCAATCTTTCACCACTACTGAGTATGTTTGCTGTAGGTTTTTCATGTCTTTTCTTATGTGAAGGTAGTTTCCTTCTAGGTCTAGTTTGGTGTTTGTTTGTTTGTTTGTTTGTTTATCATGAAAGAGTGTTGAATTTTGCCAAATGATTTTTCTGCATCAATTGAGATGATCATGTGTTTTTTTTCCCTTAATTTTCTTCATGTGATGTATTACATTGATCAATGTTTATATGTTGAACTATTCTTGCATTGCAGGAATAAATCCCTTGATCATGGTATATACTATTTTTAATAGGCTTCTGATTTCATTTTGCTAGTATTTTGTTGAGGATTTTTTCATCAATGATCATAAAAGATATTAGTCTGTAGTTTTCTTGCAGTGTCTTTGTCTAGCTTTGGTATCAGGGTGATGTTGGCCTCCTAGAATGATTTAGGAAGTGTTTCTCCTCTTCAATTTTGGAAAAATTTGAGAAGGATTGGTATTAGTTCTTTTTTAAATGTTTTGGTAGAATTTACTAGTGAAGCCATCAGGTGTAGGGATTTTCTTTGTTGAGAGGTTTTTTAATTGATGATTCATCCTCTTACTAGTTATAGGTATATTCAAGTTTTCCACTTTTTTGTGACCTAGCGTTCGTAGGTTTTGTGTTTCTAGGATAGTTTCTATTTCATCTAGGTTATCCAATTTGTTGGCTTACAACTGTTCATAGTACTCTTTTATAGTCCTTTTTATTTCTCTGGAATTGGTAGTAATGTCCCCACTTTCATTTCTGATTTTAGTAATTTGAGTTTTCTCCCTTTTTTCAGTTCATCTACCTAAAGGTTTGTCAATTTTGTTAATGTTTTTGAAGAACCAACTTTTGATTCATTGATTTTCTCTATTGTTTTTCTAGTCTCCATTTCACTTATCTCTACTCTAATCTTTATTTCGTTCCTCCTGCTAGCTTTGGGTTGTTTGTTCTTCTTTTCTAGTTCCTTAAGTTGTAAAGTTAGGTTGTTGATTTGAGATCATTCTTATTTGTTTTTTTTTTAAATTATATATTAAGATATTATCATTCAGAAATTAGTGATTTTTTAAAAAAACTTTTAGTTTTATTTTAGGTGTGTTTTTCCAAGACCCACTAGCTCCAAGTCAAGTAGTTGTTTGAATCTAGTTGTGGAGGGTGCAGCTCACAGTGGCCCATGTAGGGAACGAACCAGCAACCTGTTGTTAAGAGCACCGCGCTCTAACCAACTGAGCTAACTGGCCTCCCTTCATTCTTGTTTTTAATGTAAGCATTTATAGCTGTAAATATTCCCTTTAACAATGCTTTCACTGTGTCCCATAAGTTTTGGTATGTTGTGTTTTTTTTCACTCATCTATTTCACTCAAGTATTTTCTATTTTTCCTTGTTATTTCATCTTTGACCTATTGGTTGTTTAAAATTGTGTTCTTTAATTTTTATAGTTTTGTGAGTTTTCTGGTTTTCTTTGCAGTATTGATTTCTAACTTATCCCATTGTGGTCAGAGAAGATACTTTGTATGATATCTATCTTTTAAAATCTATTGAGACTTAATTTGTGGCCTAACATCTGGTCTATCTTGGAAAATGTCACATGTGCCCTTGAAAAGAATGTGCATGCTGTTGTTATTGGATAGAGTATTCTGTAAATGTCTGTTAGATCTAATTGGTTTGTTGTATTAAGTCCTCTACCACCTCAGTTATTTTCTCTGGTTGTTCTATCCATTACTGTGAGTAAGTCTCAAAGTCTCTAACTTTTATTGTAAAACTACTATCTATTTCTCCCTTCAGTTATGTCGGTTTTTGCTTATATATTTTGCTGGGCTCCTGACCCCAAAGACTCTTTCATCAGCTCTGCAGGTCCCTGTGATATAGGCTCGCCTGATAAACAAGTTAACCATGGCTCAGAGAGGGCAGGGACTTGCCTGGTGTCACCCAGCAAGTTTGGGGCAGTGGAGCTCAGAACTGAGGTTCCAGCCTACCAATCCCCCTTCCCCACTCACCCCAAGCCTTTCTTTTGCCCATGTTTTATGTATTTGGTCACTGTGGGCTAGCACGGGAGGAAGTGATTCAGATACTCACTCCGGAAGCAAAATTCCTCTTCTAACTTTAAAAGGCCTAGCTTTCTGGTCATTGATATTCTGTCTTCTTTCACTGGGAAAAAAAAAAAAAAAAAAAGTGTTTATTTTGAACCACACAGGTAATACAGGACTAAAGTCTCCTTGCAGAAAGCGCAACACCTTATACATGAGGCTGGAATCTCTGTTACTACTGCTCCCTACCCCAAGTCTATCCTTTCCAAGTATCAGGTAACCAGTTTGACGTGTTGCCTCCAGAACTGTATCTAAGCCTTCAGATATTAAAAATAATACTTATATCGGGCTCACTAACAGCCAGGCCCTGTTTTAAGTGATCTACATGTAGTAACTCATTTAAGCCCACAACAACCCTGTGAGGTAGGTGCTGTTATTATCCTCATTTTACAGATGAGACTATTGAGGCCCAGAGAGGCTACATTACTTGCTTGACACCACACAGCCTGCCAGTGGTGGAAAGGTTCGTCCCAAACCTAGACAGCCTGGCTCCAAAATTCTAAGTTATTTTAACCTCTAAGTTGTAAACACCTGTTACTGTAGATCTGTGAGAAGAAACATAGTATTGTCTGTTTTTTGTTTGTTTGTGTATTTTTAAGACAAATGACATCATATTGTGCGTCTCATTATACACTGTGTCTTGTTTATGCAATAATACCGTATAGCTTAAGAATTCAACTGTGTCAACACAGAATCAAATGGGCTTCATGCCCATAATCCAGTGGTCACACCAAATCAGACATTGCTGTACAATTCCCTTATCTCACATGCCATTGGCTTTCTGCTGAGCAGTTTGGCTCTGGAATCAAAGGGGGGTGTACTTTAAGTTTTAGAAGTCACTGCTAATTTGCTATTCAAAGTGGGCAGACCAGTTTCCAGGCTGTGGATCTGAACTTTAGGATCCAACTTCTCTCCTTTACATCCGGAGCCTTCTTCTACCTGCCCCTCTCTCAGCCCCCCAAACTTCAAAACCAGCACAAGATTCTTCTGGGATCCTGGGCATGGGAGATAGAGGGGATTTCCAAACCTTAGTTTCATTTTTGGTTTGGTTTGGGTAGGCTGAGCCAGGACTTGTGTGAGAGGAGCTGGCAGAGCCACAGAGATGGGGCACGAGGGGTCAAGGAACAGGCCAGAGGCAGAGATGGACTCCCAACTTAGTGAGGGGGTGCAGGGTGAGTGTTAGTCATCCGGAAACAACCTCAGGGTCTCATCTAAATATAGCCACTTCCGGGGCCTTTCCATCCGCAGCCTCACAGAGGGCAGGAAGCACTTGGCTTTGGTTTGCTGGTGAGGCAGGGCGCCAGGTGCAAGGGAGCACAGAACCAGTCTCCCTACTGGGAATGGAGAGCCGGGTGTCATGGTGGCCTAGAACAATAGCTCCCATTCTTGTTAACACATCAGAATCACGTGGGGAACTTCTAAAAGTACTGATGCCTGCCTTCTACCCCCAGAGACTATGTTGTGATTGGCCTGGGGTGTGGCCTGTTCGTGATTAGATTAGAGTCACTCCCAGATGATTCTAATGTGTAAACAAGTTTGAGAACCACCAGCCTGGCAAACTCAGGGAGAGGCCTCTGGAGGCAGGACCAAGTGGGGCAGGATCCTTACCATGGAAGCCTCACCAGTCACTTCCTGTAAGTGCTGGGCCCAAACTACCAGGGCTGAGCCCGAGAGGCCACTACCTGGACACCTGCTGCCCTAGCCAGGCCAGGGCTGGCTCTAGGGCACCCTGGACCCAGAGGAGGGTGCATATGGAGACCCCAGGGGGTCCTTTGGTGGAAAGTCAAAACCTTTCCAGCAGGAAGGTGGCTGTCATGAAGGAGGCGATTTAGAGTCTAGCGATGAGGGCTGTTACCCAGATTCCCAGATTTCAGTGACAAGAAAAGAGAGGCCTTGTCGAATTTGGAACAGGGACCATGCAGGCCCAGGTCTGAGCCCAGAGTGTAGACATGGATTGCTTGGCTTTCTCTGGAGCCCCTTCCACCCCGAGAGAGCTTCAAGGCAAGGAGGCATTTGTTCAACTCCCAGCTCTGTGACTCTCTAGCTAGTGAACTGGGCAGGTCCTCTTCCTGCTGGGAGCCTCGGTAAAGCACAAGACCATGCACTTTAAGTCCTACAGGACACTGTCATTGTGAGGGTTTTGAAAGGAACAGTCGGCCCTTCCAGCATCATTCCCCGTGGAAATGTGCTGTGTCAAGGACCCCTCTTCCCTACTCTGCCAGGTAAGGAAGGAAATGACTGCTAACATCTCCCTAAAGGTACACTCCATGGGCCCCTGTGAAAGGAGGGTGATTTCTGGGGTGGGGATGCATGGGCCTTCCAGAAAGAGCCCGCTGGGTCAGTCTGGCTCTGCCTTTGCTTCTTATTTGCTGAGAGTGCCAGAAAGGCCTTTCCCTCTTAGGGCCTCTGTTTCCCCATCGGTAAAGTGGTCCTGGCATGGACCCCACAGTCAGGACTATTCCAGCTCTGTCCTTGTGGGCATCTAGACTCAGGCGTCCTCCAAAGCCTCAGACTATAATTTGCAACCCCAAGGGAAGGCGGAGGCCCTGGGTTCTCTGTTATCAGCCCTCGCAGGCCTCGGCGTGGAGGATTCTGAGAGGGCTTGAGGGATTCTGTGGGTGCCGGTCCACCCCCGGGTCCTGACCTGTCCTCTCAGTCCTGAGAAACCACCTTCAATGGTGCATTCCTTTTTCTTTTTCAAAGATATTATATTTCTGTCCAAATGTATGCAGTGACTCGTGACCTGGGGTGATTTTCTTATTGCTCCTGCTAACCAACCACATCCTTTCTAAGCCTGAGGTTAGCACTTTCAGGCTTCTTGCTCTGTCCCTCTCTCCCTACTGCCTGTCTGCAGCCGTCTCTGCCTTCACTTCTTTCACCATGGCCCAGGAGCCAGGGATGGAAGTCAGGGTCTGCCATGGGGACAGGGTTTCCGGCCTCCCGCAGGCCTTTCTCCACCACCTGAACCTCCCAGAAAGCCTGGGAACAGGTAGGGAAGGTGGTGTCTCCCTTGCAGATAGAGATGAAGAAACAGGTGCCAACAAGCCAGGGGATCTGTCAGCTCCTGTCTCCTTAACACACAGCTTCACGGAAACTCCCCCTTAATCCAAGCCTGGAAATCAGGAAGAGGGAAAACCGAAAGCAACAGTAGCCAGAATTCTGTGACTCAAGTCATATCCTCTCCTCCACCCCTCCCTTCCTTCTTTGTACCCTACCCTAGGGTACAGTAAACACCACTGTACTCGGAAACAGTAACACCACTGGTAATAATAGCTACTCGTAACAGGTATTGAGCTTTCCTCATGCACCAGATGCCATCAGGGATTTTGCCTCCTCATCTCCCAACAACCTCGCCAGCTAGAGATTACTATTACCCCTATAGCACACCGATTGGCGCTCTCTCACCTCTGCTGGATCCCCCTAACAGGCCAGTGCACCTACCCCCATCCACTGTGGGTGTGGGCCCTCAGCCGCTCCCTTCCTCAAAGGAGACGGATTTTTGAGGCTGACAGGAATCGCCTCTGGCAGAGATGACTGGGCCATCACCCCGCCCTCCCCCCACTGCTGGACATGGCTCAGAGCCAGTGACTAACAGATGTCGCGATATAACGGCCCAGTGCCTTACCTCTTGGCAGGACAAACTGTGGTGTCACACTCCAGAGTTCCCCATGGGTCAGGATGAAACTAGACTCTTCCTGAAACTCCATCTTTGCTTAGCTTCTTCCTCTACCCTGTCCTGTGTCCCTTACCCCTCAATAAATAACGTTTACAGACAACCCTGTCTTGGGCTCTGCTTCTAGCGTCTGAGCTACAGCATCCCCATTTTATAGTTGAGGACACTGAGAAACCAAGAGACAAAGTAACCTGACCAAAGTCCCACAGTTGGTAAGTAAGAGAGACTCAAACCCAGGGCCCTCGTGTCAAGGTATTTGTGGTGTTCCCAGAATGCTGAGGGAAGCTGGCCCACCCAGAGGAAATGACAGTGCAGAATGGTCAGACCTGCAATGGCAGAAAAAGGACTGAAGCCCAGTGGTGGGGCCGTGACTTGGTTGGGAAGGCAGCCAGGAAGACTGATTTCCCTGAGAAGGGAACAAGAGCTGGGTCCGGAAGGAGAACGAGGAGTTTGCAAGGTGGGAAAAAAGGGGAAGGGTGTTTGAGGTAGAGTGAGGGAAATGTGCAAGTCAGAGCAAGTCATCAGGGCATTGTGAAAGAGGATGGGAGGCGGGGCTCTGAGCGTTGTCACAGGTGTGTGAGGGCCCAGTGGGGGCCAGAAACCAGATGGTGAGGGACCATTTGTTTATTCATCTTCTGAACTTTTCCTGGGCACCTGACGTAGAAGTCATATTAACATGGCACAACTTTACTTTGGAGGTGGTGGGAAGCTGAGGGGAAGTGTAGATGGAAATGAGCCCAGACCAGAGCTGAGTCTTAGAGGTAACTCTGGCTGTACATGTGTGCACGCATGGACATACATGCTCTTGCATGCATGTATGTTAGCATGGGTACACGTGTGCATGTGTGTGGACTGGAGGTAGGGTCTCTCCAGACAAAGGGAACAACCAGGGCAAAGGCCCTGGGGCTGCAGTTAGGCAACTGGATCTGAGTTCTCCACTTCCCCCTGTAACCTCTACACCAATGGCACTGCCAGGGTGGCAGGAAAGAGTCCCCAGGAGCACAGTGATGAGGGCAATGGAATTGAACTGAATTGAATTGAAGCCAGGGTGGAGTAAACCTCCGTGCAGACCCCTCAGTGAGACCAGCACCCCAACAAGGCCTCCAGGCACACCCCTGCCCTTTTCCCTCTTGCAGTCTGGACCTGGAGTAGCAAGAGCACTGGGCTGTAAATCCATGTGCCTGGGTTCCCTCTGGGCACTGCTGTGTGACCCTGGGCATTTCACTGCCTCTCTCTGGGCCATGCTTGAACACCCTGTTTCAGGGATGCACTGGTGGTTTTCCTAGGTGGCACTTTGGACTGAAGGCCAGAGGCCCATGCTAAAATGCAAATATGATGGCTTGAGAATTTATTAGGTTTTATTATTTTGGCTCTGTTAGCGGCAGCTCTGGGCTCTTGTTTTCTGTAGAATCATAATGAAACCATGCATCTGAATAACATGAATCTCAAGAGCTATATGTAAATCAAAAAGTGCTAGCTATGCATGGAGAAACTGATAGAAGCACAGTGACTGAGAATGTCTCTCTCATTCTTTGTTGGATACACCAAATAAATATGAACAAGAGATATGGGGGTTTGGGGTTTTTTGTTGTTGTTTTGTTTTTCAGTAATCAAAGTATTTTTATTATTAATTTCAGGTATACCAAACAACACAGTAATTAGACATTTATATACCTCACAAAGTGATAACCCAATAAGTCTATCACCCATCTGACACTGTACATAGTTATTACAATATTTTTTACTTTATTGCCTATGTTGTACTTTATATCCCTATGACTATTTTTTTAAATTATAGTTGACATTCAATATTATTTTATATTAGTTTCAGGTGTTCAGTGTAGTGGTTAGACATTTATATAATTTATTAAGTGATCCCCCCAATAAGTCTAGTACCCATCTGACACTAAACATAGTTTTTACAATATTGACTATATTCCCCATACTTTAATGTACTTTGTTACATTAATTACATTTAATGCATCCCCATCACTCTTTTGTAACTACTAATTTGTACTTCTTAATCCCTTCACCTTTCTCACCCAGTTCTTTATTTCTCCTTTAATTTTAAATGATAGCTTTGTTGGGTAGAGTAGTCTTGGTTGTAGGCCCTTGTTTTTCATCACTGAATATTTTCTGCCAGTCCCTTCTGGCCTGCAAAGTTTCTGTTGAGAAATCAGCTGATAGTCTTATGGGAGCGCCCTTGTGAGTAACTAGCTGTTTTTCTCTTGTTGCTTTTAGGATTCTCTCTTTGTCTTTAACCTTTGCAATTTTAATTATAATGTGTCTTGGTGTGGGTCTGTTTGGGTTTATCTTGTTTGGGACTCTCTGGTGTGTTTTTTTAAAGATTTTATTGGGGAAGGGGAACAGGACTTTATTGGGGAACAGTGTGTACTTCCATGAGTTTTCCAAGTCAAGTTGTTGTCCTTTCAATCTTAGTTGTGGAGGGCGTAGATCAGCTCCAGTTCCAGTTGCTGCTGTTAGTTGCAGGGGGTGCAGCCCACCACCCTTTGCGGGAGTTGAACCGGCAACCTTGTGGTTGAGAAGATGCACTCCAACCAACTGAGCCGTCCGGGAGCTCAGTGGCAGCTCAGCTCAAGGTGCCATGTTCAATCTTAGTTATAGGGGGCGCAGCCCAGCATCCCTTGCGGGAGTCAAGGAGTCAAACCAGCAGCCTTGTGGTTAAGAGCCCACGCTCCAACCTACTGAGCCATCTGGCCACCCGGGAGCTGAGCGGCAGCTCATTGACTTCATTCTAGTTGCAGAGGGCGCAGCTCACTGGCCCAGGTGGGAATCAAACTGGCAACCCCGTTGCCCAGAGCTCACGTTCTAACCAACTAAGCCACCTGTCCACACCTCCGTAAGCATTCTTATAACCAGAGTTTTAAACTCTGTTTCTAGTAAGTTGGTTACCTCCATTTCGTTTAGTGGTGTGTTTTTTCTGTAGTTTTCTCCTGTTCTTTTATTTGGGACATATTTCTTTGTTTCCTCATTCTGGCTGCCTCTCTATGTTTGTTTCTATGTATTAAGTAGATCTCCTATGTCTCTCAGTCTTTGCTGGATGGCCTTATGTAATATGTGTCCTGTGTGGTCCAATGGTGCCGTCTTCCTGATCACCTGTGTGTGTGCTCCAGGAGTGTCCCTTGAGTGTTTTGTGTGTATTCTCGGGTTGTAGTTGAGCCCTGATTGCTTTTGGCATGCCAGTGGGTTGGATTGACTCTCAGGCTGACTGACTATGAAGATTGGCTATGCCCACAGTGTGTGAGCTGCTGTGTTGGGGCTGATTTCTCAGAGGAGGATTCGCCCCAGTGGGCTCTTGTGCCTGTTAAGACCATCTTTTGGGTGTGCCGCTTGTAGGGCTAATTGGGTAGTGCTCTGGTATGTTCTGAAGCCAACCTCTGGGTGTGTTGCTTCTGGTGCCTCTTAGGAAGGGTTGCTGTGCAGGCCAATTTCAGCCTTGTCTGTGACTAGCCCTGGGCTACCTGGTAGGAGCTACAAAGCTATATGTGGTTGGTTGCTGCCTGTGCTGGACCTGGAGGCATGTGGGGGTGGCCTTGCTGTGAACCAGGGCCAGCTACCAGAAGTATTGAGCCTGGCCCAGCTTAGCAAAAGGCCTAAGGCCTCCCTAGCCCTGTTCCCACCTGACGGCTGTCCATGAGACTCAGCCGCTGAAAGAGCTTTCCTGGGTGCACAGGCCAGATGGTTGACCTAGTGTTGAGAGTGCCCTAGGTGACGTAGCACCAGCTGGGAGGGGGGGGAGTCCCAGGGAGTCAGGGGGCATGGTTAATGCAGATTCAGTTCTTGCACCAGTGCCCAGCTTGTGACCACTTCACAAAATGCCCTGAGTCAGTCACCACTTGCCTCACTCTGGCAGATCCCTGACAGCCACTAAAGAGAGGCTACAGTGCCAGCTGGGGCTGACTGCCCACCACCAGAAGTTCCCTAGGCCACCTTGGGTCAGTCGTTGCTGTAAAAGGCTTCTGCAGCTTGTGGGGCAAGGCCGGCCACCCAGGAGCTGAGAGTGTTGCAGCGAAGCAGCACTAGCTGGGTGGGGTAGAGACCCAGGGCATCACCAAGGTGGTGCACATGTGCGGATTTTACCAGACCCATGCTGTGTCAGATTTGGTCCTTTGGGAGAGGGTTCAAAACATGAACAACTGTGCCTTCCTGTAGGCTACACATGAGGCAGCTCCACACAGCAGCTGTGCCTCCAGCTGTCCTTGAAGCCCCACAACTCAGTCTTTCCTCGTACGAGGCATGACGATTAAGTTCGCAAACTCATCCTAGAAAAGGTGCTACCTACCTCATTGCTGAATATCACTAGGGTCACCTTCAAAGTACCCCCTTCGGAAGCTATGCACTGACACCAGCACCTAGTCCACCCTTCAAAGCAATTTTGGAACTCTTTTTCTGGAATGGCCATCAGAGCTGTCCTCGTATTACCCTTGATGTCCTGAATGTCATCAAAATGTCTTCCTTTCAATATTTCCTTTATCTTCAGGTAAAGAAAGAAGTCATTGGGGGCCAGATCAGGTGAGTAGGGAGGGTGTTCCAATACAGCTATTTGTTTACTGGCTAAAAACTCCCTCACAGACAGTGCTGTGTGAGCTGGTGCATTGTCATGATGAATTGTTGGCGAAAAGTTCAGGTCATCTAACTTTTTCACGCAGCCTTTTCAGCACTTCCAAATAGTAAACTTGGTTAACTGTTTGTCCAGTTGGTACAAGTGCATTATGAATAAGCTCTCTGATGTAAAAAATGGTGAGCAATATTGTTGCAACTAGTTCGCGAACTTAATTGTCAGACCACATATATGTGCCATAGTTTTTAAAATTTGAATTTACTTGCTAGTATACTTTGGAGTTTTTTCACTTAGCGGAGTTTTTTCACTTAGCATAATGTTTTTGTGGTTAATCTATGTTGCCATATGTATTAGTAGTTTCTTCTTTTTATTGCTGAATCATATTCCATTGTGTAGATCTTCCATATTTTGTTTATCCATTCATGAGTTTTTGGATATTTGGATTGTTTTTGCTTTCTGGCTCTTATGAATAATGAACATTTGCATACACATTTCTGTGTGGATGTACATTTTCATTTCTCTTGGGTACAGGCCTAGGAGTGGAATTGCTGGGTTATATGACTCTATGTTTAACATTTTAAGGAATTGCCAAACTGTTTTTCAGCGAAGCTGCACGTTTTACATTCCCACCAGCAGTGTATAAAGTTCTTATTCCTCCATGTCTTCATCAGTGCTTGTTTTGTCTTCTTTATCACTGTAGCCATTCAATATGAGTGTGAAATGGTATCTGGTTGTACTTTTAATTTGCTCATACAGAAAATGTTAATTTCTTAATTAAAAATAATTCTTTAAATTTCAAACATATGTATTCCTATGTGTTTTAATGCTATGTATTTTTCCATATTTTTTCTCTCAATACCATTGATTAAGTGGTGACTTTTAAGTGAGTGTGAAGATAATTTGAACTCTTTTCCATTCCTTGGGTTGATTTTTCTGTTTATAATCCAGTACCATAAACTTCTAATGAAAGTCACTTTATAATACGCTTAATGTTTGGAAGCCTCGCTATTATTGCTTGCACCACCCAACAAACAGTCTTTGGCATAATTGCCTTTGTTTTTTTCTTTTAGCTAATTCGAACTTAAAATGTTTATTATGAAATATTTAAGACGCATGAACACTTATCATAGCTGCCCTTTTTTTCTCTAAACGACTGTTATAATTTTATCAAGTTTTCTGAAGCTAAATGCAACATGAGAGCGCCACCCTCCTCACCTAATTACCTCCCAAAGACCCCATCTTCAAATACCATGACACTGGGGATTTAGGCTTCAACATATGAATTGGCGGGAGGGGGGGGGTCAGGTTTAGGGGGGAAGGGCTTGCTCATGCCTCTCTTCATTCCTTCTGTTAGAATTTGACAATTTGTTTAAAAATATATCATTTATTACCCCCAGTACCTCCTCAACAAGACCTATTTTTTTCTGATTTCTAACTGCAGTACTTTTCTGTGTTATATTAGAATGTGCCCTACTTAGGTGGATGTAGCTAAAGTTCTGGAACTCTGTAGTTACTCTCCTCACACTTCATAGAGACACAGTCAGTGCGCACACTGATCTTTGGCCTTTCTTTTTCTTCCATGTACGTTTTAGCCATCTTTTTTTCTTGTTCATTCCGTCTTGTCGGGCAAGCGGTCTAAAGCTGTGTTCCACAGGCACTTGTACCAGAGTGTCCTTTTATTGTGCTCTTGGTGAGGCAGTGATTGATGCCTCTGGGTTTTCTTATTAAGAAGAATGTTTCCTCTCACTTGGTTAAAACCCACTTCATAATGTATTAAGAAAGAAGTTTGCAAATCCTACCCTTTCTGGCGTTGTGTTGGGAAAGGAAGTTGGCATCTGCGGTGAAGATAATTCCATTTTTCATCCCAGTAAATACGCTGTAGTAAGTCAGCCGGATTTGAAGGGCACACTGTAACACCACAAGTCACTGTAAAGTGAATATGCAAGTTGTAAGAGGGAGAGGGGCCTCCTCTGGGCCAGGTGTGGTAGGAGGTGACCCCAGAGAGGATTGAGCAGTGCGCTGTCCAGGGGACAGAAAGAGGTGGGGTCGGGGACGAACAGGATCTGTGCATCAAGGCAAGGGGACCGTGTCTGGGTCAGATGTCCCCAGACGTGTCTCTGGAGGCAGAAGTAAGGGCTGGTGGCTTTTTTGCAGCATTCCTGGATCGTGGAATAGTGGGAGAGCACCCTTCTCCTCTCTCCTTAACGGCCTGCCCTATGGAAACAACCTGCAAATCCAGCTCAAGGCACAGGACGTGGCCCAGGGACCCATGAGACCCTCTCCGGAGACACCCTAGAGCATCTATGATGAACCAGGAAGCCAAGTAGGTGATCTTTGCCCTTTGCCTCCTCTCTTTCCCTCTCATTCCTCCTTCACTCCACCTCATCCTGCCAAGACTGTTTCCTATCCAGATTTACCCCATTAGGCTGCTGCCAACACGACAGACCTACCCTTAGCCAGCATTCAGCATGAGAGTGAAAATCATCGGATGTAGAAAATCAGCAAGGGCCTGAGACGGCATCTAATCTATCCATTTCGTAGGTGGTGTGACCAAGACCCAGAAAGGGAAGAGACTTGCTCAAGGTCATACTATGAGTTTATTGGCTAGACTAGACTAGTTTATGCTGCAGTAACAACCTCCAAAGTCCCAATGTCTTATCACAACAAAGTTTATTTCCTGCTCCTACTTCTTGCCTATTGTGAATCAGCTGGGACCCCTGTTCCCCATTATCCTCTTTCCTGGACCCAGTCTAAAAAGGCAGCCAAGATCTGGAGTACTGCTGGTACCTGTGGTAGAGGAAGAGAACGCAGGGTGAATCACACATTTGCTTTTAAAACTTCTACACAGACAAGACACAGGTCATGCTTTAGCATATTTCATTGGCCAAAGCAAGTTTCGTGGCCATTTCCAATTTCAAGGGGGCAGGGAAGTGCAGTCCTCCGAAGGGCCTAGAAAGAGGCCAAAGAGAATACATGAGACTCAGTTACAGAGCTGGGACAGGAATGCTAGTCTCCTGACTCTGGGGAGGCTAGTCGCTGCCTCCAAGGCTGCTTCCCACAGAAGTCTCGATAATGACACAATGTGTCTTTCCTCCCAGGATGTTTATCCTTAAAGAGCTTGATGTTTTACCCCAAGGGGATAGAGCACCAATGATTTCTTAATGGGCAGCATGGACTTTGGACACTATACCCCAGAAAAGAAGCTGTGCCCCAGGCCATGGCCACATCCTCTTGCCAAGATCACACAAAGTTCAGGGACTTAGCCTTATCTGGCATCATCTAGGCTTCTAAGGAAATTTACTGGCTCAGGCGAAGAAATTTCAGTTTTGAGCCTGGCTCTGCCATGGATTTGCAGTATGACCTTGGGCACACCCTTTACCCTTACTGGGCCTTAGTCTTTCCATCTGTTCAGTAGGGATGGTGATCCCTGCCTACCCTATGGTTGTGAGCTTGTTTCATGAATTCTAAAGCTCCAGTTGGGGAGGGATGACCAGAGGGGAGTGGGGACACATATACAGTAGGTTTCTATTTGGAGACAAGGGAGCAGCTGGGGTCTGAACCCCAGGACACATTGTCCTTGCCCCAGCCTCTGGGAGTTAGTAAGACTGGCTCCTAGTGGGCCTCCCAGCCTTTTTAAAGTTAAAAATGGGGGTCTCTGGATGTGTCAAGATTAGATGAGATACATAAAGCATTTATAACAGTGCCTAACACATAGTAAGTGATTTCTGAGTGTTTGCTACTATTATTAAGAAAATAATACCAGAAAGTACATTTGGAAATATTATAGCATATTCCACTGTCTGACAACCAATTAGTTAACTAATCTTCAATTGCTGGACATTTAAGTTGCTTCCAATTTTTAACTATTATATTCTTTCAGGGCACAGCTTTGTAATTAAAATTTTTATGTACATCTATGATTGTTTCCTAAGGCTAGACTCCTTTAAATGTAATTGCTAAATCAAAGGGACCACATACTTTTTAGGCTTTTGCTATCTCAGTGCCTTATATTGGTATTCCCACCAGCAAGTTGTTTGAGAGTTCCAGTTTAGAGGGGAGAATTTGCTTAGAGAGAGGAGAGAAGGTTTGCATTAGCTAGGATTAGATTTCACTTTGATTATCAGAAAGCCCTAAATAACAGTGGTTTAAACAGAATAGAAGTGTATTTCCTTGTCACTTAATAGAAGTTCAAAGAGCGTCCAGAGCAGGCGGAAAGCTTCACCCTCCACCTTCCTCAGCACTGGCTTCCACCTCATGATCCAATATGGCTACCCAAGGTTCAGCCGTCATATTGGCATTCCAGCCAACAGGAAGAAAGAAATAAGAATATACAAGACTTCCACGTACATCCCATTGCCCAAAACTTAATTACATGGCTACATCTAACTGCAAGGTAGGCTGAGAAATAGAGTCTGTTCCAGGTGACCAGAGAACATTCAGGGGTTCTAGTAGTAGTAAGGAAGAAGGGGAGAACAGATTTGGGGGATAACTTGTCTCTGCCATGAGCTTAGCTCAGACGAAGAACATCACAAAAGGGTCCATGGAAACAAGAATGAAGAAAGCATCCTCAGGACACCATCTACAGGGAATGGACTGGACCATTCCAGAGCCAGGATACAGACACAGTTTGGGGGGTGGGGGATGTAGATACAGAAGAGGGAGGTTAATCTCTGGGACTGATCCCTGGGCAAAGGCATTGATCCCACTCCACAGAGAGGCCACTTGTCTGCCTAGTCTCTGCCCCTCAGATGTGGAGGGTGTGTTCTTGACTGCTCCCCTTGGCTTCTCCCAGCTGACTTGTCCCCCTACTCACCTGTCCTCAAGTTCACCTGTCCCCCAGCTCACCATCCCCCAGCTTACCTGCCTCCCAGCTCATTTGTCCCTAGCTCACCTGTCTCCAGTTCACCTGCCCCCCAGCTCACCTGTTCCCTAGCTCACCTGTTTCCCAGCTCACCTCCCTACCCTGTCCCTGCAGGTCCGGCTCCTCATGGACCCCATTAGCCTCCAGCTGGGTAAGAAGAACCTGTGGGGTTTGCTCGTGGGGCTTCTCAGCAAAGACCCAGAATGGCTGAGTGCCAAGGTGAAGTTCTTCCTCCCCAACGTGGACCTGGGCTGCGGGAATGCAGCCCTAGACCTCACACAGAAGGTCATCCTACAACTCAAGGAACTGCACAGCCAAGGTTCGGCCACGTGGCAGGAGTTCATCCACTGTGTGTGCATGGAGCTGGACGTGCCGCTCGAGCTGGAGGTGTTACTGCTGAGCACTTGGGGCCGTGGAGACGGTAAGGGCAGGCACGAGAGGGGCGAAGCAGCCTGCTAGAGGCCGTGTGTGAGGAGCCAGAGGTCCAGGAAAGGCCGGGACTGACCTAAATCACACAGAGACAGTGTGGCCAAGTAGCAACAAAAGTCCCTGTTTCTGGACACTTCCCAAAGCAAATTCCCTAATGCCACCAAATCCACTGGGGACTTGGAGGACTCTTTCCACCTGGTATCACGCCAGTTGCCTAGAGAGGCAGGATGCGTGGAGAGAAAGGACCAAGCGACTCCTTCCAGCCAGGAAATTCCAAATAGCCCATAATACCCAAGAGGTGTCTTCTTGCAATGTGGTCAGAAGCGGTCACAGGGAGAGCCCTCTGACCTCTACTGGTGGGCAGACAGATTGAATCAATTTGGTTCAGCGGGCGTTTCTTGGGTTCCTTGTGTTTACACAGCGCTGTGGGGAAGCAGTGAAAACTTGCTCAGCAACTCTGCCCCAGGCAGCGTGCAGGAAATGCAGTGGGTTCACCGTCTACACACGTGTGTATACACAGGTGCGTGCATGTGCACAAACCACGCACCTGTGTACGCATCTATAAACATATGTGCACACACATATATGTACATGCACAAACCTACACACACCCAGATTTCTGCCTCCAGCTGCCTTCATGGCTCACCACCACTTGTGCCCTCCACAGATCGCTGAGTGTAAACTTTACTTTTCCCTTGCTGGGGACCCACCTTGAGGAATGAGCCCTGAGTCACGTCAGGCCAGAGCTGGTCCCAGGAAATCCTACCACACTCCCACAGCATATTATACTCTCCCCTCTTTTTCAGAGCTTCCCAGTCATTTGGCAGCTGGGGAAGAACGCCAACCTGAATCTCAGCTCCACCAAGGTGAGGCCGGGGGTTGGGGAGCAGGAGGCGGGTGGTGGGTATGCCAAGTCCCCACGTCAAACGCAGAGGAGGCTGTTGGTGGTTGGTCACAGCCATTTCCCACAAGCCATCCTCCTCATCCCCTGACCCATTTGCACATGTCCCCTGCCCCTCACCATGGCTCCCAGCTCCCCCTCTGTGCCCCTCAAGGCTTTGACCTGTCCCAGGAGTCAAACCTGGAGCCTCCTGGGAGAGTCCAAATTGTCAGCCCTTGACACTGCCAGAATCCCTTATCTGGTTTCACTTGAAGAAGCCTTTTGTTTTCACTTCCCTGTCTCCAAACCTCAGGGCCTCATGCTCCAGCCCCCTAGACTCAGGCCCCTCACCATTTGGACACCTCGGGCCTTTCACTGGTCCATGGTTAGCCATCCATGGACACCCAGGGAGCCACTGATTGATTTTCGGTTGGAGCACAGAGGGGTCAACGATCAAATGGTGACCACCTCACCGATTCATGGACCACATTCTATTCTCAGAAACTTTTTTTTTTCTTTCTTTTATTTTTATGGTAGTCAAATACACACAACATAAAATTTACCATCTTAACCTTCCCCCCCATCTTAACCATTTTTAAGTGTACAGTTCAGTAGTATTAAATATACTCACATTCTACAATTGTCACCACCATCCATCTCCATAACTCTTTTCATCTTGTAAAACTGAAAACTCTATACCCATTAAACGATAACTCCCTGTTTAGCCCTCTCCCCAGCCCCTGGTAACCACCATGTTACTTTCTGTTTTTATGGTTTTTGACTAAGTTCCTATATAAGTGGTATCATTTTGTGACTGGCTTATTTCACTTAGTGTAATGTCTTCAAGGTTCATTCTTGTTGTAACATGTCAGAATTTTCTTCCTTTTTAAAGCTGAATAATATTCCAATGTATGTATATACCACATTTTGCTTATTTGAATATTTATCCACCGATAGATACTTGGATTGTTTCCACATTTCACCTATTGTGAATAATGCTACTATGAACATGGCTGAACAAATAGCTCTTCAAGACCCTACTTTCAATTGTTTTGAGTATATATTCAGAATTCAGCCTTAAGATAGTTCTATTTTTAACTTTTTTGAAGCGTACTTCTTTCCATAGCAGCTGCACCATTTTACATTCCTACCAACAATACACAAAGGTTCCAATTTCTCCACATCTTTGCCAACACTTAACTATTTTCTGTTTTTTGTTTTGTTTTGTTTTCAGTCGGCATGCTAATGGGTGTGAGGTGGTATTTCATTGCAGTTTTGATTTGCGTTGCCCTGGTGACTTGTGATGTTGAGCATCTTCTCGTGTGCTTATTGGCCATTTGTATGTCTTGTTTGGAGAACTGTCTGTTCAAATCCTTTGCCCATTTTTAAATCAGCTTGTTTGTTTTTGTTGTTGTTGAGTTTTAGGAGTTCTCTATATATTCTGGATGTTAATCCCTTATATATGTTTTGCAAATATTTTCTCTTGTTCTGTGGGTTGCCTTTTTACCCTGTAGACAGTGTCTTTTGCAGCACAAAAATTTTTAATTTTCATGAAGTCCAATTTGTCTATTTTTTCTTTTGTTACCTGTGCCTTTAGTATCCTACCCAAGAAATCATTGCCAAATCCAATGTAGTAAAGTTTTTGTTCTATGTTGTCTTCTACGAATTTTATTGTTTTAGGTCTTACATTAAGATCTTTGGTTCATTTTGAGTTACTTTTCATGGATGGTATTAATTAGGTAAGGACTCAACGTCATTCTTTTGCATGTGGATACCAGTTTTCCCAGCACCATTTGTTGAAAACACTGTCTTTTCCTCACTGAATGGTCTTGGCACCCTTGTCAAAAATTATTCACATGCAGAGGTTTATTTCTGGGCTCCCTATTCTATTCCATTGGTCTCTATGACTGTCTTTAGGCCAATACACACTGTTTTGACTACTGTAACTTTGTAGTAAGTTTTGAAATCAGGAAGTGTGAGTCCTCTAGTTTAGTTCTTCTTTTTCAAGGGTGCTTTGGCTATGTGAGGTAGCTTGAGATTCTATACGAATTTTAGGATGGGTTTTCTATTTGTGCAAAAAAAAAAAGTCATTGGGATTCTGAAAAGGATTGTATCTGCAGGGAACCTGTAGATTGCTTTGGGTGGTGTGGACATTTTAACAATATTAAGTCTTCTAATCCATGAAAATGGGATGTGTTTCTATTTATATCTTCTTTAATTTCTTTCATCAATGTTTTGTAGTTTTCACTGTACAGATGTTTCACCTCCTTTGTTAAGTTAATTCCTGAGTATTTTGTTCTTTTCGATGCTATTGTAAATGGAATTGTTTTTGTAATTTCCTTTTCAGATTGTTTATTATTTGTGTATAGAAATGCAGCCAACTGATTTTTTCATGTTAATGTTGTATCCTGTTACTTTGCTGAATTCATTTATTAGTTCTAAAAGAGGCTTTTTGTGGAGTCTTTAGGGTTTTCTACACATAAGACCCTATCATCTACAAACAGAAGCAGTTTTACTTCTCCTTTTCTAGCTGGTTCCTTTTTATTTATTTTTCTTGCCTAATTGCTCTGGCTAGAACTTCCGGTACTGTGGTGAAAGCAGGCATCCTTGTCTTGTCCTGAACTTAATGGAAAAGCTTTCAGTCTTTTACAATATAGTATGATGTTCACAGTGGGTTCAGAACCATTATTTCTATAGATGTATGGACTTTTTTCTTTCAGGCGTACATGGCAGTAAAATCAGACTTTCACAGAAAGCATCTACCCTATAAACCCAGCTCCCCAGCAAATCAAAACTGTTTGTCCTGGTCCCCGGTCCCTTCTAGCCCTTCTCATTGAGCTGTCTTCACTCAGTTCCTAAGTGGGGATACACTTGTCTGCCTGCTGCCTGTTTGTGGATTGGAGTTCCCTGAAGGTGCTGGGTTCCTCCTCAGCCCCCAAACCTCACCCCTTACTCTTTCTGCATTCTTTGCAGGCCTCAAGCGGCCTCATCAGAGCTGTGGGTCCTCACCCCGCCCAAAGCAGTACAAGAAGCAGCAGCGAGGTGGGTACCAAGGTGGGGAGGGACTCAAACATAGGGATTGGATTGCCTGGAGGCCAGGACACAGATACTGGACTCTGTCCCCTGCTAACAAGCCTTCAAGGGCCTAGGGACTCTTGTATTCCAAGCTTCCATGAAAGGATTGGAAGTCCTGAGTGGGTGGAGGAGAGGGCTGAGTCTGGCAAGGAGAGGCCTCCCGTAACAGGCCACAAGAGGGCTTTTCCAGAGATGGCTCAGCTGAAAAAGCTAGAAGTATCCCAGTAGGTTGCTGCTTCATCATCCAGCCTCTTACAGCGAGCGACACCTCATGTCCTGAGGGTTAAGGGGGCCCCAGAGAGGTGACCAGCATTACCTCAGGCCTAGGACCTCATTGGCCAGTTTAATGGTGAACAGGATACCAGGGAGACACTCCTTCAGCCAAGGCAGAAGCCCTTAGGGGCCCATGGAGACACATAGGGGCTGCTGAAGACCAGCCAGGCCAAGGGGAGTAAAGGAGACAAGAGGAGAAAGAGAGAACTCGCCTCTCTACCTGTTGTCCAGAAGACTCCTTGTTCTCGACCAGTTGTCCCAACCCCCATGGCCATAGCCAGAGCATTCACAGGCAGTCAGAGGATTCACATTGCTATAATATATACCTCTGCCTCAGGCCCCCCAGCGGGGGGCTCCCAGCGTCCCCCAACAGTGGCTCCAGTCCTTTCCCAAGATCTCCCAATGAGCCAGCAATTAAAATGTCAGGACCTGGCACCATAGGGGCCCAACACCCACAGTTCTGATGAGTCCGTGCTTGGGCCTACAGGTTGTTAGCTCTCGGGGCATTGCAGAACCGAAATATTGGGGAGGGGCACAGTTCACTCAGATATCCCAGTAAGAGATTATTCCCATAAGATGTTGCAGAGGAAGTACTCTTTTTCCCCTCCCTCATCTTAGGGAAAACTTGACATCACCCGGTTGCTATAAAACAGAGCCATGATCCACACTTGCTCATTCAGACTGCCCTGCGTGAATGGCTGCCAGAACCTCTGCTTCTGTAGCACCAATTCCTTCTAGGGATTTGGGTGGCACAAGGGCCCCTGTGTGCCCTTGTCTCTCCCCGCTCATACATCCACAGCTGAGGCTACAGACACCCCACAGCCAGTACTGGGGTGAGGCAATCTGGGGGCCGGGAGGCCTCACGCCCTCATGCCATCTCCATACCCCCTGCAGAGCTGGCCAAGCAGTACCTGCAGCTTCTGAGGACTTCTGCCCAGCAGCACTATAGCAGCAAGCTTTCTGGGCCAGGGCAACCCCTCACCTTCCACCAGGCCTACGTCCCCCCAATCCTGCAATGGGGCCGAGCCACAGCACCCTTCGACACTCAGGAGGGGGCCATTATGGGGAGCTCCAAGGCAGAAGATGGCGCCGACATGAGTATCCGGGACCTCTTCAACACGAGGGCTGACAAGGGCTCACGCGTGATGGTGCTCCTGGGAAAGGCCGGCATGGGCAAAACCACGCTGGCCCACCGGCTACGCCAGAAGTGGGCTGATGGCCAGCTGGACCGCTTCCAGGCCCTGTTCCTTTTTGAATTCCGCCACCTCAATCTGATTACGGGTCTCTTGACGCTGCCCCAGCTCCTTTTTGATGTGTATCTGAGCCCTGAGGCGGGCCCCGAGGCTGTCTTCCAGTACCTGGAAGAGAATGCTAATGGTGTCCTGCTCATCTTTGATGGGCTGGAGGAGGCCCTCCACCCCTATTCCAGCAAGGAGACTGTAGGTCCCGAAGCCCCAGGTCCAGCCCTCACCCTCTTCTCCGGCCTCTGCCGTGGGACCCTCCTGCCCGGCTGCTGGGTCATGGTTACTTCCCGTCCAGGGAAGCTGCCAGCTTGCCTGCCCACAGAGGCAGCCACCGTCCACATGTGGGGTTTTGATGGGCCGCGGGTGGAGAAGTACATGGGCTGCTTCTTCAAGGACCGGCCGTCCCAGGAAGCAGCCCTAGCAGAGCTGCGAGCAAACAGACATCTCCGGAGCATGTGTGCGGTGCCTGCCCTGTGCCGAGTCGCCTGCCTCTGCCTCCACCATCTGCTCCCAGGCAGCTCTCCAGGCCAGTCCTCAGCCCTCCTGCTCACTGTGACTCAGAACTATGTGCAGATGGTGCTTGCCCTCAGCCCCTCTGGGTACCTGGATGCTGAGTCCCTGCTGGGACTCGGTGAGATAGCCCTGAGGGGCCTGGAGACCGGGAAGGTTATCTTCTCTACAGAAGACATTGCTTCATCCATCATGGCCTTCGGGACTTCCCTCGGCCTGTTGAACTCCTTCTGCGTCTGCACAGGCCCTGGGCACCAGGAGGAAGGCTTTGCCTTCACCCACCTCAGCCTGCAGGAGTTTCTTGCTGCCCTGCACCTGATGGCCAGCCCCAAGGTGGACAAAGATACACTCACCCGCTATGTCACCCTCAATTCTCGCTGGCTGCTGCGGACCAAAGCTAGACTGTGCCTCTTAGACCACCTCTCCACCTTCCTGGCGGGTCTGGCATCCCGCGCCTGCCGTCCCTTCCTCAGCCAGCTGACACAGCAGGATCAGGTGTGGGTGGGCACTAAGCAGGCTGCCGTCATTCAGGCATTGAGGAAGTTGGCCACCCGCAGGCATACGGGACCAAAGGTTGTTGAGCTATGTCACTGTGTGGGTGAGACCCAGGAGCCTGAGCTGGCTGGTCTCATGGCCCAAAGCCTCCCCTACCAACTTCCCTTCCACAATTTCCCATTGACCTACGCTGACCTGGCTGCCCTCACCAACATCCTGGGGCACAGGGATGCCCCTATCCACCTGGATTTTGAGGGCTGCCCCCTGGAGTCCCGCTGCCCTGAGGCCCTGGCAGGCTGTGGGCAGGTGGAGAATCTCAGGTAAGAGGAAGGGCAGGGCAGGAGCGGGAAGGACCAGGGAGGGAACTGGGCTCCTGAGAGAGTAGAGAGTCTGGCAGCCTCCTGCTGAGGGAGACTGGGTAAGAAATACCAGAGCAGGTAGGCCCTTTCAGCATCCTCGTCTGTGACAGAGTGAGGAAGCTCCATGCCTCACCAGGACCCCTGGGGTCCAGTCAGATCTCCTCTTGTCGTGGCTTCTGACTCGCAGTCTGTCCTCTCAGTCATGGGCTGGAACCCGTGATCCAAGCTGTGCTGCTAGAGGCTCTTTAACTTCCGGCAGGTTATCTAACCTCTCAGCCTGAGTTCCTTCATCCCTAAAATGAATCAATAATAATACCTACTTCATAGGGTTGTTGCAAGAATGAGATGAGATAATGCATAAAAAGCACTTCTTAGCACAGTTCCTGGTACACAGTGAAGGCTCAATATGTGTAGTAGCTAGAGAGAAGGCTAGACTGCAGTAACAAAGACCCCCCCATGCCCTCAAACGTATAGTGGATTAAATAATGTATCATTTTATTTCACTCTCATGGAAGACTCAGAGTCCAGGTCAGTGGGAGGGCTCAACTCCAACTGGTCGTGCAGGTCCCTTCCATTGTTGCCCTGTCATCGACTTGGGCATCTTGAGCTGCGTGGTCAAAGTTGGGTCATGGGCATGTCTGTGATCTAGCTTGGGGGAAGGGAAAGAGAGATCATGGATTAGACACAACAAATATGTTAAAGCTCAGTCCTAGTCACGTGGTGAGAACATAGTCATATGGCCACACTGAGCTGCAAGGGAGGCTGGGAAATGCCATCTCAGGCTGGGAAACCATGTTCCCAATTATATATAGATCTACAAGTGCAGAATGGGTTTCAGTGGACACTTAGCAGTCTCCATAATATGGATTTGTTACTCCTACCACCATTACAACAGCAACAACTGTGACTAATACTATTAGCATGACCGTATTCAGTTCCATCTGTCAGAGGAGGGGGAGGTCATGACCTGTAAGCCCTGCCCAGAATTGATCCTCTGCCATTTTGCCTCTTCCTGTGGCAGCTTTAAGAGCAGGAAGTGTGGAGATGCCTTTGCAGAAGCCCTCTCCAGGAGCTTGCCAACAATGGGGAGCCTGAAGAAGCTGGGGTGAGCCAGGGCTTGGAACCAAGAGGGATCCTCAGCCAGGAATGTCTGGAACTCTCCTCCCTTCCCTCAACCCTACACAGGGCAGATTCCGGGCCTACCCCTTCCCCTCGCCATTTCTCTTGCTTACCCTGCAGGTTAACAGGAAGTAAGATCACTGCCCGAGGCATCAACCACCTGGTGCAGGCTTTGCCCCTCTGTCCACACCTGGAAGAGGTCAGGTGAGTGATCTCCGGGGGGCTCACTGGCTGGGGGAAGAGGTCACTGCACAGGTCTTGAATGTTCTTCGAGGATCTGACCGGTAGGTTTTCAATGACTCATAACGGCAGCATCAGTCCGAGAACTGGGCCGGGCTGGATCCAAACAAAGGCCCAAGAGCAATGCTTCTCTCCACTATTCTGGGCCATCTTGAAGAAGCTTGAGTTTTGAGGCCCCCTTCCCTCTTTCTGTGACCCTGAGAGAAGGCACGGCAGTGTATGGGCGGGTGGTGGGCACTGTGGGTACCCGTAAACGCATGAAACACACACATACCTTCATATTCGTGCAAATAGGTATGCACACTTGCCCTTGTCCGCTCACCTACGTGTATGTCTCACATACATGCACATCCATAGGTGTGCACGTGTGCAGGACACATGTGTGCACACTCAGATCCACATACACGTCTAAGTACATATTCACAAATACAGTCCTGCTCTGTGTCTGATGAGTGGCCTGAGCAGGGCAAGGCCCAGGTGCCTCTGTGGCAGCTCACTGGCAGAGCCACCGCTAGCTGGCACCTGTGTGACATTTAGGACACGCACCCCGTCATCCTGGTAGAGGCAGCCCTGCACTAGAGGGCACCGCTTGCTGAACGGAGCATTAGCTGGCCCCCAGCTCTGCTCTGTCCCTTCTGCTCAGTGTCTGTGCACGATCACGCTAGGTGAGGGGAGAAACGATTAAGGCCACTCTTCAATAATCAGGAAAGAAATGTAACTGTCGAGGATTCAGTATTTCCTGACTGTTTTCCTGACTGGAGTGATCCCGTGCAACGTGCCCTCGCACACTTCAGGTCTTCTCTCCCTCCAGCGAGGAACCCAGGCAGGGCTGGGTTGTGGACTCCATTTGACAGGCGGGGAATGTGAGATCAGAAAGCAATGTGCTTGGCCTAGGGCTCTGGGTGAGTCGGGAAGCAGCACCTTCTGCATCCCAGGCTAGACTGCTCGTCACCTGGGAGCCAAAAGGCCCTGATCAACGTGGGCCCCAGGCGTATTCCACACATGGGCCTGAGAGCAGAGTGCTGGGTGTCCTCCTCCCACCTCATGAGACCGTCATAGTCCACTGTCTGGATCCTTTGGGCCACCAGGCAGGAACTCCCCCATAGGGACTGAATGGGAACAGAAGTGAGGCCAGCAAAGGGTCTTTCCTCCTAGCTGGGCCTGTTGGATACCATGGAGCAGGTCACCAACTCCTGCTGAGCCCGTCTTGTGTCTCCTCCATGCTTGTCACCTGCCAACTGGGGCTTCTAAGTGCCCCCACCCCAGGGCTGAGGGATTGGGCTTTGTTCTCCCTGCAGCTTTCAGGACAACCAGCTCAAGGACCAGGAAGTACTGGACATCGTGGACGTCCTCCCTCTCCTGCCGCGGCTCCAGAAGCTTGAGTAAGCTAGCTTCCCACCACCCCTACCTGCGTCACCCTCTTCCCTTGGAGAGCAAAGGTCTGGGGCCCATGACATAGGGGACGCACTCCTGACTCCTTTGCCACAATCACGCAGCCTGAGCCGCAACAATGTCTCCATGTCGACCCTACTCTGCTTGACAAAGGTGGCAGTCGCCTGTCCTACCATCAGGACGCTGCAAGTCAGGTGAGCAGGAGTGGGAGCCTGGTCTTCAGGGTCTTGAGAAATGGGGAGGGGATGGGAAAAGGAGGAAGACCCTAGTTTGCAACATTTACGTGCTTGAGTCTGTTGTATTCAGCTCAATATGTCCAGAGCCTAGCTCACACCTGGCACCTGGTACTCAACAAGTAGTGAATGAATGGAAAGATGGATGGATGGATGGATGGATGGATGGATGGATGGATGGATGGATGGATGGATGGATGGATGGAAGGATGGATAGATGGATGGATGGAAGACTGAATGAACGAACTGACAGAGAAATGAAGGAATGAATCAACAAATCTAAGAAGCACCGGTATTGCTGAAGGATTGAGCCATTTGTCGCTCTCCTTAGTGCTGAAGTAGCGTTGCCTGTTTGGATCACGGGATAGGTTAAGTGCTAAGCCTCTTAATCCTAAAACACGGTAACACCTATAAAATCCCTCAGCGTTCTTAATTTTTATTGTCTTTCTTGTAAAAGTTGTTTTCCTGACTTTCTGAAACACTCAGGATTCATCAAACAATGACATGGTCACAATTTCACATGTCTGATCTGGAGCGCTCTTTCTTGCCAGTTCTATTGTTCCTCTCAGCTTTCTCTGGCTGTTTGGGGCAGCAAGGGGTGCGCAGGTAGGGGGTGATAGGCTGCTTTCCAGGCCACGGGTTTCATGGCTCTGTGTCTGGCCCTGCAGGAATGCGGACCTCATCTTCCTTCTCTCCCCGCCGCCCGTGGAGACAGCTGCAGAGATACGAGGGTAAGAAGTTAGGGAGGGAGTGGGTCTGGGCTCATCCTGAGAAGTGATCTGGGCTCAGGCAGTTGTGGGGGGAAAGATGGCTAAGGGAACTTAGGAAGAGTTGGATGTGGGGATTCTTCTTGCTGCTGCTGCCCTGAGAAATGACTTACTTCTCGAGTTGGCAAAGGCCTTTGGCTTCCCCGGGTGTCTCTGAGCCACATCTGGCTCCCGTGATGAGGGAGTATCCCAAGGTCTCAGAGGGAGTCAGAGCCTTAGGGAGGGCATGAAGATACTGTTAGGTTGGCATTACTGTGCAAGGAAAACCTTTCTAACTGGAAAAAAAAGGAAGGCAGTTACGGCACCGACAGCTTAGAGTTGTTCTAAGAATTAAATGAATTAATATATTTAAAGTGCTTAGAACATCGCTGGCATCCAGTTGGCACCTGAGTGCTGACTATGCCAGCCTTGCATGAATGCCAGCTTGGTCAGGCCTCGATGGGCAAAGAAAGGGAAGCTGCCTTCCCATGAAAGAACGTTCCAGTTGTGCTTCCCCACACACACACCCTCTCAGCTGAGACTCAGAGACAGGTGAAGGTGTACGTCCTTGAGCAAGTCCTTTCCCTGCTCTGAGCCTCAGTGTTTTCACCCATACAATGATTCGGTAGGACCACTGTCCTTTTACCTTCTGACTTTCTGGAGCTGTGCTGCCCAACATAATAGCTACATGTGGCTATTTACATTTAAATTAAGTAAAATTAAGTAAAATGGACATTTCCGTTCATTAGTCACATTAGCCACATTTCAGGTACTCAATCGCCATGGGAAGCTAGTGGAAGGCCATGGCTCCCAAAGTGGATGGCGCAGATACAAAACATTTCCATCACCGCAGAAAGTTCTGTTGCACAGCACTGATCTTGTAGTCTGTGAAAACCTAGCTCACAATGTCCCACGTTCTCTGCAGTCCCTAGCCATTGCCTGGCCCAGTGGAAGAGAGCCTGGAGGTGCCCTGGCTTCCCATAGCCTGGACCCACATACCCCGGCCTTCTGAACCAGAGACGGCACATCTACAAATGGACACTGTTGCATCTTAGCTAATAGCTGCTGCTTTTTACTTAGCCTCAATTTTGTGCCTGTGGTGGGCCCTTGATCATATATCAACTTACATTCAATCTTACATTCACTCTGTGTGTTAGATGTTATCATTCCATTTTAGAAAAGAGAAAATGGAGGCTCAGAGGGGTGGAGTGACTTGTCCAAGGCCACACAGCTATATATGGCAGAGCCAGAATTTGAATAAATATTCCATTTGACCTCAAACCTTTTGCTCCTGCTGCTTTGCTGAATAGGGCCTTCAGCACCTTCAAGTAACCATCTTTGTCACTTATTCACTGTGGGTCATGCTAAAGCGTCTTCAGCCCCTGGAACCCAAGAGAAGAGCCTGGATTTCTGAGCCCAGATCAATGTTGCATTTGTTCTTGCCAGAGCCCCAGACCTACAGGAAAATGCCAGCCAGAGGGAAGAGGTTCAGAGCAGAAGCCTGGCACTCAGGTACCTCAGTGGGATCCATTGCCTTAAGGGGTGGGATGTGATATCGGGGGAGGGTACCTTTCCAGAAGAGGTAGAGCAGGGGCAGGGAGGAAGGACAAAGGGAAAAGCCGACATGGGGCAGAGAAAGGATATGGATAACCCATCCTGGACTGAAGAAGGAACATCTGGCATAACAACAGAATAATGGCTATCATTTAATGGATCCTTGCTACGGGCTTGGCACTATGGTATTTTATATCCATTACCTCATGGTAATTCTTTTGAAAACGCTGCAAAGTACACATTATTCGCAGTTGATAGAGGAGGAAGCTGAGTCTCAGATAGGTTAAGTGCCTTGCCCAAGATTGCCCAGCTACTGAGAAGCAGGGCCAGGATTCGACCTCGGTACGTCAACCTTCTGGTTCTCCCAGCTCCCACGCCTGGCCGCAGGGCTAGGACCAAGGGGAGACATAGTGTCGCTTCTTGCCCTGAGCCCGTATGTCCCCCACCCCAGGCTGCAGAAGTGTCAGCTCACAGTCAGTGATGTGGAGATGCTCATAGTCCAGCTCCGGGAAGGCCCTCACCTGGACGAAGTAGAGTGAGTACCATGAGAAGCCTGGGGCAGGAGACAGGAGGGGAGGGCAGGGCAGTGTAGGAAGGGCCTCAGCTTTGGGTGCACGGTGTGGGGAAGGGCATGCTGCCTGGCGAAGAATGAGGGGGAATCAGATTGTTGTAACAGCGACCACTGTTTAGCACTGCCCTGTACCAGGTGTATTTACATTATCCTCTCATTTAATCCTCACATCTCTATGACGTAAGTGCTGTTACTATGCACACTTTATAGAGGAGGAAATGAAGCCACAGAAAGGTAAGTCTGCTCAAGGTCACACAGCAAGGAAGAGTCCAGGCTGGGATTCCAGTCATTCTGCCTCCCAGCCGTAGCCCGTTACCACTGTCACTGAGATATGCAAAGCAGACATGTCACCACACCGAGGTCTGTCTTCCAAACCACAGCACTCAGAGTCCCCGCACCCTGTCCTGCTCCCAGAGTACAGGGAGATGACCTTTTCTTTTCTGGCTGGAGGAATCTCCATGGTGCCCAGCTCCTGGGCAGAGACTTAGAGAGAAGGGCTTGGGGATCGGTGGGGGTCGTTATGTTGCCAAGAGGGACCCCTGCCAGGACCATCCCAGGAAACCAAATGGGTGTGAAGGTGGAATGATGCAATGACAGAATGTGTTTGGAGGTGAGTGGCCCCACCCCAAGGTGAGATGGATGGGGTGAGGGCTGCTTTGGGGACCAAACCATGAGCCTTGACCTGTTCCGGAGAACCAAAACAGGGTTAGAAAAGGTGGTTTTTACCAAACTCATATACTTGCACCCACCTTACCACCACTGAGCCTGGCTCTCCTTCAGTGCTCTCCCTGTAGTAAAAGACCCATCACCCGCCTCGTTACACAGACCAGACACCTCTCGGCTGCCTTTCCCTCCCCGCTTAGCCAGTCCATCCTGAGTCAACCTACCTCCTGCACAGCTCTCAAAACCATCCTCTTCTCATCCACTTCTCTAGCCTGAACCACTCTCATTTCTTACCCAGGATGACCCATCAACCTCCTCACTGGGTTCCCTGCTTCCACCCTGGCCACCTCTACCTGGCAGAGAGTGAACTGCGTTTCTCTCCTGTCAGCCTCCTTCATCCTTCCTGCTGCTCAGAATAAAGCCAAATCCTAAAATCCCGTGTGATCCAGAACCCTGCTCCCACCCCCCAGGCCGCATCCGACCCAGACTGCTCGCTCAGTGTGAGACCCAGACACACGGGCTCCCTTTCCAGTCTTCAACTGTGCTACGTCACAGAGCCTTAGCATGTGCTGTTCCCACAACCCCATCTCCCTCCCGTCCCTACCTTCCGAACTCCTAGTTTTTCTAGCAAGTAGCTCACGCATCGGGGAAGCCTTCCCTGATCCCCAGACGAGGTCAGAAGCCCTACCATCATGGGTTTTATCACAAGAAGCAATTATGTAAGTTGCAACATAAACAGTTGAGGGCAGGGCCTTAAAGTCAGGCTGCCTGGGTTCAAATCGCAGGCCCACCTTTGAGCAAGTGCCCTAACCACTCTGTACCCCAGTATGCTCATCAGTAGGACGAGGTTAACAGAGGTGCCTACTTCATAGGGTTGTTATGAGGATTAAATATCCAAAACTTGTCATAGCACCTGGGACAGTGCCAGGCTCGTGGCAGGCGGTCTTTCAGTGTTCATTATGTTTCAGGCTCACTTATTGGAGTGATGCTTTGACTAAAGTCAGTGAGGGACTTCGTGAGTGCTGAGGGTTGAGGGGGGACCCCACCCAGCAGCTCAGGGCATCGGGCCCCTCTGTCTCAGCCTCTCAGGGAACCAGCTGGAAGATGAAGGCTGTCGCCTGATGGCAGAGGCTGTACCCCAGCTGCACATCGCCAGGAAGCTGGAGTGAGTTGTCCACCCCACTGTTCAGTGACAGGGAGGGCCCTGGAGGGCGCCAGCTGGTCCCTGCCACCCTGATCCCCGCGCCCACAGTCACCGGAAATAGTGCTGCTCCGCCACCACCCTTGCTTTCTCACAACTCCCGTGAAGTTGGGGTGACTCAGCCATGCCTTGCCTTTGCCTCTGGCATGAACCCCTTGTTCCCGTTATGGAAACCCCTTGCACATGTGGAATGTGTCCCTTGGACATCAGTGGCCTGGGTT
Organism: Rhinolophus sinicus; assembly: GCF_036562045.2. Classification (NCBI taxonomy): domain Eukaryota; kingdom Metazoa; phylum Chordata; class Mammalia; order Chiroptera; family Rhinolophidae; genus Rhinolophus; species Rhinolophus sinicus. Next base: position 40,509,696 of record NC_133760.1, on the reverse strand, counting down.
CTAGCCTGTCCTTACAACAGCCCTGGGGTGGAGTGGTGCATTGAGGCAGCATGGGGGTGTTGGATTGGGATGTGGGGGTGAGAAGTGGTGTGTTAGGGTGGGGTAGAGTGTTGGGGTGTAGGGGTGGGTTGTTGGGTGGTGAAATGGAAAGAGAGGGCATTACGCTGTTGGGTGTGCTACGGTGTTGCATGGTGTGGAGTGGGGGTGGGGTTGGGTGGCATGTGTGGGGGTCTTAGCGTCACGTGTGGGCTGCGGTGGGGGGGTGTTGAGGTTGGGTGACAGTGGTTGGAGCCTTGGCTTTGTATTTGAATCCTAGCTCTGTCATTTAGTAGCTTTGTGACCCTGGGAAAGTAATTTAACCTCTCTGAGGCTCAGTTTCCCCATTTATTAAATGCGATTAAAATGGTGGTTATTTTATATACCAGGAAACTGAGGCTCAGAGAGGTGAAAACAGTGAGTTGGTTCTTATCGCGCCCCCTGGAGAACTTTATTCTCTGAGTGGGGCCAGGGGGGTCATAGGTCTCTTGGTTCACCACATGGGCCAGAATCCTTTGAGACCCCCCCGATTCAGGATCCAGGGCGTCCCAAGAGTGACAGCTGGCAAGCGGCTGAGCCTGAGGGAGGCGCTTGGCGCTGTGTTGGGCTGGGGACTTCAGCTGCCTGCTGATGGCGGCCTTCCTCCTCCCCACAGCCTCAGCGACAACGGGCTCTCGGTGGCCGGGATGTACTCTGTGCTGAGTGCTGTGAGCACGAGCCAGACCCTGGCAGACCTGCACATCAGGTGAGAGCTCCCAGTGGGCCACCATCACCCATGCCCACCCATCATTCTCTCTAAGGCCTGGGAATTCTCATGGGCCCAGGCCTTTGGGACCTGTAGATGCTTCCGAGCCTGTGCACCTGTTCCCAGCGGCTGCAGGTGTCGGCCACTCACAGCTTATACCTCCTCTGGGAAATTCCCTGGACTGATAACTGATATGTTATACTCCTCCCTAGCTGCCCCAGCTAGGAATGGCCAGTGACAGAGGCGGAGGTGTAACCCTCCAGCCCGTTTGTCTCAGATGGGACAAGCTTTTGGTGCCATTCACGCTCCCAAGCTCCCTGTGGGATCAGGCTGAGGACCTGCCCTGTTCTGCTTCCCTTGGTCCCTTACTGGTTTCTCCTGCGAGAGGGCCCTCAGTACATCATGTGCACAGGTGACCAAGTGACATGTGAGCCCCTGGCCATTCACAGGCTGAGGCTCTGCTTCTAGGGAACCTAACCTAAGACAGGGCCCAACCTTATTTCTGTAAGTCTCAGTATTCAGTCTGCGGAGCTGAGGACAGATGCTAATTAATATCAACACACTCCCCACCCAAGGGGACTCTCAGCTGTGTAAGGTGGTCCCTGCTTTAAACACCTCTCCAAGGAAACAGAGACCAGCTTCACCCAAAAAGTGGATTAGAAAACCTCAGTTCACTGTATGTAACGATGCCATAAAGGCTCCCTAGGGAGTTCCAAATGACACTCCATTCACTTCTAGGAATTTAGGCTAAAGAAATCACCGTGATTGTGCAAATACATTTAGCTGCAGCGATGTTCACCTCGGTATTGGTTATAATAGGGAAAAAATGGAAATAACTTAATGTTTAACAGTAGGGTATTAGTTAAATAAACTAGGTGGCCTCGAGAGAGAACTCGATGGAACCCTGATTTGGCTGCAGCTTTAGTATGAAGGAATGACTGTGGTATATGATGTGACATAAAAATTTTAATTCATCATTTTTATAATAAAGCTTTCATACATACTCAATGGTAGGGAGAACAGTATAATGAAGACCCAGTTCCCACCAATAATTATCAACATTTTGTCACCCTTGCTTCATCTGTCCCTTGAAAATTTAATTTTTAAAAAAGAATTTGTCATTTTAATCCCACTTTTTAAGGAAAAAACAAAACAAAACATTCACTGCATTAAAAAAAAAAACACAGAAGACTTGAAGGACCCTCTCCAAAATGTCATCAGTAGTAACTGATATGTGGAAGAGCTGGTGGATGATTTTTCTTTATTTTCTTTTTATTCTATTGTATTTTCTAAGTTCTCTATAGGGATGAAGTATGTCTTTTTAATGAGAAAAACACATGTAACGTTCAGTTTGCAAAGTCGAGGTCAGAGATGCACCGGCTATAGGTGTGGACTCTCGTGTGGACGCTCAATGTCTGTCCTGACCTGGCAGTGACCTCACCCTGCTGGGGTGAGTCCCCTCAGCCAAGGGTGCCACCGAAAGCGGAGGATTTCAGCCTGAGGCCCACACCAGAAAGCCGGCAGAACTGTTCTTTCAAGGACTTGCCAGGAAAGGAGGGCTGATAAGTTTGTGAATCCTCTGTGGCAGGAAGAATTTAGGCCCCCGCTCAGCGGGAGTCAGAGGACAGTCAAAGGAAGTGGCTGCTCTAGAGGCCGGGGGATGGCACCTTAGAGTTCCCTCCAGGCCAGGCTAAAAAAGGACATGGAAGCAGGGACCCCATATACCTCTTGACTCCTCCCTCTCTCCTCTCCACAGCCTCAAGTACAAAACTGTGGTCCTCATGTTTGCCCCAAAGATGGAGGAGCAGGAGGGAAACCAGGAGAGGTAAGATAACGCCATCCCAGCCCTACTCTCGGCCAGGGCCATCTCCTCCCTGACCTCCACAGCTGAACAGTACCACTCAACTGCCAGGGGATCTTAAATTCACGAAGGCTCAGGAAGCCAGCAGGCTCGGCACGGGGTGCAGCCCTAAAGGGGAGGGTCAAAGTACAGCTGCCTTCCCATTTCTGAAGTGGTGCCTGAAGAGAGCCCTGGAATGCAGGATGGAAACTATATGCTGAGACAGGGGTGGGGTAGCCAGAAAACAAGGCCCTTCAGCCTAAACCCAGAGGATTGCCTGGACTGTAGCTCTGATTTTGGTCAGAACTTCTGGTTCCTTCTGGCCTGAGGACCCTTTAGAGGGCGTTTGCCTCCTCCAGGGTACCTTCCTGGATTGCGCCAGCCTAGCACATGGACAGAGACTCAGCTCTTAGCTCCTCAGTGTCCACCTGCAATGTCTTCTGTAGGGGAGCGTTTGAGGGCTTGCTTGGAGCTGAGGCTGACATCTCTGAAGGCACTGATGATGATGATGATGATGATGATGATGATGATGAGATTAATGATACTAACAGCCAAGGTTAATTGAGCACTTACTATGATATGCACCAAGCACCAAACTAAGGCAGTTCACATATATTCTCCCAGTAAGAGGCTAAGTGATTTGTCCCAGGTCACACAGCCTGGAAACGGAGGAGCCCAATTGCAACCAAGGTCTGACTGTCTCTGGGCCCCATATAGAGATTGGGTGGTGGGAAGTGAGGCTGAGGATGGACTTCGGAGACAGCGGATGAGGAGCTGGCTCAGCCTGGCCTTGGTGTGTGTCCCTGCAGGGTTCTGTTTCATGACAGCCTGATGCCCCAGATGCCCTCTATGCTGTCCCTGTGCTTCCCAAACATCAGGTACAGTAACGCCGTGCAGGCCCCTGGTGTGGTCCCAGCCCCCTCCCTTCCTCTTCACAAAGCCGGGCCCCAGGCCCCCAGCCCCAGGTGCTCCCTGGATGGCATGACCTGCTATATCCAGGACTTGTGGCCTGGCTTCCCTGCTTCCCACCTCCCCTGCCCGGCCACTGCAGGCAGGGCTCACATGGCTGCCCCCTTAGTCACCTTCCCCTCCCAGGGACCTCCCTCCTCTTAGCTCCCCTGACTTCCAGCAGTGGAGGGGTTGTGGGAATGCTGGACGGAGAGGATGGGGAACATGCGCCTCTTCTTTCCTGATCCTGAGGCCTGGGCCTGGGGGCTCAGGTGAGGCCCCCAGGGTTCCCATCAATACTGTTCTGGCCCTCTTTCTTATTCTCTGTCCATGGGAATCTCGCTCCCTGTCTGTCTCTCATTCCTTGTTTCTCTCTTGTTTTCTGTTTCTCTCACATTTTCTGAGGTCCTTTGCTCATTCCCTGTCTGTCCTCCTCTGGCTCCATCTGTGTGTCTGTGTGTCTGTCTGTCTATCTGTCTGTGTCTCCTCTCTCTTTTACCTCTGTGTCTGTCCATCTTGGTCTCCCTCCCTCTCTGTCTCTGACTCCGTCTGGTTCTTCGCTGCCTGTGTGCGATGTTTCATCTGTATGTTGGTCTGTCTTTGTCTATCTGGGTACCAGAGGCATCTCAGTCCCTCTCCTGCAAGCCTGGTTCTCTGCCTGTGTGTCTGGGGGTGGTGGGCCGCTCTGTCCTCTGTTCGGTGGGGCAGGGCTACAGGGCTGTGGTTCTGCCCTCCACAGGCTGACACACTGTGGCTTGCGAGCCGAGCACCTAGAGCAGCTCTGCACAGCACTGGGAGGAAGCTGCCGCCCCAGTCACCTTGAGTGAGTGGCTATTGTTACTGGAAGGCGGGTGGGCGATCAGTCATAGGATGTTAGTGTGTTGGGTTTTGTTTTACTTTTGAATATTTAGATTGTCAGTTCTTTCTTGTTGCAAGCAGGAACCCTATAGAGAATCTGGTGAAAGTTGTACCTCTCCCTCCTAAAATACAGGTCCCCCACATTTGACACCCTCTGAAGCCCATCTCTGACTCCTCCCCTCAGGGGCCACAAACCTCAGGATAAAAACCCTGGGTGAGACCCCAGCGGATTGGCAGCCCAGGGTCGTGTCCCAGTTTCAAGAGAAGCTGAGTGACTGAGCGAGTGGGTGGAGAGACAAAGCTCCTGCCCATCTCCATCCCCACCCTCCACTAACCTGTTCTCCTCCTGCCCCTGCCAGCTTATCAGGCAACGCTCTGGGGGACGAAGGTGCAGCCCAGCTGGCTCAGCGGCTCCCTGGGCTGGGTGCTCTGCAGTCCTTGAAGTGAGTAGCTGGCTGGGCAAAGTCTCTCAGGCTTGTCTTCATCAGAATGAGGGCATGTGGGGCGTGGGGGGTGTTCTCGGTCCCATCTCACTCCCCCCTGGGATTATGGGAAAGATTAAATCAGAAAATGCATGTCAATTGCCCAGCCCAGTCCCTGATACCTGGGTAAGTGCTCACCAGTAAAGGGTATGATTTTCATTAAAAAAGATACTGGCCTTTGTGGCTCAATGACCTAGCTTCTGACGTAAGGTTTCACTTCTTGAACCCGTCTCTGGGAATCCCAGGTTACCTGGGGCAAGGCAGACATGCTGGGAAGTATAACCGATGAGTGAAATGGCTGGCAGCCATACTGGCCCTGGGGTGCAGGGAGGGGCTGTTTGATAGCCTGCGAGCTGAAAGACAGGCAGGGTTTGTACCCCACAGGACACCCACGCAGGGTACCTGGCAGAGAGAGGGAGGATGTTCAGTATGGAAGGGAGGCTCTGGTGGGAGGCCAGGAACCCCCAGACTTTGCCTGCCGTAGACCAGAATTCCTGGGCCCCAAAGGCCGCTGTGTTCTTGGCTCCCACTACCCCCCACTGCTCCACCCAAGCTGTTCTAGGCCAGTGAGAGGAGCCCCAGTGAGCATAGGCCCAGGTTCCTGGTGTGGCCTTGGGCAAGTGACATACGTCTCTGGTTTCCAGTGAGATAACATGTAAACTATAGAGGGGTATATTTTGCCTACAGCCTTAGAATGAGGGCTGTGGCTTGAGGGCCCTTCCTGCTCAGACACTCTCACTGGGACGCTGGGAAGAACAGGAGGCTGCCTCGGTTGTTACCCGGGGCCTGCACCTGGGTGGGGAGGAAGGCCTCACCACTGCAGGCAAATTATATGCAGATTGCAACTTATGGGGCAAATCCCCTTGCTGTGAACACCTACTATGACCCAGGTGCTATGTGAGTCTGCACTCACCTACCAGGACCCCCATCCTAACGAGTGTGACATTAAATGGCAAATAAAAACCACCATTACAGATTGACAGGCTATGAAAGAAAGGAAATCTTTTCTCCCTGCTTTTTGAGCAAGAGCCTCCCGCCCCCCACCCCCGCCATTTTCATTTTTCATTGGGCACTACCCCTCCTTTATCTGGTGGGGAAACTGAGGCACCACTCTGGCCTAAAAGCACTCCCCAGATTCATCACAGACAGAGGGAACCACTGAGATCTAATCTCAGCTCTGTTAACCTGTAACCTTGGGCAAGACTGTGCCACTTTCTGGGCCTCAGTTTCCCCATCTGTATAATGGGGAGTTGGGAGAGACACTCTGACCATCCAGGTTTCAGTGAGCTCCATCCTCTGGACTCAGGGATAGCCCTCCCCTGCCCTGTGCTCTGATCACAAAGCGGGTGTTTCTGAGTCCTGGGTGACCGCCATCAATGCCATTCCTATGATTCTCCAGCCTCAGTGAGAACGGCTTGTCCCTGGACAGTGTGATCAGTTTGGCCCAGTGCTTCTCTGCAGTGCAGTGGGCTCTCCACCTGGATGTCAGGTGAGTGTGCCTCTGGGCCCCCGCCCTGTCCCCTCATCTGTCAAATTCATAATGTAGCATCCTCAGGGTCAGTGTATATGTGATGGGTGTCCCCTGAATGAATGAATGAATGAATGAATGAATGAATGAATATAACCCAGGTATACCCAAATTGTTCCAAATCCACCATGAAACACAATCCATCGACTCTCCCTTATTCACTCTCTGGATTGTCCTGAGAGACATTTAATAAAACTAAGAGATCCTTGGTGACTACTGAGTGCTCAAGGACCTGCTTTCATTGTGGAGCCAATGAGACTGGAGAAGGAAAGGCACCCAGCCACGCAGCTCTGGGGCATGCAATGAAGATCATCCATGCTTTCACGCGAGGCCTGCCCATTCTTCCCCGTCCCCTCCCAAGAGTGTCTATGATACTAGACAGACCAGGTTTAAATGGAGGCTCACTGCTTACCTGCTGTGCAGCTTTGAGCAGGTCACTGAGCCTCTCCATACCTCAGTGTCTTCATCTGTAAAATGGGGATAACAATACTTCCTATTTCACAGTTTCAGTGTGAGAATGAAAGGCGACCACGTTGGTGTGCTGTATATATGCCTTAATAAATGTAGTCGTTAGTGTATTTATTGTAGTATTTGCTGAATCTGCATCCTACCCCCCAGGCCTGCCTTGCCTGGGCCAGTCTGCTTTCTTGCCCTTGCCTGGGGAGCGGACCCTTTGCGCTTTCTCTGACTGCTGCCTCCTTTCTGCCTGCAGTTTCAAGAGCCAAGTCATCATCCTGAGAAGTGACAGAAGAGCCAGGTGAGGAGGGAGAGCTCCAGGGGTGGGGTGGGCTCCCCTCCCCACTCTGGTCCCCATTTCCTACAGATACCCTCCACCTTAGATCCATGTTGACCACTGTCAGCCCTAGAGTAACCCCCACCCCCACCCCGGGTCTGGCTACAATTCATCACTACTTCTGTACCCTCACACATACCCCGTATAAATTTGCAGTAAACAGCCACCTTAAATCTCTCTTGGAAGAAGCCAGTGCAGGTGCAGGGGAGGGACGAGTAAAGGCCACAGCAGAGCAGGTGTTAGCAGGTTACTGCTGTGCAGGAGGGAGAGGGGAGCATTTGTATTTCTGCCTTTCGGGGACTTTTGCAGACGTCTGCAGACTCACAGCTTCAGATGAGTCACCGTCCTTTCACACTCTGAGAAGGAAATTTGAGAAGCCAAGAACCGTTGGTGCTCTGAAAGTTTCCACTTGTTTGCTGTAAACAATGAGTAATAGGTAGTTCTCCACAGATGTTCCTGGCTGCCCCCTAGTGGGGCACCCTGGTCTAGCTTGGGAGGTTCGCCCAAGGCCCTGCCAATGTGGGGCCAGCTGGGCTGACGTGGCAGGGAAGGGCACTGGCATATGGGATGGCTGTCTGAAGCCAGGGCTCGCCCGAAGCCTGGTAGTCTTGCTTTCCAAACTAGGGTCTCCATTTCTGGGGACCCTCTGGCTTCTTGAGGCCAAAAGAATGGAGGCACAGAGAGGCAGAAGTCATGTGAAGGCCACCTTTGGTGACCAGAGAGAGGAGAAACTCTGTCCTGCTCCCTTCACCGGGTCAGGTGCTGCCCCCTAGACAGGTGTAAATGGCTGGCTTGCTCTCTCTGGCCTGTTTCCCCATCTGTACAGGGAGGGGCTTGATTGTCACAAGGACCCCTTCCAGCCCTGACTGATGAGTCTCGTCTTCCAATGTGGATGATTTGAACTTTCCTTTCAAATGTTTTCCCGACTCCAAGGGATCTGTCAGCTGCTGGGTCTTTGCCAGAGTTCCCGACTGGAAGCCAGTTCTCATGGTTCGGTCAGCACTGCATCCCCAGGAGCTTCTGGTACCATCTTACCCACTTCTTATTTGGGGTCACCACAGTGGGGTGAGGGCTCAGGAAGTGAGGAGAGCCCAGGGGGTTAGGGCTGGGGACTAGGAGAGAGAGTTTCAGGCAAGGGAGGAAGAATGAGGGCTGGTGACAGGGGCTGCTGGGCCCAGCATTCTCCTTAGAGAAAAGATCCCACATTAGTTTCTCTGAAGCCTTTTTGGCTCTGCCACGAGGGGCTGTGAGCCCTGGCTGGACCCCTCCCCTCTCCGGGCCTTGATTTCCTCACATAAGAAGAGAGCTGCCTAAGCTGGGGCCTGAACAGAGTTGTCCAGAGGAGGGGAGAGGTAGTGTCCAGACAGGTGAGCCAGCTTGTGTGGAGGCTCAGAGGAGTGAAAGCGTGGCTTTTGGGAAACATTTCAGTGTGGCTGAGAATATACAGGGAGAGTGGAGGCAAGTGAGGCCATGGCAACGCTGTTTTGCTTTTAGCCTAAGGATAATGGGGAACCACAGAGGGCTTTCAGCACAAGAGAGCCTGGTCAGACTTACACTGTTTAAAGATAAGATGCTGGCAGGGTGGAGAAGGATGGCAGGGAGGCAAGAGGGGAAGAACGAGAGTATTAAAGTGGTCCGGGTGAGTGGTGATGGTGGCCTGAACTTAGGCGTGACTCAGTGGGGAGGACTTAGGGGCTGGATCAGGGTATCTGGGCACTCGGGGTCAGAGTGATGGGAAGGGGGCCTTGGAGAGACGTAGGGGTGGAGAGCGCCCCCTGCAGGGGGAAGAGCCTGCTGCCTGCAGGTTGGGGAGGAGGGTTGTGGGAAGGAGGGGAGAGTCCCTGGAGCTGGACAGGTGCCCTGAGCCCTCTCTGAACCCCTGCCTGCCCACTGCCCCTTTTCAGCCTCAGGGAGTGTCAGCTGGAGCCCCCGAGCCTCATCCGCCTCTGTGAAACTCTGGAGAAGTGCCCAGGGCCTGTGGAAATCAAGTAAGTAAGGAAGACACAGCCCCAGAGGGCACAATGCGGGCATCTGCCCAGTGACCTGAGGGGTGGGGGGAGTCCGCCTTAGAGGCCAGGTGAGTCTTTTCTGGTTCCTTCCTGCCAGACCCCATAGCCCAACCCCATGGGAGTTCCCTGACTTGCTCCCAAAAGTCCAGATCAGGTACCTCACCCCTCCCACTGAGAGAGGCTGTGCTGGGCCTGGGGCTTCACGTTCCCCAGCTGCTCAACTCAGGGCACCCAAGAGTCTCAGTCTGCCCCCTCCACCCCTGGAGCCCCACACTGGCACCCACGTAGGCCTGCCTCCATGGCTGGAACCTGTCACTCCTGGAGGCCTCTCCTCAGGGCCTTCTACTCCTTGTGCATTTGCATGTCCAGTTTGTACCTATTCACAGTCACAGACTAGCCATGTTCTGCAGTTTTACTTTCCATCGCACCGGATGTGTTTTTCTATTTTACTAGTCTTCTTTCTTGCTTTCAGGCTCCCACCTCAAATGCCCTTCTGGCCCTTGCAACAAGCTTATCCATGTTGATCACCTGTGTGTGTCCTTCCATGCTTTTCTCCAAGTTCAAACACGTATGGACCCAGAGGGAAGGGTTTTTGACGTTGTTAACAGACGCGGAATCTTCCCACGTAAGAGCTCTGCCCCAAGCTTTTGTCTCGGGACACTACATCAGGCTTTCCTAGAATATCAACACATGAAGAGCCAATGAATTTTTTAAATAAACCATATATGTTAGAATAGTTTAAAACTTGATTTGCAGAAAAGTGGTAAACCTAGTCCAGAGAGTTCCCTCACTCAGTTTCCCTTGGTTGTTCATATCACACGTTATCATGGTACTTGTCACAACTAAGAACCTCTTACCTTGGTACACGACTATTAGTTATACGCTAGACTTCATTCAGATCTCACCAGTTTTTCCACAAATGCCCGTTCTCTGATCCAGACTCTAATCCAGGATCCCACTTTGCATTCTGTCATCCCTATTCCTTTGCCTCCTCTGATCTGTGCTAGTTGCTCAGTCTTTCTTTATTGTTCCTGCATGACCTTGACGGTTTTGAGGAGTACTGCTCAGATATTCCTCGATTTGGGGTTGATGTGTTTTTCATGGTTAGACTGGGTTATGGGTTTGGGCTAAGAAGACCACAGGGTAAAGTGCCTCTTCCTGTCTCAGGGGAGACCTGCTGTGGACTCGACTTCTCACTCTTGATATTGACCTTGATCGCCTGGCAACGTAGTGTTTGTCAGATTTCCCCACTATAAAGTTACTTCTTAATTTAAAAAACAAAACACTTTTATTATGGAAGACTATCATGCACAGAGAAAAACAGGGAGAGTAGTGTAATGGAGCCTTAGTTGCCCTGTAGCTAACTGCATATTGCTTGTCATCTCGTGGCCCCAGCACACACACACAGGCACACACACACATTTGCACACATGCTTGCGTGCATACACATGTGCCCACGCGCCCACACATACACATGTCATTTGGAAGCAATGCCCAGACACCTCATAATTTCATCTGTAGATATTTCAGTATGCATAGCTAAAAGATAAATACTCTTTGTTTTTTAACATAACCAGAAAACCATTACCAGACCTAAAATATTAACATTTTATGACACATTAAAATCATCAAATAGCCATAGTGTTCAATTGTCCCTGATTATCTCTTATGTGTTTTTTATACATTATATTGTGTATTTGTGCCTTTTCGTACTAACCCTCCACGGTTTGGATGTGTCACAAGTTATTGAACCACCCCCTCTAGGGTCAAGGTAGACATCAGGCTGCTTCCGGCATTTTTTGTTTTTGTTTTGTTTTCATTTGGTTTCTTGGGATTATTCTTCTTCTCCTTCTTTTTCTCCTCCTCCTCCTCCTCCTCCTCCTCCTCCTCCTCCTCCTCCTCTTCCCCTTCCCCTCCTCCTTTCTCCCCCCCTCCCCCCTTCTCCTTCCCCTTCTCTATAGCACTACAGCCAATGCTGCCAAAAGCACTCTTCTGAGAAGTCCCACAGCAAAGAAAACTAATTTGGCTTAACCCAGTGTTTTCCAAACATATGTGACTTTCCTTTTCCTCCAGCTTTCGTAACTCAAGGACCTGGTGTTCCGAGGGAACGTTTAGGGCACCCCAGGTTTAGGACCCATCTCCCAAAGGCTCGGCTGTGCGGCCATACTCCTAGCTTTGCCCAAGGCTTCCCCACCTCATTCAGATGTCTTGTTTCATAGATTGTCCCACGGGACCCTGAGTGATCAGAGCCTGGACACCCTGCTGGGACATTTGCCCCGGCTCCACCAGCTGAAGCTGCTGCAGTAAGACTGGTTTCCCCATTTCCCTGTGGCCTGAGGCTCTTGCATTGTAAAGCTATCCCCTCCCTTTTCTTCCCTCCTTACCTTGGGCTGTGCCCTCATTTTATCAGGCACAACTGGGAGCTAGAGTCTACTCCCAGCTCCTCCCTCATACTTTATCAACTATGAGGGGAGTCATTTGACCCCTCTGCGCCTCAGTTTCCTCATCTGATAAATGGGATTCATTTTCCCCAACCCCTGCCCCAGGGATGGGATTCAAACAAGACAAGTTACTGTGACAGATGGGCTCGTGTACTTCTCCCCAACCACAGAAAGGTCACCTTCCCCTAGAAAGGGACTTTATAGAGGTAGGTCATGTGTATGTCACACACCATTTTTTAAAGTTCACCATCTAACTTCGTAAAGGGGGAATTTAGCAGCATCCCCCAAAGTATTTAAAATTCTGTTTTCTAATTTCAGTTCAGACTGGTTAGAATTTGAAAAGGATTTACTTTAAATTTTCTTCTGGGGTGGGGGAAGTAGCTGCAGCTGGGGTGAAAAAATACAACAGGAAGTTAAATCATATCATTAATAATAGCGATATAAACACTAAGGGTAATGATTTCTGGGATACCTGAGAAGACTCACATCACATCTAGGACCTCGCTCATCCCTGAGTCCTATAAGGTGGGGGGCAGGGGAGGAGACTGTGAAATGCCAGAGGTGGGCAAGTATGGCAGAGCTCATGTCAACCTCCACGGCACCCATCCTGGTCCTACCCTGCTAGGAGAGAATGGGTCAGAAAGGGCTCCTTTGGACACAAAAGATGGTAGGTTAAAATGAACAGGTGGGAAACCTCAGACCAGAGAGGGGCTTCTCTATGCCCAAATCACACAGCATCAGCCCCCAACTCCTCATCTGTCTTTTGAATGAGGTAGCCAGCCTGACTTACGCTTTATATTACTTGGTCAATAGTGCTTGTGCACTACTGTGGACCAGGCACTGTTTGGGGTGCTGGAGATACAGCGTGGGAGAGAGGTATTGCCACTACTGGCATCTAGTGAGTAGAGGTCTGAGATGCTGCTAAGCCTCCTGCAGGGCAGCCCCCAATAACAATGAATTATCTAGCCCCAATCTCAATAGTGCTGAGGCCTATAAACTACTCTAAAGGTAGAAGTATCCCACTCCCTGTCAGCAAGACTGACCTGTTAAGTCTGTGCTTCAGGATGGAAACAATATAATAATAATAATAACAAGCCTGGGTAGCAGGCTAGGCAGTGCGCACACTTGATGTAATTAAATCCTGATGACACCCTGAGAGGAAGGTATACCATGAGTTGTCCTGTTTCCCAGGTAAGGAAACTGAGGCTCAGAGAGCTTAAGTGACTTATCCAAGGACACACAGCCAGGAAGCAGAACTGGGGCTCAAACCCAAGTCTGCTTGACCCCAAGCGTCTATTTGTCTCTCTTGAATCCCTGCCTTCTTCCTTATTGCTATGCTGACCTGCCAGCCCTCCCCGTGCTCGGGGTCTTTCCCCTCCACCTATCACGGTTCCTTGCCTACAGATCTTGCTTGGCTCTGACTCGCTGACTTAGGACCCTGCCCCTTTCCTTCTCAGGCTGAGCCAGATGAGACTGTCCCTAAGGAGCCCCTTCCTGCTGGCTGACCTCTTCAACCTCTGCCCACGAGTTCAAAAGGTGGATCTCAGGTGGGCATTGCCCTGGGGCAACTGGGGCTGGTCTTGGAGGGTCGCCTGAAGTCTGGTGGGTGTGAGGGGAAGGATGGAGGCAGTAGGACCCAAGTCAGAGGCTCAGCTTCTGGAGGAGGGGTGCTTGGCCCCTGGGGGCATCCTAAGGCTGTGGCCGAGGGTGGCTGAGCCAGGTGCTGTCTGCTCCAGGTCCCTGCATCACGTGACCCTGCACTTCAGGTCTAACGAGAAGCAGAAAAGTGGGCGTTATGGGTAAGTCCCCTGGACCCGTGCCCTCCCTGGCAGACAGAGGGTGTTGGGGATGAGTAGACACGCCTCCTGAATGGCCAGAGCAGAGGACAGACAGCAGAGAAAGAACGTGCAGCACATTCCCCCGAAGGACCTGCAAGGAGACTTGTTTCCTCCAACATGAAGAGGCAGGCATCCAGAGAGAGCCAGGCTCTGTCAAAGACAAGGAAGGAGTCCACATCAGACTCAGGAACGTGTCCAAGAAAAAGGACTTCACAACCTGCCCAGCAGGCTTGGCACCTTGGGCAAGTTCCTCAACCTCCCCGATTCTCAGTTTCTGCAGCTGGAGAAGGGAGACACCATACTGCAGGGCATTTGCAAGGATTACATGAGACAACATGTAAAGCATGCGTGTCGCTGGTGCTGACTCCTGGACCAGCGCTCTGTGGTTGCCTGGGCGAGAGGGGGGCAGGTCTTGCACTAGAGGCAGGATAATGGGGCAGGTGAGGGACCTCTGAAAGCAGAGATGACATTTCTGTTGACTATTTGATGCCACTGGCTTGCTCAGAGGCCTTGGACCAGACCCTTCTCCTCGCTGTGCCTCAGCATCCTCAGCTGTGGAATAATAAATGGAAGAGCAAGTATTTGTTGAACGTCTGCAGGGCACCAATCTGACAGCCTTCTACATGTCACCTCCTATAAACCTCACAGCTGTGGTCAGACTGCACGTCACATGGTGAGGGAGGCAGCTGGACTTGAACCCAGGCCATTCACAGTACTTCTAGCCCAGGGGTGGACAGACGTTTTCTGTAAAGGGTTAGATTGTAAATATTTTGGGTTTCGCAGGCTCTATGGTTTCTATCTCAGTGACTCTACTGTTTTCGCTTGAAAGCAGCACAGAAAATACATAAAGGAATGTGTGTGGCTACGTGCCAGTGAAACTGTAGTTGTGGAAATGAGATTTGAATTTCATATAATGTTTGTGTCATGAACTGTTATTCTTCTTTTGATTTTTTTTCTCGACCATTTGAAAATGGGAAAATCATCCTTAGTTTACAAGCCATATAAAAACAGGTGGCTTTGGCTGTAGCTTTTGGACTTCTGTCCTAGCCGGATACTACCCTGACCTCTAGGACAGCTTAGTAGTTTCTAAGTCAGTGGTTTCCAAAATGTAGGGCACAGACTTGGATTGGATGATTGTCAGGAGGTTGGGCAGCTACTAGAGAAGTTCCACTTCATTGAATCCTTAGAGAGGTCACTATTCCCTGTCTATTTAAGGCCAAGAGGAAGTCTCAGCTGGATGTGGGCGTGTCTGTACCAGCTCTCTAACACTGGCGAAGCTCATTTTTTAAGAAAGAGAGCCCTTAGCAGGTGTCAATATCTGGCTCAAATTTAATGGTGATATTTTGCTCTCATTTCATATATTCTTATGCTTATGGTCTGTTTGTGGCATGCAATACCAGTTTCCCATTTGAGTGAGTGATACAGGGTTTTCTTTTACACTAAATACATCAAATAAAAAGAATAAGCTGATTTAAAAATAGGAAGTAAGTCACGGTATAAAAAGGAATTTAGAGCTCTGGGGTGAATCATGAAGGAGAGTAACAGTGATACAAATTTGAAATAATGATTTTAGGAACTTTGTGATTTTAAGATTCTTTTTTTTTTCAATTGCTGGCTGGTCATAGGCTCTTCTTTAACTTATTGTATCATCTCATTTTAGGCCTTTACCACTGGTAAAGGCAGATTTACCATTACTTTTAATTTCAGGATCAGTAGCCCTCTGCAAAAGCAGACCTCACCCTATTCTCCTCCACCCCACACCCCCCATGTCTGTTCATTAAAATGACCCCAAGAGCTACAGTTCTCGGACTTGAGCTCAAATCAATCAGCCGGAGGGCCTTGCCCCTAGAGTTTCTGATTCAGGGCGTCTGGGCTGGGCTTCCAGAATTTGCATGTCAGCAAGGTCCCACTTTCAGAACCACCTCCCAGAGGGAGCATGTGGGTGCCAGGTGGGATCTGCTGTGGGGGAGGTGGAAGTTGTGGGTGCTGGATAGTTCCGGAGAGTCCAAGCTTGGACAAGGCCCCACCACAGGGGCTGGGAGGCCACACCCAGGATGAGCCAGGGCAGAGCGGGTCTGAGTGGCTTAACACTCAGCCCCAGCTTGTTCCCTCTCCTCCAGCATGTTCACGGGCTGCGGCCTCAGCCAGGAGCATGTGGAGCCACTGTGCAAGGTGCTGAGAAACTGTGAAGACCTCAACCAGCTGGAGTAAGTTGGGGGAGGAGGACGGAGCCTGGAAGCATGTGCCTGGGTGTCACTGGAGGGATGTGTGTGTGTACACGTGCTCTCAACACCTCTCAGGACCAGCTAACGGGATGCCCGAGACTCTGGGTCACATCCATAAGGTTTCCCTGTACCCATTTTATCCCTCCCACCCCCTCCGCCCGCCATAGTGGAGCTAGTTAAGCATGTGCTCTTGATCTAATTGGGGAAGGCCTTCAAAAAGGGCCACAGGAGCCCGTTGGCCTAATGTTGATCAAGTCATTGGAGCTCTGCTGGGTGCTGGGGACTAAAATGAAGGATCCATTGATTTCTCTGGCATGTACTAAATGCCTCAGCCTGAAGGGGGCTCCCAGAGCCAGCTGGGTGGGGACTCGAGCTCTCGTACTGTTACTGTTGAGAAGTGGTATCTGTGTGGCCTGTCTTGGTGCCCAAATAGTGCAGCCCCCACGTGGGTAGAAAAATGATAATAATAGCTAACACCTATAGCACTTTCTCCACTGTTCTATGTGCTTTAGATATGCTTTTTATCCTTTCCACAAACCTATATACTATTGTCCCCATTTTATAGGTGAGAGAGCTGCGCTCCAGAGAGTTTAAGAACTTGGCCAAAGTCACACAGCTACCGCGTTTCCCCGAAAAGAAGACCTGGCTGGACAATCAGCTCTATATTATAGTAAAATAAGACCTGGTCTCATGTTATATTATATTATATAGGACCCGGTCTTATATGTTAAAATAAGACCCGGTCTTAGATTAATTTTTGCTCCAAAAGACGCAGGAGAGCTGATGGTCCGGCTAGGTCTTATTTTCAGGGAAACACGGTATGTACAATGCAGAATCTTTGTTCACAACCGTTAGAAGTGCAGCTTAGGACCTTAAAGAGAGATGTGTACAAAAAAAAAAAAAAATTCCTGTTGTGATGTGGCCAAGAAAACAAATGTGATGAAAATCAAGTATTTTAAAGAAAGAGGAATAAGCAATGATGTGCCTTTGAGATTTTCTGTTTTTTCATTGTCGAGGGTAATTTTTCTTGTTTTAAAGATTATTAAGTGGCTTCATGAGACAAACTAAGTTTTACAGTTTCTCAGGAAAAGGCAAAATAAACAAGCCTCAAAAGTGTCATAATCAGGGACAAAATGAGTTCAAAGATACAGAACGAAAATCAGATATTCCAGGGCACACTGGTCAGATTGTCTCTGAAACTGTCGCTAAAACCATAAAATGCCACAATGAAGGGAAATAAGAAAGTATTCAAGTGCAATTTCCGATATTGCATTCCCAAATTAAAAGAAGAAATCTGTTGGGGAAGCGCCTCCTCCAAACATTTTTTTTCCCCCTGAATTTACTCTTGTTCAAAAATGGCAGCTCCCAACTGATCCAGGCCAAGGGCATGGTAAAAGCTAATTGGTTTTCCCCTGCTGGAGTCCTGGTAGTGGTCCGCAGACACCGAGGGGGAAGATGCGAACTGGTTAACCATGGTGCTGGGGAGGGGAATGGTGATGGGAACACGGGAGCTGTGGTGTGGTGGTGTTGGTGGTGATGAGTCTCGTGGTGATGGAGATGGCGGTGGTTGTGGTGATGGTGGTGTCGAGTAGTAATGATGGGATGGAGCCGGTGGTGATGGTGGTGTTGGGATGGAAGCGATGCTGACTGGAGGAGGTGAGAACGGGTGATAAAGAGAGTGCTGTGTGGGTAGAGTAGCAGTGATGGTGGCTGAAGGTAAGGCACAGGTTGGGGGGCCACATCTGACCATCAGCACCCTCCTCTTACCTCTTGCAGCCTCTCCGCCAACCAGCTGGGTGATGACGGGCTCAGGTGCCTCCTAAAATGTCTGCCTCAGGTGCCCATCTCTGGTTTGCTTGAGTAAGTGATGAGCAGTCTCAAGGACAGCAAGGAGGAAGAGTCCTCTGAGCCAAGGGCATGAATTTTGAGGGATCCCTAGAGAACCCCAGAGGACAAGGACAGGGGAGGGGAAAGGGGTAATTCTTCCCTTGAAATCCTCCCCTGCCTTGGGTCCTTTCCTCCTTCCCTCATTGCCCACCTTGGGAAGAGCCCCCACCAGACACCCAGGACAGGCTGCGACTAAAGCTTGGTAACTCAAGCTGACTCCGGGTAAGGAGCGACAGCTCATCCCTAACCAGCTGGTGTGGGATCTTAGCTGTCCCGGCTCCTGGTCCAGCCCATCCCTGAAGCTCCTCTGACCAAGGCTACGGGACACGGTTTTGGAAATGTCCCCATAACAGGGAGGGTCCCTAGGAAGTCATCCGCACTCTCACCAATCTCCCCAGTAACCCGGGAGACAGTTGGCCAGAACTAGGATGGCCATTGCTAGGCAACTGAGCTTTGTGCTCTGTCTGGGGCTGCCACCCTAACCCCATCAGCGCGCTGTCGCACAGCTTGCAGGGACTCGGGGTCCGGAGCCTGTCCTGACCATGTGGTGCCAGTGCCCCTCTGGCCTCTCTCAGGACCTCGGTGTCTCCACCTGGAGAATGGACACTCGGACATTGAGAACTCTCCTCCCGGAGATGAGAGCTGGAGGGGAGGAGACAAAGGAGGCTGGGCAGGGCTCCACGGAGGTGCTGACCCCCATGGCCCCATCCCGAACCTCATTTCTCTTCTAGTCTGAGTCACAACAACATCTCTCAGGAAAGTGTCCTGTGCCTGGTGGAGAGTCTCCCCTCCTGCCCACGTGTCCAGGAGGCCTCGGTGAAGTAAGGATCCTGGTGCCACTTGCTGATGGTGGGGGAAGTCTGTGTGACTTGGGACAACCATTGAGTCTCCAGGGTTCACTGAATGTGGGATCACAGTTTCCATCCTCTGCGGCCCTCGTGCCATGGGGACCAGGGAGATCACAGGGTGGGGAAGGCCAGGCTTCAGGGTCCCCACAGAAGGAGTTGGATCAGCAAGGGCCTCTCCTTCCATGGATTCCCCCAGCCCTTGTCCCTCCGTCAGCCTCATTACCTCCTGTGTGTGTGATGACGGGCTCAGGTGCCCTGTGTCCCCTGGCATCTGGGTCCTGAGGACACTGGTAAGGCTGTGGCTTCCTCACACCCCTCTCTCTGCAGCCTGGGCTCCCAGCAGAGCTTCAGGATTCACTTCTCCCAACAGGAAGAGGCCGGGAAAACACTGAGGTAATTCCTGTCTGGGGTAAGGGGGAAATGGAGGGGAGGGGAGAGAGGAGGCTGACCCCGTGGCAGCTCCATGCCTGCTTTTTCACTGGGCCCTGTCCTCCTTCTCACACCCTGTTTCAGCTCACTGCCCAGGTTTGCCTCCCCATCACCTTCCCCAAACCCCCACTCCTCTAGACCTTGGGCCCGGCCTTCACATTGTATTTGTGCCTCTTAGCCATGCCTTAACTATAAATCTGGATGCTTCTGAGTATCATAGTTAAGAGCTTGGACTGTGGAGCCACCTGGAGGTAAATCCCAACTCTACCACTTACCAGCTGTGTGACTTTGGACAAGTGACTTAACCTCTCTGTTTCAGTTCCTCATCTGTTGTGAGAATTAAATGAGTTAACATGTGTAAAGTGCTTGGAAAGGGCCTGGTTCATTTGAGCGCTATATCAGCTGTTGTTGTTGTTGTTATTATTACCCCCGGGGAGCCTGGGGCTCTGTCTCCCTCTCTCTCAACCTCACCACTACTGCCTTGAGTTAGCTCCCCTACATGTCTTACTTTAGCTGTGACTGTGGCCTCCAAATTGGCGCACTGCCTCTTGCCAGGCCTTTTCCCATCCATTCACCCCACAGCACCCAGAGGGATCTTACTGACACCCATACATCTGACTATGCCACACCACCGCTCTAAGCCCTTCAGGATCAAGTTCAGGTTCCTTAGCCTGGTCTTCTCCCTCACAGTCTGATTTGGCAGTTACCTCCGACCACGTCTTTCCTCATCCCCCACACCACACACACACACACACACACCACCTGCACACATCCCACACATAACACATACACAACACACATACCACACCACACACATACATGCACACACACCATATACCTCCCCCCCCACACACACACACACACCACACATACATGCACACACACCATATACCTCCCCACACACACACACACACACCACACATCGCATACATACACACATATATTCAGCCACAAGGGGCCTTTGCTCCTTGTTCACCGGCACATACTGTCTGAGAAAGCTGCCCTGCCCCACTGGGCACTCAGCCTGACTTCTCTTCCCTGCTTTTCTGAGATGAAGTGTTCCCCGCAATCCTTGAAGACCCAGCTCAAATGTCAGCCCCTCCTGGAGAACGCCAGTGGCCCCTCTGTCTGTTAGAATAAACCACGCATGTTGTTGTGCTGGGCTCTCATCTCTGCCCGTCTGTGAGGCAGTGGTCTGGAGCCTGTCTGCTGGCCACACAGGGTTGCACACCTGGAGGGCAGGGCCAAAGGGACAATCCTAGGCCCTCCTTCCTCCAAGGGAGCCTGGAATAAAGTGGTGCTAGAGACTAGGGGAGTGGTTATGGGTTTGGGGTCTGGAGTCAGGCTGAGCTGGATTGAAACCCAACTCTGCCCTTACTTCTGACCAGCTCTGTTTCCTCACCCATAAATGACACTGTTGGAATTAAATGAGATACTGCATGTAAGGCAGGCACGCCTGCTTGCTCACCCTGTGTACCCAGAGGCTGGCATAGGGCCTGGCATGAGTCAGGGCTCCATAAGGGACTCACTTCTAGCATTTTCTTGGGGGACTGTCTCTCCAAAGAGGCAGGAATCTCCCAGGGCAGGAGCTGCATCTTTAGCTTTTTCTCAGGCCCTGGTCCAGGCGGTTGACCTCAGTGGGTCCTCCCCCTCACCATAGATCCCGCGGGAAACTGGGAGGAAGCAGGACAGTAGCCTTCACAAGCCTCACCCAGGCTCTGCCCTTTGCCCTCTGCCCTCAGGCTGAGCGAGTGCAGCTTCGAGCCAGAGCATGTGTGCAGACTGGCCACCAGCCTGAGCCAGGCCTGGCCGCTGAAGCAGCTGACGTGAGTGACAGGGCCCCCCATGGGGACAGCTGAGGGGTGGGGGCTCACTGCCAGAGCCACTGTGGTAACCTCCCTCTGTCCCCAGGCTGACTCAGTGCTGCTTGGGCCTGGAAGGCCTGACCGTCCTCTTGAGATTCGTGAGATGGCCAGAGGGGCTGCTCAGTCTCAGGTAGTCTTCCTTCGTGCCCCTGGGTGGAGGCCATGGCATGAATGAGGGCAGGGGCGGGCACTGGAGAATGGGTCTCCCCAGGGTCATGAACCTGACCATTTCCTGCACCCAGAACCCCAACACCTGGCCCCAGAGCCGACTCTGCCCATTTGTCCCAGAGAACCCCTCAGGCACACAAAGAAGCCGCCCTCTCCAGGGTGACATTTATGCTTGGGGACTTAAGGGGAAAAAAACTCCAAAGGACACCCAGCTAAGGTCAAAAATAGCATATAACAAATATCATGTTTGTATGTTCACTATGACCATTTTAAAAGTTGCAAAAAAAAAAAAAAAGATACCAAAAAGTAGAATCATTTTGAAAACTCATATTACGATCACCTAGGTTTGACAATGGTTCACATTTTTTCCAAATTTGCTTCACTTGTTTATTTTGGCCGAAGTGTTTTACAGTAAGTTACAGATCTCATAAAATATCATGCAAATATTTCACCATGAATCTTTACAAAACAAGGACATTTTCTACATATCAAATCATAGCAGTTCCTCGGTGTCATGCATTACCCAGTCCAATCTGAAATGTCCCATTGTCCCCCAACGGGACAGCTGGCTTATTGGATCCGGGATGCAGTCAAGTTCCACAGTGCCATGGGCCGGCGACAGCTCTGAGGTCCCTTAATCCGTGTCGTACCCCACTTCCCTCTTTCATATCCGTGACCTGTAGATTATCGCACTTTCTGGCTCTGTCTGGTCGCTTCCTCTTCATGTCATTGAGCTTCATTCCTCTAACCGTGGACTTTCCTGCAATTACAGGTTAGAACAAAAGGCGCACTGAGGTTCAGTGACACATTTGCGACCAAAAAACTTACTTCGTGTCCAGTGCTGGTCACTTTTCATCGTAGCCTATGATGAGGCACATAAAGTCGGCTTGTTCCCCAAAATAACATTTTTAAAAATTGTGGTGTAATACACAGAACATAACATTTACCATGTTATCCCTTTTAAAAATGTACAGGTCAGGAAGGTCACATGCATACATATTGTTGTACAACCACAACTGGTTTCTTTTTGCCAAACTGGAACTGTCCTCATTAAATAATAACATCCCATTCCCCCTGCCCGCCAGCCCCTGGTAACCACCATTCTGCTTTCTGTCCCTATGAATTTGACTGCTCGAGGCACCTCACCAAGTAGAATGATACAGTGTTTGTCTTTGCGTGAGTGGCTTATTTCACTTAGCATAATGGCCTCAGGGTTCAGCCATGATTCCTTCATATGGATGACTAAGATGTCATTGTGTGGACAGACCACATCTGCTTATCCGTTTATCTGTTGATGACCAGACACCGGGTTGCTTCCCCTTTTGGGCTGTCATGAACATACATGTACACATATCTTTTTGTATCTCTGCTTTCAATTCTTTCGGGAATGTACTCAGAATTGCTAGATCACTCAAAATAATATTTTAAAATAAAACTTTTCTTACTCTTAAAATAATCCATATTAGTTATAGAAGTTTGTGGAAAGTCCGTAAGCGCATAAGAAGAAAATGGTACTTTGAAAAAAGATCACTATAACTTGAAAAGCAGGAATATTTTAAACAACTCTCTTTTTCCCTGCTTCTGATTAATGCATGCACATTGTGGAGAGTTCAGAAAACACTGAAAACTAACAGATAAATAAAATAAAAATCGTTCTTGAGAATTCCACCATCTAAACAGCTACCATTAACATTTCATGTATTTTCCTCCTTTCTCTCTCTCTCTCTCTCTCCATATGGGTTTTTTTCCCTCTCCATATATACTTTTCCTTTCCTTCCAATACAAAATTGGGATCACGTTTGATACACAGTTTTATTTCCTTATCTTTGCCATGTAACATAATGTGGAACTTTTTTAAATCTAAAAATACTATTTTAAAAGATAACATTTTCTGTTTCGATTGTTACAATAACTGTTGGAATATAAATGTTAATTTCCTGTTTTATGCTTATGCCAAGTTGTGTAGTTTTATCGTTTTAAAATAAGCAAAACCCAAAAGCCTCTAGGACTCCCTTGGCACGCTCCCCCTGCTCACCCAGGGAGAGCTTTATCTGTATCTGCTTCTGTGACAGGGTGGAGGAGCCCTGGGTGGGCAAAGCTGGGGTGCTCGCCTTGCTAGGAGTCTGTGCCCGGGCCTCAGGCAACGTCACCGAAATCAGGTGAGTCCAGGGAGGAGACGCCCTCAGAATTCATCCTTTCATGACCATTGGGACCTTTCCTCATCTGAATGTCACTCTCTTGTCCTGTGGAGTAAGAGCTGTGTCACTAGT
Organism: Rhinolophus sinicus; assembly: GCF_036562045.2. Lineage (NCBI taxonomy): Eukaryota > Metazoa > Chordata > Mammalia > Chiroptera > Rhinolophidae > Rhinolophus > Rhinolophus sinicus. The sequence goes on along the minus strand of NC_133760.1, from coordinate 40,486,486 downwards.
GAGTTTTCTGGGTCCCCAGGATGGCGAGAGCTCCCAGGGCATATATGAGGGGCTATATAGCCTTGTTTGAACTTGTGCCGTAGTCCAGCTGCAGTGCCAGAGAGAGGAAGGCAGCCTCAGATACAAGACAAAGGGCTGTTGGATCCCAGGTGGACACGACTGGGATTTCACACTGGTTGCCTGGAAGTGGCCCCTAGACTTCAATAACACACATTGTGGCTCTGTGACCAGAGGTGACAGAATGATGTGGAGTAGCTAAGAGCAGAGGCTTTGGGGTCCCACTGACCTGTATCCTGATCCCCACTGGATCTGGGAGCTCAGAGTCAATAGCCCGGGCAGGCTTGATACCCATTCAGCCTACACAGGAAAGCGGCCATGGGCCTCACACTGGCCACCCCTTCCCTCTTCAGCATCTCTGAGACCCAGCAACAGCTCTGCATCCAGCTGGAATTTCCCCGTCAGGAGAACCCAGAGGCTGTGGCCCTCAGGTAAGACCCAGTACCTGGGGCCCCAGAGGAATGGCTGGTGATGGATTAGTGGGGGAGGGAAAAGAGGGGACACTTCTGCTTCTGACCAGTATTTCTCATGCCCCTGCTCAGAGTCCTCTGATGTCCAAAGTCTCCACACGAGGTCTGGCTCAACCTGCCTCTCCGTGCTATCCATCCCCACCCCAGGTCCCGGTCCTCCCCACCAGCTTTTAGTTCCTCGAACACCATCTTGATCTCTATGACCTCAGGGCCTTTATACAGGCTGCTCCCTGCCCAGAATGTTTTCTCCTCCCTTCCCTTCTTCCTCCTTCTTCACCTGGCGAAGGCCCCCTCATCCTTCAGGTCTCAGCTTAAATGCCACCACCTTGGGAAGGCCCCTCTGAGCCCCAGACTTAGTCAAGTCCTCCCATTATCCACTCATAGATGCCTGGATCCACAGCACCTCTGATCCATACAGCCCATTTTTGGAAATTAAAATGTCACCCTTTTGGGTGAACGCAGCCCTGCAGGTATACATTCTGGGGAGGAGACCATAGCTGGACCTCAGCCCCAACTCACCTCCTTGGTTAGGTTTCCTTGTGCAGTGAACAACTTATACGGCCATACCAGCTGCCCCATCTGGACCTCCCCTTCATAGCTTCATAGAAATTCCCATAATTGAATAGTAACTGTGTAGCTTTATTTGATTAGCGTTTATATACCCCCTCAAGGTAAGCTCCTTGAAGGTAGGAACTGAGTCCCTAGTACGGGGTATTCAGAAAATGCTGCCTCCCTGTCTACCTCCAGGTTGGCTCACTGTGACCTTGAGACCCACAACAGCCTCCTTATCAGGCAGCTGATGGAGACATGTGCCAGTCTGCAGCAGCTCAGGTCAGCACTCCGAAACACTGGGGCCCTGCGTTCTCTGGTCCACCCCAGTGCCCGCTCCAGGCCACATGTGAGATGCTGGCCAGGCCAGGATGGGGATGAGCAGAACCTGGGGCAGCACCACACCTGGGAATTCTTGCTTCCTTATGCAAGAGAGAGTCACACTTGGCTTGTGGGGGACAGCTCCAGGGTGGCACAGGGGAGCCCTGCCCTACTGGGAGCTCTCGCGTGGTCCTTCCCCCGTTTTTGGTGACCCCTGAGGTTGTCCATCCTGAAATCCTCTGGAATGTGCTTGGTCCTTTTCAGCTTGTCCCAGGTGAACCTCTGTGATGCCAGCTCCTTGTTCCTGCACAGCCTCCTGCTGGCCCTCTCTGAGCTGAAGAAATTCCGGTATGCAGACAAGACAGCCCGCCAGGCCCCCTGCGCAGCTCTGCCCTGCCCTCACACTTCCTGTTCTCCCCAGCCTGGGTTCAGAGGAACTCTGCACAGCACTGGTGGGCCCTGGAAATGTCTGCGTGTGTGGCCACACACTTGGCCGCGTGGCAAGAAAGCAATTCCCTTTTCAATATTCTTTCTTTCTTTTTCTTTGTTATCTGGAAATAATTCCAAACTAATAGAAAAGTTGCAAGAAGACTGAGAAGTACTTCCATTCACTATTTTCTCAAATTCACCCTTTGTTATTATTCTTTTCTACATTTTCTTTTCTTCTGCCCTTCTCTCCCTCACCCCTCCACTTGCTTCTTCCCCTCCCTCTTTCTTTCTTTTTGAACCATTTGAAAGTAATTTGCATAATCATGCCCCTTCACCCCTTACTATTTCAGTGAATTTCTGAAGAACCAGGACATTCTCTCCCATGATCCAGTAAAAACCTAAAATTCAGGACATTTAACATTGATACACTATCATTAGCTAAACTACAGTTTATATTCCACTTTTGCCAATTGTCCCAATCACGTTATCACATGTTTTGTCCAGTCCTGGATTCCATCCAGGATCGCACACTGCATTGCGTTGTCATCTCTCTTCAGTCTCCTTCAGTTTGGAGCAGGTCCTTGGCCCTTCTTTGTCTTTTATGATATTGTCAAGACATTTACCGGTCAGTTATTTTGCAGACTGCCCTTCAGCTTGAGTTTGTCTGATGTTTCATCATGCTTAGATTGAAGTTCTGCATTTGGGCAGGAAGATCACAGAGGTGCTGTTGTGGTCTACTCAGTGCGTCACACCGGGAGGCATGTGATGTCTGTTTGTCCTCTGACTGATGGCGTTCACTGGTCACCTGGTTAAGGTGGCTTTTGCCGGGTTTCTTCACTTGCAAAGCTACTATTTTTCCCTTTCTAATTAACAAGTATCTTATGAGGAGACACTTTAAGACTATGTAAACATTCTGTTCTTCCTAAACTTTCACCCATGAATTTTAGCATCCGTTGGTAATTCTTGCCTGAATCAATTATCAGTATGGTGGTTACAACATGGAGCTTTTCTGTTGGTTCTCTTTTAATCCCACTGCTCACATCAAGGAGAAGGTCTTCTTTTGGTGCCAATGTATATTTAATACCTCTCCAATACTTGCTACATTTTTTTGTCATTTAAATAAAGAGGCAGAGCTCGTGGTAAAGGACAGTAACTAACTAGACTTTACAGTAATGCCTGATTGTGGCATAAATTGTGAAGTTGCTGCCTGAATGATTGTGGCTTCAGATAATACTCAACTAGTCCATGCTCCCCCCTCCAGGCTGTATCTTGGCTAAGTGATTCCACGGTGGGAGAAATGTATGATGGGAAGGAGGGCCCCCGCACACTGCCCCCACCTGCCTCCCCGTGCAGCTGCTCCCCACCTACCTGCTTGCCCTCTGCCCCCCCTCCCCCGCATTCAGGGCTCCAAGACCCAGAGCTCCTGCATGACCTATTGCTCTTTGACCCCCACCAGGTTGGCTTCCAGCTGTGTGAGCTCCGAGGGCCTGGCCTGCCTGGCATCTGGTCTGAGCCATTGTCACCACCTGGAGGAGCTAGAGTGAGTCACAGGGTGAAGGGGTCTGAGAGGGGGTGGCTCATCTGAGGGCAAGGGGTGGAGAGGACAGTGGGGCCTTTGGGAAGGTGGGTACTGGATCTCCACCCATCACTTTTCTCTCTGATGAAGCCCAGCCACTCCATGTGGCCTGGCGAAGGCTGAGCGCTGTGTTCTTGGTCCCAACTTGACCGCTCACTCAGAGTGACTCTGGTCCAATAACTGTGCCTTTCTAGGCTTGGACTGCTTCATCTGTAAAATGGGCTCAGAATCCTTCTCTGCCCAGGGTGGCTATAGGTGTTGGGGTACAGAGAGAGCTAAGGGTCAGAAGGAGTCATTGCACGTGTGTGTCCTTTGTGCCTGGCTTTCTCTTCTGCAACCCTCATCCAGGGTATCCTTTCTTAGCTGGGTAAGCTGTGACTGCCATGACCCCTCTTCTGGGACCCCAGAGTCCAACCCTTGGAGCCAGGAACGCCCCCATGCAGCCTGGACAGGAGGGCTGGTCTGAGAGGGGCTCCTTGCGGGAATGAGGGGGCTGACAAGACAGCTCAGCTCCAGAGGCTAGGCAGGCATGTCTAACCCTCACCTTATGCTCCGTCCCCCGCAGCTTGTCCAACAATCAGCTTGGCGAACAGGACACCAAGGTGCTGGTGGGGGCCCTTGAGGGCAAGTGCTGGCTGAAGAGGCTTGAGTAAGTGGCGGCGGTACTGGGTGGAGGTGAGGCAGTTGTTGGGAGCATATGCCTAGGAACCTTTGCATGTTTTGTGAACACAAACTTTCCAATCCCTGGGTGGACCCCAGTGAGTTGAATGCTCTCTGTTTTACTTCCATACCTGGCTCTGAGTGCTATTGAAATGCCTGATCACAGGAAAGAGAATACTCATTGTAACCGACCCAAGCCAGAAATGTATTGGCTCATGTCACTGAAAATTACAAGGCCACTGACTTCAGGCTTGGCTGGATCCAGGCTCTGTAATTGTTCCACCATGCCCCCATCCATGCCCCTGTCTGTGTCTCTCTCCATCTTGCCTTCACTCTCAGGCAGGCTATCCCTGCACTTGCTTTCTACCAGTTTAGTGGACAGGGAGCATCTTTCTCCCAATAACTACAACACAAGGCCTAGGCTGAGTCTCACTGGACTGGCTCAGGTCACATGCCCACCCCTAAACCAATCACTGTGGCTCTGAGCACCCAATATTCTGATTGGCCAGATCTGGGTCATAGGACCACCCACTTATCTGGACTTAGTGGGGGGTGGTATTTCAGGGTGCCATTAACAGAAGAAATGGAAACAAACTCTGGGCAAAAAAAAAAATCCACAGATGTTTACTGTCATTTGCCTAATACATATATGTATATGTATGTATGTATATATACATATATATCAATATATACTATATATCTTAGTAACTGACACCTATTATCTGGAGTCACCAAATTCGCAGAAACACCAGAAACAGCCTCAGTGTAAAGGACAGGTGCTCGTCTTGCACAGACTAAATAGCATCTAGATGGAACATTTTAACAGCATTTTCTGCTTTTAATCTGTAAGGTTTTCTAGTCACCAAAAATACACATTAGTTATAAAAAGGTCCATCATGACAGAAATATGTAACAAAGGACAGTGACACTTCCTGGGAAAACTTCTGTGAAAAAGCTGTTGGTGAACTTTTCCCCAGATTTTTTTCGACATATGTTTTGAATACAGTTTAAAAGTAGCCTTCTGACTTTTTGCCCCTCAGCAATGAAATTCTCCCTCTTTGTCCTCCTTTGCTTGTCCCAGGGAGCGGGGGGATGGTGTTAGGGAGACCCTTGGCCAGAGGACCCAACTGTCTTCCCACTGAGCTGTTTCTTTGGCCTCCCGCCATGTGCCTGCACCTCTGCTCAGCCTCCCTGCCTCTGGGAGCTTTCATTAGGGTGGTTGGAGGCCCAGTAAGGTCACTCATTGGCTCATTCATGTGTTTGACAAATATGTGTTCACCTGGGCACCTGGGGCAGGGCCTGGAGGTCCTGTGGAGAACAGGACAAACGCGGTACCCTTTCTGCTGACTACCTGGACACCTAGCGCTTCGTAAACCTCTCACCTCCTCAGTCACCCCATCTATAATGATACCGTCCCTGTCTGAAGGAAGGGGGTGGGTCCTCACTGCTCCAGAGGCCTCTTTCAGTTTCAGATCTGTCATTTCTGAGTGTCTCCTCCCTGACAAGCCGCTTCCCTCAAATCCAGCCAACATCTCCCACCTGTCACTCTGTAGCAAAATGGTGAAGGGCCTGGACCCTGGTTAGGAGCCATACCACCTGGGTTTAACACTTGGTAGGGTGACCAACTATCCCAGTTTGCCTGGGGCTGAAAGTCCCACATTCTAGAAAAACCTTCAATTCTAGACGAACCAGGACAGTTGTCACCTCTCAATTCCACCTCTTAATGTGTGAGCTTGGGCAAGTTACTTAACCTCTCTGGGCTTTTTTCCTTATTTTAACTTTGGGGATAATAACTATACCGTCCTTCAAGGGTAGTCGTGGGATGAATGAGCTAATACATATTAAGTCCTTAAAACAGAGTTCACACTTGACAAGTATTGGCTATTTTTGTTATGATTCCCCTCTCCTGCCCAGCTCGGAGCTGGAAGGAGTGGGATTCCTACGGCCTTGGGTTCTGCTCCCAATACTGCCACTTCCTATGTGTGACTTTGAACAAATTGTGTAACTCTCTGAGCCTCAGTTTTCCTCATCTGTCAAATGGGGTTCATAACAGACCCACTTCTCAAGATGGCCTCGGCCTGTAGCACGTGCTAGATGTGCGGTTGCTATGACTACTGATCAGTAGTCTGGGTCCAGTGTGATTCAGAAATAGAACTGCCGCTTGGATGGCCTAATAATTCGTGCAGAGAATCAGCATTTGGATCTCCCAGGGCAAATTTGTATGATATTTTATACTGTGTGCGTATAAGTGGCTGTCTTGGCCGTCTCTGGGCATTGCTAAGCACAGAGGCCTCAAGCAACTGGACTAGACGGGCCTTGGTCTGCTCCTGAGACCCAACCCCAGTGATGCTAAGTCCTCCTCTGATCTCCTCCCCTCCAGCCTTAGCCACTTCCCGCTGGGCAGCTCCACCCTGGCTGTGCTGGCTCAAGGACTAAGCCACATGACCTTCCTGCAGAGCCTCTGGTGAGTGACAGAGTGACCATGGGAATGATGGGAAGGACATGATCCCCAGCTCTGGTAGGACAACTTGCCCACGGAAGCACTGGGGGCACTCCCATCTTCGGGACTTGCCTGTACCCCGCCAGGTCGGTTCCACAACTCTTGCCTTTTAATGCCACCAGCTTCCCCCAGGCTACAAAAGGGACATGAAGGGTTGGGGACAAGTCCTAGAACAACCCTTCAAGTGCACAAATTCACCCTGTTCTGGTTCACATTTCTGATTCCATGGGTCTGGGTTGCCTAGATTCTGTACCTGTAACAAGCTCCCAGGCGATGCCAATTCTGGGGCCACAGACCACAGTGCGGTCTAGACTCAGGTCTGGTGACTGGTATTCTCCCTGGTGCCCCTGTTCACGTTGGTAAACAAATATCACACACTGTTTTCATGTGATTTTTTCAAAATATAAAATATGGTGACTGAAAACAAACCCAAGCATAACACAAAGCATTGCTTTGTTTTTATCCAAGTCCCCACCCCCTCTGGCAGTGCAGATTGCATAGGAAATGAGGTCAGAGAGTTTGGGGGAGCATATCATATGGGACCAGGTCATTTCACCCAAAATTAATGTACTGAAAGGCACTTGGCTAAATTTAATTTGCAAAACAAAAAAGAAAACAAACAACTGTTGGACAAACATTTAACATAGGGCTAAGTTTGCAACAGCTGTTTCGTTTTATTTTTGACCGAGGCAGGGAAGGTCAGAGTGCAGAAATGACAGTAGACTAGGCTTAAGGAAAAAGCCACCATTTGCACAGATTAGAACAAAATACGCCTGTAGAAACAATTTGCCTGAACCGTGGAACCCATTTGAAGTTGCCATTCAGCCGGGCTGGCCTGAAGATCCCTGACACGGGCTGAGGCAAAGCCTGGCCAAACCAGAACACGTGGCTACCTCTCCCAGGCCAGCAGCCCTGGGCTTGCCTTTCCACCTTGCCTGGGAATCACTTGGAGTCTTTGGCCAGTCACGGATTTTCCCCGTGCCTCTGTCTTCTCACCTGGGCATTGGGTTCAGTCATGCTCACCTTGCCCGTCTTTCTTTCCCCTGAAGTTTCGTGACTGGCATATGAGTTTTTGGATGTGTGAATGCTTTGCAAACTGTAGAGTTCTTAGCACAGCACCTGCAAAAGGCTTTACTCCTGACTAAGGCCTCTCGGCCTGTTCCCTGCTTCTCCAGTCTGAGCAACAACGACATTGGTGACATCGGCTGCTACCACCTTTCCAAGACTCTCAGAGCTGCCATCAGCTTGGAGGAGCTGGGGTGAGTTTCCTGTCCTTTCCCAGGCCCAAAACAATTTTGGCAGGGGACGATAACAAAAGCAAGGGGCTCCTTGAAGACACTCCTTACTTCCTCTCATCACCTTCACCCACTTCTCCACAACATAACCCCAGACGTAGAACCTTGGGAGACCCAAAGATAGGATGGGAGGGTTGGCTGCAGCAAGACGGGTTTAGGGCATACATCAGGGCGGTCATCCTAAACACAAGAGAAGAGTTTGGAGTCCTCACCCAACATAGGAAGACGGCACTGTATCAGTGTGAGCTGAGCCCTTCCAGTACATTTCAGCCTCCTCCGGTACTGGGGTGGAGAGGTGGACAAGATGAGGGGGGTGGCAGGCTGACGGTTCCAATTCTTCTGCTGTTCTCTCCCCAAGCTTGAGCTACAACCAGATTGGAGACACGGGTGCCCAGCACTTGGCTGCCGTCCTGCCGGAGCTGCCCAAGCTCAGGAAGATAGAGTGAGTGGCCAGCCCTACCGAGAGGGGCCCTCAGTGCCACCCCGTGGTCTGCGAGAGACACTGGCTTCTGACTCAGGCTGACATTCCTCCCTCAAGTTCAGCGTCTAGGCAGTGGGATTGGGTTACCTCCTGGCCCTGCTGACTTTGGGACCTTGAGCCAGCCCAGCTGCTACCCTTCTCTGGGCCTTTCTGCCCCACCAGGCTGGAAGGGTGTGCGGCAGGAGTGGGGGTGGGTGGGCGGAGTTGGAGGGTCTGAGGGTCTGAGGTCTACCCCTCCCTCAGCCTATCAGGAAATGGCATCAGCCCGGCTGGAGGAGTGCGGTTGGTGGAGTCTCTTGCCCTTTGCAAGCACCTGGAGGAACTGATGTGAGTGTGTGCCCAGGTGGGCTGCCCTCAGCCCTGTGTGTCCCCACAGCCCACCTGGCCCTTATCTCCTTCAGTGGACACAGGGCAGGGGTCTGGCATGGGCCGGTACCCAACTTCATCCTTTCTCTCCTTTCAGGCTTGGCTGCAATGCCTTGGGGGATCCCACAGCCCTGGAGCTGGCCCAGGGGCTGCCCCAGCACCTGAGAGTCCTGCAGTAAGTGTTCCCCTGCCCGTGGTGTATGCAGAGCTAGCGGGACAGGGTTTCTCCGGGAGTGCCTGGGGGTTAAGTTCTCCTTCTGTTGAGCTGCCCTGCCTTATGGCAAACTGTGTCATGTGCTGGGCTGGCTGTCCCCTCTCCCCCCTGCTCCTCCCCCGCCTCTGGAGTCTGGGGCAGGAAAATCAGGAGACATAGCCTAGTCCTAGCTCTGCCACCAGCCCCTCTGTACCTGTGGCCAAGTCCCTCCCCTTTCTGAGTTTCAGTTTCCTCATCTGTAAAAGAATTACAGCAGTCCCAGCTCAGTGAGACCCTGAGCCCATCTCTGAGGGTGAGCAAAGAAATGTCAGCAAAGTGCCAAGCAGCATGGCCCCAGCACTTTACAGTTTATATCCATGGTCTCATTTGAGCCTCATAGCAGTTCTGTAGGGCCTGGATTTCTAGATGCGCCATTTTCCAGGCAACGGAACTAAAGACAGGAGAGGTGTGGAGAGTTCACCTTATTACTATATGAAGGAGCCAGGCCTTGAAATTAGACTCTCAAACCCCAAAGCCAGGGCCCTTGATACCCACCCAGGTCCTGTGTGGGTAGAGAGGAGGCTTGGATGGCAGTTACCCAGAGACTGTCTAAGGTCTAGCAGTACAGCCTGATACAAAGCTGAGGGTGGGGGGATCCAGCCCCCCAACTCCCATACCTGGCCCCCCAGGCTTCCCTCACCCTCTCCCCTTTTCCCAGCCTGCAGTCCAGCCGTCTAGGCCCAGACGGGGCACTGAGCCTGGGCCAGGCCCTAGATGGATGCCCATATGTGGAAGAGATCAGGTGGGTAAGGGTCATGGAGCCTGGGCAGGGGGACAGGCTGGGAGGATCTAGGGGTTCCTCTTACAGGTATCTTTCTGCCCTGTAGCTTGGCAGAGAACAGCCTGGCTGGAGGGGTCCCACGTTTCCGTCAGGGGCTCCCACTGCTCAGGCATATAGAGTAAGTAATGCCCTCTGACTCCCTGGGCCGCCCTTCTCTGGCTAAGCCTGACACCTGGGAAGGCCTTTGAAGGGACAGAGGCTTCCGGTACAGGGGGAGCCTGGGGTAAAAAGGGGCACTTTCCTAAAATTCCTACCCTGGCCCGTACCCTTGCCACTCTGCTCCCTCCTGTTCAGATTGCAGTGTGGGGGGAGGGGGACTAGCTGGAGGCACCCTCGACTCAGACACCTCCATCTTACCTTCCTCAGCCTGGTTTCGTGTGAGATTGACAACCAGACAGCCAAGCCCCTCACTGCCAGCATCGTGCTTTGCCCAGTACTGGAAGAAATCCTGTGAGTGCTGGGGAGAACCCTGAGCTGGGAAAAGTGGGCCTCTAGGAGCTTGGTCCCAGCACACTGCATGGCCTAGAGTTGGTTTCTTCCTCCCAGAGGTCCTCCCATCTGTAAACAGGGAGGTCACTGATGCTCAAACCTCCTCTTGGGGGAGTGTTACACTTGAGCTGGGAGTGATGTTGAGCCAGGCTGTTCAGCTTCTCCAGCCTGTTTCCCCACCTGTGGCGTGGCCAGATGGTCTCTATAGGCTCTTGGCCCCTGACCTTCCCTTTGTAAGGTGGCTGGATAGACCAGCCTGGTATATGGAACCTTGATTTATGAAACACCTATTGGCAGTGAAGAGTGGCTGAAGCCAGCAGGCCCCCGACCTGCCCACTGGCCATGCCCACCTCCCCTTTGGCAATCAGAGGCACTCAGACCTTGGAGCCTTGCAGCACTGCCTCAGGAGTAAACTAGACTGCCAGGACTAGCCTGGGACTCAGACCGCAGTATGGAAGAAAATGTTATTTCCCAAAGTACAAGGCTCAAGTGATTATAAGATTTCAAGGTTTGTATCCTAAAGATTTTACTGTTTGTCATTACTTTACACCAAAGAGAAAGGCTGATGAGTATTAACTCATCTTTAACACCTAACACGGGTGATTCTCCCTTTTTAGCCAGCAGGGGGCAAGCCACAGGCCCAGCATCTTAGGAAGAACACAGGTTCCAGCTACAAGTTAATACTGTAGTTTGCACTGCATTTACCCTTGTAGCGTCTTTCTATTCAAGTTCCTAAACATGGGTTTTCCATGGGCAATAGTGATAAATGTTTCCTAAGATTAATTTCTTAAAGTGAAAAAAAAGAGGGAGGGGAGAACTGATTTAAAGAAAAATATGCAACAATAATATAGGAGTTGCATGGATGTAACAGAAGTCATGATGGAGGCACATGCATGGCTCATGACCTTGTTCCCTCAGATCATGTGTTCTGAACTCTCGGGACAACCAGGTCCTAAGCTGTCTGGGTTCTTGAGAGGTGACCAGCTTGGGAATGGGGTTGGGGGAGGAAGGAGCCACCTGTGCCCTGAAAAGTCTTCAGGAGAGGGCACACAGCCCCCAGCAGGCGCCTCTCTTGCACATGCACAGCACCACTGCCACCCCGTTGGCCCCCAGCCCTCCCCACCTGCCACCTTATCTTTACTTCTCAACCTAACTGCTCTCCTGTTGCCGACCTTGCAGGCTGTCCTGGAATCTGCTTGGGGATGAGGCAGCTGCTGAGCTGGCTGGGGTCCTGCCGCAGATGGGCCGGCTGAAGAGAGTGGAGTATGAGGGGCACATCCTGGGAAGCCAGAGGGGTCAGGGAGGGCCAGAGGGGGCCTACATCCTGGGGAAAGCCACGAGGCCACGAGGCCAGGATGCTGCCTCCCAGGAAGGCCTCTTTGACTTACACACTCCGATCTGCTCCAAGCCGTTACCGAGCTTAACTCTCCCTGGGTCCCAGACTTCGGCTTCCCTGCTGCACTGTTGTCTGTGGGGTTCTCTAAGCAGAGAAGCCATGTCCCCCCATCTTGGCCCCGGGGAATGGACATAGGGAAGCCCCCTCTCCCCATCTCATGCCAGTCTCTCTCTTTCCCCTTCCTCTGCTGTCCACTGGAAAGCCTGGAAAAGAATCGGATCACAGCTTATGGAGCCGGGCTCCTGGCTCAAGGGCTGGCGCAGGGCTCTGGCATCCAAGTGATACGGTAACAAGGGCTTGCAGGGGGCAGGATGGTAGGTGGGAGGCCACAGCAACCCTACAGTGTCAGGGGACTCCCAGTAGGAGGAGGCAGGGCCTGAGTTGGGGATTATCAAGGAGACTTGGACCACTCCACCGAGAGTTTGGCAGCAAGCAGACCTGGGTCAAATCCTAGCTCTGCCATTTGCCGATTGTGTAACTTTGCATCAGTAACTCAACCTCTCCAAACCTCAATTTCCTCATCTATAAAATGGGGATAATGATAGTATTTACCTTAGAGAGTTGCTGTGAGAATTAAATGATAGTGTAAAGCACTGAGCACGATTCTTGGCACATACTAAGCACTTAATATGGTAGCTATAATCAGAGCCACCATATATGCATACAGTTGTATGGGTTGTGCACTGCACAAAGGCATTGCATCCAAGGGACACCATTCACATAGTAGACATGTTAGATTTCTAGTAGATGATAGTGAAGTGTCTTGTTCTATAATAAACATATTATGACAGTTTCAGACAACAGAAGTAAAGTGTCTTAAATGAGGGGAGCTTTTTCCTTCTTTGCAATGTGTCATATGAACAAGGATCTGACTGGGATCACTAGCTCCCAGGGAAGAAGATTGAGTGGAAGAAGTCAGGGGTGGGTGTAGGGGACACCATCTCCCTAGTGTAGCCATGCTGGTCTAATACCTGCCTCGGCCAGGTACCTCTGGACACAGCTCTTCCCCTTGGGGCCTCAGTCTCTCCAGCTGTAGCTAGGACAGAGGGCAGAGACAAGAGGCTGAGTGCTGAGTGTCTGTCTCTGTGTCCCACAGCCTCTGGAATAACCCCATTCCCCCCGACATGGCCCAGCATCTGCACATCCAGGAGCCCAGGCTGGACTTTGCTTTCTTCCACAACCAGCCACAGGCCCCTCGGGGTACTTGATGGCCCCTCAAGACCCTTCGAATCCGGCCAAAGGATGTCAACTTGCAACCACCAGGATAGAGGGCGCAGGAAGGGCCTCAGCTGGGTGCCCCTGCACCTTGCCTCAGGAGGGAAGGGCACATTTGATCTGCTACAGTCTTCAAGGAGGACGGTTTTGGAGCCAGAAGCCTCGTAAGGTCAATAGACTACCCTGTGTCACGCGTGTCATGCATGACCAGTTAGGGACATATGGCACAATAAGGGTGTCATGATGTGACACATGACACAGAAGGTCACACATGGCAGAGTTCCGGTGGTTTTATATGGAACATGCAGTGTGGCCCGTGGGTCAGTGTCATAGGTTCTAGCACCATACATGGCAGGACACATGATTGGTGATCTATATATGACACATGACAAATGTCCATGTCATGGCATGTGGCTGGCCAGATGCCCTCAGGCTGGTCCAAGATCTAATTTATTACTTTTTTTAAACCAAGTATGTATTTGTAAATTGTATTTCCAGAGCAGCTAAGCCAGAGAATGTCTTCCGCCCAGAACTGGGATAGGGAGAGTGTCTAAGCACTAACCAGCCCAGTGGCCCGAGGGCCAGGACTTTGGGCCAAGACGGGGACTCAACTGTGAGGCTTCTGGATGAGTCCTCTCCTGCCTCAAGCCTCAGTGTTCCCATCTGTAAATGGGATGACCTCCTCCCTTTAAATGCTGACTTCTAAGAACGTTAGGCCCAGATCCAGGGAGAGCCAGCCTGACCTGGGGAGTGGATGGGCGGTCTGTCCTGTCTAAAGATCCAAGGGCTGAGCTCTGCCAAGGTCATCAGGCAAGGACATGGGGTCCAGCTACTACCTCAGCGGGATCTGGGTGAGCTCCTGGGGGCTGCATATGTTCTACAGTGTTCTTGTTACTCCTAAGAGGGCACAGAGACGGCCCTGCTACACTCTAAGCAACAGTGACTAATAAATGTGGATGATCTCCCAGCCTCTAACCTGAGTCTGATGAGTCCTACCACCTCACAGAAGTCAGAAGTGGTTCTGCCCCGGGGCCTGGAGAACAGAGCAGACCACAGAGAGGTGTGCTGAGAGGAGCACTGGCCTGGGAGTCAGGAGACATGGGGTCAAGTCCATGCTCTGTCTCTGCCTGGTCATGTGATTGTAGGTAACTCACCTCCTCTACCCGGTAATCCTTTTCTGAGTTCATCGTCAGTATTTAAAATTGGGAACTTTTACATAAAAATATAGATTTTCAGCTTCTCTTAGGTGCTAGTCTAATATTCCCACTAAGAGTCATCTGCTGGATCCAAATGAGTGTACCCTTTAGATGTGGCACACATCCCTCAGTTTGCCACAGTCCCCACCGCTCCCCAGGGCTCCCCTCTCCCATTTGCTGCTTGCCTGGTCCTTGTGAGAGCCTGGAAACGTCTGGCATAGAGGGTTTCCACAGGTGGGTGGTACGTTAGGGACATGGCTTTAGAAGTCAGAGGGACATGGAATGGACTGTGATGTGACCCCTTGCTGCCTGGCTTCGAGGACAGGAGTGTTTTTGCACATGAGTTAGTAATAGCTCCCAGCCCTCAGGACTTTTGGAGGGGTCAGGGAAGCAAGGTATACAAAGTCCCGAGCATGAAGAGGTAGGTACTGGTTACATACATGCTAGTTCCCTTCCTCTTTTAGGGTTCAATATCATATAAGATGGAGATATGCTTGAAAAGACAGGAAAACAGCACTCCCTCCCAATCACTTACCTGTGAGCTGAACAAGTTGATCTCAGGGGAGCCTTCCTCAGCCCAATGTGAAAAGCAGGCAGACAAAGTGCAGTTACCGCCAAGCACCACTGGAGGGCAGGCTGGCCCACTGGCCATTCCTGAGATCATTTCCTTTGCCATTGGACCCAGAATGAAGTCAGGAGGTGATGTTAGGGGTTGTTCCACGTGGCCTAGGAGCTTGGAATGTCCTAGCCTGCTAGTGGCACACCTGGATGCCTCAGCCCTGACTTTTGCCACCCTCCACGTTGTCCCTGGTTCCCTGCCAAGCAGGAAGAAAAAGTTCTCTGGCCAAGTGCCAAGCACCCACACCCTACGCAGGGACACCCTTATGGGGTCAGTGTCACAGCACACCTGGCACTGAGTAGGCCCATCAGCCTCATCATGGGGAAGGGGACAGGCAGGTAGAAGATCCAAAAAGTTTACCTGGAAAACGAGCCCAAAAATTCTATCTCTCCTTCCCGGGAAATGATGCTAAGGTGACCTTGGGCCCTCAGTTGTACTGCTTCCGCCCCTTGTCCAAGACTGAAGTATGAGTCCCTCACAGCCTGAACATGCCTTGATTGGGAAAGTGATGGCTGAGGAAGGAACAGCACCAACCAGAAACCCCAGGCCGGGTGAAATGCACAGCTGGCAGCACCAGGAGCTCAGAGACATTCTTTCCATTTGCTGTTTTTTCGTTTCACTTTTCCCTGCTCCTGCTTTCCCCTTCAGCTCTGCCCAAGTTCTAAGCTTCAAGAAAATTTCAGCAGCTGCCCTGAAAAGTCCACAGTATTGTCAGCACTGCAGAGCTGGCTGGGCCCGTCAGGTTACTGTGCAGTCACCTTGTTTCTTTCATTAAGAATCTTCCTCTCCTGCCACCTGCTTGCTTGGAGGCCTGGACTCTGTTTCTAGCCAACAACGATGGGGTCCAGTCTCCCTGCCTCCTTCCTCCCCAAAGTAGGCTCTGTTTAAATATGTACATGAAAATAGATAACATTCAAAGAGAAGTAAGGCTATGGGCCAGTAAGCAGTGAATCAAAATAGTGCTCCCGGCTCGCACATGAGTCTTCTCACTAAGAATGTGCTCAGGCCGATACGTGGCCATGTCTCTCTGCCAGGCTGATTGATAGACACTGTCACTTGGCCTCCGTCCTACGGTTTCACAGATCGAATATCCACCTTTCTGATGGGAGTCACAAAATCTCCCTTCCCGTCTCCACAGGCTTTGAATCCTCCCAAATCACCTCCTCTGTCTTTCCCTCAAAACACGTGTTAAAATCCACTGTCCATGCTGGTACTTCTCTAACTATCAGATTGAACTTACGGAAACTGCAATGTGCATTGAATCATCTGGGGGTCTTGTTAACATGCGGAATCGGGTTCAGCGGGTCTGGGATGAGGCCTGGGATTTGTCTATGTTGCTGTACCACACTTAGCAAGACTGTAGACTGGGGAGTGGATCTCAACCCTGACTGCACATTAGAATCACCCAGGGAGCTTTTTAATGTACCTTTAAAAATATATTTAGAGGAGCGGCCGGTTAGCTCAGTTGGTTAGAGCGCTGTGCTCTTAACAACAAGGTTGCCGGTTCGATCTCCACATGGGCCACTGTGAGCTGCGCCCTCCACAACTAGATTGAAACAACTACTTGACTTGGAGCTCATGGGTCCTGGAAAAACACACTTAAAATAAATAAAAGTTGAAAACATATATATTTAGGAAGCTCCCCAGGCAAAACTAATGTGCAGCCAGCATTAGAGACCCACGGCCTCCAGGGAGTGAGTATGTTGCCTCTTGGAGAGGCTAGGCAAGCCTTTGCACCCACACGCACTCCCCATTTTGTCTTGAGGTTTCTGGTGACGCTCCCTTCGCAGATGAGGACACCAAAACCCAGAGGTCGTTTCCAGTTTGCCCAAAGGCGCACAGCTAATAAGTAGTAGCACTAGGAATCGAACCTGGGTCTTTGTGACTTTTTCCCCCATTTTTTTTCAGCTTTACTGAGATATAATTGACATACAGCAAGCACTCTATAAGTTTAAGGTGTGTGGCATAATGATGTGACTTACATATACTGCGAAATGATTACCCCAGGAAATTTAGTTAACATCCACCGTCTCATATAGAAACAAGAAAGCGGGAAAGAATGTTTTTGACCTTGAGATGAGAAGTCTTAGGACCTACTCTCTTATCAACTGTCAAATTTTGAGACTCATAATCCCACAGTTGTAGCCCCAGTTTCCTCATCTGTACAGTGAGGGGATGAGCAAAATTAGACAAGGCACAAGGACCTACTTCCTCCAGCTGCAGAGACGACCTTACGGTTAATGTCTGCTCCCTCAGGGACGGTTGTGAATCCGCTGTCGCCTGCCTTTCATGGTTATAGTTCTGGAGCTCCACCATGCATGACCTCCTCTAGACCCATAGCCACAATCCCAGCAACAATCGTCCCCCATTTCACAAATGAGAAAACTGCAGCCCAGTGAGGAACAAGACTTGCCCAAGGTCACACAGTGAGTATTAGTGGAGCTCAGATTCCGACCCTGGAGCAAGAAGGAAAGGAGGATGTTGGGGGGGTCCCAGCTGGGGATCCGTGGATCTATGTGTTCCTCAGAGAGCAGAGCCCTGGGAAAGATGAAAGGGCTGTGTGCCCTCCTGGCCCTGCTTCTGCCCCAGCCCTACCCCTGCATGGCCACAACCAACAACCAGGCCTGAGCATGGTGGCCCCAGCTGGAGCTGGACACGCCCTTCGGACACAGCTGGAGCTCCCTGGAAAAGACCCTTACAGTGGCTGGTTTGGGTTGGGCTGTTGCTCTTCCGGGGACAGCTGGTCTTCCTCCCACCCGGCCAGACACCTCATGAAGCACCCCATGTGTCTCTCAGGCCCCAGAGCTGGTGTCCGCCTTCACCTTTAGCCTTTGGAAGCCACACTTTTTTGTTCACCCCACACAAGCTACTGCCCTGCCTGGCTGCCCAGAAATCAACCTTTGCCCTGAGGAGGAGGTGACAAAAGAGGCTTCTCTAGAGAACAAAGGCCAACTGGGGTCCCCGGTTGAGTCACCTAGGTTAGAAGCATCCATCTCCTGGGCCAGGGCCTTAGTCCTCACCCTCACACACCAATCTCCAGTACAAGGTTGGGGCTGATGGAGGGGTTGAGGGTGGGGCCTGGGCATCCTGACGCTGGAAGGAGGCATCCTTCTGTTGGAGTAACTGAAACCCTAGAACTTAAAAATGGCAATAACAACACACTAGCCCTGGTGTCTAGCCATGCCTGGTGCCATGCTAGCCACATTAGGGTCTCATTGAATTCTCACAATCATCCGTGAAGCAGGTATGAAATCTATCCTTCCATCTTACAAAGGAGGAAACTGAGGCCGAGAGGAATGAGTGATTTCACCCAGGCAGTAATTGGAGTGGCTGGGAGTCAAACCCAGGGCCCAGACTCTATGTCTGAGGTTTGATACTGGAGTCAGCCACGCCCACCTCTAACAGTGAAGTCCTTAAGGGGATATCTCCATATCAACCCCCGCCACACACAGATGGTGTTTTCCAAAATGGCCACCACAGTATTCCCCATTCCACCTGCTCTTTCTACAATGTGATAGTTAACACTCTTCTCACAGAGAGGCAGGGTCTCTGGAGTGGAGACTACAGCAGAAGTGACGTTATGTGACTTGCAAAGCTAGGTCCTTTAGAATATAATGCTTCCACCTCATTCTCTTGGGATGCTCACTCTGGGAACCCAGCTGCCATGCTACATGGATGCCCAGGCCACATGGGACGGTCACGGGTAGGTGTTCCAGCTGAGGTCCCAGCTGACAGCCGGCACCGATTCCAGACATATGTGTGAGAAAGCCTTCTAGATAACTCCAGCCTTTGTCATGGTCTGATGCAACTGTTTGAGAAATCCTGAGCAAGAACTGCCCTAGCTGAGCCCAGCTGGCCCCCGGAACTATGAGACATAAAAGGTGTGGGGTGATGTGTGTTCTATAACTGGATCACCCTCCATCCTCTCCTCCCTTACACAACCCTGAGGCCAGCCAGGGCCTGGTACACAGAAGGTGCTCCTTCAAGTGTCTTAAATTTACAAGCACACTGAAGTATATAGGCAGCCCTGGTTATTCTGATCTGTTTGTCCCGACAGCCTGGACTGTGCAAATAAACCCCCAGATGGCAGGCGCTTCTCTCTCTCTCTCTCTCTCTCTCTCTCTCTCTCTCTCTCTCTCTCTCATGTATATAGGCCTATTTAGGGAAATTCAGGCCTCCCGCTTGTGCAGAGAGGTCTTTCCCAGGGTGAGGAAAGACATTTTGCAGTAGCAGCCTTATGTCATGTGTGGATTGAGGGCAGAGTGTAGAATCAACTGATGGAACCCTTAACCTTAATCACCTGTGACCTCTGGGCTCTTCTGATCCCTGACTTTTTTTTTTTTAGGACAGCTTTATTGAGGTGTAATTCACATATAACGTTCTCCCCTTTAAAGTATACAAGTCAGTGGTTTTGAGAATATCTACAGTTTTGTACAGCCATCACTACAATAATTGTAGAATATTTTTAATCACCCCCCTCTCCAAAGAAACCCCGTACCGATGGCAATCACTCCCCATTCTCTCCTCCAGCTCCAAGCAACCACTAATCTGCTTTCGGTCTCTATGGATTTGACTAGTCTGGATATTTTACATAAATGGAATCATACAATACATGGTCTTTTGTGACTGGCTTCTTTCCCTTAGCGTGATGTCTTAAAAGTTCATCCATATTGTATGCACAGCAGACCTTTCTATGGCTGAATAATATGCCATTGTATGGATAGACTACATTTTGTTTATCCATTCATTTATTGATGAACATTCGGGTCATTTTCACTTTGGGGCTATCCTGAATCATGCTGCAATGAACATTCCTGCACAAGTTTTTGTGTGGACATGTTTCTATTTCCCTTGGGTAGAAACCTATGAGTGAACCCTGGCCTTTGTATTCTGTCCCCTTGGCCAGCGATCTTCTTCCCCTGGGCAGGTCCAACTACCTCATCCTCAGGTCTCCTAGAAGAAGCTTCACTGACCACACTGGCTGAGTTGGGTCTTGGTGCCACCCTGCCTCCAACCTTTGCACTTTTTATCCCGTAATATCATTGCCTGGGTCCTGGTCTTGCCCCAGGGGGAGGTGAGCAAGTTGAGGGGAGGGACTCCTGCTCTGGAGCAAATAGAGGAGAGGGATTCTGCACACACCCCCCACACACACACACACACATCAATCAGGCACCACTTCCTGAAGGGAGTGGGGCTGAAGCTGGGTCTAAAAAAACGCCATAGATTGATTGGCTTGCCCCACAGCTCGGCTGCGAACTTTGAGGGCTTTGGGTGGAAGAAAGATATAGAGAGTTTGGAGAAAGGAAGGACGGATGGGAGACAGTAGGGCAGAGAACAAAGCTCAGAGCCCTGGGGTTTTTTGGTGGCCACCCCTCTAAGGCTGCAAAATGCCTATGACTCAGATGTGGAGGGAGGTTGCCGGCTGCAGTGTGAATCTCCCAGTTAACCCTCACCTGCCTGAAATGGAAATCCCACAACCCAAGCGCTGTGCCTTAACTCTCAGAGTCCCCCAGGGCCAAAGGCTGTGGATATCGCCTTGAGATCTTCAAGACAATTCCGTCCCCCACAATCTGGTTAAATGAGGCTCGGTTGTCTGAAGCACTGAATTTGCGGGGGGCACATAAATACCTGTGAGTGGTCTGCAGCAAGAGCGCCCAGCGATAGACCCATTTCTTAACAATTGGTGCCTCTCCTAGGGAAAAGACCTTTGCAAAAGGAGGAGTTTCAGCTCCAGGGCCTTAAGGACGCGCCTAATTGCCCTCTCGCTGACTAGCCCCAGGCACTGTTCAAATTGTCTTTATCTTATCGTCTTTGTCAGTGAAATATGTGTAATTTTCCCAGCCTCTGGTGACAAGAAAATGCCGAGCTCTTGCACTATCGAGAGAGAGAGAGAGAGAGAGAGAGAGAGAGAGAGAGAGAGAGAGAGAGAACGAGAACACTGCCGTCCTAGTGTTGTCCAATACGGCCCAGAACCAAGACCTGTAGTGCATCCCCGAGGGCGCAGCGCTGAGCCGGTCAGCCCTTGGAGTCGAGGCCGCGGGCGGCGCCCCGGGGCCCCAGAGGCCCTGGCGGAGCCTACCCCACGGTTCCCGCGTCGGTGGCGCTGAGCGCACCGTGCTAGGAACTCGGAGGTGCCTGCGGCTCCGGCGAAGCCAGCCTGGGGAGGGTGCGAACCAGCGGCGTTCCGATCGGAGGAGTCCCAGCCTGGCACGATCGGACCCTTGGAATCTGGCCTCGAACGTTCGGACCCTAGCATTTCGGTCTCGAACATTCGGGCGCCCCAGGCGCTGAAAGCCGGGAGTGCCAGGGCGCGCCAGTCGCGGGCTGGGAGCCGCGGGCAGCAGGCGGGACAGCGCCCCCGCCCCGCCCGTTAGGAGCGCTCGCCCCTCCAGGAAGCGCGGCCTTGCCTTCTCACTTCCCTCCCCACACCCGCGCCCCCCCTCGCCCGGGGGGAGGAGCCCGAGCCGCCGCCACCGCCCGCCGCCTGGCCCGGGAGGAGGACTGGACCCTGAGAGGCTGGGAGCGCACGCGAGCTGGCCATGGCCGCGCGGGCAGCGCCCTGAGCCCGTCCCGCGCCCGCGGGCCCGGCCGAGCAGGGGAGAGCCCGGGAATGCCCCGGCGGCCCCGAGCGCGGGTAGTGGCAGCCACGCCGTGAGGGCGGCGGCACCCCCGGGACCCGCGGTGAGTGGGGCCCGGGCAGGCCCGGGGCGGGAGAGGTACCCTGGAGCGAATGCTCAAGTTCGGCCTTGGGGCTCGGCTTCGGGGGGGTTGGAAGAAAACTGGGTTCCGCCTCGGGGGACTGTGGCACCCCAAGCCCCCGCCACCCGCGCACACCCAGACTCCGGCGTTTGGGTGACTCAGCTCCGACCCTGCCACTCGGGGGCGCTGAGGCTTCACCCGGACTGCGGAGGGTAGGTAGCGGGCAGGGTGCGGGAGGTAGGTAGCGCCCCCGGGAATCTGAATCCAGCTGTTTTAGGAACCTTCCTACCTTCCTGAGGAGCCTGCGGGCGTCCGGAAGGTGGAGTCCCCGCCACGATCGCAGCTGCTGAAGACTTGAGGTCGGGCTGGCTCCTGACAGGCGTGGGCCCCTCTCCTCGTCCCCATACCCAGCTCTCCCCCCAACCCCCAACCCCCACCCCCACCTCAGGGAACTGCCCCGGAAGCGGGGACGAAGAGAGGGAGTAGAGCTGGGCAGCTTCCCAGAAGTCAGAGTGTGTTTGCAAACTAGTTTTTTTCACCAAAGCTGTCTGGCACCTGTGTGTTTGGGGGTGGGGGGCATTGAGAGAGAGAGGAAAAGGCTTTTCCTTCCTGCCCCCCTTCCTTCGCAGCGCTGCTTCTCTGAAAATGTAGGGGTCTTACTCTCCCCTCTCTTCCCATACCATCCTCCAGACTCCCTTCCCCACCTCCGAGTTCCACAAGCCCTCCTGTGGGGAAGGAACTGCTTCACAGGGGGCCGTGATTTGCTCAGGGTCACCAGTGGTAGTGGAACCCGGGGCTCTGGTAGCCAGTTGGGGGCTCGTCTTGCTGCCTGTGACCCCCACCCCTGTTCTGTACTGGGGGGAGTGACAAGCGCAAGAGATCCGGGAGAATCATCTGAGTGGCCCTTTGTTTTGTCTGCACTTAGTTTTTCCTCACCTAGGGGTGTGGGCTGTTACCAAGGGGTGTGTGTGGCTTTTTCTGATCCTTGGGGCACCCACAGCTTCAGTAATTGGGGGGAGTAGCCTAGTTGTAACCTTGGGGTCCTGCAGCCTGTCTGTGGCCCGCCCCATAGGGAGCTTTGGGAGACCTTGGTCTGAACACCCAGCCAGCAGTGCCAGGCCCTGCCTTCCCCACTGAGACCCTGCCTCTGAGCTGTGGTCCTCATCTGTAAAATGGGTCTGTGCTCCTGGAGACTAGGAGCAAACAGAAAGGAGAGGTTTTATTGCAATCCCTCTGGCACCAAGCCTAGTGACCCAGTGAGTGCTGGCACTGCCCCAAGCAGGCAGGCGACATAGCTGGCCAGCATGGGAGGGGGTCACCCAGGCAAGTTTCTTCATGGAAAGAACCTGGAGCTAAGAATGTGGGCACGTGGGTTTTTCTGACCCTCTGCCACTTCCTGTCTGTGTGCCTGTCACCCCTTGGGCTTCGGGGTTTTTCCATCCATAAAATGAAGCAAAGTATGACACAATCCAGTTTACAGAGCTGCTGGGAGGCTGGAACCAGGGGACCGGGGGGACACGTGTTCTGCAAAGTGGGATGCACTTCATGAGCAGCAAGTAAGGTGTCTCTGGTGGTGTTTCAAGAGACCTCACTTCCAGAGACCATGAGAATGAAAAACTCAAGGACTTAAGAAGAGGGACAGGAGAGAACCGCAGTTTCTGTATCCGTAAAGTAGTGAGAACAATACTCTATACCTCTATAATCTTTTAGGGTACTTGTGTATTTCTTTAAAGGTACGTGGTTGTGAGAATTAAATTAGATGACAAAGGGTTCCTGTGCCAGCACTGTGACTGGTCCATGATAAGTGCTCAGTACCCACGACAAATCAGTGTCATTGTTCATGGGAAGATTATTACCCCTGATGTGGGTAACTGCATTCAGGATTCTGCTGGCATTTTTCTCAGGCCAGCCTGCTTTTCCCTCTCAGGCCTCCTCCTTGGAGAGATGAACCTCAGAATCCAAATGTTCGACTTCCGGGCTTTTCCAGGGGCAGGGTCCTGAGCAGAGAGGAGAACACCACGGGGAATGGTAGCTCAGTGGGTGTTCCCATTTCCCCTCCTACGGCTGGCCTCCCAGGGCTCTAAGGAGTGACAGAAAACACCAGTATTCTTTTAAGAATTCCCCCACCTTTGTCTGAGCAGGGAGAGTTGTTGCCAGGTAAGGCCCCCTACTGAGAAGCCCCCCCCCCCAGTCTGCCTGATAGGGGTCTCCCTCCGGCTCCCTTCCGTTCATCCTTACAGGGGCTGCTGAGTCAGGGGCAATCACTTCAGGAGTCCAGCCCCTCTGCTTTGTAGAATACGGCCTCAGAAAGGGGGTGGGATTCCCTCCCCTCCTGCCCAGCCCCCTGCAGGACATCGTGGGCTCCTTGAGAGCTGGGAGTCTCGGTCACTGGGATCTTGGCAGCTTGGTCAAGATCTTGGTCACTGGGAGCTGCAGCAGAAGACAACAATTTTATCCCACCTGCACTGTCCAAAAGGCAATACGGGATCCTGAGGGGAGGCTTCCTGAGGCCCCACCATTCCTGAGGACTAAGCAGGGGGTCCGAGGCGCTTTCTGGCTCCCAGCCCAATGTCCCCTCCCCTCACTGGGCCACCCAGCCTCTACTCCATCAAGTGCACTGTGCTGTTCGTTCCTGGAGCATGTTTGCACTAGGCCTGTCCATACTTCTTCCTCCAGGGTCTGAGATGACACGAGCCACTAATTCCTCACTCACTAGCAAATCCTCTTAATTTTTCTCGAGACATTATAGCTCTACAGCCATTTATTCCTTGACATGTCAGCTGATTATCTGTCCTCCCCAAAGAGTGTCATCTCCATGAGCCGGTGAGGACAGTGTCCCTCATGTTCACGACTCTTGCCCTGCACTTAGACAGGCGCTAGTAAATGTCAGGTCGATGACTGACTCGCTCCTCATTGTTGTCTCCTGTCAAATGGGTCTGTGAGGTTGGGTGATGGAGTCATGATCTTGCCTTTTGGGGTCTTTGGAGGGATCCCTGTCTCCCCATGCTGAGTGCTGGAGGGCCATTAGAGGGCAGTGGACTCGCTGATGGAGGAGGGCTAAGTGCTGACCCGGGGGACCAGGAAAAGTGTGTGGCTGGGAGAAGGTGGAATCACCTGGCACTGAAGGACTGGAGGCTGGGGGAGGCGGAGGTGGTGGCTGCCGCCCTGGGTGCGGCATTGCCTGTTGTCATCATGTGCCTACCCAGGGAATAGAGGTGTCCTGGGGAGAATCACCCATTCCCAGTGTGACCAAGTCTCTTAACTCCTCCGACCTCAGTTTCTGCATCTAGAAAATGGAGATCTTTAGACCAGGAGCTCTCCCCACTGCTTTCTTCAGGGGGTTCTTAAGGCAGCTCTGAAAGGGCATGTACACTGAAGAGGGCTGTGCACAGATGCTGTGATTCCTCTTCCACCTGTGGCTTTGGGACCCCGTCTTCCAGGAAGGCTTCCGTCATCTTGCAGCCATCACTCTGTCACTCAACAAATGTTAATTGAGCAGCTTCTCTGGGCCAGGCTGTGCTGACGCTGGGGGTACAACTGTGGAGCTCCAAGTGGAGTGGGGGGACAGAGAGAGCAAATGAGAAAAGAGGCAGGAAAACTTCAGAGAGTGGAAAATGCCATAAAGAGAATGAAGCGGGTCGAAGTGATTGTGATGGGGGGCAGTGCGGTGGGGGTCAGGGAGGATTCCCGAGGAGGAGGCAGAGACATTCAAGCTAAGACGTTCATTTACGGCATTGGTAGCTCCTTCGTGGCTGTGTCTCAGCCTGCCTAGTGCCCAGCGTGTGCTTAGCAGATATTTTTGAATGAGTGACGGAGGGAGGAAACAGCACATGCTAAGGCCCTCGGGTGGGAACATGATTAGCCTATTCCAGGACCCGATTCTCCCCAGGACTCAGCTCTGTCTCCTTTGGGGGCTCTTGTGTCTCATCAGGAACTGGGGGCATCTGGTCTGCCCACTGTCCCATTCCCATGACACAGGAGAAAGTGTGCTCAGCTTCCAGCAGATGATGCTGTCCAACTCCCCCCTCCTGTAGGGCCCCAACAATGTTTCTAAGTCACACCCCTGTGGCCCCCTGGGAGGGGAGCCATGTGCTGGGTAAGAGCACAGTAGATGTGGGAAGCCAAGCTGCCTGGTGTCAAACTCCGGCTTGCCATGGACAAGCTGAGTGAATACACTGTTGGGCAATGTATTCATTTCCCTGGGCTACTGTAACAAAATACCACAAGCCGGATGGTTTAAAACAATAGAAATGTAGTCTCTCACAGTCCTGGAGGCTGGAAGCCCAAATTCACGGTGTTGGCAGAGCCATGTGCCCTCTAAAGACTCTAGGGAAACGTGCTTCCTTGCCCCTTTGAGCTTTTGGCAGCTGTAGGCATCCCTCACCTTGTGGCAGCGACACTCCAATCCCTGCCTTCTCGTGGCTGTCTTTCTCTTCTGTGTCTTCATACGTCCTCTCATAAGGACCTCAGTCATGTGGGATGAAGGGCCCACCGACTCCAGGACGACCTCATCTTAATTAATTACATCTGCACTCACTCTGTTTCCAAACAGGATCACATTCTGAGGTACTGGGAGTTAGGACTTCAACATATCTTGGAGGTAGACACAATTCCACCTCTAACAAGCAGGTTACATAACATCTCTGTGCCTCAGTTCTCTGACCTGTAAAATGGGGGGATAGTGTAGGACCCATGTCCTGGGTTGCAGGGAGGCCCAGATGGAATGACCTGAACCTCAGGGTGGGCGGGGTACATAGGAAGCACTCTGGGTGCTGAGACCAGGAGCTGAAGAGCAGATGGTGCTGTCCTTGGTCAGAAGGACTTGCCAAAGAGGGCCTGAGTTCCTGGGTGTGGGCTTCTTGCCTGGGGTGCTGAGGCTTAAAGAGGCCCCTCCCCACTGTCTGGATGAGAGTGGCAGGTGGGTGCCTTTTCAGTGTGGCAGGGTATGGAGTGGGCAGCATCAAAGCCACCAAACTGCCGGAAGCAAAAGGCCGGGAGAGCCCCAAGTGCAGGGGGATGTGAGCAGAGGCTGCCCGGCCACTGTCAGAACCCACAAGGGGATTCAGGTACAAGGTGAGTCCAGATGGCTTTCAGGCCCTATCAGCCCAGAAATTCTGGGTGGGAGCTTGGGGCAGGGAGCCCAGAGCAGCCCAGGAAAGACTGAGGGACGTTTGTAGACTCCCCGAGGCTGGAAGGAACCCAAGCCCTTGACAGGTAGGGAAATGGGCAGAGAAAGGGAAAGGGACCTGCAGGAGTTCACACAGAGAGCTGGGAGCCCGTCTCCTCGTCCTCCCCATGGTAGTCCCCTGGGTGGGCGTGGGCACCACAGGGTATGGCCCTAGGGCTGTGCTTCAGTCCCCGAGGCTGAATGAAGCCAGGTTGGAACGCCTTTGGCCAGTGGTCACTGTCACCAAGCCTCCATCCTCCATTAACGTGGTCCACCTGATGAGCCTGGCCAGACCTATCCCAAGGTCCCCAAAGTACTTTCTGCCTCTCAGAGCACATCCCGGCCCATCCCCATCGTGCTTCCTGGGAGGCAGCGGGGCAAGGCATTACCAGCCCCTTTGCGGATGAAAGAGCTGAGGCTAGAAGGGAGGAGGCAGTGGCAGAAGCAGTACTGAATCCAGTGCCTGGTCTCCCTTGGGGGTAGGGTGGAGGCCACCTCTCAGCCTGTTGGGCAGATAGCCTGGGGACACCCCAGTCCAAACCCTTCTGAACAGGGCTGAGCTGAACCAGGTACCTGGGGGGACCTGAGGGAGCCACCTCCCTCAGGAGCAGAACTTAGTGACTAGGTGGGGGCTATAGAGAAGAGCCCCCCTCCGTAGTGGTCTGGTAGAAGCTCAGGGCATCAGGACCAACCCCTGCTGCAGCCTCCTCTCAGTGCTGTCTGCATCTATATTTATCCCCATAATGGTCTGGCTGCCTGTCGGGAGTGCAGTGTCTTCCGAGCACAGCAGCCAGTGCCTTAGCTAAGGTAGATAAGTGATGTGTGTTGAGATGCCGCCTCCCACCTTGACAAGAACACCAGCCTGTTCTCTGGGGGCTGTGTGGCGCCTGGCAAGAGCCAGTGCAGCAGTGGGTGTGCAAGGAGGGCCCCAGGGAGTATGAGCAGCTTGGGCTAGACCCCTCTGTGCCCCACAGAGAACCAGGGCTGTGGGGTGATGAGGCGATGAGGGCATGGCTGGGGTTCATGTGTGGCTGAAAGGTGGGACCAGATAACCATTAAAGCCTTTTAGCTCCAGAGATTCCAAGAACCCATGATTCCAAAATTCCAGAATCCCCAAATCCTAGACTTCTGTGAATCGGTCGTCCTGAGCTTCTACAGTTCCAAGATACCTCAGATCCTTTCCCTTCACCTTCTCACCCCTCCTCACTTTCCACAAACGTTTGTCGAGCTCCGGTTCTATGCCTCTCTGTGCTGGGAACAACAGATGTGAAAATAAGATTTGGTCCCATCTTTAGGCTCAACTAAAGGTGACATTTCCTAAGCCAGCAGTGATAGTATAGTGACAATGTAAATGCGTCCCCCTCAAGGGCCAGGAGCTCGGGAGGGGCTTTGTAGAGGAGTCCCAGAGTTGTTTTTAACATTTTATTGAAGTATAACATACAACATAGAGCGGACTTCCCACGTGTACAACTCAATGATTGTTCACAAACCAAAAGCATATGTTAGTAGCACCCAGGTAGAGAAACAGAAACGTGCCCCATGGCACGTCTTCTAGGAGCTGGAGTTTGCTGTGATGCTTAGTTTCATGTGTCAGCTTGGCTGGGTGATGGTGACCAGTCGTTTGGTTAAACACCAGTCTGATATAGCGTGTAGTGTTTGGATAAGATTAACATTTAAACAGCAGGCTTTTATTAAAGCAGATTATCCTCCATTATGTGGATGGGCCTCATCCAGTCAGTTGAAGGCCTTAAAAGCAAAGACGAGGGGCGGCTGGATGCCTCAGTTGGTTAGAGCGCGAGCTCTTAGCAGCAGGGCTGCTGTTTTGATTCCCACATGGGCCAGTGAGCTGCGCCCTCCACAACTAGATTGAAGACAACCAGCTGCTGCTGAGCTCCTGGAGGGTCAGCTGGATGGCACAGTTGGTTAGAGCCTGAGCTCTTGGCAACAAGGTTGCTGGTTCAATTCCCGCATGGGATGGTGGGCTGCGCCCCCTGCAACTAAGATTGAAAAGCGTGACTGGACTTGGAGCTGAGCTGCACCCTCTACAACTAGATTGAAGGACAACGACTTGGAGCTGATGGGCCCTGGAGGGGCGTGTTGTTCCCTAATATTCCCCAATAAAAATTTGAAAATTTTTTAAAAAAAGCAAAGACTAAAATTTCTCCAAGAAGGAATTTGACCCCCAAGATTGCAATACAGAAACCTTGCCTAGTTCTGGCTGCTTGACCTGCCATGCGGATTTCAGAATCAAACTGCAATATCAACTGTCACCCGAATTTCTAGCCTTCCCTCTTGCCCTATAGATTTCAAGCTTTCCAGACACCACAATCCCAGGAGCCAATTCCTTAAAAAAAAATCTCTCTGTAGAAGATAGATAGATAGATAGATAGATAGATAGATAGATAGATAGACAGACAGACAGACAGACAGACAGACAGATATCCAATTGGTTCTGTTTCTTCTGGAGAATCCTAATTAATACAGTTGCCATTTGCCTTCCTGGATCTTCTCATCTGGGAAATGGGGTGAAGGAGCCAACGTAGATCTGGGTACGTTCAAGACATGTTGCAACGCTGCAGTTTGAGTAAACGCAGCCATCAGCACCAGTAGGGACCTGGCTTCTTGTTAGCTGAGGGTTCCGGTTAACAGAGTGTTACCATCTAGGCCAGAGTTACAAACTCAGAGCTCTGTGGATTTGTGTGGACTTGAGCCCACCGCGGAACCACCAGGGGGCTTATTCAAACACAGGCTGGTAAGTGCCACTCTAGCGACTCTGAGTAGGCCTGGTGGGGGCTCAGGATGCTGCATTTCTAACAAGATCCCAGGAGAGGCTGGGGCCACCCATCTGGAAACCACACTTGGAGCGGTGAGAGCCTAGGGCTGAGCCTCTGCAGTCAGTGGTTAGACCCCACTGAGCAGGCGGGAGAGGACCCAGAGGCCCTGAGGGTCCCGGAGACCCCGCCCCAGAGTGTAGCACCTTAGATGGCATGTGGGTGAGCCACCTGAGCCCGTGATTCCCTCCCTGGCCCACCCTCTATCACCTTGGTCTCCTTTGGGATCCCTGTGCTGTCTGCCTGCAGAGAAGGGGAGTCTAGAGCCATATTTCTCCACCAGTTTTAACTCCTTGCCCCCTTTACTTAAACCATGAACTTCACACGTCTCCCAACGTTTTGATCTGCTCTCCTTGCCCCATCCATCAAGAATCGCTGATAATAGCACAGGCTACATAGCGTCTTTCTAGGCGCTTTGCCTCACGTAATCCTCACAATGCTGCCCCCCACCCCCCCACACCCCAAAGCACTCTTACGGTTCCCATGGTACAGAGGGGACCTTTGTCTGAGGTCACACAGCAGGTAAGCAGAGCAGGGGATTCAGACCCCTGCAGCCTGAGTCCAGAGTCTGCGCTCTTAACCGCAAGGCACCGACAGAGACTTGGGAAAGCAGTACTTCCTGCAGTTGCTGCTAAAAACAGAATGTTGTTTTCATTTTTCCAAATACTAAGTCGAACATGCTTTTTCAGATGGCACATGATGCCCCCAGTTCTGATAGGTCGTCCCACTTGTCCCAGTAGTCTCCACCAGTTGAGAATCTGTGGAGTGGGGGCCACCTTGACCCTGCCCTTCACCTTCCCGCCTCTCTCTTCTCTGTCTGAGTCTCCAGGGCCCCCCCCCAGCCATCTCCCCGGCCCCTCACTGTCTGTCTTCCTGTGCCTGCCTGTCCATGGCTCCCCATCACTGCCCACCTTTGAGGAGGGGGCCCTCCCAGCCGCCTCAGCACCTCTTCCCCACAGTAGGCCCTCTGACTGGGTGGGATGCACAGCCTGGTTCCTGGGTCCTGAGCCGTGGGGGCCAATGGTGGGCAGGAAAGTTGGAATCGGGTAGCTCTGGTTCTTGGCCCCAGCACCATCCTTCCCTGGCTTAGAAAAACCATTGCCCCTTCTGGGGCCTCAGTTTCCACCCTGTGAAGTGGGACATGAGCCCTTCGTGCTGGCCTTTTGGAGGAGTCATGAGGGTCCAGGGTTGGAGAAACAGCTTTGTGATTTCTCTGGGGCTGCAGACTAAAGAGCTTGCCTGGTGGGTTCCCACCCTCCCTTGTATTCAGCACTCACTATGTGCTAGGAACACAGTGGTGATCCCTGCCTCATGGAACTTGCATTCTAGGGGGGCAGACAGACAATACACTAAGTAAAAATGAATGAACATCGCAATGGTATGTGAAGGACACAGCATGGGGCTGAGAATGAGATTACGTTAACTGGAGTGACCATCGAAGGCCTCTGAGGAGATGACAGTAAGCTGACAACTAAACCTGTCGCGAAGAAAAGCATTTCTGGCAGAGGGAATAACAAGTGCAAAGGCCCCGAGGCAGGGCAGAGGTTAACATGTTAGGGGAAGAGACGGAGGCCAGTGTAACTGGAATGGAGGGAGCGAGGGAAAGGTGGCATGAGGTGCGATCAGGTCAGGTGGGGCTCTGTTGGCCTGGGGAGGATTTGGGGTTTTGTGTGACCTGGAAAGGGAAGCCGCTGGAAGATTTTTCATGGAGAGCTGTGGTACCATCTGATTTGCATGTTGAAAGATTCCCTCTGGCTCCAGGATGGAGAAGAGAGAGTTGGGCTGGTGTTGCTTCAGTGAGCTCTGTCATGGGCCCGAGCATAGCTAGCCACAAGGTAAGGGGAGCCTGGCCAGCGCAAGACTGGAAGTGGGAGGTGAGGACGATGCAGCTTAGAGTTGGAAGCAGCAGCAGCAGTGGGATATGGCGGGTGACGAAAAAAGAGAGGTCGAAGAGGATGGGTTCCTATGTTTCTGGTTAAAACCAGAATGTTCTAGACCTGTCCTTCTGCCTAAATAGAGAGATGTCTTATAAGCTGGGGCCAGTGGGCCCTGTGGAGGCTAAAGCCTCTGTGTCTCGCTGTTCATTTTAGGGCACTCAGTAATGTTTGTTGAATGAATGAATGGGAATCCTGAAGTCCCGCCTTCTCTTTGCCTCAGTTAACCCATCTGTAAAAGGGACTACTAATTTTGTATCCCTGCCTTCCAGCTCCTTCCCTGGGGGTCTGATTACCCCAGAAGGCCTGTGCCCATCTGGGCCAGGAGTCGGCACCATCTGAGAGAAGGCCCTGGCTCGCCATGCCCCCTCTCCATCCTGAAACCTCAAATTACCTGTGGGGCGGGTTCTGCACGAAGGAGCATTTTTTCATCTCTCCCTGCGCATGGCAGGCCCAACCCTCCCTTAATGACACCTTGCCCGCCTGCCCTCTTGCTGGAGTAGGAGGGGAGGGGGCCTGGCCCAGTCTGAGCTGTGGTTTCTTTTTCCATTGCATCAGGCCTCAGGGTCTGGCCCAGCTGTCCGCTGCTGGGCTGGTACAGAGGGGCTCACTCTGACCCAGGCTGCCCCATTTCCGGACATCATGTGCTCCCCATTTCGGGGATCCAGAGGCTTCCAGCTGGAGGGTGAGTTGGGGATGAAGGACCTGCCCCAGGCTGGGGAAGGAATACGCCTTCCCCGTCCACCCATCGATCACTCTGTCCGGGGCCTGCAAGCTGATCCAGGAGTTGCAGCGGGTTCTCAGGAGCCTAGCCCAGCCCGACCCTGCCCTGGGACTTGGGCCTCCTGGCCACACCCTCAGCCAGGCCCAAGCCGCTGAGGGGTAGGAGGACAGTGCAGTAACACAGGCCAGTAATGAGGGGGAGGGCCAGGGGCAGGGAGAAGTGGCCCCAGAGTGTTCGTATGCACGTGTGCCTTTGTGTATGTTAGTCTGGGGACATGTGTACATGTGTATATGTGACCAGACGTGTGTACGTGCGCAAAGAAGTGCATGAAGCTAAGTGTGTGGACCTGACCCCCCTCAGGATGGAAGCAGAGCTGAATGACTTGGCAGCAAGGGCCTGGTGGTCCAGGCGACATCTAGCATGTTAGGAAGGAGGCCTGTGAGGTGGCGAGAAGGTGGCTGAGCTGGAATCCACTCCATTGGTGGTGACAGGAGATGCAGGGTGACTCTGGAGGAACTGGTGATCTTGGGCGCCCTGGGGCCCTCTGAGCCTCAGGCTCCCTTGGACCTGGCCGACTCCTGAGCTGTTCCCACCTAGGTCCTAGTTCCCCACCGTGCAGAGCCGTCACCCTGACTGGCCAGAAGGTCGCCCATTGGTTGGGGGTCTGGAGAACCAGCTCACACCCACCTCTGCTGTTCCATGGCCGTGACATGTTGAGCAGGTGACTTCCACTCTCTAGGCCTCAGTTTCCTCATCTGTAAAAAGAGGGTTAATGTGCCCCCTCCCCAGCTCGGAGTGGTTGTAAGCATACACAGCTGTCCTCTCAGCCACGTGGACATCCCTGTCCCCCAGCCTCCCAGCTGGGTCAAGGATTTCGAGGGTCATTGCACCCCTCCCCCACTTGGCATGGCCACCCAGCTGTACTCAGCGAGAGTGAATGCAGTGCTCAAGCCCCTCCATGGAAACTAATTTTTACATGACAAGAATAAATCCTGCAGGCAAATTGCAGTGCTGTCCTGACGCTCTGGGCTCGTGTGATTATAATGAGGTTCTAGGGACAGACGGTAGAGGGAGGGGGCCAAGCACAGGCTTTGTCACTGTCCAGATCCCCTCCTTGCCAGACATGCCCAGAAGCTCTGTGTCTGGAGGGGAGAAGGGCCTCTGGCGCCAGCCCCACACTCAGGCCTCCTGCAGACTGGGGCCTGCGGCTGCCCCTGCCCCGAGAGAGGCTGGCACTGGCACGCAGGGAGTGGCTGGTGGCCTGGGTCAGAAGGTGGGGAGCAGGCCCAGCACTGCCTCTGTGGCTTGGTCCTTCCCATGTGGATGACAGCCACCTCCTCGCCAGCCTCCCTGCTGCCTCTGTTTAACCTGACAACCTCTTCTCCCCACAGGGGCCAGAGTGAGCTTTTGAAAACAGAAATCAGATGATGTCACCTGTGTGCTTAAAACCCTCCAAGACTTCCATAACTCTCAGAATAAAGCCCCATCTCCCTATAGAGCCTCCAGCCTCTGGGACCTGGCTATTGTCCCCGCTCTCTCAGCAGACGAGCGTGAAGGCTGAGGCTGGACAATCATCTTACTGCAGGATCCCAGCCCTGGCACAGTTCTCGGGAGCTAGAAGATGCTCCATAAACACTCTAGAGTGAATGAATGAGCCTCTATACGTCTCTGGAAAATTACGTTAGTATCTGCCCCACGAGACCGAATAAGGAGTAGAGACCTTGTGCAGGTGACATCAGGGCTCGTAAGCTCAGCAAGTTTAATTCAGGTTCCCAGAGAGAATGCCCACCTCTCACCTTCCTCCTCTGGGGCAGTGCAGGGCCAATGACCACTCAACAGTGAGGGGACGAGATATCAATTAGTCAGCCTGCCCTCTGTCAGTAAGTGTGTGGGGCCAGCCTGTCCCCACTGTGACGGGGCCTGTGTTTACTGCACATGCACCAGTGGAAATAAGATCTGACCACAGGAGTCTCGTAAGACGGTCATGATGTCTCAGCTGAGGACACTAAGGCAAAGAAAGCCAGAGGGCTTGTCCGTGGGACCCAGAGCTCCCCTCCGCTGCTGGAGGTGGGTTTCTCCACACTTGCTCCAAATGGACACATACCTTGCACTTGGAGGAAAACAGAACTGCCAGTGATTAGCCTTGACAGTGGAAGAGGTACATAAAGCCTAGCGAATGGAATTTGGGGAAGTCATGTACAAGTGAAAAGGTAAACTGTGTGCTGAGGCTGAGGACCAACTCAGCCAGGCTCTGAGTGATGGAGGGTTCATTTGTTCACTGACTTATACACTCATGCTTTTTTCATTCGGAAATAAACTCTGTGTGTCCTTTGCCCCAGTCACAGTGCTTAGGCCAGGGATACAGGATGAAGATGACGATGAACAAGGTGAAGGTTTGGATAAGGTACCAGAAGCAAGCTTCCTAGGGCCAAAGCAATGAGGGAAACCTGAGCAATTGCAAGCTCCCCTGCAGCCACAAGATGCCAACATTTTAATTGCTCAGGAGAAGAAGCGTAGGTTTTTGTGGCAAAATGAGTGTCTGGGATGCCCCTGTCTACTGTGATTTGTTGCTGATCTGACAGGGGCAACTTGGACCTGTGTGTATCTCACAGGTAAAGCTTGACCAAAGTAGAGAGTGACGAAAGACAAACACATCCACCAGAGTCTTCTTTTGCCTGCATTCTCCTTTCTCCAGTCTTTTGCCCATGTTATCCCCCGCCCCCCCCACACACACCTTTCCTTCCACATCTACCCACATATTGAAGGTCAGGGGGTGATACCTTCCCACAGTAGAATGGTGTGACAGATGTCTGTCCCCTCTCTGACCCCCACTCTTGTCCCCTCAGACTGCCAGGAACTGCTGCCACCACCGCCACCGCCAACCCCCATGGCCTACATACCAAGTGGGGGTGCCCCAGCATCGGGGGTGGCCCCCATGGGCTCCCAGTATTGCGTGTGCAAGGTGGAGCTGTCAGTGAGTGGCCAGAACCTGCTGGACCGGGACGTTACCTCCAAGTCTGACCCCTTCTGTGTCCTCTTTACAGAAAACGATGGCAGGTGGAGCGAGGTGAGGCCCTTCCATGTGCATCTGTGGTGGGTGGGGGACGGCTAGGTGGCGGGGGAGGGGCTCCCACTGGATCCTGGGGCCTCCACTCAGGCCTGTGGAGGTAACTGGAGTGTGCGCTAGGGACTACTTCGAAAATTGTTACTCTTAAAATTAAATTTTATTTAATTATTACTTAAAATAATTATATTTGTGTTTAAATTATAATTATAATTCATAGCTTTATAGTTATGTAATTTTATATTTATTGTTTTATTTCATAATATTTTAAACTGTTATATAGTTAAAACCTTAGAGTTTTACAAAATGCTTGCTTCCACTTTTAAATAGTTCTTCCCACTTATTCCTAAATGAACACAGTCAGTGAGGAGGAAACAGAGAAATGGAGAACCCAGGCTTTGGTCTCGGGGATGGACCAAGGCCCAGCTCTGTCACTGCTTGCTGTGTGGCCTTGGGCAAAGGGGTGGCCTTCTCTGAGCCTATCTCCTCATCTGTGAAATGAGGATTTTGTTTTTTCCCTGCCTACCTTGGGGAACCCAGAGCTGGCGATGTTGATGGGACCACAACCAAGGGCTTCTGACCTGGAAAACTTTGGCCTGAGAACTGGGGAGAGATGCAACTTAAGGAAGGAGATTGAGAAATCCAAATTGTTAAGACTTTTAAGCTTTAAAAATGGATTTGTTCCTATTCCAAAAGGGGCCTATATTCATTGTAGGACATTTAGAAAAGCCAGATAAACCTAAAGAAGAAAATCAGAATGGTTGGGAACCCGCCTGTCAGGGAAAACCACTATTAACAGTTTGGTATCCAGACTTCCAGATAGTGTTATATGCGTGTAAATTTTCCAAAATATGTATCTTTTTGTGATAGTTATTAACTGGGCCACAGTGTACACCCCACTAAACATACTGTGGTTTCCAAAGACTTTCCACGCATGTTGGCTCCTTATGATGCCAAGGGAATGGTGCTGAGATTGTTGACCCATTTTACAGAGGGGAAACTGGGGCCCAGAGTGGGTAAGGACTTTTCTGTGTCACCCAGTGCATTGGTGATGCAGCCAGAAGTGGGAGATGGGACATAAGGTCAGCTGAGGACTCTTGCGGGGAGCTCCAGGCCTTAGGCAAGAATGTCTGGAGTATCCCGGTTCCCTCGGCCAGGTCTCGGTAACCCCGCCTGCCCCTTGGAATGGTGTCCTCCCCCACTGCACCCCACCCCTACTCATAACATTCCCCGACCCTCCCTGACCATCTCTCCCACCTAGGCAGGCCACCCTGGCTAAAAATAGCCCAGGGGCAAGACCTCTCCCTGCTGCTCCAGCTCTTGGAAAAGGACTGGGTGGGAGGAAAAATCAACACAGACTGGGCCCCAGAATAGAGCATCACTCAGACGCTGAGGTTTGGAGCCTGTGTGGAGAGGCTGGGAGGCGGGGCTCCTGTCCCAGCCCCACCACTGACCCACAGGGCAAGGTCCTGTCCTTACCCAGGCCTCCATTTCCACAGTAGGTGGAGGTTTGGGGCTGCACAATTCCAGTTTTGACATTCCAGGATTCAATACAGACACAAACATCTGCCCTTGAGGGATTGGGAAGCCCCCAACCCTACTTCCCACTAAGGACCCTGCCTTCTTTTTGTTTCCTCTCTCAGCTTCCATGTAAAATGTGGTTTGAAAAAAGGGTTCTCCCAAAATAAAAAGGAAGAAAAACATGGTCAAATCCCTTCATTTTGTAGAAATGGAAACTGAGGCCCAGATGGGAAAAGGGACTTGCCCTTTGTCACTTACCTAGGCAGGGACAGGGCCCAAGCTCTTATCCTGGCACCTGGATATGGAGCCAGGGCAAAGAATTAAGAGTGTGGGTGCTTGTGTCAGACCTGGGTTCAAGTCTTGGCCCTGCCCCTCTAGCTGTGCCACCTTGGGTAAGTCACTTAACCTGTCTGTGTTTCAGTGTGAACTGAGAGTAATGATTGCTGCAGCCATCCAGGTAACTGGCCAAGTGCCTAGCACAAAGTGGGTGTTCATCGAGTTAGCAGAATGACTTCTGGCAGCTCGAGAAGGGTTGAACCAGCACCTGACTCTGCCTCTCATTTCCCTGCCCCTCTGCCAGTACGACAGGACGGAAACGGCAGTCAACAACCTCAACCCCGCATTCTCCAAGAAGTTTGTCCTCGACTACCACTTTGAGGAGGTGCAGAAGCTCAAGTTCGCCCTGTTCGACCAGGACAAGTCCAGTACACAGCTCGACGAGCATGATTTCCTGGGCCAGTTCTCCTGCAGCCTGGGCATGGTGAGCCGGGCCCCTCCAGGTGGACGAGGGCACGGCAGTCCCCAATTCCCGGCCATCACCTGTCTCCTGAGGAGAGGGCAGTCCCTTGGAGAGAATCTCTCCTGACACCCGCTTTCCCAGGCCCCATTTTCCTGGCTGGCTCCCGAGGAGACGTCACAAATTCAGATAGCCTTTCGAGCCAGCAGGTGTAAAAAGGGGGAAGTCACCTAGTGGGCTTATGGCCAGGCTGAGGAACTTGTATTGGAAGACAGTGTTGCCACACAGGAATGGGGGCCCCACATGGCCAGAGCTTCTGACTGTTAGTTGTAATCGTGTGATTTTGGCTTCCTGAGGTGGGAGCATCCAACCAGCAACCAAAACACCCTTGGTACTGGCTCAGTGTGTGACCTTGGGCAAGTTCCTTTGCCTCTGTGGGCCACAGCTCCCCGTCCAGCTCATTCCTTGCCGAGCTTATGGAGGCTGGGAGGTTGCAGGGCTCGGAACCCCTGACACAGGTTCCAATCATCCTTTATGGTGATGTGCCCTTGGGCAAGCCCCACACCCTTCTGGGCCTCAGTTTCCCCATATTTCACTTGGGGATAATGATGACTGCCTAGCCTCTGGGGATGGTGAGGGAATAAAATGAAAAATGCTTTGAGAGGTCCAAATGGAGACTGCAATGCCCTAGGCCTCCCCAGAGATGATGAATGAAAACAGCGAGGGTCCAACAGTTGTGCAAGAAGTGGCTGCATCCATTACGGTCCCTGCTGGGCCGTGTGTCTACACCCTCAAAGGGTAGCTGAGGAGAGAGTTTAAGCCTGAGTGGG
Source organism: Rhinolophus sinicus (assembly GCF_036562045.2). NCBI lineage: Eukaryota > Metazoa > Chordata > Mammalia > Chiroptera > Rhinolophidae > Rhinolophus > Rhinolophus sinicus. The sequence goes on along the minus strand of NC_133760.1, from coordinate 40,448,327 downwards.
CAGAGGCTGGGAACGGACAATGGAGGGGAAACCTACGCAGTGCCTGACACCAGCGAAGCCCAGCCACCTGTAGCCTGGAGGGAGCGGCAGTGCAGGAAGTGTGTCATCAGAGCCTGTGGAGAGCTGTGGCCTTGGTGCGCAGGCTTCTGGACTGCAGCTGAGGCTGCTGACAAGCAACCATGCTTCTGCCCAACCACAGTCCAGCCTTTCTCCCCTCCTGCTCTCCTGGCTCCTGCTGGCACCCCTGACTGTCTGAATCCCACAAGCCAGAGGACAGGGGGCCCGGGTGCTACAGTGCACAGCGGCCCAGAGCAGTGGAGAAGGCCAGGGACGGGGCTGGAGAGAAAGCCCAGCAAAGGGGGAAGGGGAACATGCTCAGATCAGCACAAAGAAACACTGGCATTTTCCCTCAAGAAACTGCGAACCAGGGTGGCCCAGGAAGTGTGGGAATGGGGTGTATGCAGAGATGCTGGGACTTTACAGTGTGGTCCACTTTTCCTTTCTACGTTGTATTGATCACTGAATCCTGTGTGAATGTATTTCCTATGCAAACCAATGGAAATACATAGAAAGACTCATGGTTTGAGCCTCTCCATCAGAGGAAGGTGGGGTCTGTGGATGGCTTTGGGGAAGGCAGTTAGGGGGCGAAACTCCCTAGAGTAGTCTCTAGAATGTGAGCCTTTCAAGAGCTTTTTCCTGGGGGCAGGGATTCTATCCCAGCTGTGGGACTTCAGGCGAGTGTTTTAACCTCTCTGGACCTCAGCCTCCTCTGTGGCCCAGGGGTTTAGCAATGGCTGCTGTCTGCCTCCCATGATGAGAATCACGCAGGGGGAGGCTTATCCAGCGCCTGGCATAGAGCAGTGAGCTGTGAGTGGTGGCTGTTGAGCCTTTTTCCTTCTCTCCAACCCTCACGGAGCTCCTCTCTCTCCTCTCTTCCCCAGATCGTCTCCAGCAAAAAGATCACACGGCCTCTGCTGCTGATGAATGACAAGCCTGCGGGGAAGGGCTTGATTACGGTACCAGCGCCCCCCTCCGCACCCCTCCTGCCTCTGCTCGCTGCCCTCCACCATCAATGGGCCGCTTCCCTGGCAGATAACCACCAGCTTTGTTTGGAGTAAAAAGGCCCAACTTACAACTTAGCAACAGGTCTCTTAGCAACGGGCTCCTGGCTCCGCATATGATGCCTTGGGGGCCTGCCACGCTGAGGGTGGGGGCCAGGGGCAGGGACGCAACTATACTCATACCTGGAGGCCGCTAGAGCCCTCCCAGCATCCCCTCCTCGCACCTGGCCCCTGCCTGTCCTCCCTGGAGTGCCTTGCCCTTCGGAGCTCGGCTTGTGGCTGCAGCGCGCAGTGATTCTGCGATGCCAATGATTCCTTTGATGCGCAAGCCCTTTGCGTGGATGCGCTCCTTGGTCCTCCCAGACTCGCGGAAGACGGAGAAACCCCGTTTCGCAGATCAGGGAATTGAAGCACAGAGAGGAATGCCCTGGGGCCGTTCAGCTAGTGAGATTCTCTCCTGGATTGTACCCCTTCAGGGCCTGGGTGATTCCGGGAACTGGCTGGAGGGAGGAGGGCTGAACCTATGTGTGTTCACACGGAGTCACTCCCCTGCTCTGGAACCTCAGTAGCTCCTAATGGCCTGTGGCGCCTTGGGCTCGAGGCTGTGAGGGTCCTGGCAGTCCCCACCTTGCTTTCCTGTATTAGCTGTGTTTTACCTGCTTCGTGTATATGCCCTGGGTTTAAGGCAAACTGAATTCTTAGCATTCCCTGCACATACCCTCGGTCTTTATTCACTGTTCCTACAATCTGGAACGTCCTCTCCCAACCTCCCCACATCTCTTCGGGTTCAAAACCTCTCCATCATCTGGACTTCACAAGCGAGATCCTCTCCACCTGGAAGCCAACCCAGGCGGATGCACCCAGCCTAGTATGCCATTCCCACTAGCATTTCTACCAGTCCCACTCTAGGCCTCAGTTCCTTCCTCTGTGAAATGGGTACAAAAATAGGACCCACCCTACAGGGTTGTTGAGCAAGTCTCAGCTGGAAGAGAGGAAGGGGAGATGGGCATCCAGCCTGGCCTCTGTCAGTGATTCTGGAGGGTTGAATTGCATATTCAGTGAGGCCATCCTAGAGGTGTGAGGGGAGGGGAAGCCCCAGATAGGAGAGGACCCAGGCTTTCCCTGACACTGTGAGGAAAAGAAAGAGAGAGGCCCTGAGAGGGCAGATGGCTGGGCCAGAGGGCTGTGACTGATGGGGAAGGCATGGAGGACAGATGACAGGGAGCTGATGAGACAGCAGAGAGACCTCAGATGGCTCCCATCCTTGCTCTAGGTCTCAGTTTCCCTAGCTGCACAATGAAGTTGCTGGAATTGCTGATATCTTGGTGTTTTGAGCTGGCTGTGCTCTGGGTCTGCAGTAAAGGTGTGAGGGGTCCTGTCAGGGTGCTCCTGGGCCCAGAACCTCTCCCCACGGCTAAAGACCACCCCTCATGCCTCTGCTTGATCTCCACTTACCATTCAATGGCTCCCTCTCATGAGCCACATGAGATCACTTCCTGATTCCTCGTATCCAGATGGGTTACCTCATTTTTCAGAAGATAGAAACTGAGGTTTGGGGTAGACAAGAGATTTGGCCAAGATTGCCTGGCACTCCCCGCCTCCCCTCCTTTCCCTCTGCTAGCCCTGGAGAATTGACTCCTGGGGCACCCTATGCCCACTGTGCCTGGCAGGAGGCTGGGGGAGTCTCAGGAGCAGGTCCTGACCCCTCAAATCCCTCTGGCCTCACAGATTGCTGCCCAGGAGCTGTCAGACAACCGCGTCATCACACTGAGTCTGGCGGGCAGGAAGCTGGACAAGAAGGTGAGGCGGGCAAACGAGGGAGTTCTCCTTTGGGGAGCAGTATCCCTCCCCCAGGCTTGCATAGCTCAGCCCTTCAGCTTCTGGCCACCACTGTCATCACCTCTGCCCCCCCCCCCAAGGGACAAGCCCGTAGCACAGGGCTTTATTGGTCACCTCAAATTAAGACCCCTTCACCAATGAGGTAGTGAGTTTCCCTTCATGTAGAGGCATTCAACACATGGCTCCTTGTCAAGACGCACTTCTTGGGACTACCTATCTCATTTTGTGTAAATGCTTATAGTAACCTCCGGGGCCCCACCTGATGTTTCTACAGCCCCCAAACCCCCTGACCTCATGCCTTCCAATCTCCCCACCTTCATTATGCTTCAGCCAAATCAGCCTCCTTGTCCCAGGATTTTACCAGGCACCCTCCTGCCTCAGGACCTTTGCACTTGCTGTTCCTCTGCCGGCAATGTTCTTTTCCCTGAATGTTCTCACAGTGGCCCTTTCACCTCCATCAAGCCTTTATGTCACCTTCTCAGCAAGGCCTTCCCTGAAATTGTAGTGGTCTCTAATATCCCAGCTCTCCTGCTTTACTTGTCTTCTTAACATTAATTACTACCTAACACGTTATTTACTCTTTTACGGTCTCTCTTCCTTGAGTATAGCCTCTTTAGAGTGACACTTTCTTTTTTTAAATTTAAATAAATGGATTTTTAAAGGACATCCTGCCCCTTCTATAATGTGCTGGGAGAGTCGCCATCCTGCTGGGGGCCTCCCCTGACCTGGGAACAATCACCCTGTTGAAGCCCTGTCTGGTCTAAGATGCTGCTGTTGTAGCTCCTGTAGGTTCCAGACCTCAGGGTCTCGAGCACAAGCTGTGGTAGCCTTAGGATGGGGCGGTTTCTCCTGGGGGGGAGGGGCAGTTAGTCCCAAGGGGCTCTAGCTGCTCTGGGCCTCTTGCTGAGCCCCGTAGAGGCTGACGGTAGGGCCAGGCTGGCTCTGCCCACAGCTCCCACCCTTGACACCAGGTTGGGGGTGGCAGCTGGGCCACACCTCCTCCCATCTGAATCCGGTAGAGTTGTGCCTCCCTCACCGCATTCTCCTGCTTCCTCCAGGACCTCTTTGGGAAGTCAGACCCATTTCTTGAGTTTTATAAGCCAGGAGATGACGGCAAGTGGATGCTGGTCCACAGGACTGAGGTGGGTGCCTGGGGATCTCTGAGCCAGTGGCTCTGCGGGCCAGCCACGTCCAGTGACACAGGAGGGGGCTGTGCAGTCACAGCCAGGCGGTGCACAGGGAAACCCGTGCTGGCACCTGAAGGATCTATGCCTTCTCTGCCACAGGGATGCCCACTTCCTTCCACCCCCAGAAGCGTGGTTGTGGGGCTCTCCATCTTTTTTTTTAAGGTTTTATTGGGGAAGGGGAACAGTGTGTATTTCCAGGACTTTATCGGGAACAGTGTGTTTTTCCCAGGACCCATCAGCTCCAAGTCAAGTTGTTGTCCTTCAGTCCAGTTGCGGAGGGTGCAGCTCACTGGCCCATGCGGGAATTGAACCGGCAACCCTGTTGCTCAGAGCTCACACTCTAACCAACTGAGCCATCGGGCCGCCCCTCCAGAAGCTCAGCGTCAGGTCGTTGCCTTCAATCTAGTAGTTGTGAAGGGCGCAGCTCATTGGCCCATGTGGGAACCGAACTGGCAACCCTGTTGCTCAGAGCTCACGTTCTAACCAACTGAGCAGTCCAGCTCAGTTGATTCTCTCCATCTTGACGCTCCACATCCCCTTGGGGCTGGCCCAACCCCAGAGCACTGCTGCCCCGGACCTGAGCTTACCCTTCCCCTCGCTGTCCTCAGGTGATCAAGTACACACTGGATCCTGTGTGGAAACCATTCACTGTGCCATTGGTGTCCCTGTGTGATGGCGACATGGAGAAGCCCATCCAGGTGAGGGGGGTCTGGGAGCCCTGCTCCCCACCCTGTCAGTATGCCCATCTACCCGAGGCTTCCCGGGGGTGCTCTAGCAACGCTTTCTTATTAAGATGGAAAGACAACCCATGTGGGGGCGGGCATGAGACCTAGGTCCTCATCTCAGGTCTTCCTGACCCTGTGAGTGGCCTGGGCAGGGCCCCCAGCCCTGTGAGCCCCTTCTTTAAAATAGGACCAGAGTGGCTGTCCTGTTCTCCCCAAGGCCTGTGGTGCTGCTAGGTATGCTAATGAATGCAGAAACCCCTTCGAAAGGACCAAGCGCTGTCATGAGGAGGAGGATGATTACTAGTCTCTAAAAGCCCTCAGTCCTCAGGGGCCATGTCTGAGAGGGGATGGAGTGGGGGGAGGCAACTAGGCCCGGCTGGGATCCCCAGACAGCGTCCTAGGAAACCTGGGTTCTAGTTCTGAGTCCACTACTGACTGCTGCTGCTGTGAGACTTTGCACAAGTGCTTCCCTTCCAGGGCCTTGGTTTACCCATCAGTAGAATGGGTATGATAATTCCTGCCTTCCTCCTAGGAATGCCATGTAGTTAGAGAACATGTAAAGCTAGGAGTTTTTCTTTTCTTTTTTGTGCCCATCTCAGGGGAAAAAAGATTTAGGGAGGGCTCCAGGCCATGGCTCATGAAGCCAGGTCAGCCACAACCCAAGACAGATAAGGAGCCAAGTGAGGGGTGTGTGAGGAGCTTCCTGCACCAGAGGCTACAGCCTGCACTGCCGGGGTGGCACACTTTCTTTTTTCCCCAACAATCACGGAGGGCTTCCTGCAGGAGGCAGTTCAGGAGCTACCAGCATCATCCCAGGCCAGCTAGGCAGATGCTAGGGGAAGAGTGAGGCACCACCAGAAGAAGACCTGGGGTTTGCTAGGAGCTGAAAGGGGCTAGAGAGCACCTCTTTGTGGGACAGCTCTGGGGTAACCGCACGGGACCCACCCTAGGTCATGTGCTACGACTATGACAATGATGGGGGCCACGACTTCATCGGCGAGTTCCAGACCTTGGTATCACAGATGTGTGAGGCTCGTGATGGCATCCCGGTAAGATGAGTGCGTTTGCATGACCCCAAGACCTGAACAGGGCACGGGAAGGGGCACAGGTTTTTGAATCAGGCAGACTGGTGCTCAGATTTTACCTCTCTGGCTGTATGACCTTGAGCAAGATATCCAATCTCTCTGAACCTCAGTTTCTCCATCTGTCAAATGGGGGTAGAGGAGTAGAGTGGGAATTAAATGAGATAATACAGGTAAAGTGCCTAGTACATAGTGAGCACTCAGGAGCTGTCCATGTAACTCACCCTGAGAAACCAGACTCTGGGTGACAGTGCTGGGTGCATGAGTAGCTATGACGTGGATGAGTTGTTGTGGGGTGGAGGGCAGGCACAGCTCCTCCTGGGAGCTCTGGTGGCAGGAACCATTTCTAAGTGAGGACATCCATGCTGCCCCTGGTTAAGGCTGTGGAGGGGATTCCGGGGCCCAGGGGAGGCTCAGTCCCCATGGAGACCCCAAGGTGAGCTTCTGTTTCTCCTCTTGTGTTGCCTAGCTGGAGTTCGAGTGCATCAACCCCAAGAAGCAGAGGAAGAAGAAGAACTATAAAAACTCGGGTATCATCATCCTGCGTTCCTGCAAGGTGGGCGAGTGGGGGACGGGGGTAGGGGCACAGGTCAGGGCCAGCGAGGCCTGGGTTCCCATCCTTGTTGGGCCAGGTCCTGGCTCTGTGACCTGAGCTTAACCTGTCTAGTCCTCAGTCTCCTTGTCTGTAGAATGGGGATGTTAACAAGGTCAAGTGTGTAAAGAGTTAGTCTCATATCACATTCATGTGTGGAGATCGAGGAGGACATAAAATGACCTTCCAAGACCCTTCCTAGTTGCAGGGTAACTGTGGGGATTTCCTCCTTCCATGCGGGTGGCTTACCTATTGCATGTTCAGCATCAGAGGGGCAGAGGACGTGGGGCTGGGGCACCTGTCCTCTGGCAGTGACACCAGTGAAGGCTCAGGTAACTGATTCCCGTGAGGTAGCTGGGGCCACTGAGGCCCCGAAAGGCAGGGAAGTTCACGCCAGCAGGGGCTAGCTGAGGTCAGAGGTCAGGCCCCCTGGCTATCTGGTAGCCAAGTGTCTGCTGGAATGGGCAGGATATTACAGAAGACAGACTGGGCGAGGGCAGCAGGACCCTGGGTGCCGGTGCTGGCACTCTCTCTACCAGCTGGTAGCCCCGAACCCAGGCCTCCATGCCTGGGTCTGGAGACCCCACCGTGGCGCTGGGGTTTACATGAGTGTTGGTGAGGTCACATCGCAGAAGTACTCGGCGAGAGTTAGGCTGTCAGGTTGCAGCATCGTGATTTTGGGTCCCCATTTCTATCGTTCAGACCCTCCTTTTCATGCTTTTTGGCACCTGCCTTATTATCTTTTTGTCATTAGCCCCTCCCCCCAACTTTTAAATTTTTTTTTTTTTTTTTTTTGGATTAAATACATTTATTTTGAAAGGGACCCTTATAACTCCACCAAAATTGGAAGGCCAGTATCCTTTGCCCAAAGGAGGCAGAGAGCATCAAAACAGTGTTTAGCAGCTTTATTAATTTACAGTGGGAGGCCTTGTGCCAGAGGCCTGGCCCTCTCTGTTAAAGTGGAAGTGGGTAAGGGCCAGAGAGAGCTTAGGGGCTGAACTAGCAACAACCTGTGACTTTCTCTGTCATGGAATTGGTGGTATAATTGATGCTGGGCCCTGGGACCCTGCCTGCCACCATCACATGTCTGTGTATCTGTGTGTGCCGTGCCCCCCCTACCCACTGGGAACCGTTGCTCTGAGGGTTTTGTGCCGGAGGTTTGGGTTTTTTTTGTAATCAGATCAGATTCTGTCATCTGCCTTTTTTGGTCTCCTTGACCACCTTATTAAAGTTTCAGGGCACAGAGCAACAACTCCCCAAAGCTCGTACGTGGAGCGTGTGGCCAAGAGGAGGGCCAGCCTCCAGGTGCTGGGGGGGGTGGGACCCACTGACGCCCTGATTCCTTTCAGATCAGCCGGGACTACTCCTTCCTGGACTACATCCTGGGAGGCTGCCAACTCATGTTCACCGTAAGGCTGCCCCACCCCAGAGAGGCTCCTCCCTGGGGCTGCCTGGGGCGTGACTAGCAGAAGGCCCGGGGGTACCGCAGGAAGGACTTCCCCAGGTCAAGCCGTGTGTGTGGCCTAGGCGGGTGGGCCCGAGTCCTGTCGGCTTAGCTGCAGGGCAGCACGTGCCTGGCTGCCCAGCCCACAGTGTTTGCTGGCTACACCTACCTCTTCAGAAGGAAAAGCCAACTTCCTCCTGGCTGCCCACGGGCCTTCCAGCCTCATCTGCTCCCCTCCTTCTTGCTGACTCTGCTCCTTCCACACTGATCCCCACGGTTCCCCCACATGCCAAGCTCCACTCTGTCTTAGGCCTTTGCATTTGCTGTTCCTTCTGCCTAGAACACTCTTCCCTGGAGCCTTCTCGTGGCTGCTGCCCTGCCACCCTGCAGGCCGAGGCATAGAGGTCACCCTGCCAGGGAGCTCTCCCCTGATGCTTCCACCTGTTTCTCTATGTCACTTCTCCTATTTTATTATTTTCAGGGCACTTGCCATGCTGACATTATCTTAAATGTTTTGTGCCCGTCCCTGTTTGTCCCGCCCACTAGGACTGAGTGCCCTAAATGTGGGGCTTTATTCTGTGTCCGCTCCAACCTCAGCGTATCACACAAGTACCTAGCCATGGAGCGGGTGCTTGATAAATACTCGCTGAAAGAATGTCCCTCTGCCTGTGGCCTGGAGTGTACACCTCGCAGACTTCTGTCCCATTCGTCTTGTCTTTTGTTCCTCACCCCAAGGGAAGCCTCAGGTCCAGGGAGGGAGCTTGCTGGGGTCCCATGTTCTGCCAACCTCCCCACTTTGCCTCACCACTCTCCGTCACCACCTCTAGATCCAGGAAGACTGGAGGTCATCTGCAGGATTATATGGAGTCGGGATTGGCCTTGGTGACCTCTAACCCCACTGGTCACCACTGCCCACCTCAGCCACAGAGGCCAGACTCTCCTGTTCCCCCTGCCTGTATGTGCTCATTTAGTGAATGTATACTGAGCACCACCTGTGTGACAGACTCTAGGCTGTGCCTCTGCAGGACATGCCACCCTGACCTCAGGGACCTGACCCACCCCACAGTAACTGAGTTCTAACGTGGCCGTCTCTCCCCTGTGTCCCTCTCCTAAGCCTCCTTTGCTGGGCAGCCTTGCCCACCTCTGTATGCTACCCCTGCAGGGCCTGGGCTGGGGTTCCCTCAGGGCTGAGAGTGGGTGGAGCCTGGTTCCCAGCCCAGCAACAGCCCCAGTCCCCGGGCGGCTTCTGACCCGTGCTCTGTGCCCAGCCCTGGACCTGGCTCCTCGGGGGCATGTGTCTTGCCTACTGTGAGCACCCTGTCTGACTGGGGAGACTGGCCCCGTGGTGGTCTGAGGGATGATGGGGAGATAGCTTGGGGTGGGGACCAGGTGTCTGGGAAGGCTTCAGGGGGGCAGTGGTATCTAAATTGAGCCTGAAAGATGCAGGAGAATTAGATAGGGAGAGAAGATGGCCTGGCCCTTTAGGTAGAGGGCACCTCATGGACAAAGGCCTGGAAATAGGAACAGATGAGTGTATGCATAGGGATGGTGAGGGGGAAAGGAAATTGAGGCTGCGAGTTGGCCTTGTGTCATATCTGGGCAATAGACTACATGCTTAGGCCATAGCGGCCACAGACAGCATCAGAGCCCGAGACCATCTTATGGAAGGGTGGGTTGGCGCTAGGAGGTGGGTGAGCTTCCTAAGTCCCATCAGCCTCTTGGTTCCCTGTGGGTGAGATAGGGAGCTGAGGCCTCTGGCCACACTGGGTGATCTTTTCTCCCCCACTCTGCAGGTTGGGATAGACTTCACAGCCTCCAATGGTAATCCCCTCGACCCTTCCTCTTTGCACTATATCAACCCCATGGGCACCAACGAATACCTGTCGGCCATCTGGGCCGTTGGACAGATCATTCAGGACTATGACAGGTGAGCTTGGGAAGGGACTCTGAAGGTCAGCTCAGTCTCCATCCAGCTGGGGAAGCTCAGCTTGTCAAAAAGCCAGAGATCACCAAACCTAGGAACGGCTAGCACAGGCATGCATGCGATTATTGTCCCTTCCTATCCCTGTGCAGACATTGCTAATCGATTGCTGACCTCTTAGTTACTGAGTCCAGATCCTTCTCCACACAGTACACCAAATAGTAAGAAAATGAGTCAAGATGGAAGATGACACTCATTTGCTCTTGCTGCAGCCTCCCCTTGTAGAGCTAGGGAAATGGAGGCTTGGGGTTGGGATGAAGAATTTGTCCAAAGTCACACAGCTCAGGGAGACTGGAACACAGGCATTCTGATTCCTGGGCCTGACACCTGGTTCCTAACAGTCTTATTCCTGTTGGGAGCTTTGGAGGAGCACCCGGCATGTGTGGGCCTTTCTCCCATGACCATGCTTCCTAAAGGTCTTTGGGGGTGGGGGAGTGAAAGTCAGTAATGGAAAGCTGTATGGAGGCTATGTCCACAACAGGATGGGCCAAACGCAAGGTCCAGAGTGCCTTGGAGAGTCCAGAAGTCACTTGAGAAGTCACTTGGCACCATTGTAACAGGTGGTGCTTATCGGGACTCACAGGTCAGAGGGTGGAATGACCAGGAGGCCAACACATGGGGAGCAGGGGAGCAGGTGCCAGAGATTTGGCAAAAAGAACAGGCTCAGGAATCCTGTGTACACTTGGCCTCCTTGAGAGAAGCAGCCTGAGGACCAGCATCTGACTCCCAGGGGCTCAGAGCCTAAGGGGTGGCTGTGAGTCCAGGCCACATTAAGAGAGATATAACATGCAGAACAAGGGAGGTGAAAGTCCCTGTCTGCACAGTCCAATATAGGAGCTTGTTGCTGCTCCGGAGACCCGTGGATCCAGCTGCTGCCTCAGCCCCTCGCTGAGCCTTCTCAGGCATTCAGACTTAGCAAGGGCCCAGCGAGCACCGGACACCTGCCCCAGTCCTGCCCCTGTCTTCCTCCTCACCATCTCAGTGAGAGGCGCCACCACTTACCCAAACCCTTCACTTCCTTCTTTCCCTCATCTTCCCCATCATCCTCTCAGCAAATCTTTTCAAAATAGACTCAAATCTAACCCCTTCTCCCCACTCCCACTGCGAGCAGCCTATGTGAGCCATCAGCACCGGCTACCCACGTCACTTCAGTAGCTGGCCCCCGACAGTTTGTCCTCCACGGAAATCCTCAAGAAATACACATTGAACAAATGAACACGAGACATGGTCCCTGCCTTCAGGGAGTTCTAACTTTATGGGGAAAATGAGGACGAAATCACTGGCATTCCAAAAGTCAGATAGGAGCTATGAGAGCACCAAAGAGATATCCTGGGTTTTCAGGGAAACCCACGGAGAGAAAGGGCCGTTTGAATTGGGCATGAGAGGATGAGTAGGAGTTTGCTACAAGGAACAGATTAAGGAGAGGTATTTCGGGAGGAGGTGCAACAGGATTGAAGTTGGAGCTTTAAGCTTCCCTGTGTGTTTGGGGACAGTGCGTGGCCAGTGGCTAGGACGAGGGGGGTGGCGTATGAGAGAGGGCAGGTGGAAGGAGATGAGCTCTAGGCCTGGATGATGAAGAGCCTTGAGTGCCCAGCCAGGGTTTCATTTTAGGAGAATTTTTCCCAGCCATAAAAGGGAAGTTGAGAGACAGCCAGTGCATTTCACTTCCATCATAACTGTGTGCCCAAGGTCCCAGTTGGAGAAGGATCTAGAAGCTACACCCAGGCCATTGGTTAGAAGTGCTGTGGTTGATTAGCAGTGTCTGTCACAATTGTAGATGGGGGTCAAGCCACACATTTAACGGATACCCAGAGGTGGTTTGGCCTCAGTAGGTCATTTGAACAGAGCTTTTTCTTTCTATCCTTGGAGGTGTGCAAGGTAGAGGGGGCCAGCCCTGGGTAGGGGGTTGGGGAGGGAGAGCATGGGTCAGTGGAGGCCCCTCTCCAGTTGTCTCACAGTATTTTTTTCTCCTCTCTCTTATTAGTGATAAGATGTTTCCGGCTCTGGGGTTTGGGGCCCAGTTACCCCCAGACTGGAAGGTGAGTAAAGCCCGTCTGTTTCCTCTTGGTCGAGATAGGATTGGTGTGGGTGGCCTCTCTGAGATCTGTGGAGAGGGCTGGGACTGGGCCCCAGGTGCCCAGCCTTCTCTGAGTTCCCCCTAAACCCACACGTAACTCTCACCTGAACCTCGGGCAGGCATTGAGGCTCTAACAAGGAACAGGAGAGTATCGTTTCTGCCCTCCCCGCCCTTGGCATCCAAGTCAGGTGGGGAAGATAAGTAGGATGCCAGATTTAGCAAATAAAAATACAGGCCACCCAGTTGAGACTGGATTTCAGATAAGTAGGTTTTTAAAGTATAACTATGTCCTAGATATTGCCTGGGACATACTTATACTAAAATATCCATTGTTTATCTGAAATGTAAATGTACCTGGGATTCCTGTATTCTGTCTGGCAATCCTAAAGACAGGCAGGGTCGGCGGGGCATGGAGGGGCCCAGATAAGGCCCCCGTGCAGCCTGGGGGGTCTGGGAAGGTTTCCTGGAGGAGGCAAGGTCCAAGCCAAGAGGGGAAGGGAAAGAAGGAGTTCACAGAGTGACTGGGGGTGGCAGTGGGGGCAGGGAGAGTGGTAGAACAGCCTGTGCAAAGTCTGGGAGGCAGAGGGAGCTGCACCAGTTGGAGGAAAGGAAGGAAGGTGGGTGTAATGGATTCTCTGGCCGCTGAGTGGGGACTGGCTGGGGTGAGGCTGGGCAGGATGGAGGGATGGAGAGAAGGAAGGATGTCTATTTTACAGGTAGAAAAACAGAGGCCCAAGTGACCTACCCAAGCTCATGTTTACAACAGGGAGCTTGGATTCCAAGTGAGCAGGTGGACTCTATAAAGTTTATTCTCAGAATCTGCTGCCTCTCTGATGAGAGGTCTGGGGGCGTGGGCAGAGGGCTCCTAAATCCGCATGTCTGTATCAACCAGTACCTGCTTTCGTCTGCCCTACGGTGCCCCATGCTGTATCCAGAGTGAGTGTTTCCCTCCCATCCTCTGCTGGGAGGAGGATTTTCACCTACAATTTCAGGGAGCAGCTCGGGGACCTACAGGCCATGGGGGGTGGGCGGGAGGCAGGTATCCTGCAAGACCAAAGCTGGGCCTCTGGGTAGACATGATGATGGGGGGTAGGGGCAGGGGGTGGGTGGAGCAGGGCCGGCTGCTGTGCGGCCAGGCCCAGCGTGAGCCCGTAGTGTTGCTAAGACACCAGCCAGCTTTCAAAGAACTCTCTGGCTCAATGAGATGTTTTCTTGCGCAAAAGCCTCCTTGGAAATGTCACAGGGCAACTCTGGGGAGGCCAGGGCTTGGCCAGGCTGGAGTGCCCGGCAGTGGCTAGGGGGATGCCGGAACCAGGTTGGAAGAGGGGAGATGCTCGTCCCACCTGCCCTGCCAGGCCCAGCTCCTCCCGGCCCCTCACTCGCCCTCTCATTCTAACTCATCTTGCTCCTGCCTCGTGAACCTTCTTTCCTCCGTACCACCTCAGGGCCTTTGCACGGGGCCTTTCCCTGCCTTGCTTCATCATTCCCCTGGGAGGCCTTCCCCGCACACTCATATCCTCGCACATGTGTGGGTTTGCGTGTTTATCGTCTCCCTCTGGGGCTGTGCTCAGGGAGGGTACTTGGTTTCCTCCTCGCCGTGTGTCTGCTCCTGGCGTGCATTTGGTGTGCAGTACTTGTTTGTTGACAGTGAATTTGGGGCCCAGAGGCCTGAGCAGACAGGGGTGTTCGTTCTCTGAGGGTGGGAAGCTGGAAGGAGCTAGAAAGACCTTGCCGCCTGGCTATCTACCCTTGAGGCCTCAGTTTCTTCCTGTCCTGGGCAACGGCTTGAGGGACTCAGAAAGCATTTCCCTGAGGAGATGGCTTGAGGGCTTGTCGGACCTTCAAACTAAGCCAGAGTTAGTCAAATGAAGAGAGGGATTGGGCAGAAGAAGGGTCTGGGATGGGGAAGAGCAAAGTTTATGACTCTCCCCATTTTACAGATGGAAAAACTGAGGCTCAGAGAGGACAGTCCCTCTGAGTGCCATCAGCTCCCTCTGAGCCTCTGTTCACTGTCCCACCCCTGCAAGGGCCACAGGGAACAGTGTCTTAAGTAACTCACTGAGCAGAGGCAGGGCAGGGGCAGGTGGGGTGAATGGGGCATTGATTGTCAGAGGCTGCAGGGAGTCCCGGGACAAAGACCTGTGGCTGGTCTCCAGGGGCCCCTAATCGGCTTGGTGTGGCCTCCAGGTAGCTTGTCCTGTTTACTGGCATTTCTCAGGCAAACCAAGGTGACAAGCAAGGGAGGGGGCTGGGCTGCCACAGGCCACATGGATACTTGTCCCTCAGGTCTGTTCCTGGCTCTGCCGTGGCTCGCTCATGTGACCTAAGTATTCCTTGGCTCTCTCTGAACCTCACTTTTGCCAGCTGTGAAATGGAACTGCTGGAGTAGGTGACCTGAGAGGCCTCCTGCAGCCCCACCCCTTGACCCCAGGCCAGGCCCTTCCCCAGAGAGGGTGGGTGGCATAGAAAGTAAAATATTAATCCATCTCTATCAGGAAGGGGCCTTTCCCTCTTGGTCTCTAAAATCTCCTAAAATCTGATTTTGCAATCATTGGCCCAAGGGAGGCCTGTTTCCCTGGCAACCATTTTCCTCTCTCAGCCCCCCTCTGTACAAGCCCCCCTCTTAATCTCTATAGAGGCTCATGAAGTTGCCATGGCAACAAGGACCTCTGGCCCCTACACCTGGAGCCCAGACGGGGGACAGGGTAGAGAGGGCCCCTGGGCAGGGACAGGGCTCAAGAGGGACATCAGGAGACTGGCTCCATGCCAGGCACGTAGGGCTGAAGGAGCAAAGACCAACCGCCCTTTCCCTAGAAGAGGGAGGAGTCTTCTCAGGCCACATGCCCACCCACAGGGCAGCACGAGGGTGAGCTGCCCCTACTGAGGCCCTCCTCTCTTGACCCATGAGGGCTCTCCAAGGCTTGGGGTCCAACCCCCTCATGAGGAAGGAGGGGCCTAGGTCTCAGGCCTGGTCTGCTGCGTGGCCTTAGCACCTGGCTTCTCCTCTCTGGGCCTCAGTTTTTTCATCTGTGAAATGGGGACGTTGGCCTTCCAGCACCCCCATTGTAGTGTCTCGGAGCTAAAGTGTCTGTCTGGAATTGTTTGTGCCCACACTGAAGCTCTCTTTGGCCCAGATTTCTTAACCCTCCTACTTCAAAACCCTTGGGGGAGGAACAACTTTAGAAGTTAGTGGGTTCATGGAACGTGAGCTCAGGAGGCAGCCTGCCCTGGGTTCTAGACCCAGCTCTGCCCTTCAGTAAATGTGAGACCATGGAAACAAGTCTAATCCATTCTGTCTGTTTCATCATCTGAAAAATGGGGTAATAACAGGCCTTTCCCCATTGGGTCGTTGTGAGGAAGAAGTGAGGGGACACCTGCAAAGCACTGAACATGAGGTGTGGCACGCAGTGGGGCAGGTGGCTGAGTGGGGAGTTTGGCTGTTAGACGGCAGGGAGAGGGCGGGAGAGTAGGGAGGTTCCCTGTCCCTACCTGAGCCCTGGCCTTTCATGAGGCCCGGGTTCTGCAGCCACCCCCGTCCTACCTGCAGCCCCGAACAGGGTCTAATTATTGGTCCCTGTGTGTTCCTGGCTTGTCATGGGTCCAGCGGCGTCCGGTCCGGGAGTGTGCAGGGTCTGCCTCTGATGACCTGCCTGGGTGTGGGGCTGGGCCTGGAGGAACTGTGACAGCCCTCTCTGCCCCTACCCCTGCCCTCTGCCCCCATTACGCTCCGATTCCCCCAGTCCAGCCTGAGCGGGTTGTCAGCTAATCCGCAGTTAGGTTTGCTGGCATAAGGTGGGCTTCTCTCCAAGCTCCTTTCCCGTTAAGATGGGGGGAAAGCCCTGGGGCCCAAAGAAGTGGAACTCTAATTATGGCCCCCACCATAGTGAGCGCCAATTCGAAGGGGCATTCCAAGTGCTCCTTGACCCACTGCCCTCAGGACACCTCTGTCCCACTCAGGGACTCAGGTAGTGGGGTGAGGGGTATAGGCAGCCCTCATCCCACAGGAGAGATTGGGGTGATGTGGAAATATCTCGGTCTCCTCCCTTATGAATTGAGGTACTTGGGCCTGTCTGTGTGGGTCAGACCCAGCAGGGGCTATGAAAGCAGATGTCGGGGGTACCGATAGCCCTGACTTGGGGTGGGGGAGCAGTAAAGAGCCAGGTACCCTCAATGGGAGCCTGCGCCTGGTAGGAAGGAAGGGGTGCGTCTGGACCTAGCAGGGTGGGTGGCCTGGGCCCAGGAGGTGACCGGCTCAGCATTTTCTCTGCATTTCAGGTCTCCCATGAATTTGCCATCAACTTCAACCCCACCAACCCCTTCTGCTCAGGTGAGTGTCAAGCCCACTTACATTTGCCCTGGGTTTACACCAGGCCATCTCCCTGGGTGAAGGGAGGGCAGAGTACAGGTTTCTGTCCTTTCTCCCTGACCCTACCCCTCGCGCTTGCTCAGAATGACAAATGGAGAAACAGATAGGGGTTGGAGTCAGGCAGTCCTGGATTCAAGGCCAGCTGCTGCCCTTTCCTGGCTGTGTGACCCCGGAGAGATCAGTATACCTCTCTGAGCCTTTGCCTCCTCACCTGCCCCAGGGAGGTGTGATACTTACTTGGCTCACCTCACTGTGGTCAGGTGAGAATTAAGGGAAGTGTTGACAGGAAGCCTTGTGTAGACCAGGAGGAGGTAAGGGTGGCAAATTACACTCCTGCCTCTCACCTGCCACCCACCCACCCTCGCTGGGAGGGCCCAGCCCTGCCCTCCCCTCCCTGCCACCCACAGAGAGCCTTGGCACCCAGGGATTGCGGGTCGCCTGGGGGACTGGAGGAAGAAGGGGCAGAGAGTGAATGTGGTATCTCTATTTATCGCTGGCGCCCCCACATCTGAGAGCATTTCTGAGCCTCCCAGAATCAGTGAAGGAAGTATGGAGTCAGAGAAGGAGCTCCAGGTGGGATGGAAGAGGGTGGTCCCTGCTATCACAAGACCTTTCAGCCTAGGATTTGGCTTGGGTGCAGCATCTACCCTCCCTGGGGATCCGCAAAGCTACGCCAGGTTTGCACTTGGAAGGGAAATGCACCATGTGGCTGCCAGCTTGGGGATAATGCCATGGACATCTGCTGGCAGGAAAGGTGGCCCTGTCCTCCTGCTGGGCGCTGTCTGGTTTGGAGAAGGCCCCCAGAGATGTTTTGTCCAAGTTCATGTTGGTTAACCTCATCTCTGGCCAGTGGCCTTCTGGGCAGGGCCACAGGGCAGGGGGATATGCTTGGGCTCAGAATGGTGGCTGTTTGCAGAGCACCTACTATGTACAAGCATCTCAGGCCCACCAACAATCCTGAATAGAAGCCATAGCGTTCCCAGAATGGACCTGCTGATGGCTTCTCGGGGCCCTGAAGTGTCATTGCAGGTTTTGCCACACCTGCTGGAGCCCCTGTGCCAACTGCCCCAAAGTGTAGATTATCAGTCTCAGTAACAGAGAAGGAAACAGGTGCAGAGAGGTTAAACAGCTTGTCCCAGGTCCCACACCTAAGAAGTGGCAAAGGCAGAATTTGAACTCAGGTTTGTCTGACTCCACTTTCAGGGCTCTTTGCTTTACACCACCCTGACCCTGCTCTCGGGGAGCTTCCGGTCTCACGGGGCCCACACTGGTCATGGCAGGGGCATTTGGGGAGAGCATGACATGGTCCTTGGTCAGCAGTTGGAAGGAGAGCGGGTGCAGGGTCAGGGGGGCTGGGCTGACCCAGATTCTTCTGCCGGAGGCAGGCGTGGACGGCATCGCCCAGGCGTACTCAGCGTGCCTGCCCCACATCCGCTTCTATGGGCCCACCAATTTCTCTCCCATCATCAACCATGTGGCCCGGTTTGCAGCCCAGGCCACGCAGCAGCAGACAGCCACGGTGAGTAGGCAGCCACCCATGTGGACGTTCAGGATAAGCCTGCATGGGCTGGGCCCTCCCTGCCTGTCCTAGGGAGGCCAGACTGAGGTCCATCCTTCCCACCCCAGCCATCCCCACGGCGCTGTCGAGCTGGATACTCTGCTTTCCCTTGTTCTAAAATCCTAGATGCCTCTCTCTGCACCTCAGTTTTCCTGCAGGTATGGTAACGGGGTTGGAGCTAGCTGTCGGCTTCGTCCTGGCCTCTTAGGGCACAGACCTGAGGAAGACACGGCAATTCCGTGCATTTGTAGAAGGAAATAGGGCTGTGATCAATAGGGGGAGCGTCCCCAGGGCAGAGGGGATACATGGAAACCGGGAGGCCGTGGTCCCTGCAGCGCCCTAGTCCCAATGGAGCTAAGGGGCGCGGAACTGTCTGGTGCTGGCCCGGCACTCAGTGATGGGGTTCGAGCCTGGCCTGGCCCGAGACGGCCAGTGCTGCTGTGCACCTGGAACATACGGTGCATGGCCACATCCGGGCATCTGTGTCCTGGTCCTCGCCCGCCCCCAGCCCTCGGCGCAATGCGTGTGGAGGTCTCCACGCGTCACCTCCTCCGCCTCCCCTGCCATCCACTACAACCTGCCCTGGCCTCACTGCGAGTTGGTCACCCTCCTCCACCTGCCCCAGGGGCAGTGCCGGAGCAGCATTTCCCAGGCCCTCTGCCGAGTCCCACTCATCAGGCTCGCGCCACGGCTGGGAAGCCAGCAGCTGCCCTGGGGTGGCGGCCCCTGGACCGGGTTCTAATGCTCACCTGGCACTGCCCCCGGTGGCACCTGCATACACCGCTGCCCCTCTCCAGGCGTCCTCCACTCTGAAAGGTGCCACAGTCCCTTCTAGACTGTTCTTTTCACTCCCAAAATATTATCTCAAATTCGCCCACTTCCCGGTGGAGGGTCCTTTTAGCTGCAAACATCAGATCCTGCCGCTCCCAGCCTCTCCCTTCCTCAGCGACCTCCTCGCCTACCCATAGCCCTTCCTTCACTTACAGATTCCACCACTGCCCTCAGACACACCATGCTTCTTCCTCCCAGTCTCTGCCCTGCCATCTCCTCTGTCGGGAGGTTCTTCCCTGACTCTGCCCAGCTGACGCCATCCCATCCCTGTGTCCCCTCAAATGCCACTCCCCCCCGCCCCCCCGCTGCTTTCCTTGACCACCCACCTGAAGGCCTTCTCCCTCCTTGTCTGTTTATTCCCGTCTGGACTCTGAGATGCAGCAACATGTCCTTCACATATTCTGTCACCTGGTCCATTTGATGCCAGTGAGGCGAATCCCCCAAAGTGGGGACTCAAACCCTGAGCTAAGCAGCTTTCTTCTTGGCTTCACATAGGAAGGAATTCAAACGTGAGTTGATACCGAGTTTAAAGTGAAAGTAAGTTTATTTAGCAGAGTAAGAAAAGAAAGGCCATGCCACAGACAGAGTGGCGGTCTCTAACCGCTAGTGGGAGACCCCCTCCAGTCCCCGGGCTAGGCCATATGTGTGTTTTCTTGCTTCTATGGAAAATTTCTTGGTATGGGGGGAAAGGAGGAAGAACAGTGGTCAGTTTAACTTCTGTGAGATGCAAGAAGGGCAGGTTTATCTTTAACTTCTGTGAGGCACAACCTGTGGCTTGTTTGTAGTGGTCTTAACTCCGGGGATGGCTGCGATGGACTCTCTCTGCTTAATAGCCTTTGGATGGTTTGTTCTGCGATTGGTTAACATCCACCTGAGTTCTGTCTTGGGGCATGCAGGCAGCAGGCTTGGGATCCAACCTCCAAGTTTCTTGTTTTGTAAAACTAGTCCTCATGCCCCTCCCCTGTATTATATTGCGCGTCTTCCTGTTGGACTCTTGGCCCCACAGGATGGGTTATGTCTGTGCGGCACTGTTTTCCCCCTGCCAGCCTGCAGCAGGCACTCATTCATTGTGTTCTGGAATGGATGGATTTAAGTCAGACCCTGCTGTGGGCTGTATGCTGGGTAAGGAGGTGGGAAGAGGGGACTCAGCCAGCGCCTCTCCCAAAAGGAAAGGGAGCTGGTCCCATTGGGACAGCACAAAGGAGGGGGACACCTACTTAGTATGTCACTAGGAAGATGGATGTTGGTGGTTGGCAGGCTGTGGTGAGATAGGAGGGGGGAGGCTATGAAAGACAGAAGAGGACACCAGCGCCATCCTGGGGACGGCAGGACAGCAGCACATGGTCTGGTTGTTGGGAGGCAGGAAGGGGACCCGGGAGTCAGGATGCCAGGGTTGACTCCTGCCCGTGCCCCTTCCTCACTGTGATGTGGGTGAATCACTTAACCTCTCTGAACCTCAGTTTCGTCATTTGTACAATGGGAATACGAACAGGACCCATTAGTCCGGCACTCAATGATGGGGTTCGAGCCTGGCCTGGCCCGATTAAATGAGGTAGTGCAATGCCTGGCACCCAAAGACACCTTAAGGACAGGCAGCAACCAGGTCCTGGAAGAGGCTCCTGACAGAGGTCAGGGAACCGCTGAGGGAGGTCAGTGTGTGAGGGTCAGCAGTGAAGCAAGGGTCCTGGTCCTTTCTGTTCTGGGGAACAGGACTGTCTCTAGTCCCTACCCTGCCCTGCCTGCCTGCCTGGGGGCAGCTGAGGGCCTGAGACCGGCCCTCCCCAGCTCTGAGCCCATTTCCTTTATGAAATGGGAGAAGCCCCAGGAGCCATGAGGATCTGGGGCAACCTGAATGGGACAGTAACTGGAAAAGGCCTGGGAGGGGCTTGTTATAAAATTCCTGGGGGTGCAGGGCTGGAGTCGTTTGAATGTCTGCTGCCAGCCAAGCCACTGGCCCGCCCGGCCTGGTCTATTATACCGGTCTATTATCCGCCTGAGCCAGCTTTCAAATGGAAAAAAGGCCTGCATTCTTGTTTAAGACGGAAAAAATGTGAGGTGGGAGTAGGAATGAAGCCCGGTCACTTTCAGTGCCCTTTCACCTGCCACGCCTCGTAGGACTGGGCAGGAGAGCAGATCCTGGGGAGACATGGGCCTGTGCCTGCTGGATCCTCGGTCTGCAGGGGGCCTGGGCCCTGGGGAAGGCCAGGAAGGTGTCTTTGTGTTCAAGGGAACAAGTGCCGAGGGCCCCCAGAGGGAAGAACTTGGCCCTTTCTCTGAGCAAGTCCGAATTCTGACCAGTCCTAGTCCTCTCATACCTCAGCCACTTTGTTGTGACTTGGTCCTCCCAACCTGGGGAGGTAGGGAGCCTGGGGAAGCACTATCACCCACCCCAGCTATGTGACCCCGGGCCATCTCCAAGCATCTCTGGGTTGCAGGAGTGGAGTCAGGGCGTCTCTTTTGGCCTCTCCCACGATGTCCAAGAACAGATACCTACCCGTCTCCACCTCCTGCCTGTATTCTGCCTCAGGTCTCACCTTGCACTGGAGGTGGGGGAGGTGGGGCTGTCTGATGGTTCAGCCCCAAGCTCCAGAAGCCCATCAACCTGGTGCAAACCCCAGTTCTTCCACTTCCTGCCTGTGTGACCCACAGCAGGTTGCTTAAGCTCTCTGAACCTGTTTCCTCACCTGAACAATGAGGATGATGGAACATTACCTGCCTAATAGAAGCATTGTGAGGATTCAGCCAGCTCAGCACATAAATTGCTCAGCACAGTACCCGACACACAATAAGCACTCAGTGAATGTGGGTGGCTGAATCTTCTGAGGACACCTCTTGGGCCAGCATTTGGCGATGCTGAGCACATTTAGGCCCAACGCAAAAAATAATTGGTGGATTGACTGATGCTTTTATACAGCCACTTTCAGGGGAATACTTGGTGTGGCTTCACCCTCCCTGTCCCCAGACATACGCACATGCACGCACACCCACATACAGGAAATCGGGAGCAGGGGGTAGGAAGCATCTCTCTAGGCAGGGCTGTACTCTCCGTTCATTCATACAACACATCTTTACCAGGCATATTTCTGCACGGCGCTGAGGGGAGTGTGATGCTCAGGATACGGCCTCTGTCTTCCCAGAGCCCGCGGTCTAGTGGGGAGCCAGTTCAGGAAGCAGCAGCTGTGATGCCAGAAGCACAGGATCGTAAAGGTGGCACCTAACCCAGACAGAGGGCTCAGGGAAGGCTTCTTGGAAAAGTGGTGTTCAAGCTGAGACGTGGAGGATGCTTAAGAGTTAGCCTTGTAAATGTGTGTGTGTGTGTGCGTGTGTGTGATGCCCAGGCAGAGGGCACCGCATATGCAAAGGCCTGGAGGCATGGATTGTGGGCATAACTAAAGGAAAGTGTGTGGTGTAGGACGGGTGAGTTGGGGGTAGGTGAGATTGAAAAATGTGAGCCGACTCCCACAGGGTCTTTGAAGCCAGTGAGGAATCTGGATTTCTCTCGGGGGCATCGGGAGCCACTGAAGGGTGCTAAGAGGTTCCGGTGGGGCGAGGGGACTCCTGTCATGGGGCTTTCATTCTTCCCTCTGCTCTGGGCCCTAAGACTTGGCCCATCTTGTCCATGGCCCATTCTGGTTTGTCTCCTAAGTGTCTGTAGTGGGGGAGCTGAGAAGCAGCCAGGATTCTGGGAATTTGCTCCCTTCCACTCCTACCCCCAGGGTCTTCAGCAGCCAACTTCTCAGAAATATGTCAGGGAGTGCAACTTCCCGGACTCTTCCTGGGACTACTGTGGTCATGTTGAGTTCTTATCAATCAAACCACATGTTAAATGGATTAGGGCAAATGGCTATGTACAGTTCTAGAAACCAGAAGAACCCCTGCTGAAGGCAAAGGATACTCCATCCTTGGGGTATTGTGTTGGGAGTTTGCATTTGACCTGACAGTGATCGGCTACATTTCTGGAGCAGGGACAGGGTGCCAGGCCCGTGAGATGGAGGAGAAGGTGCAAGGGGCTGCCCCAAGGAGCAAGCGCTTGGGGTGTCGGGGGAGAGAAGTATCCGAGGAGCCCACCCCAGGGGGCAGTGCTGGCAGTGGAGGCAGAGCTCAGGGCTGGGAAGGGCCTTCGTGTGCTTGGGATGGAGCGGACACACTCAGGTAGATGGCACTTGGAGCTGTGCCTGGGAAGGGTCTGCAGGGTGTGCAAGTGAACCAGGAGAGGCCCACGTGGAGGTGGGAAGGCTTGGGGTAGCATAGGCCAGGAATGTCTGTGGGTCAGCAGAGCCCCTTCCCACCTCCTCCTGCCCAACTCCCCCCTTTCTCCTACAGCCCCCTCCTGACTCCCCTCTGAACTGTCTTGGGGTGGGCCGGGGACTCCTGGGGTTGTAATGGACCTTAGAAATGCCTGGGTAACCTTGGCTCTGCATGCGATAGATGGGCAGGAAGCCCAGGACTTGTCTGCTGCACACCCATTGCCAAGACTAGCCCAGCCTGCTGACCCCAAGCTGAGGCCGGGCACATGGGTGGAGGCCTTGTGACTGGGTGGTTTGCACACAAGGGTTAAAGTCCAGTGCCATGACTCGGAGCCTTGCCCTGGGCTGCTATCCCGGACACTGGGGTGCTGGGTGAGAGGGTGCAGGCCGCTGACGCCAGTCGGCAGCAGAGGACATTGTGGAAGAGCTCCAACGTTGGAGTTGGCCAGGCTGGGGTTAGAATCTAGACTGTGCCATCCCATCTGGGAGGCCTTGAGCAGAGCAGAGCCTCATGCAGCCCATCCCATCCCTAAAAGGAGCATCACAGGGTGCGGGTGACAGGGAGTGTCTGTGTGTTAGCAGGGACTTCCTCACCCTGTCGGTGCAGGAACCCAGGCCCTATCTGTGCCCACCTCCCCGGGAAAGAAGGCTCCAAGGCTCGGAGGGAGGCCCAGGCTGGTGTGTTCCAAGTCTCCCAGTGTAGACGTGTGGCTGATTGGAAGGGGAGCCATGAAGGGAGGAGGGTGGCAGGTGGCAATCTGAGCTGGGAGGGGCTTAGAGACCAGTCCCACCCACTGAGTGGTGAGGCCAGCTGACCAGGCCAAGCATTTTCCTTACTGCCAGGCCTCTCAGTGCCTTCCTTCCTGCCAGCTGAGGTGCCCCAGAAATACTGCCCTGGACTATTTCTGGTGAGATGATAGTGGGGTTAGAGAGCCACTTAGGGAAGGTGGGTGCTGGGACGATGGTGGGCTGTGGGGGAACAAGGGTCTACATGGGCATATGGGCCCCTCCCCAACCCTAGGGATGGGGGGCTGGCAGCAGCAGCCCTCCACTGCAGGGATTCAGGCTGCCATCTCCATAGCAACAGGTATCCCTAGCCAAGGGATTGATCTCTTAAAGGCACAGTGCAGGAGGAGCTGGCTTACTGCGGCCAAGAGCTGGGGTTAGGATGGTGGGGTCCATGCCTCCACGAGTCTCACCCTCCTCCCATTCTCCTGGGGGACACGCAGGAGAATAAGGCATCCTAGGGGGCTGAACTTGTATCCTCTGTACGTTCCCCAGGGAGCAAATAAGTGAAAAGGTGGCCGAGGGTTGACCTGAGGCCTAGCTTTGGCCTGAGCTCTATGACCTTGACTAGTCTGGGCCCGTTTCCTCTCCTGAGAATCAGCAGGGTCAGACTACAAGGCCAAAGCCCTGAACAGAATATTAGGGCCACAAGGGCTTTTCTGTTTATGGATGGGGATAACCGAGTTCCCAAAAAGGGGGTACAGGGGGCTAAGGACAGCCAATGAAAACGAGGTCAGAGCCAGCTTGGAATCCCAGGGACCCCTCCCCCTCCATAGGTCATCCAGGGAGCTTTCCTGACCTTCATTCACTCACTTCCCACCTGGGCAGTTTATGCTATAGCCACCTATCACCCACACTAATTATTCAGTCTTTTTTTCACTTAAATAATTTTATAAAGAAACTTTATAAAGCACTGGGAGAGGTTAGTGGTCACTTGCCATAGAGAGTAGCAATAGAAATAAATACCGGGGGAGCCAAAAAAATGTATGCACGTGACTTGTAGTCATCTTTTGTTATCAGTATGTATTATTAATTTTAAAAGTTTTTTCCTTTCTTAAAATGTGCATACTTTTTGGCACCCTCCGTATACAAGAAACTGTATAGTGGTATTCAAGGCTAGCTAGAGACTATTGTCCCCTAAGTTCTGAGCTTCCTGCCTCCTCTTTGTTAATAAGGTTACAAATGGTAGAGAGGCGTTAAAGACACACTAGCACCAACCTGAGAGTTCTCCTGGGTAGTTTGTAGAATTGAAGGACCAACAGCCTTCCCACTGTGACTGAGTGCTCTCTGGTGTGTGACCCCAAGTCTGCTTGTTACTGGCCGAGTCCCACAATCCGAAGTGCCGGCCTACATGACCTGCTAGGCTCTCGGGGTCCTGTAACCGTCCTCCCCCAAGCTGGGCCCACTAACGTCACCTGACTCCTGCAAGGCGTCTCAGGGTCCTGTGTGCTCACAGGGTCTGAGCCGGAGCGTAGCCGGAGCGTGGGGATCGTGTGCAGGTGGAGCGGGGAGGCCGCTCCCGCCGTCTGGCAGCCAGTGGTCTTCCTCACCAGCCGAGGGCCTGCCAAGAATGCAGCTGTTAACCAGCGAGCTGCCACATGTGCAGGCATGTTCTCTCTCAGAGGTGCAGCGACTCCCACTTTGCAGATGAAGAAACTGAGGTGCAGAGTGAAGTCAGAGTCCCAGTGTGGGAACTGGCAAAGCCAGGCCTTCAGTCTCAAGCTGGGGAGCCCAAGATAACACACAGGGCAGGACGAGGGCAGTCGGCTCCAGCCGTGACCGGGTCAGGGTTTAAATAGATCAGAGGCCTGGAGGGCCCAGGGCGCCATGGGAGGTGGCTGGGATTTGATTACAGCTGGGGGAGCCACCTTCCTCCAAGGGGTCAGAGGGCTTTTGGGGGGGCACTGGGATAGGAGGGAGGAGGAAGGGGGGCCAGGGGCCTCAGAGCCCTGCTGAGTGCCAGCCGACTTCATCCTGCAGCAATACTTCATCCTCCTCATCATCACGGACGGGGTCATCAGCGACATGGAGGAGACGCGGCACGCTGTGGTGCAGGCCTCCAAGCTGCCCATGTCCATCATCATCGTGGGTGTGGGCAACGCTGACTTCGCGGCCATGGAGTTCCTGGATGGGGACAGCCGCACGCTGCGCTCCCACACGGGGGAGGAGGCAGCCCGTGATATCGTGCAGTTCGTGCCATTTCGCGAGTTCCGCAATGTGAGTGTGGGCCCAGGCTGGGGAGGGGCCGGGTACAGGACCCCAAAGGCTGTAGTGATGACCAACAAGGAAGGTCTGCCCAGTCCTAGGCTCCTCTCCCCTTAGCTCCACTGACTACACTTCCTGAGGGCCTACTATGTGCTCAGTGCCACGCCAGGCCCTGCCCCAGTGAGGCTGGTGAGGCCGCGTGTGAGCACTTGCTTCAGCGAGCTGATGGAATCCAGACTGGGGCTCCAGGGCAGGCTTTCCTAGAGGACCTGCCCTGTAACCCTGACCAAGTCACGTATCCATGTGGGGCAGATTTCCAAGACATAGAGGGAAGAGGGCAAGGTCCAGAGTTGAGAGAGGCTTCTGTGGTAATCCCCCCTCCCTCAGCCTCACTTCACAGATGGAAAACCAGCCCATCTTACCTCTTCTCCCTAAGGTCCCCTGCAGGGGCTACTGGGGACCCCACCTGGCTCCTAGAACTGGCTCTGGCACTATCTGCAGGTGGCCCGAGGTCTGCCCCCAGGAGGCTGGGGAATGGCTTCCTGGTCACTGCCTGGCACCTGGGCCCTTAAGGAGCCCGAGGGAGCACAGCCCCTCAGATGCCATCCCCAGATGCCATCCCTATACTGCCAGAGGCACCATGTGGCCTTGGACCAGTCCTTGACCGCTCTGGGCCTCAGTTCTCAGCCGTAAGGGCCTCTCCGGTACCTTGGCTCAGATCCTGGGAGCCAGTCCCAGCAAGAACTGACCACTGATTTGGACCCAGTGGTCCTCGTATCTCTGCACAGTACCTGTGGGTTTACGTGAGGTGGTTTGACTCATTAGCTTCCTGAGGACAATTGCTGGGCATCGGCCACCACTCATGCACGGGATGTTGACCGAGCACCTCCTGTGCGTGACCTGTGGTTGCACGTTCAGCAGTGAAGCAGACAGTCATGGTGTTTGTTCCAGCCAAGGTGCTCAGGAAGTGTTTGCAAGGTGAACGGGCTGTGCAGCTCGCCTCCACCAAAAAGCCTCCCACAGACAAATTCTCCCTAAAATGTTACTCCCGGGCATCTTAAGTGCTCAAGCGAAGAGTTACACTTAACGTAAGGCAGGCCGTGCTAACAGTGGGATTTCAGGTGTGGACAGGGACGCGTTTTGGACGGCCACGGGCCTCAACCCTGCTGCTGTCCTCCAGGCACACCTCTGTAGCAGCTCTCTGGGCATGGTGCCCCTCACTTCTGGGCACTAATCCTTACTCTCTCCTCTCTTCACGCCCCGGACCCTGCAGGCAGCAAAAGAGACCTTGGCCAAAGCTGTGCTGGCGGAGTTGCCCCAACAAGTTGTGCAGTATTTCAAGCATAAAAACCTGTCCCCCACCAATTCAGAGCCCGCCTGAGCCCGCAGCAGCATGCCAGCTGGGCCTCCCCACCCAGGAATATGCACGCTCACCCTGCTTCCTTGTGGGTGGCCTTTTTTTTTTTTTTTTAAACCGATCCACATGTTTTTTTTTACAATCAGACCTCCACGCCCAACTTCCCTCAGCCCAGCTGGGCTTCCTTTGTTGGAGTCTACTGATGATACTTCCAGGCCAAACCGGCTTCCTCTCCTCCTCTCCCCACCCTTGCCACTCTTAAGTATTGAATGTACTTTGTATACTTTTCGTGGAATTATTGTTATTAAAGAGAATAAAATTTTTACAATCATAACTGGCTTTTTCCAAGTAACTAGCTGCCGACTCTGAGGAATGTGTGCCCAGGACACACCATCGTAGCCTGCCCGGTTCATGCGCTGTTTTTTAATACTGTGACCATGTCCTATTTGTTATCTCAGGGTAATAAAGAAGTTTCAGACATCCCTGTGTCAGCTCCTTCCTCAGCCGGGACCCGATAGGCTCACTGATTTGGGAAATGAACACGAAAACCTCTTTCCTCCAGCCAGCCTGTGAGGGCAATGCCGTTACTTCTACTTGGGGACCTGCATTCCACATGAGCAGTAATATTTGTTAAACTGGCACAGAACCTGGCAGTGGACATGCTCAGTATGTGAACAGAATGCACAGGCCTCCGCCAAAAATGGCAGGCTTTCTGGCCCCTGCACAGCCCACACGCTGACCCAGCCAGCACACGGTCCCCCCTTCTTCCTCTTGGTCCACACTCTGTCCTAGGTCCTCCCATCCCCCTTACACACACACACACACACACCCCCAGCTGATGCTGTCACCCATTTGCTCCTCCTTCAGGTCTCCCAGACACTGGGGTCGGCCCTGTGCTCTGCAGTGTGAAAGGCTGTTTAGCTTTAGGATGCTGAACAGGGCTGCTTCGGGCCCTGCTAACAGCCACTGGTTTTTACTGCGTGTCTCTCTGGATTCAGGCCCAACTTCATGAAACCAGCCAGGGGACCAGTCTCCGAAACCCCAGCCTTCCTCTCCGTTCCCTCCTCTTGCATATAACACATCTTTCTCTTTTATCCACCTCCCCCTGGGAGTCCCAGCAGCCCCTTTGCCACAGGCTCGTGTATCACCAATAAGAACTGACATTTATATTAAGCACTATGTCTCCAGCTCTGTGTTAAGTGCTTCACGGACATTATCTTGATGAACTCTTCCAACAGCCTGTCTATGACCATTTCAGAGAGGAGGGAACAAGCAGAGACGCTAATCGAACCTGTTAGAGGCAGAGCCAGAACTTAGATCTGGGCTGGCAGACTCCAGAGCCCACACTTGTTCCACTGAACTGATGTCCTCCCTCGACCCTGCAAGGGTCTTCTGCTCAAGCTGCTAGTTTGTCCTTCCTCTCCGCTGAAACGGGGAAGTCTCTTACCTCGAGTTCCTCCTCCAGGTAATTCTTACTAGGGACCTGCTAGACCTGGGCTGTGCACTAGGCAGGTTCCTGCCTCGGGGCGCCTGGTAAACTCAGGAGCTGGTGCTTATCTGGTGGGAGCGAGTGAAGGCTATCTATCCTCATCTTAAGTTTTCAATGCCTCTGCTGATTCTGTGGCCCTCAAAAGTCAGCTGAAATATCCTTTAGGGACGCCTTCACTTCTCCAGAGAGGGCTGCAGGACTGCATGGAGCCCCAAATCCCCCCCAAGGACCTTTGGGAAATCACAGCCACATGGATGGAGTCCCAGGACCAGTGCATCTGGCAACTTTAGCTCAGGCCTAGCTCTTGCTCAGAATGGCTGCAAGACTGGGTGTTGATCGAAATAGCAGCACAAGACTTCTGGTCTACCCTCCTGCTTGGCAGTTGATGTGAGCCTAGCTGGAATGTGACATCCAGAGTAGTTTGTACCCAGCCCGGCCTGGGATAATCTGTCAAGTTCTGGTTGACCAGAGGCTTCTCCAGGGGAGCAGCCTTCTCCTCCCAGCCCCACATCCTCTCCTTACCCTTCGTGGGACGCAGTATTGGGGTGACCACATCTCATGCAGACCTCTCCCTTACACTTCCCCATGTGAGTAATTTACCAGATTAGTGAAACTGGGGAGTCTGGGTCACGTGAAGGCACAGCCCCTGCCTTCCACCAGGGTCCAGGCCCAGTGTTTCAACATTATGGACCCACCTACCTCAGGTGTGGTATCCGCAGCCCCCACTTCCCACTCCACGTAGGAGACCCAGCCATCTCTGCTTTTGCTTCCCCCTCTCTGCCCGAGGTTGGGTGGGTCGTCAAGCAAGCCCTCTACTCCTGGCTGGCTTGAGTTCACGGGACAGCAATGCGCCTGAACTCCTGACCAGGCCAAAACACCACTTAAAAAAAAAAAAAGCAAACCAAAATAAGTTAGTCCTGGGGGTGTAATGGTGACTATAGTTAATGCTGTACTATATGCTTGAAAGTTGCTAAGAGAGTAGATCTTAAAAGCACTTGTTACAAGATAAAAATGTTTTATAACTGTGTGGTGATTGATCATTTCACAATATATACAAATACTGATTATGTTATACACCTGAAACCAATATATGTCAATTATATCTCAATAAAACCAAATAAACCAAACCCTGGTGCTGCTACTTGGTTCTTGTACATGAACAGTAGGCTGAAAGTAAACTTGGAAATCTGACTGTAAGACTCCTTCACCCTGAAATTACCTCCACTGAGGACTGAGCACTGGCATTTATTGACAAGTGTCACTGAAACTGCAGAAAGCCAGGGGTAGAGTTAAAGGCTCAAATTAAAATGCTTGTTGTCACCTAGCCGTCACCCAGGCAAATCACTGAACCACCAGGAATTTCAGTTTTCTCCACAAAAGGTAAAGAAGGGCTGCCTCACAGGACTGTTTTCAGGGTGAAAGACACTACAGTCCACAAAAATGGTCTGTGTATGTCGCAAACAGTGCCTGGCATGTACACAGCAGGCCCTCGGTCCAGACTGAGGGAAACAAATCAACACAAAGGACAGGGAGGTGTATGACTCGCACTAAAATGTATGGGAGAAGCCCTGCCAACAGTCTAACGCTGAGTGGAGGCTGTGTGTTTTGCTGCCCATCTCCTCTGCGAAGCTCCAATGCTGGGGCCACATTCTGCCTGTTCTTGCTGTGACACTCCCTTTCTCTCCACACCATCGCTCCAGCAGGTAAGGGAGCAAGCTGCCAACCCTTGCCAGCATCACTAAGGCATGAATGTGTGACTACAAAGGTGTTGCCAAGACTCGAGTCTCCCACCGAGCAGAACTTGCAATCCATGCTAAGTGGGCTGAGCATGCCAGCACATCAAGAAAATGCCCAAGTCCAAATGATGGTGCATTGCCACTGAGCTCTCCTTTTTGTTTTTCTAGAGGGGCTTAGATGACAGCTGAGCCATAACCCACGGCTAGGACATCCGAGCCAAGGAACCGGGTGTGCCTGAGCAATTAACATTTAGCTAAGAGGGAAGCACACAAAACAAGCTGGTGGTTGGGGCTCTGACAACCACATCTGACCCTTCATCCTGTCAGTGTTCTAGCTGCAACTGAGGAAAGCCAGGATGGATAAACCTGCCACAAATCATCATTACTGGAAGCGCTGGGCACCCTATGTAGAAGCGGGAGGCCGACAGCCAGTACTAACAAGATGGCGACCGTTTACTGAGCACCGGTGCCAGCTACCACACCAACTATCTCATCTAGATCATCTCACCCTTGCGAGGAAGCTGGTATCATTATTCCTATTTACCAAGGGAGAAATGGAGACCCAGAGAGGTTAAAGACCTTGCCCCAAGTGACCCAGCTAGTGAATGTCTGGCTCCAAGCTCATAACCACGATGGTATGTCCATGGAAGGTGGAAGTAAGCCGAGTTTCCAGGAAGGAGAAGCAGAAGCAGGGGAAAGTCTTAGGCAAATGAAGTTTATCTCTTGGGTAGAAAGGATGCAGCCGGAAGGGAAGGATGCTTGAAGTGGAGAGTGAAAGAAGTAAAGATGCAAGGGACAAGCCAGGGTCACCCCTAGTTAAGGGCTCGACTTTCCGTCTAGGGTGCTCCTGAAAAAAGCTCAAGCTCCCCCTACCCCTCTGAATTTGAGAAGCCGCGGCCTGGGGCCAAGGAAGCCATACATAAAACAGGTCAGCAACCACCTCTTTAGGGCCAATCACATCGGCCTCCCTGCTCTTTACACATGGAAAGTGGATACTATGAATTTTATACTCCCTTTCTCCCCACCAAGTTAGGTGACAGGGCCAAAGGTAGATGGCAACAGGAAGTGACAGAGAGCAGTGTGACACAAACTAGATAGTCCAAATAGAGCTGGCAATAGGATTCCTCCTAGACGAGCTTTTTCCCTAGCCTAGTTCAAGAGTTGTAAGAATACGACCACTCGGGAAAATGTAAGCAGGTTTAAAGAAACCCCCACAAACTTTGTTTTTATCCCGTCATAGTTATAAAACCCCAATTATCTATTAAGGCAAGAGTGCTGTATTTTATGGTTTAAAGAAGTGTTTCCTTGCAGCCATTTCTTTTCTCTTCCTTTTTGGGTTTGAAGCACATGGTTTACCTCGGATAAGGCTGCTTCCTTTATTAGACAGACCAGGTCCTGCTTTGCTATTCCTGGTTCCACAGAACGTGTTTCAGTTCCAACACTCTACACTAATGGGTACAACAGAACACGATGAAATGATCACGGGTGATTCTCCATCTCGCCTGAGACACCATTAACAGAACTCTCAGTCTGAAGAGCCTCAATCTTCTCGACACAATCTAGCTGTTACGGTTATGGGGAGGGAATTGGGAGCACAGGACTTGGCACAGGTAAAGCAAGATGTTACTCTCTGACGGGTTTATTAGCTTCCCAATTAAGTATGTTTTAAATTCCTGCAACCCTCTGTCAACTTCTTCCAACATCAACAGAGACCACAATGTATCGTAATGGCCTCTTAAAAGTCAAACCACATGAAGAGGGTGACTTTGACTCCTCAGCCTGCCTCCTGAAAGGATTCGAGGTTGCTCTGGGTACAGTCGTGAATAATGACAGCACAACCGCACGAAGAGCGAAGCAGAGGAGCAGAAGGAGCCTACACAGTTTTACCTAAATGCCTTGTTTGTTAGAATGGAGCTGACGCGCCTGTACTGACAGTCAGGAACAATTAGCACAGTCGTTCTGAAGAGGAGGAAGAAGCACGAGGCATCAGTTATGGGTGAAGGGAAGTCACCATCTGCCAATGGGCACCAGAATGTCAGTGCATTGGAAGGGGAAAAGGAGTGGGTTGGATGAGATCCAGGGGCCTCTCTGCCCACATTAAAACTGAGTAGCTTCTCTGCCTGCCAGCATCACAGTGTCAACACATTCTGTGTGTGTCTCTCTCCGTCTCACACCCAAGGAAGCAGAAACAAGTGACGTAGGAACCCAGGGGAAGAAAGAGTCACACAGGCCCATTCTCCTGAAGCACAGGGGCCTACAGATTTTTTTTTTAAAGCCCACGACTTGAGGCCTCCATACCTTGTCTCCCTCCCTCCCTTTATGAGACAGAGGTGGAGCAGTACCTCTAGGTCTTGGCAGAGCTGCTCCGTGTGGGAAGGGAAAAGAGCAGGGGGCAGCAGATAGAAGAAGAGGAAAGGACACGGGCAGCACCTTTAAGCTAGAAATAACTCCCCTAGTTGGAAGCTACACTATGAATGTATGAAACAGAGACCTCAACAGCGCATAGAGCACAGTCAGAATATGCAGGTGTGTCCCACTGTTAGGATCCCAGGAACGGCCCACAGTAAGTCCTCTCGGTCACATCCCTACTAGCACATCTGATTTCTGGCTATGATGAAATAAGTCCTCTGTTTCTCAAAGGTTTAGTCTTAAATGGAATTAGACAGAGGGAGGAGAAGGAATACGTTTTCCAAGAGTAAGCGCAAACTTCACAATGAATGATGAGTGTTAAGTGACACCCCCCAGCAGATGCAGTTTTTAATCTTAGTCACACAACATCAAGAACTGGGCAGTTCCAGGGGACTGCGCCATTTCATTACCTGAGTCAGTGCTCTCCCCCCGCACGCTCCACAATGCAGTATAACCAAACACCCTGTTCACATCAGAATACAATGTTTAAATAATACGAGTCCAATAATGGCCCTTGCTTCTCTGTGCTGCTGAGAAAGGAAAAAAAGGAAAAAAAAAACAAGAAAGCAACATAACCCAAACCCTTTGCAAGCCAGCTGGTGCCTATCTTTCCGGGGCATTTCTAATGGAATTTCTGCTGGGCCCTGACCCCCTCGCCCCCTTCCCTCCCGCCCCCCACCGCACCACCACCGCCACCACCACCATGACAGTGAGGAAAGAGGCAGAGGGACAGGGCTGGGGCATCTGCACGGGAGTGGAAAGAGAAACCAAACACAAGTCGGGCCACAGGTAGACTCTGGCACATTTTTAGATGAGGTTAAAAACATCACTCTGTGCACAGGAAACAGGCAAAGGAGTTTTCTGAGGGAGGTAATGCCTGTAGGCAGACAAACCGTCCGGTCTGCTCTCGGGGAGGAGCTCCCTGTGGAAAGGACACAGGGGCTAGGGGGCCTCGAGGAAGGTGTTGGTTCTGAAGATGGAAGAGACAATCTTGCCGGTGGCGTTGATCGTGCCTTCGCTGTCTGAGCTGGACTCCGAGTCGCTGCTCCCAGAGTAGGCGCCCAAGCCGGGGAGGATGCCGATACAGACCGCGGCGGATGGGCAGTGGATGGACGGACCACTCAGGGACGTGCTTCCAAGAGACACGCAGGATGGGGCTTCTGCAAAGGAGGAGGAAGGAATGTTACTTCAGCACCCTTTTCCAAAGCTGACGGTGTACTTTGTACTGTGCTGAGGGCTTCACCACGGAAACCTCAAAACGTCCGCAGGCAACAGCATCATCCTCACCTTAGAGTTGGGTTCCTATCTTACAACCGAGAAAAGTGAAGGCACAGCCAGAGCACATTTTAAGATCATGCAGAATGTCACCAAGTAGCTGAGGCACTTTTTGCCCCAGGAAACCCAAAGTTTCGTTGCCACCTCAGTGACAGAAAACCTCCATCTAGAAAACAAACGCAGGACTTAAAAGGTTAAAGGAAAAGTTAAGAACTCTACTCCATTCTTTCTTCTTCCTTCTAAATGTGTCTAGCCTCATTTAACTGCTATACCAACCGGACAGGTAGGTATTATTCCCCATTTTACTGATGAGGGAGGTGAAATGACCTGTTAAGGTTACAGGCCCCTTAAAAGTAGAAAATGTTAAAACTAAATCTGAATAAAAAATAATGTGATAAAATGATACCTGAGCTCTCACTGCAGAGTTAAGAGGTGCAGTTCAAACTTCACTGTCTCAGGCTGACAAGCATATTACCTTCTAGGGTTTTGTCTTAACAAACCTCTAACTAACAGCTCATGTAAATATGAAAAGGATACATGGTTCCAAGTACTATACAAAATCAGAAGTAAGCAAAAACCACACTGAGCAGCTAAAAGATATCTCAGATGGCTGGGACATGGAGTTCAGGAGCTCAGTATATGTGCTTGTGGTCCTGGAAGTTCTGACGGGGAAGCTGCTGAAGACAGGCATTGTTAAGACACGGAGCATGAAATGAGAGCTGACAACGACTGCAGAGATGGCAAGAACAACGCTACAAGAAAGTAGAGGCAAATGGTTGCAACAAATATCACAAAAGCTACTTTCTTTAGGAAATAGAGTTCTTCCCAAACCCACCAACCAACCAACCATTGAATAGAAAAGTGGACAGAAGACGTGAACAATTCACAGAAAGAAAAACAGATGAATTCCAAATATAGGAGAATAAACAATATATAAGGAGGGAAGGTATGGGGACTAGGCATCTTTGTATGTTGCTCAGGGGTACAGGAAACTCAGCAATGTCCTTCAAACCTAAATGATGTTCAGATGAGAACATCCACCGCAGCAGTGTTGATAGCAGCAAAAAACCAGAAACCAAAATGGCCAGTAACAGGGGACCAGCTAAGTAGTGGACTACCGTTCATCCATTAAGAAGAGTAAAGCATCTCTGTGTGTCCTGGCATCCAATGATCTCCAAGATATCATGCTAAATCAGAGGCAAGGGTGGGTATTAATTATAATTGAGGGGGCAGGGGAACATGCCCAGATATATGCATGACAATGTCTGAAAAAATATAAAAAAACTGGTAACAGTGGCTGCTCTGGGGAGAGCATCTGAGTGGTTGAGGAACAGGGGAGATTTAACTTTTCACTCTACACTCCTTTGTCCCTTTTGAATTTTCTATTATGTGCATATACTACCTATTCAGATGATTTTTTAAAAAGGCAAATGCAAACAACGGCTTGACTTGGAGCTGAGCTATTGGTGGGCAGCCAGTTGGCTCAGTTGGTTAGAGCGAAGCGCTCATAACACCAGGGTCGCCGGTTCGATTCCCACAAGGGCCAGTGAGATATGCCCTCCACAACTAGACTGAAAACAACAACTTGACTTGGAGCTGATGGGTCCTGGAAAAACACACTGTTCCCCAATAGTCCCCCCACCCCCCACAAAAAAAGGCAAATGCAAAAATTCAAAGAGCATCCTGGGCCACTTTAATTAGGGAAGCACACGCCCACATGTCTCTATAACCCCAAGGGCACCCGTGTAGTACAGCCAGGAAGGCTGTGACAGACTGGACAGCAGATCGGGCCGTCCTAATGACCAGAGGAGTCGCTTGTCTATATTCTCCTCTAACCGTAAGTCTCTTGAGGGCAAGAGCTCTTTCTTCACCACACCACACCATCCCCTGGTCAACAGCACAGTGCAGACCAGCATTCACAATGTGTGAGAACGCAAGAAAATGTGTTCAAGACATTTTACAGAGTTTCACTGCAAATGGCTAAATTGTTTTAGAGGGAGTGAAAATTTGAGACATAACATCTAACTGTACGCCATTCATTATTTGAACATTCATTGCATTTTTATGTTACATATACAATAATACTTTCGGTACTCTTAGAAAAATTTGGTTGTTTAAAAAACAAAAACCCAATATCTTATAAGGGTATGAATCAGTTACTTAGAAAAGTAATTGATGTGAAGCCGTTCAATGAAATAGGTCATTTTATTAAGTATTTCAAAGGTGAACTGAATTTTATGGTTTTTCTTAAGTAGAAAAGAAGGATGTAGTTTAGAGCACCTATGGAGGACTAGAGGTGGCCTAAGGGAAGGATGGAAGTCAGCCACAAAATTGCAACCAAGAACCTAGACCACTGTGGAGCCAGCACAGTTTAAGCCAAAAGACCAAAACTCCCAATTACCTAGGAGGTTTCAAGGAAGAAAAAACAGTGACTCCGACAGATTTCATTCCAAAGCAGTTAACTATCCAAAGAGAACAAAATGGTGCCCTCTGATCTCACTCATTTGGTGACATTTCCTGCCACCTTCTGCATTTGCAGGACCATAATGCTGTACCAAATTAACACTGAAAATCACTAACAGAGAACGTTCTTGGGATTCAGACAGATACGTGACCTGAGAGTAGAAGGGATCAAGTCGTGTAATCTGGCTCTGCTCAGAGCTGAAGTCCAGAGCCTCCAGTGGGGAAGCCTGAATCTCCATTGGGGTCACAGAGCTATCTTCTTGGGGATCTAGGAGATAAATGCTTCTACTGCTGAGGACAAGACTCTGAAGCAAGATACAAGAGATATTCTTCTTGTAAGGCTTCATCTCCTAGCAAAAGAGGATGTTTCTTGCCCATTTTCTGTGGCAAGAATATAGGAAGGAGCAGGAAGAAGGGATTCAGAATGACAAAAAGACGGCTCTGAAACACAAGTGTCTGACTCAGTTTAAAGACCCCACACAAGTTTTCCTTCCCACTGATTCATGCAGAGTTCCCACCATGGAATAAGAACCAGATACAGAGATACTGGTTAACTAGTTAAACTGTTTAAAATTTCTATGAAGCATTATATACAGGTGTGTGTGTGTATGTGTGTTTGTGTGTGTGTGTGTGTGTGTACACACACAGTATACACTTACCCTATTTAAGCAGCCACAGTTCAGCAAGTTTCCTATTATTAAAAAGATATCAGTGAAATGGAACTTCTACACTGCCGATGAGAATGTAAACTGGGATAACTTCTTTGCAGGGCAATTTGGCAACATTTACCTAAATTACAAATATATATACTCTCTGGCCCAATAATTCTAAGTATAAGGTTGGTGCAAAAGTAACTGCAGTTTAATAAAAGGTTAAAAATAATTGCAAAAACCACAATTACTTTTGCACCAACCTAATATTTAACCTGGTATCTTTGTGGATATGAAAAATGATGCATGTGTACAGGGTTATTTAACACAACATCATAACAGAAAGAATGGAAACAACCTAAATGTTCACTAATAAAAAATGGTACAACCACGCAATGGAATACTACACAGCCTTAAAAAGGAATCAAGAAGCGCTTTATGCACAGATACAGAATGATTCCCAAGGTCCAACAACGAGTGAACTAGCAATGAACAGAAGAGTATGCTAATTAAAACAATGATAGGAAGTACAAAACAACATACGAAGTATTCTTGCCAAAAAAATCAACTTGAATTAAGCTCTAGATCTAATTACCATTTTATAGGAAACACAGGGTATAAAAGAACACCATGCGGATACAATCAGCAAAATCTAGAGTGTCCACAGGATAAAGACACAGTTTCTTCACAAATAAAATATAAAGGAAACAAAACCTAAATTAAAAAAGGAAGACCTATAGGTTAAATGAGATTAAAAGACACAGTAGGCTGTTGTCAAGATGCCGTAAGATGGCAATATCCCCAAATTGAGCTATACATCCAAGCAATCCCTGTCAAAATACCAGCTGCTTTTTTGGTAGAAATTGACAAGTTGATCCCCAAATGCATATGGAAATACAAGGGACCCTGAAAAAGAACAAAGTTGGAGGACGCACATTTCCCAATTTCAAAACTTACTGCACAACGATAGTGATCAAGACGGTGTGGTAACGGCCTAAGGGTAGACATGTAGAAATCAATGGAGAGAAAAACAAGTCCAGAAATAACACCACATGTGGTCAACTGATTTTCAACAAAAGTGCCATGACAATTCAATGGGGAAAGAACCATCTTTTCAACGAATGGTGCTGGGCCAATTTGGTATCTGCACAGAAAGAAACTGGATCCTTACTTCACATGATATACAAAAATTAACTCAAAATGGATTAATGACCAAAACATAAGAGCTAAAACTCTGTAAAATTCTTAGAAGAAAACATAGGGGTAAATCTTCATATGGTTTCTTAGATATGACAACTAAAGTACAAGAAACCAAAGTAAAAAGAAATTAGATGTCATCAAAATTTAAAACTTTTGTGCTCCAAAGGTCACTATCAAGAAAGTGAAGATACAACCCACAGAAACGGAGAAAATATTTGTAAATCATATATCTGACAACATCTAGTATCCAGACTATATAAAAAATGCTTACAACTCAACAGACAATCCAATTTAGAAAGTCTCAGATCTCTAGTTTAGTGGTTACCAGAGGGTAAGGGAGGTGGGGGGTGGGAGATGAGGGTAAGGGGGATCAAATATATGGTGATGGAAGGAGAACTGACTCTCGGTGGTGAACACACAATGGGATTTATAGATGATGTAATACAGAATTGTACACCTGAAATCTATGTAATTTTACTAACAATTGTCACCCCAATAAATTTAAAAAAAAAAGTGTCAGATCTGAGTAAATAGTTCTCCAAGGAAGACATACAAACAGCCAGTAAGTACACGATACCAACATCATTAGGGAAATGCAAACCCAAACCACAATGAAATATCACTTCACACCCACAAAGAAGGATGTAAAAGACAGTAAGAAGTGTTGATAAGGATGTGAAGAAATTTTAACCTCACATACTGCTCGTAGAAAGTAAAAATGGTACAGCTGATTGGAAAATCAATTTGACAGTTCCGCAAAAAGTTCAACAGAGTTACCATTTCACCCAGCAATGCCACTCCTAGCTGTATATAACATTCATGTTCATAGCAGCATGATTCATAATAGCCAAAAAAGTGGAAAACAACCCAAATGTCCATCAACTGATAAATGGACAAAATGTGGTCTACCCATGCAATGGACTACTATTCAGCTGCAAAAAGTACTGATACATACTACAACATGGATGAACTTTGAAAACATGTGAAGTGAAAAGAAGCCAGACACAAAGGCCACATACTTACGCATGATTTCATTTATGTGAAGTGTCCAGAAAAGGCAAATCCGTAGAGACAGCTAGATTAGTAGTTGCCAGGGGCTGGGGAGAGGGAAGGACGGGGAGTATGGCTAATGGGCATGGGTTTCTTTCTGGGGTGATGAAAATGCTTTGGAATTAGACAGTGGTGATGCATATACATTCTTGTGACCATACTAAAACCTACTGCATTGTATCCTGAATTTTATGGTATGTGAATTATACAACAATTTTTTTAAAGCCATATAGCCAAATACAATGCCTGACCCTCACTTGGATCTTGACTGTCAAGAACAAAATTCTATGGGAAAATGAATACTAATTTGATAATTGATAATATTGGGAATTATTATAATTACTTTAGGTGTGATAGTGGTACTGCAATTATGTTAAAAAAACAAAAAACAAAAACAAACAAAAAAAGAACCCTTACTTTTTAGGAATAGCCTTTTACCCCAAAAATAAGACCTAGCCAGACAATTAGCTCTAACGCATCTTTTGGAGCAAAAATTAATATAAGACCGGGTATAATATATATTATTATATGTATTTTATATTATATTATATTATATTATACCCGGTCTTATAGTAAAACAAGACCGGGTCTTATATTAATTTTTGCTCCAAAAGACGCATTAGAGCTGATTGTCTGGCTAGGTCTTGTTTTCAGGGAAACATGGTATATACAGAATTATGGATGAAATAATTTGATGTCTCGGATTTGTCTCACAATACTACAGTTAGAGAGGTATAAATGAAGTAAGATTGGATATGTGTTAAAAACTGTTGAAGCTATACTATAGGGTTCATTATACTATTATCTCAATGTTTGAGTATGTTTTACGCTACCTATAAAAAAATCTTTGTTTTTAAATATATTTGTATTTGCTTGTACATACATAGAATAGCTCTGGATGGATATATAAGAAATGTATGATACTGTTACCCTCTGGGAAGGAGAACTGGATGGAGGAAGACATATAGCTAGAAGGGAGACTCTTCACTGAATGAAACAGATTCAACAGCAAAAAGGTATCAACAACTGACCATTACTGGTACTCAGAAGATACTATTTAAAAATATCCAATTTTTCTGAGAGAGAAATAAGAGTACGCCCTGTATTAGAGATGACCAACTGAGTTTAGCTCAGACTCTCAACCCACAGGGAGTCAGGAGTAGAACTAAAAACACTCTTGAATGTCTCGTTCCTTATCCAGCCACCAGAAGACTCACCTTCACTTAAAACTGTGCCACTTAACACAGCGCCAGATTTGATCACATAAAAGTAACCACCAAAGAAAGAATACTCCTGGAAACTGTATTAAGCCTCTAGGCTCAATCCAATCCAACCAACCCAGAACGCAGCCAGGTATTCTACCTCTCACTGGCAGCAAGCCAGGTGAAATCAAGAAAGTTGACATTTGGAGGGGACAGAGAAATCTCCTTTGTAAGCAGAGGTGGTATGACCAGGGCTTTGGCTTTGGAAGCACTTCTAGGGAGTACAATTGTCATTTATCAGCTCCACTGGTTTCTAACATATTCCTTTGCAGGGCAGCTGGCATCCTCTTGGGTATAAATCCTGCCTGGGACAAAACCGTTTGGTAAATTAAGTACAGATAGGCTTGCTTAGAGATAAGCGCATTCATTCACAGATGAGATGCACTCCAGCCCTTGACCGTGTCATGTGCATTATGAGTGAAGAACGAAATGAGAGCTGCCACCCACCTTGATTCTTGTCATCTGGACCAGGGTCCGATTTCAGTCTTTTCACACTGTTACCACTCTCTGAGCTGTAACAAAAAACATGGTGATGTGAGTTACGCCCAATCTTGGGGATCGAAACTTTGGGAATCAGGAGCTCCAATAACCATTCATATGGGCCGCAGGCAGCCTCAAGGAGATGGAATGATCTAAAAGGAAAGTCTTCACTTCAGAGTCTCTTGGTTATGCTATTAGTTATAAAGACAACTTAACCCCCTGCCCAATTCAAGGGGTAAAGGATTGTATCTTCAAGCATCTCCTAAACGTCAGATTCTTTGTTGTCCTTATCATTCATCTTGGTTAGAACCATAGATGGATCTCGAGAATATCTGGACATGTTCATAAATGACAAAAAGTTAGTTATTACAGATAAAAGGAAACATCTTCAGTGACATGCTAGAGATTCTGAAAGTCACCCAAAAGACCTCCACTAAAAGAATACCTAAATAATGTACTTCAGTGAGGAAGGAGAAGATCCCAGAAAAGAAGGCCTTAATCCCAGAAGGAAGGGATGGTGAAAAGACACAGGCAAATGCAAATAGAAATCTAAACAAATGTGTTTTAAAAACTCCCGTCTAATTTGTGGTGTTAAACAAGACCATACTAAGATCCGAGGCAGTACTTGAAAGTAAGAAAGGAAGAGGATGATTGTAGCTAAAAGTTCTAAGGTCTGTATGTAACTTCACAGGGAAGTAAGATAGCTATTTATTTTAGGTTTTGCTAAGTATGCCTGGTAAATTGCAAGGTTAGCCACCAAAACAATAGAAACAGAATACATAAATCCAAACTAGTAGAAAGAAAAAAAACGAAATAAAATATTTTTCCATCTTAATTTTCAAAAAGAATATAAGAAAAAAAAATTTAAATAAAAAGACAACTATCATTAGGATAATAAAAACTACATTAAAAATCCTAATAAATTCAAACCTACCAGTAAAAAGAGATCAACAGACTGAATTTTAAACCAGTTATTGAGAGACACAACTAAAAATTTTAAATGAGACAATTACAGATAGAGCAGCAATCAGAAAAATAAAAAAATACAACTGTAGCTAATGCATTTGGAAATAAGACAAAATAGATGAATTCCCAGAAACTATAAC
The DNA here is from genome assembly GCF_036562045.2 of Rhinolophus sinicus. NCBI lineage: Eukaryota > Metazoa > Chordata > Mammalia > Chiroptera > Rhinolophidae > Rhinolophus > Rhinolophus sinicus. The sequence goes on along the minus strand of NC_133760.1, from coordinate 40,405,869 downwards.
CAAATAAAACTGACTTAAAAAGATATGGATAAAATTCAATAGTCCTATAATTACAAATTTAAAAAAAGAGCAACCCAAATGATTTTACAGAGGAGTTCTATCAAACTTTCACAAAATAGAACACTACCATCTTATATACTCCTCCAGAGAACAGGAAAAAAAAAAAGAACACTCCTTAAATTGCTCTATGAAGTTAGTTTTAATTTTCATGTCAGTATCAGATAAACTGAGGGAAAAATACAGGCCAGTCTTATTCAAGAGCATAGATTCAATAACCGATACAAAATATTAGCAAACCAAGTCAGCAGAGTTAAAAAAAAAACCATGATACATCACTGCCAAGCTGGGTTTATCACGGGAATGCAACATTAGAAAAATCTATAAATTTAATTTTTTACTGTAACAGAGTAAAGAAAAAAATATTTATTTTATCAATTCAAAAGCAGAAATAAATAAGACAAAATTTAACAATTCATGGCTACAAAAAAACCTCTTACCAAGCTAGGAACAGAAATTCCTTAACCTACTAAAGGATATTTGGAAAAAAAAATACTATTTTTAGTGGTAAAAAAGCTATAAACACTGTTTAAAATTAAGAGATAAAACAAGAATGTGCACAATAGCTGTTTCTAGCTAACATTTTACTGGTAGTCCTAGCCAGTGCAGTAAGATAAAGAAAAGGAATTAAAAGGTGTTAAGAAAGAGAATAAAACTGTCATTATTCACAGATGGTAACTCTTTACATAGAAATTTCAAAAGAATCCGTTGATAAAATATTAAAGTTAATAAGAGTTACTAATGAGTTATTATTAAAGTTAATACGAGTTGGGTGGCTGGATGTAAATATTCTATCGATTGCACTTTTACATACCAGCAACAGAAAATATAAAATAATTAGAAATAAATTTAACAAACGATGTACACAATGTTTTTGAAAAATAGCTATAAAACTTTATAAAATGACATTACCAATAAACGTAGATATGTGCCATGGATAGAAAGACTCAAATCCATAAAGATCTGTTCTCTCCATGAACTTATCAAGTAATAACATTCCAATAAAAATCCCAGTGAAGATTTTTAAAGAACTTAAACTAAATCTAAAATTTATATGGAAGAACAAAGTGGCCAAGAACAGACATGATACCCCTGAGAAGACTGCAAGGGGACTTGCCTCATCAGATATCAAGATTTATTATAAAGCTACAATAATTACACAGAATGGTACTGGTCCAACACCTCCAAGGAACAGGAAAAAAGAACCGTCAAACAAACCCGTTATGTGTATGGAAACTTGTTATAAGACAGAGGTGACACTGAAGATCACTGGGAAAAATAGGCAGAAGTATTTATTTCATTAATGTTGCTAGAAAATCGGCCTTTCATTTGGAGAAAAAAACTGAAATGGGATCCCTACTTCATACCCTTCACAAAAATCAATTCTAGATAGATTAAAGCCTAACAAGTGAAAGATGAGACTCTAAAAGTTTAAGAAGAAAAACTATCTTATGACCTCAGGGTAGGAAGAATTTCTTGAACAAAATATAAAATGCTCTTACCATAAAATAAAATATTGATATACCTGACCACCTTAACACTGACCACCTTCAAAAGGTACATTCTGGTTATAAAACAAATCAGTCTTGGGGATGCAATGTACAGTTATGGTGACTATCATTAATGACACGGTATTGTATATTTGCAGATTGCTAAGAGTAGATCTTAGAAATTCTCATCACAAGAAAAAAAAATGTAACTGCGTGGTGACAGATGTTAACCAGACTTAATTAGACTCCCAGACGTCACTCCAAACTTAGCGAACCAGAATTGGTGTGAGGCTTAGAAGCCACATTAGCAAACTCCCAAGTGATTCTAATAAATCCAGGCTGGATACATTAGGAACTCCTGCCCCAGGAGACTAATTTGTCACCTTTCTACACAAAACAACAATAAATGATGTAGTTTCCAAATCCAAAAGGGGTGATAGCCATGCCACCAAATGGGCCCTTTTTGAACGGTGCTAAGGACTACAGGGGAAATGGCTGTAACACCCATTCTGCCAGCAGCAGGACACTCCTGAGAGGTAACTAACCGCCCACCTAGAGAGCCCTTTCTTGGCACAGTCCAGGAAAACTGCCCAAGTCCAAATCTTGAAAGGCACTGGGCCAAGCATGAAAGCATATGTGAAAACTTGAAAGGAATAATTTATGGCTCGGTAACTGACCCTTTTCAGGCTGACATCCCTCCCCTCTGCTGCTACACCATGCCGACATTTCTACGTGTAAGCAGTGTTCCTAGGAACAGCTGTAGCAATGGATGGGGTGCCAAGCCACAAGGCTGAATCAACACACTCCCTTCCAAACATGTGGCTGGTTGGCAACATACCATATTGATTTCTCTAATAGACTGCACTTCAACTTGACATCATTTTGCACATGGTATGGTTGGTCAAACTGAAATGACCAGATTGAATCACTTTGGTGCCATTTCAGCACTTGGACAGGGAGGAGCAGACATAACAAAGAACTTATCGAAACCTCTAGGCAGTGCTGCCACCACCATCAATCAAGCAGATCCCAGCCAGGTCTGTAACCCTGTCCCAGCTGCCATGGGCTTACTGGCCACATGCCTTTGCAGCAGCTGTTCCCCTGCCTGGGATGTTGTCCTCTCCCATCTGCCTGTCAAAGCCCTAGTCATCCTACCTCATCAACGCTTCCTGTCTAATGCCTTCCCTAACTTCTCCAACAGGAGCACACATACTGCCCGCCAAGACAGTTAGGTGTTTCCTCCTCCCTGCTCTATTACACTCGATACAAATCCTTACCTCGTTCGCCTAGAAACATAAATGCTCAACTATTGAACTCCACCTCTCCTAATATTTTGCGACCTTGGGTAAAGGTTCTTAACCTCTCGAATTCTCGGTCTCCTCATCTGACAATAGTAACTTGTACTTCATAGACTTGTTGAGAGGAATAAACAAGATCATGCACGGACAGCACTTAACATAACGCCTGGTACACAGCAGGTGCCCAATGAAGAGTAGCTATTATGTTGAATGAACAGTGAGAGACAAGGGTCAAAGGCTATAGAAGATACCAAATTTGGAAGGGGTGAGAGGTAAGGCTACCAAAGAAGCATCACTGACTTATGCTTAGGTGACCTTTTGCCCTGGCTACATGACAAGTGGCATTTCAGAGTACATGGTCAGAGGGAGATTTAAGGTGTGCGAGTGCTGGCTGGCTGACCTCTTATGCTTCACAGCTCCTGCCAACAGCTTTGCCTGGGAGAACTTATTCTTGGTTTCTATGGGTTTCACAGTCACTTTCTTCTCCACTTCTTTCTTGTTTTCTGGAGAAATTCCAACCTTGTTGAGATTACTGTGAGTTACAGGTTAAGGGTCAAAACAAGCAAAGAGATATGGCAGAACAATGGTAGCAAAAGACAAGAAACACTATCATCCAGTAGCACGTCAGCTCTGCCATGGAATATTCAGCCCACTTATATAAAAAAAAAGTGCTCCCCTCTTTATTCTGCCAGTCAAACCCAGCTGATTTAGACAGAAATGAAGGTGACCACCGAGGAAGATGGCAAATCAAGCACAAGATAATACAGGCAAGCAAATTTTTCCCCTCTGATTCTCAATGACAATCTGAGCACCGCCAGAAAACCTATTACCAGAGATATGGTCGATATCATGCTTGCTGGGGAGAACAAAGAGCCTAAGGAATATAAATGCAACAGAAAAAAAAAGTGGATTCCCTGAAAATAGAAAACGTTTGCTCTTTTCCCCATTACGGGTAAAATCAACTTTTGCAGAATGTCGTGACTATTAATGGCATTCAATCTTAGACATGACAGAAACTAACTCCTACTCAGCTGGTACAAGGCAACACCAAAATCACTTACGGCTCATTAAAAACCAGAGTCCCTCTCATCCCAAACCTACTGGATGCTGATGTCCAGAGGCCCGGGAACCTGTTCTAAACTCTCAAGGTGATTTTAATGAGAAATCTCTGTGCATATGCAACACAAGAACCAAAAAGTTGTTTTTAAAAGCATAACAGGTTCACTCGTAACAGCACCTTTTTTCATGCTTGATGTCAATCTCTGGCTTTCAAGGCATGTCACTTTCTTTTCGTTCTCTCCACCAGCCTCCTCCCCACCTTCCCTTTCATTCTCTTACAACCTGTTATGCAATAGGGAAGTATTCCAACATGGTGCAATACCTTATTTAAGACACAGTAAGGCCCTACTGGAACAATAGTGACATCTAGTGCCTAAGAAATCTAAGAAGCACGTATAAACAACCCAAAGAGCTGGGGGTGGGGCATGTGGGCTCAACTACTTATTTGTCTTTAAACAATGGAGAAAACTGGGTACCAGAAATAAGGCAACTCTCATTCTGATCCCTCTTCTGATCACTAACTCTATTCCTATGGATATGTTACCTTAAATATTTGCAATATTCTATGCAAATTATGCTTAACGTGCAGTACTATTCTGAGTTTCATCAATTTAATGTTTTTAAGGTCATCATGGAAACGAGCATATTGTGATTTCTACCTGCAACTCCATCATTAAAGGATAGAAACTTTCAAAGAAAATTCTTAGCATTACATATTGAAAAATAAAAAATGAAAATAATTAACACAACAAAAGCATGCATGTATTTGTAATACCAACAAAAACCAACACTTAACTTTTTATTATTTTAAAGTGAAAAAAAGCATCCAACCTTTTCTTTGGGGGGGAGGGAAGATGGGGTAAAGGTGGTAATATTATTTTTGATCCATATCCAAAGCATAAGCAATTTTCCCCCCAAAGTCCCTCTCCCCCTAAAATGCTTTAAATAAATACATGTCAAAAACTCAAGGAATTCATTAAATGAGGCATATTTAAAAAATCACATAGTCTTTAATACACATAATATTGCTAACTACTGGTTACTCCTGAAGGAAATAACAGTTCTGTTGTTTATATGGCACAAACCACAGCTTATTTGTATTCATAAGCATCACATTATAAAATGGATCATATTGTAACAAATCAAGCAAAGCCAAGAACCAGATCCATAAACAAATGTCTAATCCTTCAATTCCTATCTCAACATGTCTCTGGCTACATGTGTGGTTGGGATTAGTGATTATACATCATTGCACTGGAAGGCTTGCTTTTCTTCAGTTCTTCTAAACCAGGGGTGTCCAAACTTTTTTCAACGTTTTTCACCAAGGGCCATAGGCGGTAAAATACACAAACAGCCGGGCCACTCACTCAAGGTAAAGTACATATTGCCTCATCTGGTTAACTTAAGTAAACTAAATATACTTTTGGAATTTGCTGCGGGCCAATTAAAAATGGATTGCGGGCCGCAGTTGGCCCGCAGGCCGCAGTTTGGACACCCCTGTTCTAAACAGTCAGAACTTTCCAAGTTTCCAATGAAAGCCAATACCCCTGGGGCCTCTTCAATGCTGTCCTGTAATGTTACCAGCACAGAAAAAGTTTCTTTTGCCTCACTGCTGCCCTGTTCATTCTTTCCTTTGAATTGAAAACCGAAGGGCCTCTCTCACTCACACCACATCAACACTACTCTCCAGAACGCTGCTTTGGGAAGACGCTCTCTATCTTATTTGCTAGCCTGCCAAATTAAGCACATAAAACAAGACATAATTCAAGTGATAAGTGTAATTAGTGTATTTCCTTAGAGGAGAGAGCCTGGTGCGTGAAACAATGCAATACATATATCTGCCCATCTCGGCAAACATCAGTGCATAATGTTATTGTGGGGTCAGCAGGGAAGGGAGTGGGAGAGGGGAGCTTCAGAAGAATCAGTCTCAGTCCTACAGCTGGGATTGAGGTGTGACTTTCCATCAACTCTTACCTTAGTATTACACGAGACTGCTTCTACGAGAACTGGAACTAAAAGCCAGGTCTTTTGCTACCAGTTTGGAGTGGGTTTTGTGGCACCATGCTGCCACCTTATCTCAATCAGTGCCAATCACTTTGATTTAAACCAAATCCCAGGGAATCTATGCACACTTTCTCCCACATAACTCTTTAGTGGAACCTACTGCACACTCCCTGCAAAAACAAAACAAATACCACACACTCGTACGTTCAGTGTCTTAACAATCTTAGAGGTAAAGCCTATTCAATCACACTAGTATGGTTATTCAACATATAAACTTGAAATATTCAAACAAGATTTCTCATAGGAGAAAAAAAACTAGGGTGGCCTTATTAACCTCTCCTATGAGTCACTCATTAATTCATTCACATATACTCTGAGAACCTAGTTAATGCCAGGCACTGGGGAAATCAGTGGCGACCAGAGCCTTGTTCTGGAGGAGCTTACTTTACATTCCAACAGTAAAGAGGCAAACAAACCAGTACAAAGCAAATGAGTTAAGATTTTTCAGGTAGTGACAAGTACTATTTAAAATGACATTACAGACAGTGATAGGAGTGGATACAATTTTAGGTGGGCTGTGTAGGGAAAGTCTCTATGAGGAAGAGAGAAGTGAGCTGAGATGACAGAGCCACGAAATGCCAGCCTTGTAAAATCTGAGGGCGGAGCATTCCAGGCCAAGGAAACAGCAAATACAAAGGCCTTGAGATGGAATTACAAAGCTCAGTGAGAGAGGAACATAAGGCCAGCAGGCTGCAGTGCAGCGAACAACAGGAAGAGTGAGTTCAAGAGGCAACAGGGAGATGAGGTGGCCTAAATAATGCAGAGCCCTGTAGGGCTGGGTAAAGGATGTAGATTTCAGTCTAAATGCAACGGGAAGCCACCAGTGTTTCAAACAGGAAAGTGACGATCCCATGTATGTTTCCGAAAGTTCCCTTGGACTGCTATCTGGAGAAGGGACTGTTGGGGATGTGAGCAGAAGCAGAGACTAACTGGATAGTCATAGCAATCCAGAGAAGAGTCTATAACTACTGCAATGGCAGTAGAGATGCAAGAACTGCACAGATTTGCAGTACATTTTGGAGGTAATTTTTGGCCTAGGCACTTGTGGGTACAGGAGTACCATTACTGAAACTGGGAAGATCAGAAAAAGAGATGGGGGATGGGGGGGGGGGGCTGTAGTGTGATGAGGGTGGAGTAGTGAGGCATGAATTAAGAATTTTGATTTAGCCAGGTTACATTTGGGATGCCTATCAGGACATTCAAGTGGATGTCAAGAAGGCAATGCTGAGCCAAAGCAAAGTCAGCTTTGTCACTTTCTCTACCCCTCTATGGCGACAGACCAGGCTCTTCCTGCAGGGAAGGTTACTAAGGACACAGGAAGAGTTGCTAAACATTTTCTTTTAAAACTCAGAAGTCAGTTTCTCCCCTAGATGAGGTTTACTGTATCACCCATCTGTTTCAGAGTCCAATCCCACAAGGCAAGAATACCCTGGTACTGAGTACTGGGATTCAGGCCTTTAGTTAATCCGGAAGGATCTGGACTTTTGATTGCAACAAACACTTGCATGCAACATTAACTCCATAAATCACTGCCAGCTATTCCGAGTCATAAAAATAAAAATATCAATGTTGAAAGGGAATTTAGAGATCACCAAGTAGAAGACCTTCATTCTATTTATGAAGAAACTAAAATCCATAGATGTTGATGGGAAAACTGACACCTTACAGATTGCTCTCAAAGTACAAAGGATATTCTGTATTCCTTCAGTTCTTTCAGTTCTTCTTCTCTTCGTTGCTTTTCTATTAATTCCTGCTGCCGAGAAACCTCATCAAGGAAGTTGGTCTCATCTTCATCTAAGCCTCTTACCATGTTTTCTGAGGAAATAATTAAACAAGGAACACTTATCAGGCTAAAGGGAAAATATAGTCAAATAAGATTTTTCCTTTTCCTTTTTTTAATAAACAGCAGATTCTTCAGGGGATTATAAGAAAGAACTTGTAAACACCATGGCTTCTGAATAGATAACGTGGCATAAAATCAAGGCATTCCTCCCATGACTAGATATTAGCATAGAATTAAAATGGGTATCTTGAGCTCTAAACAAAAATGTTCCATGTGGTCTAGAAGGCAGCAGTTTGTCTCTTTTCCGCCAAATGACCATTTAGAGACTAAGATAACCCAGACAATTCCATGGCTAGTTAGAAGAAGTGTTGCATGAGGCAAACGTGCATCAAAGAGACCCTGCGGAGTCCCCTGGACTCGGTGTTTTCTGCGGCTTACTGAATTTGAACTGCTCCTCGTACTCCTGCTGTTTCCTGTCTTTCTGTTCCTGTAGCCTTTCATATAGAGACCGAGGGTCATAAACCTCCTCTGGACATTCTGAAAGGAAGAGGAAGGGAGCGAAAGGGGGGAGAGGTAGGGAGGGGGAAAAAGAGACATACTTTAGAACTCTTTCATATTATTTTAGAATCACAAGATCAAGTCAAGTCTCTGCATGATCTCAGGGCAAGGATAACACAAAAATAGGACAAAGTCCACGGCTTCCCTTTGGACTTCCGAGAGGGGCCAGCAGTTCTCAAAGCCAACTATCTATGTCAGTAGGGCCCATGGCCTGAGACAGTCAGTGGATGCGAGGCCAGCCCAAAGCCTCCACAGCAGCGGCACTCTCAGTTGCTCGGATCCTCGACCCACCTGTATAGAGGGAACAGACTAGCAGGGTCTCCTGGAAGACAGTGTGGGAGAGGATACGAGTATCCTGATTCTGCTCCCAGCTCGGAGGCTTAACACAGGTTCCTTCACCCCTTGAGGCTAAGTTCCTCTACTAAAGTGAGGACATTAACACCTATTATACAGGGTTGGTGTGAGGGTTAAGATTGTTAATGCTGAATGCCAAACTATAAGCCCATATACCTTCTGGATCTTCAGGTTTTCGAACTTTCTCCCATTCTTCTTGCCTCCTTTTGCGCCGTTCATCTAGTTCTGCCTCTGACACAAACCTCTTTTTGATAATAAGGTTACCATCATCCCCTCCATCCATAATGGAACAATCAGTCTACAGAAAACAAAACATTTCAAGTGAGAACTGCAATCAAAAATCTAAAAGAGAAACAAGATTTAGCTCGTCTCACCCAGCAGTGGACTACCTCAAAATTCCCTTTGACCTTGAACTAAAGAAATCCTCAAGCAGTTTAATGTATAGGTCAATGATGAAAGCAAATGATTACATTTTTCCTAATGTATCAAGTAGTTTTGTTAGCAATATGTTATCTACAAAGCCAGCAAGAGGACCTAGAATAATTCTCATTATTTGCTGTTCCATGGTAAATCTTACATTGCATACATTTCTGTCCCTCCAATCTAGACAAATTGGCCTCCTGGGCACCCTTCTTTCTCCCAGTTCTTATCCTCTTTTATTTCTGTAACATCTGACATTGTTCCTTCTTGAAATTCCTGTTTCAGGGACAATACACTACTTTAATTCACTTGTTCATGTTTCCAAGTGGATTTGGAATGGAGAAACTCAGGTACTTAGGGAGCCTTAGAGACCAAGTCTGGTCTGTACAACAGTGAAGCCATCCACCGAGAGGCACACAAACCATGAATGGAAAAAGGGAGACTAGAAAAACCCAGGTCTCCCAACTTCAGGTTCAATGTCCTCTGCACTACACTCAACTGATTCCTCCTTCACCTCTTTCCTGACCTTCCTCCCTATAAACTCTGCATCTGTGTTACTGAACATTCTACCTTCCATCCTTCTCTTTTCTCATTCTCACAATGACCTCTACCACTTTGTGTGTATCTTGATGCAGAAGACTCCCAATTCCCAATCTAGATACTTCCACCTGAACCTCTCTTCAGAAAGAAGGAAGGAAAGATAGATAGAGAAGTGTACACTCCTTTTAAATTAAATTTTCCTACTTTTCTTTGCTGGTGTCTTTCCTTTTGAAGAACTGTGGAATTACCTCTCAGACATGCTGTTTTATTCACAGAATTACATCCTAACAAGGAACCACAAGTTCTGCACTACTGGTACACCAACTCAATGTCCATTTCAAGGTGACCCATAATAACAAAAATAGTAAGTCTCTACTGCTAGCACAAAAATAAAGTAGCAACCACTTACTGAGCTCCTGTCATGTACTGAATACTTTTTATGTATTATTATCTCATTTGTACTCATTATTTCTTACAGATGAAGAAATAAGAGGCCCAGAGAAGTTAGGTCACCTGTCTCAGGTGATGAAGGTGGTAAATGGCAGAGGTGAGAATCAAATCCAAGCCGACATCAAAATTTCATACTCTTACCCACTTCACCATATCCCTCCCCAGAAACCAGGGATCATGGTTGAAAGGGACATGTCAATATCAACTTTCTTCATACATCAAATTCCAGTGCTAAGAATTTCATGCAACGTTTTTCTTTAAAAGACATAAATGGAAGCTGAGGAAATAAATCCAAACATGCAGAATAAGAGAATCTCAGCCTAAACCCTACGGTTGCTGAAGTTTAGTTCAATTTAACAACGATACGAAAATTTTGAAATTTACTAGAAAGAAAACCAAATCAATTGACAGAAGGTGTTGCTCCCACCTAAAGTCCACCACCTGGACACCTCTGATTTAGCGAAACAATGTCTCCTGTCAGAAGTCTATTACAGAAACAGAACTCTTCAGTCTCTGCGACCATGCCAAGCATTCCTCAAGTTCTGCAGAATGACCACTTATGAAACAGGAGCCAATATTTTCTTAAAACGTCCCTGGCAGAGAAAATGTCAACTATGTAGGACTCTAACTGATGGGTCCTCAGTTTCCCCTTCTTATCCTCTACTAGCTCTAGCTCTCATTTCTTGCCTTATATTGGCGGCAGTCTGGTTTCTTTCCCCTCACCCTTATTTCCTGGTAAATAACTCAGAGTGGGTCGGGTCCTTACAGCCCACCTAATATGATTCCCCATCTGGCATCTGGAGATTTTCACCCAACTCATATTTTAAAACTTGAAGATGGACCACCACACTCCCTCCCAGCCAGCGGACTCCCTCCTTAAGCAGATCTGACTGGTAGGACAGCTCTTCCTTAAACTGAACTGAAATCTGTCTCCCTATAAATTCCACACAAAGGTTCAACCCACAGGGACTACACCAAAGGAGCCAAATCCCTTTTTCAGCGTGACAATCCTTCAGCTGTTTGAAGACAACTCCCAGGTTCCACTAATTTGTCTCTTTTCTGGGCCAAACATCCTTAGTTCCTTTAATCTTATAAAATGGAGAAAAATAATAGTGTTTCAAAGCAGTGAAGTAATCAGATTATGTATGATTTAAACCTGGGAAATAAATACTAGGATATGGGAATGCCACCGGCATTCCATTAAATGCATCTCACTCTCATTATACATTTAAAAAAAATGAAAACAATACATATTAATACTGAAAACATTCTTTCAAGAAGCCAAAATAAAACCTAGAATCTTACATGCCTCCTTCTAAGTAAGAATTCAGAGACTCTTAAGATTTATTCTTATAACTTAAAATTAAGAAAGAAAAACCATTTGTTTTAATTTTCATGGCCTGTTGAGTTTTTGGAAAGAACCTACCTTCATTTAACTTGAACAAAGATCCCTGAAACTCAGGACCAAAGCCTCTAGGATACATGTAAACAAGGGTTTGAATTTGAAATAGAAACTGTAGAGAAATAAGGATCTTCCCAACATTGATCAATCACTTTTGGGAAAAGACAAATTTATGGGATCCTAAGAAATTCTTAACTCTCTTTTCCCTCAATCTGTTTCTCTAAGTGCTAGAATTCATCTACCCAAAGAGTTGAGTCGGCTAGTACCCATCTCCCTTTCACACACAGGGACAAAACCAAGAATCACAGATGGTTAAGGAAAATGAAAGCAAAGCAGAACATTAAAAAAAGGAAATTTAAAGACAATGGCTTTAGAATTTGACAGAAACTCTACTTGTCAGCTCTCTATGGGCTGGTTTCCTAAAAACACAGTCAACTAATAAACACTTTTACGTCTGCTCTTTAAAGCTAGTATTATAATCCTGACATTCTTTTCATTCTGAAATAAAGCTAGATGGCCACATCTAATTATAGTGAACTTCTACGGACAAGGCTAAAACAGAATGCTTTATCTGTCTTTCTTCAACCTGCATTATTTCTGTAGGTCCTCATTCCCTGGCACTTCAACTGGTGCTCCCTCCTGGCCTTCGTTGCCTTTAGTGGCCCTCTGGCTAATTAATTTGGTCATTTTTCTGTGTTAGGAGAAGTCAACGATAGGGACAAAATGTTCACAACTAAGTGGCCATACTCCTGAACATTCTGGATAATATTCAGAATATTCTTTCTCCAGAAATACGCAGGTCTTTTCAGGATTCAAAACTTCACTGTCAATAAATACTGCTAAGAAGTAAGCTTAACTTCACTCTTCCTACAACCTAACCCAATTCAACCAATACAAGTGCCTTCTGCTGCAGTCTCCCTACCACGAGCGAATACAGATGATGATAAAGAGCACAGAAGACTGAAATCAAGAGACCCCAGTTTGAAACCCCTTACCAGCTGTATGACCCTGGGCGAGTGACTTAACCCCTGAGCCTTGGTTTCCTCATCCACAGAGCGCACATACCAATGGGGATTAAAACAGCACCGCACAACATAAATAGTCGTGAGGATAAACAAGATAATTCATGTACAGTACTTCACGCAGTGTTAGCACAAGCTTAAAAGTGCTTTGAAAGGATTGCCATTACTACAAAGCTCTATGCTAAGCTCTGGACAGGTTGTAGGAATGAGAGGAATACTGTTTGCCCTCAGAGTGGGGAAGATATAAATCAGTGACATAAACAATCCTGACGTTTGAAGTGGGAAAGGGATCATCACATCAAACTGAAATTAGGAGAAACTTACAGGTCTATATAATTTGGTGATTCTGTATTTTGCCTTTAGTGTGGTTCTTTATTTTACTGTTATACCTTATTAGTAGTTTAATTTAAATAAACTCAACATTGTGTTGAATGCTTAATTCTTGTGTCCAGCACTGTGCCAAATTCTATGGGGTGTATAAAGGAAATAAACTTTAAGAGTTAGTACTCTTTGAACTAATTAATACCAGATAGTAGTACACGAGTATACAACGAATTAACAAAGTGAGCAGCACAGGGAAGAGGCAGGAATGAAGGGCATGAATACGGATCAGTCCCGTTTCCCAGCCTGAAAACCTGGACATGTACCCAGGCTCCTTTTTCCACACTCCCTACATCCCACAGGTCACCACGTTCTGTTTTTCTATCTCCTAATGACCACTTTTTAATCCACCCTCTCCTTTCTTCTCTTTTTTTCTGTTTTTTGTTTGTTTTTAGAGTCCTTTCCTTTCTGTTTCTAATCTCTTCTTCTCAGGGCCTCATCTCCATGGACTATTGTTACAGCAGCGTCCCATTAGTCTCCCTGTTTCTACTCTGCCTCTACTACAACCATTTATAACTCAACTTATCCACTCTGTTGTCCTTTTTTTACCGTTCCAATAGCTCTTTGTATCCACAGTGCTTATTAGCACAGTGTCTGGCATATATCAGCTATATAATAAATATCTATTGAATAAACCAACCATGAAGGGGATTTGAAAACTTTAAGCGGGGACGAATGATTCCACATAAATATTCCTAGGTATTGTCTGATGTAAGTTATAGAGAATGGTAGGTATTAAACAACTATTTGCTGAGGCTTCTATATCCCTCAGTGAATTCTATTCAAACACCAATTCAATTTGTGCAGTAGGAAACACAGGACCAAAAATTAAATCACTTTACTATATTATATAATTGATGTCTTCTTCAAGAATAATTCTTGCTGCCTTCCTTTAATTTCAACTGACTAAAAACTGCTCTCTTACAGTGAGTAATGAATAGTTCCCACACAAAGCATTTTTCTTTGAGGAGCCCAATATTCATCGGCTGTTTATTCTGCATTAGGGAGGTGATGAGTATTGTACTTCATTTACCTCCTTTTGGAAACAGATAGAAAAACCAGAAGTTAAAGTGTTTAATTCTTACTGCTTAGCTAAATTTTTAGCTTATTTTTCCCCTTTGTTTGCTAGATGATTAAACACAAAACACAAACAAAAGCGCAGGGCCCTGGGGATCTAACTATAAAGATTCATGTAGGAATGAAGAGAAATTACATTGGAAATACTTATTTTGTCCTCATTACCCTTAATTTTAGAAAGAATAAATGCTGTCAACTTTCCTGTACTCACATAGCTCTTTTCTACAAAATGACCCAAGTTTAATTATCAAAAAACAAAACATTATTATTTTTTTAAAAGGATTCAAGTTCTTCAAATAGGGAATTCATAGAAAACCAAAAACATACCAAAATCACTTTGCCCAAACTTAAAAGTTTCAAACTGATACAAATAAAGAACATAGTTTCCACATTTGCTTGACAGCCAAAAAAACAAAGTTCTTACATTTCAAGCCAAAATAACTGGTAAACACTGCACTACTGTGTCTGTGCTGGAGACTGTGGTATTTAATTTCCAGGTTGGTAGGACAAAATGGGCTGTGTCTTTATATAGTGTGCCATACAAATTTTAAGATACAAAACTTACATTTTTTTGTATCTGCCCCCCAAATAATTGCTATCACTGAATTTAAAAATTATTCCACTTAGCTAGTGCCATGATACAAATTAATTAGATGTGGTTTCCCATGGAATTGAATTTTGTGATGGCAGACTACTTAAGTGTTTACAGCACTGGCCACCATACCCTCCCAATTCTAACATTAGATAGACTGTAAGTGTAAAAATACACCAGGGAGAATCAGATCTCTGTGTTCGAGTATTCTAAGGCTTCTCTTTGGGTAGCAAAAACAATAGGCCAATACATTTTCCTGGTGTCAGTATAATTAAACACTGCTCTTCCTACATTTTTACCCTCATGTTCAAGTCATGTGGGATTTCAAAATGCAGGACAGCAACTAAGGAATTTTCCATCTGACAAACTTAACTATATTCCAAATAGACTGCTTTCTGGCAAGAAGGCTCTTCTACCAAGCTACAGTTATTTAGATGAAGCCGATTTTCCCTATATTATAAAACTTCAGAGAATGACAACTACTAACAGAGAACACTCTATTAGTATTTATTACTAGACAAAATAATCCTCAATGTTCAAACAATGAGGCTGGTTTAACATGTCCCAGTACCAAAGATTCTGAAAATGAGGGTACAGCATAACAATTTAATTCATATTTAAAATGTTTATTCTGAAGAGCAATTTGTAGTAACATTCTGGTTGTCTAGGCATCTAAAAAACGGCATGCAAGAAAAAGTTGTTTTTAAAAAAAACCTACATATACATTTATCTTCTCATAAGATGAGAACAGTCTCATCATATGTGCATTTACCTTAAATTCACATATACGCACTGGAAGGAAAAAGAGAAAACTAAAATATTGGTTCCCTTAGCTTATCCTCAGTTCCCCAGCTCATGTGTGCCTCTCAGAGTAGAAATATTTCCCTCACTATGTATGATTCTAATATTAGTTGTATTGGTTACACATTGTGACTCCTAAATGCAAACCAACTACTTCATCTGGGCTCACAGGAAGAAAAACAGCATCTGTTCCAAAGCTGGAGGAAAACCTGGCCATGCTGGAATTTTGCTGCGCTGATGGTATACCTACATCCAACATGGTACTTCCCTAAAAGATTTTCGAGGATAGCTTTGATTATGCACTATTTTGCCATCTGGACTGGCTTTGGAACCTAACCCACACTAAATCATACCCCCACCCCCCCAGGTTTTATATAACTCCTCTTAAGATCAAACATAAAAATAAAATAAAATAAAGTCTTTGCATTACGCAAACCACATTTAAGGCCAACTAACTCATTCAGTTGTATTCTTGAAGTAAATCTTTAATGGGACCTATTACGTGCAACGCACAATGCCAGGTACTAACCTGGCACTCTACTTTTTAGCAAGTGAGAAACTTGTGTTCAGTAAAAGATAAGATTGGCACATGAGCAATTTAAGAAAACGCAGAATGAGGTTAAATTCTGTAAGAATTTAGAAGCTATGCGCTAAGGAGTTCAGAAAAGGAAGATTAGAAAAAAGCATCAGGGAAGCTTAATTTTGATAGTGGCTGTGACACTTCACAGTGAAAAGTGGTGGAAGTTTTAGGTATATGAAGAAAAATAATCTTTAACTCAAGATTGCCTTAAATCACAAATTTCACATTCCAAAATCAAAATAAAAGGGTGCGTTCATTGCCAGAAATAGTGGGCTAGGTCATTGAGACCAATCCTCTACCTCTATGATAAAAAGAACTGGAAGAAAAATTTTAAATAATTCTTAGACAAACAGAAAAGCTAACAAGATAGTAAAGAATGTGGCCAAAATCCAAGAAAAGGTAAAAATCAGAAATTAAGCCCAATATTCAAACTTGTTTGCACCGGGAGGGTGTCTCTGACCTTAAAAGCAGCTGTTTTGGTGCCCCTGTAAAGCAACAGAAACAAAAGTCACAGCTGGGAGCCCACATAGGATGTGATGTCTGATAACCACTTTCTTCTTCTTAATCTGGTACCCCAAAGAACTATACCCTCAAGGTAAAGTGGACTGGAATAATGAGCATCAGAAACAGACCCAAAGAGAATTCAGATAGTGATTTAAAACATACAGATTATTAAACAACTATGCTTATCATGTTTAAAGAAATAAAAACCAAGTCTCAAAATTAGTAAGAAGTTGTAAAACAATGGTATAGCACTTTTGAAAAAGAACCAAATCGAACTTCAGGAACTGAAAAATGCAACAACTGCATTTAAGATTTCAATGGATGAGTTTAATAACACGTTAGAAATAACTGAAGCGAGAATTAATGAAGAAGAAATTATCCATAATGTAGTATGGAAAAATAAAAAGAGAGTGAGAAAGAGAACAGAGTAAAAAGGTCTATGTTAAATCAGTAAAAAGCAAAGAAGATAAACAATGGGGCAGAGGCAATATATGACTATAAAATGGCCGAGAATTTTACAGAACTAATGAAAGACACTAATCCAAAAATTCAAGACGTTTAATAAACACCAAACAAATCTAACAAAAACAAATCCATAGTTGGATACATCATAGTGAAAATGCAGAAAACCAAAGATCGAACAATCTTTAAAACATCCTATAGAAAAGAGTGAGACAGATCATGATTAAGAATGAAGACAAAGTATGTTCAAAAGTTGATCCATGGTGAGTACACTGAAATCGCTTAATTTAGCTGCCACAAAAGCATAATTACACTATGAGCCTATGACTGAACCATGCACTTAAATTACTTCGTTTAGCAGACACGTGGTTTTCGATTTCTGAAACAGAAACTTGACTCTAACCAAACATCAAGATTCTTAGAAGGTGAAAGGAAAGACCGCTATCTAGGTAGATGGTCTTGAGGTAATTCTTCCATTCTGAGAACCACTAAGAATTCCCCCACTGGCCCCACTGGTGTAAAGATAGTTGAGAAAGATAACTGGGCAGCCTCTGCTTTCAGACCCCTACAAACTAACAGCTCGTCTCAAGCTCTATTTGAAAGACCATAAAAACTGCTTTACCTCAGCTGGATT
This sequence comes from Rhinolophus sinicus, assembly GCF_036562045.2. Classification (NCBI taxonomy): domain Eukaryota; kingdom Metazoa; phylum Chordata; class Mammalia; order Chiroptera; family Rhinolophidae; genus Rhinolophus; species Rhinolophus sinicus. Next base: position 40,388,341 of record NC_133760.1, on the reverse strand, counting down.
CCTTGTGTATCAAAAAGGAGTCTACACACTGATTTCGCTCAAGGATTTCGGAAGCGATGCCCACCAAGCCATTTTATGGGGTCCCTGGTAACACATCAATAAACCTAACAACTTAGGAATCAACAAACCTTCCCTCACAGCAGGTACCCAAGAGCTCATTGGGAATTCTGACCACCAGGTCCACCCTAGGCTTCTTGGGCCCCGTTCCAGCCCTACTCAGTCAGACTATCCGGGAGTAAGGTCCCAGAATCTGCATTTTAAAAGGGCCGCAGAAGATCTCCTTTTCTACTAGGTTAAGGACCACCGCTATGAACGAACAGGTCTCCTCCTTTTCCCCCGTGCGGACTGACATTCACATGGGCCACCAACTCTCTCAAACAAGACGCCTCAACTCTCGGTCTTAGTTTGCTAAGTTGTCTGCAAAACGAGCACGCTCCGGCAACGGGTACAAGGTACATAATAAGTGTTTCCCATCTTACACTTACTTACATGCTGTGATTCAACCACTTCCAACCAGGCATCCCCACATCGCCTGAGTAGCCTGGAGCCGTTCCAAGACCTCTAGAACAGAGCCCGCTCCTCACTTGGAGGTTCGGTGACCCCACCTAGCAAAAAAGGTGGAAGGGAGCTCTCAAGAAGCCCGAAGTCCCAATTCCGCTTGTGGGGATCCTCCCCCACACGACCTGCAGACCATCCCGCGGGCTCCCTCAGCCCCCCTCAGCCTGAGCCCCACACTCCTCCGGCTCCAGCGACTCAGAACACTGGGCGGGTGCACAGACTGAGAACAGGCCTGGCCCCTAAACCTCACATCAGACGCTGCAGCCCCCACTATCTCCTTCCTCAGAGAAAAAGCTGGAGCCCAGGTCTCGCCGCCAAGCCAGGGCCCAGGCCGCACTCACCTACCGGGGCACAGGAGGCGAGACCCCCTCTTCTTGATGGAGCCCACCCGAAACCGCCAACCGCAAAGGCCGCTCGCTCTTTAGGAAAAAAGAAAGAAAAGAAGAAAAAAAAAGAAGAAGAAAGAAAATAGCCTTTGCTTTTGTATTCCTTTTGACCCTTCAGGGCTTCCTGTTCCTCACCGCCACAACAAAGTTCCGCCCCGCTTCCGGCAGCGTAACCCAATCCTCACCTCTTTTCCTCCCCAGGAGTCCGATGGAAATCCGGTGCCCAGAAAGCTGGTGGGAGACACTTGATTGGGCCATTCACACCTCAGGAAGGGGATTGGCCAGCTCGCGCCTGTGGGGCGGGCCGGGTCGTGAGATCACATGACACAGTCTCGGAAAGTTAATTGGCTGTCAGGGAGAGGGCTTGCCACCGAGGAAGGGGCGTTTCCTAGGGGACTGAGGGGCCGGGGCTGTACGAAGCGGGGGTGGGCCCGGCGCGTAATGGCAGCGCCGTGGCCTCGCGTCCATCTTTACCACTCTCTCGGACCTGTCACAAAGGAGTCGCGCCGCCGCCGCTACCCGCTCTCTCGAGTGGTCCCTGGAGCTGGAGAAAGTCAGTGCCGCAGCCCGGCCGCGCTGCTCCGGGAAGCCCCTGGGGACGCGGAGCGGGAGGAAGTCCGAGGGCTGGGGACGTCGGTGAGGGAGGGGAACAGTCGCCCGAGTCTGCGGCGAGGAAACTGGACTGGGGCGGAGGGAGGTTCCTGGTACGGGCCCGGGAGGGGTGGCGTTAGGCAGAGCCTGGGAAACAGCCCGGAGGTTCTCCACCAGGGCCCGCGCTGAAGACGCCTGAAGAGGTTCCTAGAAGAGGGTGTTCCCCCTTTTGAGGGTTCTTGACCGGAGGAGGTTCTTGGGGGTCGCTCTTCTGAGGAGGCCGCGGCTAAAGGGGCCCGGGTGAGAGGCAGGTAGCTCCTGGGAGGCTCCTGATGTTTGGGAGTGCCTTCGGGGGTTCCCAGGGTGGAAGGGGTCGATGGGAGGACGCTTTCGGAGGGTTTCCTTTTGTGAAGTTTGCGGTTTAGGTAGCACGGATGGGAAGCAGACCTTCCCCAGGGAACACAGAAATGCCTCGGGGTCGAGAGATGCCTCAGAGAGAGGGGATGGGAGTTGGGAGCCAGAGTTAGCGGATATACTCCGGAGGCCCGTTGTGAAACATGGGTAAAGGACTTGGGGAGAGGGGATTGCTGGGCTGTTCTGGGAAGAAGAGAGCCCCATCCCTGGGAAAGCCCCGGTGGGGAATATTGAGAGGGTAGCGGGAATAGCAAGACCGTTCTCTCTGGAGACCAACCGGGTGTCTTAAGCACAGCATTCAGCTGCTTCTGGGCTTAGTGCAGGTAGGGTGGAGGAAGTCCCTCCCACCAACACTCCCTGCGTGACTTTAGATCAGGCCTTTGTCCCTACCTCCTGCCTCAGTTTCCCTGTCTTTGGGGAGGGAGACCAAGGCAGAAATGGTCCACTGAGACTCTGCGGTTCTATACTTTCTGAATGAGGTTGCTCTCCCTGGAGTGTACTTTGAACTTGAAGGGTTGAAAGTGTCTGTTATTGACTGAGTGGAGTCCGGCAGTTGTCCAAGCACCTCACCTACCATCTACTTCTCTGTAGACAACAGACTTAACCTCCTTAGATCTCTTCTGTAAAATGATCATTATGTGAAAGTACTTTACATACTACAAGCAGTGTGAAAGTAAAGTACTTTCTGGTTACTGTCCAGGAATAAAAGCGAAGGCACTTTCTAAACTGTAAAACAGTATGTAGATGTAATGGATTAACATTACTACAGTAGTGTTGACCACCTATGGAGTGCTTGGAGCCATATTGTACTGAAAGCTTCAAGGTTCACAGCTTTTTATGTCATTATATAATCTAAACCTATGGTTTCAACCAACCCTTACTTAGATGGGGGTGGAGGGATTTCCACTTTTTGCTCTCAGTTTTAATTTACTTTGGACTAATGATGACCCTGGCAGGAGGTAGCAATATAATTTCCTTCTGGAAGTTTTTCCCTGATAGCTGAAATTTCCTCCAATTAATGTGGTCGCAATAATGTAAACTACCTCCCCTTTTCATACACACACACACACACACACACACACACACACAGATAGTGAAGATCTTGCTTCCTCCCTCAGTTGTGGCTTTATAAATGAAACCTTTTTTCCCCCAGGAATATTACACCTTCCTATAGTAGTCCCACTCTGCAGATTTTGAGGCCCACTAGCAATTGATTTTAAATTTCTCTTCAACAAAGATTCTGTTTTTCACCATATATAGAGTGTGCATTTCCTGAGATGACATCTTGCTTTGTAGCTCCCTCTGTGAGGTTATAAGATACTTTCGTTCAGGTGTGACATTTTCCTGATGGTTGGTTAGTGGCATTTGTTAGAGCTGGTTTTCCAAATATTAGGTAATTTGTGATTTTTTTTTAATTAAAGATTTTTATTATTGGGGAAGGGGAACAGGATATTATTGGGGAACAGTGTGTACTTCCAGGACTCTTTTTTTCCAAGTCAAGTTGTCCTTTCAATCTTAGGTGTGGAGGGTGCCGTTCAGCTTCAAGTTGTTGTCCTTTCAGTCTTAGTTGTGGGGGGTTCTGTTCAGCTTCAAGTTGTTGTCCTTTCAATCTTAGTTTGTGGAGGGCGCAGCTCAGCTCCAGGTCCAGTTGCCGTTTCTAGTTGCAGGGGGCACAGCCCACCATCCCTTGCGGGAGTCAAACCAGCTACCTTGTCATTGAGAGGATGCACTCCAACCAACTGAGCCATCCGGGAGCTCAGTGGCAGCTCAGCTCAAGGTGCTGTGTTCAATCTTAGTTGCAGGGGGCGCTGCCCACCATCCCTTGCGTGACTCAAGGAATTGAACTGGCAACCTTGTGGTTTAGAGCCCACTGGCCCATGTGGGAATCGAACCGGCAGCCTTCGAAGTTAGGAGCATGGAGCTCCAACCTCCTGAGCCACCAGGCCGGCTCTAACTTGTGATTTTTGAAGTTTTTGTTTTTTGTTTTTTAACAAAAAACTGACTTGTATTTCCTGTTTTTCTAATCTTATATTCCATGGATCTCTATAAAAAACGCTGTGGTGATTTTGTGAGCTTTCTGATTTCCCAGGATACATGTTGTCCTGACCTACTGCTTATGGTCTTTCTGTGACCTGCTTTTTGCTGTTTTCACAAACCCTTCATTATTTTTATACTCCATGATTATTTTTAAATTATTGATTATAGGAAGTATTCCAGCATACTCTACATGGACTTTTTCTGCTTTGTCAGCAAAATAACTTTTCACTTAGTAAATTGGCCAAGAATCAAGGGGAAATAAAAACTGAGCATTTTGTGTAATAGTCTGTTACTCTATAGTGAATAGGGAAAGAAACAACACTGAAGTATATTTTGACAAGAGAATAACAAAAAATTGTTGTGTGTTCCTGAAGTGCATTTACAACAGTCTGTTTCAACTCATGAGTCAGTTTGTCAAGAACTGCCTATGCTTTCCCTGATAATGAAGTAATTTGTTATAAAGAAGTGAAACGTCACTCTGCATCCTTTAAAATATAACTCTCTTTGATACTCTAATAGCTATATCGTTTGAGAAATTATAAGGAATTCCTGAGGATGGTAATTACTATTACACCATTTTAAATTGGAGATTTTCTGTGTTGTGGTGGGACATTCGTAAAGTCGGATGTGATAGTCACAGGGTTGCACCACAGGTGGGAACCACAGTGGAACCAGTAATCTATTTCAAGAGTGATTTGGGAGTAGTAAACTATCAATTTAGCTTCTCTTCAAATATTTGACATTTTCAAGGCATTTCCCATTGAATTTGGATAGTTTTGTTCCTGGTATTCAAATTAGAAAATTGAAAAACAGAATAGTCAGAAAGTAATGAATATCAAAACTTGGGCCACAGCCCTTAGGAGGAGACTTTTACAACTTTTAGGCGTGCAAAAGAATGAGCATTTTCCTTTGGCTTATCTATTCCTGAAATAAGTCTGCTTTTGAAATAGTTTTTTTTTTTTTTAACCAACCTACATGATTAGAAAAAATACATATTTGTTATATTTTACTCTCAGTGTCCATTCCAAAAGGGAATGCTTGCTGGTTAAATATGTAAAAGTATGTTTAATTGTGGACAACTGTGTGATATATACAAGGCTAAATGAAATAAAGTAGTGGGGCTCTTAGAGGATATTCCCCTTTCTCCCTTTCTGAGCTTTTGAAAACTAAGAATGCATTTGAAATAGCAAAGAATTGAGGCACACCTTAAGAAATGAACCCTGCTCGTAGTTTTCTTACTGCATGAAATTATAGTTTGCAGGCATAATTTCAGGGGTCCTAAACCCATCAAATAGAAGTTTTGCAGTACCTTACTTGGTAAGTTTATTTTTACCTTATAGTTTAATGTTTCAGTGTTAGCTTTTTCTTACCCCTTCTACCTTCTGAAGAATGTGTTTCCTGTGCTCCCTTAATACACTGATTCTCAAAGTGTGACTGACTCCTATCCTGCCCCACCTTGTGGGAAGTACAGCAATTTTTTCTGTTCTTATTGCTTCATAGTTAGTTGTTCATACTTACATATACCTAAAGGCTACCTATTCATAACCTAACAAGTGAATTATTAAGGATTACTAAAACATGGTATTCATAAACCAAAACTAGCATCACATTAGAGTTTACTGTTGTCTTGAATACCTCTGTCTCCCAGGAAGTCTGCCCTGGGAAACTTGGCACCGATGTAAAGCTTCTTACGTGGACGCTGCAGTATTCAGGAAGGGTGCTTATTTGGGATGCATCATCAGTATCATGTCAAGTTGATCTTGATTTTCCATTGTGCTTCCTCTTGTGTTTTGGCTTGTTTTGTTTTTCATTAGAATTACTATTAGCTTCTTTATCAATTTAATTTATGGGCTTCTGGTTAATCTTTCACTATGGTTGGGGATATTTGTACCAACAATATTTTGGCTTATAATTTAAGACCTGACTGTTGCAATGCAAATAAGTCCCCCGTACCCCTTTTGCTAATGCTGATAATATATAGTCACCTAAAAACTTGCTCGTACAGAAATACTGGAATGTTACTAAGTTCCTTTTCCACTGGAAAAATGGTGGAGTGAGAGGTCTCCTCCTGGTGGAGCCGATACGTTATCCACAGGCTTCTGGTGCGTACTGTATTATGTGTAGGGCACTCAGCGTTTGTCTATTGCTGTCCTTCATCCCTTTGCCAAGAGCATGAGGGACCTTTTTACATCTTTGCTCAGTGCCTGGCATGTAAGCATTGAATTCATATTTATTGAATGATATTGTCTCAGTTTTTCAAAGTGATAAATATTTTGGAAACATTTTCTGTTTTTACAAATTTTAGAATAAATTCACTTAAAATAGTTACTGAGTACCTGTTAGATTCCAGGTATCCAATCGAATGTTTTCAGACCATTTTAAGTAGATCTTATTAAGGAAAGTGTTGCTAGTCATGCTGTTTATACATTTTGCTTGCTTTGTGTATAACAAATCCTTATCCTTTAGATTTATGAAATCACGGGTTTAAATAACACATCTATATGATTTCATGTTATTTAATCTCCTGGGGGAGGGGGTGGATCCCAAATAGTGTTGAGTATTACATGTGTTTTTCTCCTTGTGTAGTATTACAGCCATCATTAGTGCTTACCTCAGTTTTCCCTTAGTATTTCCTTTTTGGGTCCAAGGCAAATTTTTCAATCTTTGAGACCAGGCAGGGATTATTTACTTCTCCATTTTTTAAATTATTATTTGCTTCTGGAAATTCCTTACTCTATCACAGCCCTAGATTTTATTTTTAAATACATTTTTTGAATGCTGCAAGGATTTGTCTTTTTTGTACTGTTTCATGTCAGTACTCTAGTCTTGTTTTGCCAGAAGTCTCATCTGACCAGAGACACCACTGCTACAGCGTTAAAAAGCTCTCTGCATTTTAGAGGAAGCTTTTTCCAGCTATTCTTTTTCTAACAGTTCAACAAGAAAAATTATCGGTTTTCCCCCTCAAAGATGTACTTTTTTAAACCAACCTCCAAGCATAAGAGAAGTATTAGAATTATCCAGTGCTTTTCTCAGACAACTTGAAGGTTACAATCCAAGGGATAATAGTACCCTGTGTGACTTAAACCTCAAGTGGCCATTGTCACTGCAGATCATTTTGGATTTCTGGGTGACATGTAAAAATATCAGAGCGACCTTTCCTTTTGGGGGAAAAGTGAAGTTCCATCCAAATACCAGATGCTTTAGAGTCTAGAGACAAAAACACTCGTGTAAAAACGTCTTTAGGTGGTTTCTGTTTCAACTGGCTAGTGTACTCTTGATATATAATACACATTTCTTATCTATTGCACTACCAAATAATCAATCTTATCTTCCAAGTTTTCCACCATTTAAACACAATCTTCAGTTAAAAAAAAAATTCTGGTCTTTGAGGTATTCTGCAGGATATTTTTTTTATTTTTTTTATTTTATTAAATTTATTGGGGTGACAATTGTTAGTAAAATTACATAGATTTCAGGTGTACAATTCTGTATTACATCATCTATAAATCCCATTGTGTGTTCATCACCCAGAGTCAGTTCTCCTTCCATCACCATATATTCGATCCCCCTTACCCTCATCTCCCACCCCCCATCCCCCGTTCTGTAGGATATTTTAAAAGCAAATATATTTCTAGGTAAAGCTCCCTGTCTTGATAGGGTCTGAGTTACACAGGTGTATGCATTTGACAAAACTCAGCATATGTGTGCTTAACACTTGTACATTTCATTATATGTAAATTTAATCTCTAAAAATGTATTGAAGTTCAGTTAATGATATGTAGGCTGAATTATTTAGGGGGAAGTATACTAATGCCTGCAATTTACTTTGAAATGCATCAAAAACTCAGATGGATCAGTGATGGGTAGAGATGGATAGATGTGTGATAATGCAAGTATAGTAAAATGTTAATGGCAGAATCCAGATGGTGGGGTATATGGATTTTTGCTGTATAATTCAATTTTGCCGTGTACTTGAAATTTTTTATAATAAAATGAGGGGGCAGTAAGTATGACACAGGAGGTTTCACGTATAATACTCTTAGGAAAAAATCCAAAACATATTCTAATGACAGAAAATCATTAAATATCCAGTCTATTGCATATTGTTACTATTCATGCTGTATGATTTAGCCTTTGAGGGGTGGGGAGTAGATTGGAAAAAATGCTGCATCCTAGAAACTGTTTAGGAATGATGAGGTGAAGATGACAGCAATAGTAATTTCATGCCCAAAGTTTAGTTTTTCTTCCTGTGCTCATTCATTTAACCAACTTCTCTTTTCTTGGCAGCATAATCCTGCAATCTTTATATTCAGAGAAAAGAAAGTGTTCTTAATGTCACTGAACGGTATTATGATTGAACGCAAGCAAATATTTGAAGAGATGAATCATTGATTCCTGGACCATTTGTTAGAGAGGATTAGACCAGTTGGCCAGATGTCTCTTGTGGTGAGCTGTTTATGATGGTAGAGGTCTGTGTTTTGAATACCAGACCTCACTGCTTTAGCATTAAACTTACTGAGAGCCCAAATTTGATTTTTTTTTTCCTCTCAGAGCGCCCTTACAAAGTATATAAAATGTAAAAATCTTATAATCATTAATGATACCAAAATGAAAGGAATAGTCTTTTTTAAAAAGGAGTCAAAATTAATAATACCACTCTTCATAGAAATAGATTTGCAAAGGAAATGTTATGCTCTTGCAGCAAAATGGCTATGAACAGTATGATGATTTATAAAGCATTACCATTGAGTTGGTGAGAAGTTTTTCTACTAAGCAGTGGCATCCAGTGGTATCATTATCATTAATTCAGTTGATAATTGCCACGGCAGTTGTCACAGCCACAGATGTCATAGTTGTATATATTTAAATTTTGTGACTAGCTTTTCTTTGGTCTCAGAATTGACCATCTAATATTAAGTAGTCTTCAAAGCTAAGGTGAAGTATATAGGTATTACACATTTACGTCATCTCTAGTCTTACTCATTTCCTCTTCCATTCAGTCTGTCGACTCTTGGATTGACAGACTTGGATAAGCAGGGAACCATCTTGGTTCACTGTGATGCTTCATAGGGTGGATATGGTGGGACATACAGGGAGCTGTTTTATTCATTGTGTTGCTGTGCATACAGTTCCTGTGCACTGTACATAATCACTAATGGATGTAATTGTATTCTAATGGTTATTTTGGCTGACTTCTCCAAAAAACCATGTTCAAAGATAGTCTCAATTCATTTTGCTGGAAAGGGCAATTAATTTGTTTGACCCAGTAGAGTCACCCTTTAGTGTTTCAGTTTGTCTGTTCTATCAGTAGTAGGTCCTGCCTACACTGCCAGGTTCTTTGTTAGGGTCTATAGCACAGGGATTCCAGACCTTCCCACCATCAGAATCACCGAGGGAGCTTTTAAGAAAACACTTGCTTGGACCACATCCTAGAAATTCTGATTCTGGCTATTTGGAGTAGAACCAGGAATTGGCATTTTAAGAAGTACCTAAGCGATTCTGATGCCTGTCACCTTTGAGATGATTGAGCTACAATCCCTTCCAAGGTTCTTTGTCTAACAGGATGGACAAGTCAAAGTTATTTCAGTATAGGGCAGAGGAGTTCTATAAAAGATAAGTTGTTCAGCTGTGTTAGTTCTCCTAAGTCAGGTCTTACTCCAGAGTCCCCAGCTCCCAGATTATTTAGTTACCTCTCATTAGCTTCATGCTCAGGCTCGTTTTATAGTATCTGGCATTTGGGGATCCAGTGTAAATGTTAGGCACTGTGCCACATGTTTTACAAGTACTATTTCAATTAATCCTCATAGTCGTACTGTGAGGTGTAAGAACTATTACTATCTCCATGTTTTAAAATGTGTCTATTGTCAGGGCCATTAGAATGCGTACTTGTAAATACTGCAGGGCTGGGACCAGTGCCCAGTCTGACTGCAAAGTCCGTGTCCTGTGCTGTAGGTGGCCTGTGGCATCCTGTACGAGAGCTGTAGGCTGAGTGTTACTGTCTTAAAACAATGATCCTTGGAAAGTGGGCCACATAATGCTTTTTGGAATGAGATAAAGGAAAACTAAAGTGTAATTGTTTACCTTGGTTACCCTGTCTTTTGCGTAATGTATTCACAATTTGTTCTCCGAGTGACAACCATTTCCAGATGAGAAGCTATACATTTTTTAGTGCTGAATAAATCTGAAAGATCATACACTTTGTTCATTTAAGTGCCCTGCCTTTGGCTGTAACCCTCAAAAGTACTCTGTATGCTTATTTCAGAAATTTTAAAAAGATAACAGCTCTGATTTTTTCCTTGTATATTTCTTACTTTTTCCTTTGAAATGCCTCACAGCTTCTCCCACCTAATTAACCTCTTCTTTACATCATTTTACAGCTAGTCTTTAAAAAAGAAAATCTTTGGTTTTAAAATATTTGAAAACTTTTTCTTTTGTTTAATTTCCTCCTCTAATAAAAGTTGACATCAATTTCTGGGTCATTTAAGGAAAATGACTTGGAAGAAATTGACCTGAGCTACACCTGAGTTCAATTTGGAACTAAGGGGGGAAAAAAAAATCAAACAATTCTTCTCACCTCCAAATTTAGTCAGATTCTTGAAACTACCTGTGGGTACTGGGTATCGTCCATTTACTTTGAAACTGTACTAAATGGAAATCTGCATAGATGCATTATTCTACCTTCAATTTATATAAACCTTAGCAAAACTTTGGGGGGTAGAATAAAGTTTAAGAATTTGAGATCCAGCAAACTTCTTTTTAACCCATTGCTTCCCTCACAAGCATTCCCAACACTGTTTCTTGTTAATTTTTCTAAATAGCTTTACATAAAACTGTAACTGTATAGGATTCCTCACTCCTCTTTAAGGCTTGTTTTCTGGGACTTAATTTCACCTTGACACTCTCAAATCCTTGCTAATTATTTTTAGTACCTGATTGGTCTCTCTTCCTCAGATATGTCTTCTCCAATTTAATGTGTCTGGTTGGATCGAATCTATTATTTGCATATCATGCCCATCCCAGCTTCCGTACCGATTGTGGAAAGGCTCGGAGCTTTAGAGAAGCTGGAGGAATTCCCTTCTGCTCTGGTCACATTGATGCCTCATAGCAGTTGGGCTGAGAGAGCACTTCCCCACGAGGTGAAGATTTCCCAGGTAGAGTTCCCTTGTACCAAATCCTGGACCACTCCCTTCTATCCCCAAATAATTATTTGGTTTAGCCACAGATGTTTACAGCAAAGTGGCTGAGAAACACTGATAATCCAGAGTATGGATTTCTTATATAGCCTTGAATAGAATGAGAGAATTACATATACTGGTGTAGAAACGTGTTAAAGGGAAAAAAGCAAATCACAGGACAGATTTAGGGCATCAGTCTAGTTTAAAAAACACGAGGAATGGGCTATGAAGAAAACCTTTCAGAAGAGAGCAGAAAAGAAGCTTTTACTTTTCTGTGGACATATGCAACATTTAGCTCTTAAAATGAACGTGTACTTTTTATTTTTAAAAATTAGCGGATAAAAATTTTAAATATAAGACTTTAGGATTTTAAGAAAGTGCGCTAGTGGCAAACCTGCCTGAAAACCTTGGATTCTTTACCTCGTCTCATCTGAATTATCCCAACAGTGCCGTCTCTGTGCACTTTCTGTGAGAAGTTCCAGAGCTTTGCTCCTTAAATGTTGCTTTTGGCCTTTCTCAGAAACCAGCATAATTTATAAGATCAATAGAAATTTATACCAGGGACCCTTTAAAAGAGTTATTTCTGATTTGTCTCCTTTCCTTTTAAGCATTAAAATCTCTTGGTTATCTGCCCTCTGAAGGGAATTGTACACCCTGGTCTCTGCAGTAATGAGAATGGTATTACGTCAACTCTTTGCTGATTTAGAATGTATTCTCTTTTAAAAAAAACTATTTCCAGCTGAGGCCTTGCATCATGCTCCTACCTATACTTTAGTCACATCCTTTTAAGTACAACCTCCAAATTTTGAAGACAACCTGACTGTTTAGGGGGAACCAAGAACATTTGTGTTTTAGTTGCCTCAGCCATTGCTGTCTTGGTGTCTGGAGGGAGATGTCTGTTGCCTCTCCTCTCTCCTCTCATCCTATCCCCTCCCCTCCTCTGTTTCTCCCCCTCTCTATATAGATTAGATTAGATTAGATATATGTAAAGACTTTTTATCCATCTCTCTCTTTTTCTTCTAATCTATCCATCTCTCTATATATAGATTAGATTAAATATATGTAAAGACTTTATCCATCTCTCTTTTTCTTTTTATCCCCCCCCCCCAATGAGCAGTAGTTAAACTAGGCACATGTTTAAAAGAATTTGCTGTATACATCTATCCACAATTATGGAAGTAATTTTTCTCTTCTAATCCCACCAAATTATACGTTTTATTTATGTCTATTCCTAAGCCACTTCTCAATAAAGGACGATTTAATTGTAAACAGCCAAATGTTGGGTGGAGACTATACACTAGTCTCTATTCCTTATATGTCCATTTGCATCCTTATGGGTCCTAATTTCCAGGTCTCAGCATGATTTTTTCCTTTTTGCTACCTGCCCCATGTGAGTCTCCTTCCAAACCTTCACTTCTTTCTAGACCTAACCAGATTTTCTCAGCTTAATGAAGAGCTGGTTCTAGCATTAGGTTTTTTTATGATAAACATACTGTGTGGGCTGAGAATGTCAATCCATGGATTTTTGGAGGGCAGAGACTGTGCCCTTTTCTCTCAGTGCCAGGGTGGTTCCTGACACCAGGTGCTTAGTCAGGATTGTCAGACACAGATAGTTGGTATAACCTTATTCTTAGCTGGGTAACAAACATGTTGTACAACAAACTGGTCATTGTGAAAATGTAACCTTGTGATATATATTTGCCTTTCCCAAAACAGAGTCTTGCTTACATAACAGAAAAACTTGGTTAAGTATTTGTATGATTTCTGTAAATTCTCAGGGGAGCCTCCAATGGGAAATCTCTGCAGTTTGGATAATTTAACTGGAACACTCTATCCTTTTTATTCTTCTTGATCTCAAATGGGTACTGTCACATTTGTATCGTAACTTTTTTTTAACAACAAACATCTGTAATTAGATATTTTATTTGAAACATTAAATTTTCTCACACATGTAAATTAAGAAAGGAGGCAATTCATTTTTTTATCCACAAAAGGAACCCTTGAAACAACTGCACTCATTCTTCTAATGTACTTCTGTATAGATAAAACCACACATACTTTTTTAAAGAAATCAGTGGCAGCTCCTGTGGTTTACAAGGATATGGCTTATCAGTAAACTTTATAATATGATATAAAGGAATTATTGATTGTTAATTCTCTTATGCAGAGATATTTCTTTGTCAGAAACCTATAAAAAATAACCTGAGATGATTCTTCACTGTAATCCTAATGTCTATAAAATCAAAGCAGGGAAGTTTGAGTAATTAAGTGACCAAGAATCTTTGATTTATTTTCCTTTTCTTTTTCTTTCAGAACTGCTGCTAGATGACCAGGATTCCCTGTAATTGATAATGTTGGAGATCAACTCGGCAGTTGTTTTCAGCTTTCAGTTGTTGAAAACAAATAGGATGCAAGTTCCCCAACTCCAGATTATGAAAACAGTACTTGGAAAACAGAAAACTATCTAAATGATTGTCTTTGGTTGGGCCGTGTTCTTAGCAAGCAGAAGCCTCGGCCAGGGTCTGCTGTTGACTCTTGAGCACATAGCCCACTTCCTGGGCACTAGAGGTGCCCCTGCTGCCATGGGGAATTCCTGTATCTGCCGAGATGACCGTGGAGCAGAAGATAGTGTGGACACCCAGCAGCAACAGGCCGAGAACAATGCAGTACCCACTGCTGACATGAGGAGCCAACCCCGGGACCCTGTCCGGCCCCCAAGGAGGGGCCGAGGACCACATGAGCCAAGGAGGAAAAAGCAAAATGTAGACGGGCTAGTGCTGGACACACTGGCAGTCATACGGACTCTTGTAGATAAGTAAGTATTTGCCTCCCAGTCACCTCCTATGTAATGAAAAGCCTTCTGCCAGGAACCATAACTGTTGGATTCCTTCAGTTTGTAGGGTTTATTCGCCAAGCCTTTTGCTCATAGGGTAAGGGAGAATATTTTATTTCTTCTCTGATGGCAGAGGAAATTATAAGGTTTGATGTTTTTACTTGCTAACATCTGCTCCTGTCTGGAAATGTCTAAACATTGCCGAGGCAGAAAACACTAATTAAATCTGTGGTCTTGATTAGGAACTGTGAAGACCGTTGAGTGAGTTTCTGTTGCAGGCTACAATAGGAAAGGTTTCACGAAGACTCCCTCTTCTATTGCTTGCCTATATACTCCACTGACCAGAGATTCAAGATGAGTTGTTGTACCAAGAGCATGGCTGCAAGCAGCTGCTGTTGGCAACATGAGAACATAGAGAGTTTTCATCTTCCTCTCTTTTTTATCTCCCTTATTTGGCCCTCTTAGGTCCATTTGGGAAACTTGTAAATTGAAACTGCATGACACACCTGTACCTGCTTTGTTTTTTCCCTTGCTGTATTTAACTTTTAAATACAAAACCCCAGATTGAATAACAGTGAAATTAAAGGGCATTGCTCAAACTGAAAAAATATTTCACTGTATAAGTCAGTAGTTAGGAACAAAAGTTTTAGAACCATGATGAACCAGGGTTCAAATTCTGGCCCAGCCCCATAACTAGCTACATGACACTGAGTAAGTTACTTCTGTAAGCCTCCGATGCCTCATTTATGAAAGGGGAATCATACTTTTCTTACAGAGATTACCATGTTATATATATAAAGCATCTAGTATAGTGCTTTGTGCATGACAATTGCTCAATAGATGATAATATTTTTTATAAGTTATATCTGTGTTCTTTTTGCCTTGGGGTCTGCTAGTAAATTTAAGTATCTAAAAATTTGACAATCACATTTATAAAAACCCAGTTTTGTTTAGTTCCTCAAAAATTACAGCATAAAGCAGTGTATGCCTGTGCGTATTATTCTGAGGTGACTTTTTTTCCCTCATAAAGATAAACTTGTTGCACATCTTTCTGTCTGCTGTAGAACATGCTGGGGAAAGTGGTTTTTACAAATATTCTTCATAACCAGTTCAGAAACACTTTCCTAAGTTTATTAAAACCAGCCTTTGAAGTAGTTCTGGTATCTGAATTAATGTAATATTCATATGTTTGTCGGAAATACCTATTGAATATAAATTCATGCCATTTATATCCCCCAAACTCAAGCAAGGGGGTGGAAGCTGTAGTATAAAGCTTCTTCATAGTGACGTTTATAACGTACTGTAAAATTGTAATGAACAGTTGTCCTTCCCAAATAAGGAAGTACACCACAAACAATGTTATCTAGGAAGCCTATTGGAAAAACAGGTACTGAATAGACTTTGCCATATTTTTAAAAAAGTGATTCAGAGAGTGTGGGAACAAGGTAGGGGCTTTATTTCCAAGCTTCAGGAAAATACTACAGATTACAAGTGAACTTGTTGATAAAGCACATGATTCATTTATGCGAGGCAAGTGGTGTACATTTGAATAATGAGATCGCTTTTACCTTAAATCTGTTTGTACTGAATGATAACTCTTCTGAGAATGGAAAAATAAAGCAGGTGTAGAGCAAATGTGACGGGCCATAATGGAGAATATAATGGCTACACAGCGTTCAGACAGTTTATAAACATAGTTACATAGCTTATTTTTTAGAAAGTACTAAAGAAGAAGAATTTCATAACCTGTAAAATTTATAAGCTGTTAAAACTAAACATGAAAGATAGACAGATGGGCTTAGTAAGAGTATACCTAAAAGGATGTGCGCATTTAGAAGATGATCTGTATTTATTGTGCTCTTCTCTCTACTTGTTACTTAGGAAAGCGTGATGTTGATCTGACAGAAGAGCACAGTTCCTAATGTCATAGTGAGAGAGTTGCTATAGGAAATACACTAATTTTAAAATCATTTTGAAGTTCTATTCTTTTAATTTTTGGGTAGTGACTTTATCTTCAGATTGTTTATGGTATTAATGTTAATTACTCTCATTAACATTAATGTAGATGAGAACTGTAGTTCTCTGTAGTTGCTGTAGAACTTCAATTTGCAGACGCCTCTTAAAGGAAATTTTTTTCCGTGTGTGTGTGTGTGTGTGTGTGTGTGTCCTCTGTCTCTCTCTGTCATTCATATTTTCTCTCTCTCTTCCCATTTGATCTGTCACTATCACTTTTGTTGTTGTCTCCATCTGGGTCCCAGGGACCTTCATTCTATGACTGAACCTAGAATTGATGGTTCTGAGTTCCCATCCCACTGTAAGAAGCCCAGGTCTTGCATGGCTTTCTCTGCCTATTTTTGTCACTAGAGACTTAAAACAGCTTTATACCAGTTTTAGCTCGGATTATCATTCATAACTGTTTCAACTCCTTTTACGGAGAAGGGAACGCTGTCCAGGCTTCTCCATCCTTTTCACAAGTGGGGTTTTGGTCCCAATTACCTACCTGGCAGGCATAGAGCTCCTGGTCACCTCTGTCTAGTTCCTGGTCCACAGCCTGGTAGTCCTATGACTTTAGCTCCTGCTGCCTCCCAACAGAAATTTCTGCTCCATTTTTGTTCTACAAAGAAGTTTATTTTGTTTTTCCAGTATGGGGATGTGTTTGTCTTTTAAGTGAATCTGTGTAGAATTGAGGTGCTTATATTCCGTATTGGTTGCTGACCCTGTCATACTTTTATTATTTTTCCTTTCTTCCCTAATTCCATTATCCTTGTTACACCCACCTCCAAATATCAGTGGGTAAACCAGTCTAGTAAAGTTATGTTCTTCCAATCTGCCTGCCATATGCTTGTTTATGTCTGTATAGCAAGTTTACATATAGTGTTTTTTGTGATACTTTAAAAATTTACATAACTGATACAGTTATATAAATCTCATTGTTTTTTACTTCTCTCAGCTTTGTGTTTGAGATCTGTATTGCTATTTATAAAACTACAACTGTTTCTGACTGCTACAAAGCATTCCTTTGTATGCTTGAAGGTACTATATTTTGTTATCCTATAATCTGCTGATGGTCACTTAGGTTACTTCCAAATTTTTGTTCCTACAAATAACACTGCAGCAAATAGCCTTATATGCATCTATTACCTGTGTCATAGTTTCTCTAGCATTGTTGAGTATATGCATACATAATTTTCTTACTGCCAGATTGCTCTCCAGAAATGTTTGTATCTATCTGTTAAAGTATTTAAAACAATTCTTTTAAATAAGAATTTTCCCTATTATAAAAGGACACAGGATGTGAATAACCAGTACCTAATGAGTATCTGAAATGAATTTAGCAATTCCCCTATCACGAGGTTATTCTGCGATTACATGATTGAAGAAAATAGTTTTTATGGGTTTTTTTTTTTTTTCATTGTGAAACAGAGAGCCACAATGTATATGTAAACAGTAAGTGGTGAATATATTCCTTAAGTAATTAGATTTAGCATTGTTTGATGGAAAATATTTTATTCTTTATTGAAGTTTTCCTAAAGCACCTAGGATTCCTGGTATCACAGTTTGAACACCCACTGAGCTAAGGTGCCTTTTTATAGAGCAAGTGTCTAGAATATTAAATAGCTCCTTGATTAAGTTTGGTTTCTTTTTCTTCTCATACCATTTTTTTGAAGTTTAAGTATAAAATGATATTTCCCAGAAGAACACTTAAAAATGAAGCTGTTTCTGTAGACCCTTGTTTCTGTAAGTCCTCAGTTGGGAATGTTATCTCCCTTGGCATTCCTGTGAGGTAAGTATGAGGAAGGTGATGTTGACCTGTCTGGCTTGTCTAGTGGCATTGGGCCTCTAGTGGTGATGCTGAAGGTAGGCTCTGATCTCTGGTTTTAGTCCTGTGCTTTCACCTCACGCCGCATGGCGGTCCTTTCGTGTGCCCTTCTGCTCATTTTATTTGTAGGCTATCATAGGCAATGATCTTTGCAATGAGCACATGTGATGTGCATTTGTCCTTACAGATTACAGCTCTGGCTGTCAGCTCTGGCTGTCTCTTCCATCTCTTTCTCTACATTATCTTCATCTATGTTCGTTTCTTATTTCTCTTTCTAGCCCCATAATTCCAGTGTGAACTTTTATTTGAAATTGTCGTTTCTTATTCAAGTTTGATGTCTTGAATGTTTGTTTTTCAGTGATCAGGAACCTCCCTATTCAATGATTACATTGCACGAAATGGCAGAAACAGGTATTTTTAAAGTTTTTTTTTTAATACTTCCTAATGAATTAATGATTATGAAGAAATGTGGCCACTTTTTTTTTAAATAAAAGTTTCCAAAACTATTGAACACACAAGACAAAGAAAAAGTTCCTTAGTGTATAGAAATTTTCCAATACAAGGGTAATAATTAATAAGCACTGTATATTGCATCCTGAATATGTAGCTTCACCTCTCAATAGTAGTTTTACCTCACTGAAGTTATTATAAGACAGATTTTTTGGCATTGACAGATCTTTGACCATAGCTCTTCTAGAATGGGAAAGATAATTTTTTGTCCCTCAGTTTCCTAAGTGTCATTTTGAAAATAGAGCTAACTGCTTCAGATACTTAATCTTCTCAGTTAACTCCTATGCCATAAACAAAATGTTAAAAACTATTTTAATCATATTTTGAGAACACAGGACCCTGGCTTGAATTTTCTCCAAATAAAGATGTCCAGAAATCACCAGCTTCCTGTAAGTTAGGATTCTCTGACTCTGTCGTGATGACTAGTAATTGACTGTGTCCATGGCAAATATTAGCTGCTTAAAAGCTACAGGATGAAGGCCCAAACGGTTTCTATTTTAATGTAAAGTCATCTTGTCTTATAAGTTATATATTTTCACATTTTTTTAAATAGTAGTTCCATCGTATAATCTTCTTGGTTTGCTCTTAGATGAAGGATGGTTGGACGTTGTCCAGTCTTTAATTAGAGTAATTCCATTGGAAGATCCTTTGGGACCAGCTGTTATAACATTGTTACTAGATGAATGTCCATTGCCCACTAAGGTAAGTTAATAGTTATCATTTATGGAACTGTCATCTTATACTTAAACACAGGATGAATGACCACAAAGAACATGTGATATAATGCATTTCTTCTTCATGCATTTGGGGTTTGTTTTATTCAATATTAATTTCATTATGTAAACTTGTTTTTTGTTACTAATGAAGTGCTACATCCTCTTATCAATAGCTTACTATAAAGCTTTAGTTTAAAATGTTAAAAATGGAAACATTTATATCTGAAATACAATCTTTGTTTGTAAACTAGAAGAGAATGTTCAGTTGCTGAGTGGATTTTCTTACGTTTCTCTAAACAGTTTCCTCGTAACAACATTTTAAAACATTTTCTACTAAGAGAAAAAACTATTATGCTGAAAGCACTTTTGAGTCTTACTCAAACATTAAAGATTAGTATAACTTTGATTATCCCTTACATAGAACAAAAGTATCAATCTTTTCAT
Source organism: Rhinolophus sinicus (assembly GCF_036562045.2). Classification (NCBI taxonomy): domain Eukaryota; kingdom Metazoa; phylum Chordata; class Mammalia; order Chiroptera; family Rhinolophidae; genus Rhinolophus; species Rhinolophus sinicus. The sequence goes on along the minus strand of NC_133760.1, from coordinate 40,368,857 downwards.
TGCTTTATTCCATATGTTCTATGGAATCTGTTTTTTAAAATTTTGCACTCTGGCATCTTTCATTGGTTTAAGCCTCAGACAGTTAGTCCCAACATGGAAAAACATGGACAGAAAGGAAAAAAATCTTTGGCCTGGTTACTGATGAATTGACCTTTGCCAAGGCCTATGAGAGGTTTCTGTTATAATTTGCCTCAAAACTGGTGAGATTTGTTCTTGCTTGGTTAAAAGAATTTTTTGAGTAATTTTAAACATCACTAGGCCCTATTGTTATAAATTATAGTGGCATTTGGGTAGATTTAGTCTACCCAAATGAATAATGATTTAATGATTCAAGACTATATGGCACATGTTTGACACAACTGGTGCATTTTGAAAGAAATGGAATCTAGCAATTCATGTAAGAAAACTTTCAGGTTGATCAAATAATAGTTCCCAGCAATAATGGTGTTATTGGGTATATTATATCATTTTTGTATGGTTATTCTGAGATAATTTAACACCTGGTTATACCTTTTGTCTAACAGAATTACTTTGGGGGACAAAAACCTAAGTAGTATATTTATCAACTATACTTGTTCATTTTTGTTTTTAGGATGCACTCCAGAAATTGACAGAAATTCTCAATTTAAATGGCGAAGTAGCTTGCCAGGACTCAGGTCATCCTGCCAAACACAGGAACACATCTGCTGTCCTAGGCTGCTTGGCCGAGAAGCTAGCAGGTAACTCTGGGAAGCTCCACCAAGGAAGACCTTAAGTTGTTTGACATTAAGGGGAAGGTTGCACTACAGGTCTTTGATCAGACCTGCTTTACCATAGAGAAGTGTCTCAAAAAAAAGAGGAACAGGGATAACTGGGAAAAAAATTAGAGGCCACAGAGGTAATCTAATTTAGCATTGAGGATATTTAGTGGGAAATTTAAAAGAAAAAGTTTTACTTATTTGCTTTAAAATTAAGAATAGGAGAAAAGGCTAAATTCAGTATAATAAATAAAGATTATATATGTACGTGTATGTATACAATGTACAAATACACACACACTTTATAAAATTTAGCTAGGTAATGGAGATGCACAGGGTAGGGGAAGAGGAAAAGGAACTTTAAATTGGAGCAATTCCTGAGAAGCAGCAGATATTTAACTTGTTTATGAATATTTTAGGAAAGTTAATGTTAAAGTACAGGTGAATAATTCAGCTAGTTATATGATATATGGTAGACGCAACAATGGATTAGAAATCAAAGCACATGGGTGCTGGTCCCAACTCCACTGTGTGCTCCCCAAGTGTCCTGGAGTAGGTCACTTCACTTGGGGGCTCAGTTGCTTAACTGTGAAATGGGGACAGTACTATGTCCTGCCTCAGAGCACTAGGCTTGAATAAGATAATACGCGGGAGAATACTATGTAAAAGAGTTCTACCAAAATAATGTTATTAGTAGTTACTGATTCAAAATAATATGGCATATTTAATTATATTCAGTGTTTGTTGTATTCGTCTAGGTCCTGCAAGTATAGGTTTACTTAGCCCAGGAATACTGGAATATTTGCTACAGTGTCTGGTAAGTGAGACATCAAAGCTAGTTATTTTTAGTCATCTAGAATTGTGCATTTTTCTCAAATTGCCAGCTTAGCCACTGGCACAGAGAATGGAATCAGTTCTAAGTTTTATTTGCAGGTGTTTCCTGAGTGTTTATTCCCTCCTATGTTTAAAAAAAAAAAAAAAGTGAGGGTGGGATAGGAATTTATTACAAGCAAAAACAGCTGAGTTGGTCTGGTTTTAAATTTAGTTATAAGATAGCCGCTATGATTGGCTTTTGTGTGTGTGTCCTTAGAGTCTGCCAAATGGTAGGCAGTAGGGACCTCCCCAGTGGAAACAGAATTACTTGGCATTCTAAGCCAGAAAACCCTCAGGTCAGATTCCCATTGTTTATAAATCTCTGTTCCTCCTTCCCTCCTCCTTCCCTCCTGCTCTTAAAACTGTTGCTGAGGATTTATTTGATATATTGTCTGCGAAGCTTGTGGTTTGCTGCAGCTGTGCTGTCAGATGTCTCACACTGCTAGACTGCAGTCTTGACTGGTCTGTATTTTTTAAAGTTATTTTTGCAGGCCTAGTGATCATTGGCCTTTTTCAAAGTCTGAAAGACCTTATTTTTCAGTGCCTGTATGAGATGTACTTAAAATACTTAACACTGTGTTAAGAAGCACTCTGGGGATACAGAAGTAACATAGCAGTCCTTTGACGTCAAGAAGTTTCCAGGTTAGTTGAGGGAACAAAACTACTCAGACAAGACAATAAGCCTCCATTTATGACAGGATATAATAAGGGCGAAATCACTTCTTTCGGACTGAGTGCCATAAGAGTTCTGAGAAGGTGGTTGAGAGGTGGGAGATCTAGGTGGTGAGAGCTGGGACAGGCTCGGGAGACAGGCTTCTGATGAAGGTGGAACCTCAAGTGGGTCACACCATATAGTTAGGATTTGATTGTGCACAGGGGAGGAAAAATGGGTTTCTTGGCTAAGGGCACATGACCAGCAGAAGCTCAGAGGTAGACAGAACTGTATTCCTGGCATATTACAGAGAATTGTCTGGTCAGAAGATAGTGAACAGAGATAGGAAGACATAGACTGAACAGCCAGGAAGGGAGGGCTCAGGGCCTGAAAAGTCAAACAGTGGGATTGAGAATGGACATGGCAGGAAGCAGGGTGCTGAACAGGCTTGGCAGCAGGGGAACATGATGGTTAGATGAGCTTTGCAGAACTTACTTGGGCTCCAGGGAAGTGAGTGGAATCCTCTGATGTTCTAGAGCTTCTTTGCAGGCTCTTAACCTAGCTGTGTGAAAGGATGGCTGTGAGATGTGATGTTAAGCCAATAGGTCTTTCTTTAAATATAAACATGTGGCATGAACTTAAATGTAACTGAAAGAGCTCATTTGTTGCTCTCTCCCACCTACCATCAGCATTTATGGAATTCCTTTCAGAGAACAGATTGAAAACTAAGCCATTAGTTGTTAATTTCATTATTATTTTGGAACATGACAGTGATGAATTGTTCCTTTTAGGGTTGTGAATAGAAAGTCATTTTTTGCCACAATTCTAGGTTTCTGTTTGACTTGCTTAAACAAATGTAAGAATCAGCTTTATTTTATTTAACAAAGCCCTAATATAAATGTTACTAAGTAAAACAATAGTGCGTTTAACAAGATACTGTTGAAATTTCCATATCTATAAATGAACCCAGTAACCTGGTTCTTCATTACTAACAATATTAGCAAATGGATATTCGAGGACTTGAATGAGTGCAACTTTTCTGACTGCTCCAACAAAAATCTACCACAGACTGGGTAAGACGAGGAAGTGGATAACTTGCCGCCTCTGCAGGGAAATGATGTTTTTGTTTTTTGTTTTTTTATCTTTTGTTGTCTTTCAGAAGTTACAGTCCCACCCCACAGTCATGCTTTTTGCACTTATCGCACTGGAAAAGTTTGCACAGACAAGTAGGTATAGTGACTTCTTGCACTAATGATCTTACGTATTGGTTGTACGTATCGGTTGTTAAAAATCTTACTTTTCTTAGTTACTGGATGAGTTGATGCTTTGAATCCCATCAAACGTGTACATTCTGTTTTTGTCTGTGTAGACACCTCAAAGCCAGTGAGATGTAACAGGGATATAGGCAAGCGTTTTCTCACCTAAGAATCAAAACTTGGTGACTATGATTTTAGTGATGAGGTTGCTACTTTCTAGAAAATATCAGAGCTCTTGGGCTATGTCATTACTCTAGTTTCCAAGTTCTCTGATTGCCTCTCCTCACTTGTGTCCCCACCACTAATTTGCCCAGTAAATCATCTTACTCTTTCATGGTTAATTCAAGGTTCATGTCTTTCCAAACAGGTGAAAATAAACTGACTATCTCTGAATCCAGTATTAGTGACCGGCTTGTCACATTGGAGTCCTGGGCTGATGATCATGATTATCTGAAACGTCAAGTTGGTTTCTGTGCCCAGTGGAGCTTAGACAATCTCTGTGAGTAGGAAATGTCCTTTATTAAATGCCTGTTTCCATTCCCAAACCCATTTCTTATATAGGTTCACTGGTCTTCAATTTGTAATAGTGAGTGTGAGTTTTTCCTTATAAGATCTTCTACTGGGAGGTTGGCTGTATTCTAGCAGAAAAGCATTGTAGGGACCTGTCAAACAAGAACTATATGAAATGCTTCTAATTCCAGCACTCTCGTATTCAAAAACTTTTGCTGGTTTCTTGTTTTCCTGCTGCATCAAAGCTGTTAATCAGATCACACTGTCCAATCAACTGTTCCCCATGCAAACTGTCCTACACCAGGTCCCAATCATTCCCACCTCCGGGCCTGTGCCCCTCATTTGGAACTCCCTCTCTCTACTTTTCTCATTGTTTCAGCTTTGTGCTTCAAAACCCAAGTCATGTCTTGCCCACACAACGAGGGTTGCTCCTGACTTTTCTCTTTTTCTCCTCCAAGGAGAAAACTATACTGTAGCCTCCCTCCCCATCCAAGTTAGCACTGTAGTAAAGCACAGTTGGACGTGTGACCCCCTGCTCCTGCCGCAGCTGGGGAGTGCTTAGTGCACAGCCTGTGTAGTGCCAGGTAAAGAATCATTCTGAAAAAGTACAATTCAGATTTGTTGCATGCAAAATATAGGCAGACCTCTTTTTCTGTGCTTTGCTTTGTTGTGCCTCGCAGATATTGCATTTTTAAATACAAATTGAAGGCAAGACCCTCTACTAGCAAAAAATTATGACTCACTGAAGACTCAGATGATGGTTAGCATTTTTTAGCAATAAAGTATTTTTTAATTAAGGTATGCACATTGTTTTTTAGACACACTACTATTGTCCACTTAAGAGACTACAGTGTAGTGTAAACATAACCTTTAAATGTACTGGAAAACCAAAAAAACTCACGTGACTCACTTTATTGCAGTATTGGCTTGACTGCGGTGGTCTGCAACCAAACCCGCACTATCTCTGAAGTGTGCCTGTAATGGATACAGGGAACGGAAGCATAAACGTAGCAGGGCTGCCTTTCCTAGCTTGTTTGATTAATCTTCATATGGTAGTGGAGCAGGAAGCCAAGGTTATCCATCTACCGATTCTGCCATCTACGAGCACTTCTGCTGCTTGATGAGAATGGCAGCTAGCCATAATACTAGCTTTTCCCCCACAACAGCCTGCCTTAGAACCATGACCACTTTTCCTTTTGCAGTTTTGAAAGAAGGCAGGCAGCTGACCTATGAGAAAGTGGACTTGAATAGCATTAGGGCCATGCTGAATAGCAACGATGTCAGCGAGTACCTGAAGATCTCGCCTCATGGCTTGGAGGTAAAGCTTCTGCAGATGGACCATTCGGCGGAAAACCCTTGTTCTTATTCTCATGCCCTGCTTCTGAACAAAAGCAATTTCTTGCAGAGTCGGTGAAAGTTTATTCATTCTCTAAGCATGGTTGGAAGTGGGAGAGAGGGTGTTCAGGACATTATTTACTCCTTTATATCCCACATAGTGCTGTACATACAGGAAGCACTATAATATTTATTAGCTGGTTTAAATGCGTCTGTTTTTAATCTCTGCTGTTTTATTCAGCTAAAGGTACAGACTAGTGTTTCTAAAAGTAGCCCTTCCTTTTTTTAAACCCCTCATAGCCAGCTAGATTCAGTCTAGTGCTCTCCCTTCCCATGTATGTTGGAAATGCTGCTGGTTTTGTGGTGCAGGTTGATGAGAGAGCTGCTTACGTACAGGAAGGTACTGTAAGGCACCAGACATCACGATCAAAGAGCTGTTTGAAGAATGACTGCAAACAGCTCTTTGATCTTATATATTGCCAAATGCTTCGTGTAGTTCTCTGCTTTCAATTATTTTTACATACTGCATCTTATACCCTTCAATAGCCTTCTCTCCCTCCACCGTAACAAGTACAGGTTAACACAATGTTTATGCATTTGTAAAAGATTGTATTATGAGAGCAAAGCTCTGTAAATCAGTATTTAAAAATGAAGCCGTAGTCTTCACTAATTCTCACTGCAGCCATCCTTCAAGTCTTCCAATCCTATTAAAACTCCCTGGAAATAAAACTGTAAAATGGAGTTTGCTTCATTCAGTTTTGCACTTCTTGTCACAGAGGGAGCACAGAGAAGGAAACAGTAGTCCACCAGAAGCTTTTAACAAGGAAAAATACAGTGAACCTTCTGGGCAGTCAGTTATCCTTGGTGGTCTTCAGACATTAATGGTGGACTGTCATGCTGTTTGGTTTTGCCAGGCTCGCTGTGATGCTTCTTCTTTTGAAAGTGTGCGTTGCACCTTTTGTGTGGATGCTGGGGTGTGGTACTACGAGGTGACAGTGGTCACTTCTGGCGTCATGCAGATCGGCTGGGCCACACGAGACAGCAAATTTCTCAATCATGTGAGTACCCTGGAGAACTGTGCCAGTCGGGGCAACAGTAGTTTTTTGGCAAGTGGGTGGAGGATACTTAACATATTTTTGAGATAGGTTTGCACAATAGCCATTTCTTGGGCTGAACCACATGGTGCGGTGCCAAATCCCTAACAGTGGCTTGCTAAACTGATTCAGAAATAGGAAAACACAAGTGAAATTAAGTGCCCCTCAGCCTTTATTCCCTCAGGTTTTAAGTTCTCGTTAATTTTCCACCTGGAGGTTGGATGTGTCCTTCATCTTTGTAGGTTCTGCTCTGGCCCCACCCACATCTTTGGCTCGGTTTTTATATTGGGACCAATGATCATTTTCCCCTTGCATTTAAGCTTTAAGAATGTTGTAGGAATTCTCTTCCTGTCATTAAATATGAAATGTTGTCTTGACTTGTCTTACTTGATTTTTACCTTGTAATTAATAGGCACATTTGTTTTCAATATCTAGTATTTATCTTTTGTTATAGAAAGTGGTAATATAGAAGGGAAGATAAATCCATTAGAGGAAGCAGGACTGGGCTACCATTCCCTGAGTGGGAGAGGTTAGAGTTCCTCCCTTTCCTATAGATGTTGATTTCTTGCCACTTCATACCCATCTTATGCCCAGCCCAGTCGGCTTTCTTCTGTTATTCAAATTATAAGCTGTTTGGAATTAATCCAGCTTTGCAGGACTATTTTGTGGACATATGATTTATTTTTAAGCTGGGGAAAGCCTCTTGGATTATTTTGTTAACCTAAGTAAGTCTCCCATCTCATACGAAAGGTCCCAGGATGGGTTTTAGAAGTTATCCAACAAAATCAAACTAAACTTGCCTGCCATAAGCATAGTTTCTAAAGAGCCCTTTCAGAAAGGCTGTACAGCATCCCAGAATTTTTCATGGCATTTTACTGAACTCCTTGCTGAAGAGAGACAGATGGCAGGAAGAGGGCCAGTGGAGAGGACAGGTCGGGATTCTTGTCCATGGTGGAGAACTCAACCCCAGGCTGCTGTTGCTTTTGTTGGGAACCTTCCCTGATATAGGGCCCCCTAGTCAACCGGGCCTCAATCAAAACCTGGAAGTAGCAGGTCTGGAGAACAATGCCAGTTAGTCTCTCAGTGCCCAACTTGGGCCCTGATTTAAAGCAATTACACTGACCACCTGCCCCAAAAGATGTCCTAAAGATAATTTTTTAGGTCTTAAAAAAAAAACAAAAAACTGAATTTCCAGAGCACCTTCATTTCAGAGTATGTCATCTGATTCTCACAACAGTTTTTACTGTCACAATTTCTATTTCACAGATGAGAAAACTGAGACAGAATATGACATAAAGAAACTAGGACTAGAATTCAGTCTCCTTCCTATCCTAGTTGTTTTCTTTGCATTTGAAAATAGGGAGAATCTCAGAGAATTAGCTAATTTCCTCGTTCCAGAAAAATTGCTCCAGAATTAAAAGAAATACGGATTCCTCTAGGGAGGACGCTTCAGTATAAAATTCGTTTCTCCTAATTTGGCAGCGAACATACTAAAGATCTAGGTGTAGTGTGTCTGAGACTGAGACTGAATATTGCAAGTATTTTTTTAAGTGACCAGTGAAGTGGGGTTATGTTATCGGTGAATGAAGCTCATTTCTGCCACGTAGTTGTAGAAACTTTGGCTCTTTCAATTAAGAGGCTTAAAATGCTGTTTTCCTACCCTTGAAATGGCTTGATAGACTGTTAACTTCTTTCTTTAAAAAACAAAAACAAAACATTTTTCTCTGATCCAAGTATTGGTCGATTTCCCGTTAGAAATTGATAAAGTCTGATACATCTTTTCCCAAATGTAGGATTTTAATGATGTTGTCATACTTACAACTTTGCTTCAAATGGACGTTCTTCTGGTGATTGAGAATCTTTTTGCCTGTACAGACAAGGGTGGTTTTCTCGAATAAGTCATTCCCAGGATAAACCCAGTTTCTGAAGTCCATAGTGCTTCTCGTTTGAACTCTTACTGCTTGGGCCTCAGTTTTGAAAGGATGACGAAAGTGTTGGGCTCAGAGGTAGGTCCTTCAAATGAGAAGCCTGAGGATAGTTCTTGTTCAGGTCACCTACAGAGCAGTTTGTTTTGTTGTGTTGTGTATTTTTATGGGGGGTTGGGAGTAGCGAGTCTCTAAGGGTGCATCTTGCCTTTTTTAAAATGTCTTTGCCTTTTCAGGAACATTTACCGCAGATCTTTCCCTTACTCATCTCTAATCTTTTTGAGAGTTTGGGAAGGTATTATTCTCCCATTTAAAGATGAGGAGAATGAGGGTCAGAGAAAGTAATTAGAAACTTGCCCAAAGTCACCTACCCTCTGAGTGCTGGAGGAGAGAGCCCCTGCTCCTTCGCCTGTTGAAGCCTCTTACCTTGGAGAAAATGACTGTTATCTTAAATAGAAGAGGAATGACTGGGAAGGCTATTGGGGGCTCCCAAACTATTAAGGGGTTTGAGAACTAGACAGGCTCCAAGGCAATGTCCAAGGCTAAGACAGGAATTACAACAGCCAGTGTTTTAGGGGCCCGGATGCTCACATTTTGCAATCCATCCCTCCACATGGGGTCACTCACATCACACCAGGTGTCTGACGGGAGAATCCACTTGGCCAAGCCTAGGAGAATCACATCTTACCACTCTACTTCCAGAGCAGGAGGCAGGACACTGTATCTTCATTACATTCCCCATAACAGCAAAGGGTTGGGATGCAGGACAGCACTAAAAAGAATGGTGTCTGTCACGTGTGGCAGGATTCAGAATATTCCCCGAGTGACAAGCTATGGATAAACTTTCCTTTGTTTGTTTTTAGTAATGTTTCCATTACTAAAATATACGTGACCAGAAGCAGGCAGATCAAAATTATCACCGCAAGTACCCAGCTAGCTACCCTATTCTCTCATTTATCTGTGTCAGCCAACGGAAACCATAGTTAGTCCTGTTGGGAATGTTTTCAGGTTGAAGGCAAGTGTAGTACATCTAGATTGCTCTCTGAGATGTAAACTCAAAAGGCTGTTTAAAGTGCATCTCGTCTTGGCATACGTGCCTACTTCTTAGCCTGCAGATGTTGATCTGTGGTTAAAATTATTAGTGTTCCCTCTTTGTCTCCCAACGCCACTCTGTTGTGAATTTCATCCAGACATAGAAGACATTGCCTTGTAAAGTGCTCTTAACAACTCTGGTGGCTAGGAATCCTCTAGGAATTTCTTTCAAGTGTTCTGTCGAGGACTTCCTAGGACATTAGAAAGTTAAGATAGGAAAGAATTGCTTGCCTTTTGCCTGTGCCTCAACACCCATAAAAATTGTTCAGGCTTTGAAGGGGATAGATAACAAGGTGTTCTTTATAGTATAATAGACTGGTGAATTTCTTCTCTGCCTAAAGGCAGTTAGGTGCAAGTTCACTTAACACTTGAGTAGTCTGAATAGTACGTTCAGAACAGCTGATTCAGAAGTCTCACTTTGGAGAACACTCCTCCAAATTCAGGAGATTGCAGTCCAAGAATTCAGTGTGTTCTAGTCCAAGTAGTGAAGGAGTATGTGAGGGCCTTGTTCAGTGTGTCTCCTCAGTGCGTTATCCCATAGAATAGGTAGATCGGCACCAGGCCCTGCCATCTGAATTGGATTTGACCCACGTTTTCATTCCCTTTCTCCATTAGAATCTTCCACCCTTGACCCTTGACGGTAGCAGCTGTCTGATTTGTACACTTCCTCTATCTTATTTATTATTAATTATTCTTTATGTTTTTTATTATTTCCTCTATTTTTTATAAGCATTCAAAATAATTTCTGAAGATTCCCATCCACCCTTTTATGTTAACAATAAAATAATTGAGGTAATTAAAAGGCAGTAAGTGACAAGCTGCCAAGGACCTTCATGTTGCTCAAATTGAGCTGATCTCAAAATAGCTTTAGCTGATTTTCCACTATAACCTTTCTCTTGTCTCCAGTTTTGAAATCTGTGAGCGTGCGGGTGTTTTGAAATCTACTTTGATGTAAGAAGGGTGTTTACCCAGTAGCAGTGAAGTGGAAAGCACACCAGTCTTGGAATCAGAAGATCCAAACTTGACTGTTTTAGTAACATGTCCTTGGGCAAGCTGGTTGACCTCTCTGAGCCTTTATTTCCTCTTAAAATGGAGTATAATGCCACCAGCCTCAAGGCGGTTAGTGAGAATAAAATGAAGTAACCAATGGGAAACTTGATAAATATTTGCTGGTGAGGTAGGTCATTGTCTGGGCACTGGGAACCAGGACTCCAGGTCAGAATTTTGGTACCTTCAAGAACCATAGGTTCTCCCTTCATCTGGAAAGCTTAGAATTCCAGGCACCAGGGTAATGGTGGAGAAGGACGCACTGTCTTTTCCCAGAACACAGCAGGCCTTGCTGAACTTCTGGGCCTGTCTCCCTCCAGGAAGGCTACGGCATCGGGGACGATGAGTACTCCTGTGCGTACGATGGCTGCCGGCAGCTGATCTGGTACAACGCCAGAAGTAAGCCCCACCTGCACCCGTGCTGGAAGGAAGGTATTCATGCCTCTCCATCATGAATTTATCGACTCGGTTAAGACATTAGGTTATGAGGCAGCATCTATTATGTTAGGCCTTAAAATGTTCTAATGGAAGAATATGAAATGTGGAAAGGATTAGCCTTGGTATCCCCTGCCATGCATGTGAGTGGTGTTCACTCCCCGTGGAGCCCTTCTTTCAGCAAAAACATCTCAAGAGTATAAAATTCTTAATTTAGTGGGAAATGATCATCGTAAGGTTAATGTGAACTCTAGTTTCCTCTCTGGGTGTGTTTTGAATCATAGCAGCTATGGAGATACTGAAATACTGACATGGTAATGCCAGGTAACTGAGGATGTTTTCAGAGATCAGACGGCTGTGGAATAAGCACTGTGTAGTATCCACATTCTGGGCACCTCAAGGGCAGCTATTCAGGATGACGTGAGCGAGCACTCTTGGCCACAAACACATCTGCGCAGCCTCCATTCTCCAGACAGCAGACTCAGGATGCTGTAGGGGCACAGGCCACCAGAACACTCAGTCGTGGCTCTAGGACTCTTAGCAACAGCGTGATCTTATTCACTCGATTCAATTTTTGTTCCATCCAATTTGCAGTATCCAAGGTCTTGGACCCATGAACACATTGATAAAGATTCAAGCAGCAAAGTTACAACCACACAGTTGATTTGTTAAACACTTAGACTGAAGGATTTAAGGCTTTTGAGTCTTTTTACCCCCAGCTAAATACAGTGAAAACAGACCTTCCCTGCACAGCACCATTACATTGGAGGGTGGTATTCTCAGGGGCCACATGGTGCCCTTCACCCCCTCGTTCTGAAGACATAAGGTCATATTTAAGGGATGGAGCCTTTGAAAGATTTTATTCCCAGCATTTGAGCTAAATAGGGGTATAGTCTAGCTACTTCTCCAAGTCTTCTCTCTCTGTGTCCTTCCTGCCCTAGTCAGCATTACAGATATAAACTGAATTTTCAGTCATGCTGAGAGAACAGGAATTTGGCCACTGCCGTGCAGGGACAGCTCCACTTAATTAACTAAATTGATAGTGTAGGAAAGGAAAAAACCTTAAAAGCCAACATAAGCCTTTATTTTAATGGCTTGCAGGTTCTTAAATGAGCATAAAACTTCATTTAACAGGGCATAGGATAAAGGCACTGTCTGCAAAAACTGCCTAGTTTGTTTTTTTAAATAATTTTAAAAACAATTACTGAAGTAATATGTTTATTTTAAAAATTTGGAAAATGGGGAAAGCAAGATGAATCTAAAATCTCTTATAACTCCTCCATCCCGAGATTTTTTTTAAAGACATATAAAATTTTGTATATATATTTCTCGTTATACTTAATATGCCTTAAACAGCTTTCTAGGTTTTTAAATAACATTTTAATGGCTTTTTAAATATATTATTATATAATCGTACTATATTAATCAGTACTATATAATCGTACTATATTAAGGTTAGATACATTTTTGCCATTTTAAATTATTATAAAAAATATTATAAACCATTCTGGATTTTCTCAGGACAAATGCTTAGAAGTGAAACTTCTCTGGCAAGAGAGATATAGAATTTCATTTTTTAAATTCCCTTGCTATATATTACCAGATTTCTTCCACCAGCATTGAGTATCCATTTTTCTTGACATAACTGTGTAATTTCCTGTTTTTCTTTAACAATTTAAAAAGCAAAAACTTTGAGTGAAGCTGAATACTTTTTTTTAACATGTTTTTGAGCAAAGAGGCAAAGAAGCACATGATTTTGATCTTATACCGTATTTCACTATTCCCAAAATGCACATTTTTTTCACATTTTTAACATCTTTGAAATTGAGATGCATCTTGCAATTGATGGCTTATGATAGAGTAATTGGCAACATTTTCTTCTTAATGGTACGCTAAGTTAGTGGTATGTAGGGGGTCAGATCAGTTGTAGAAGAAGCAAGAAAGATGGATATGTTGAATCCATGGCTACAGATGTAGACTCAATGCAGTGACATTAAAACCCTTGTTTTACTTAGCAGAACCCCAGTAGTATACACCCTTATCCTAACAGTGTTTTGCTTTGTCCTGTAGGAGATACAGTAGGATTTCTGTTAGACTTGAATGAAAAGCAAATGATCTTCTTTCTAAATGGCAACCAGCTGCCTCCTGAGAAGCAAGTCTTTTCATCCACTGTGTAAGTAGCTTCTCCCAGACAGAAATTTGAGATGCATAGAATGTACTTTTCTCCAGAAAAGAACTTTGTCCATTTATGTAGTCACTTGTGATGAGAAATCATTTTATTTCAAGTAATTGGGGACCCATTTGGTCATACCTAAGGCTATCTCAAAATTTTAACCTGGGAAGATAAGAGCAGGACAGTGGTTTACAGTCCTCTCTAGGTAAGTAAACAGAGCCTGTCACCCTTCCTATTGGGTAGGGTATGATTCATTCTGATTCTTAAAACCACTTTGTGTTTGAGCTTTACTTTGTTTTTATGAGTTCCCTTGACCTCTGTTCTCATTTTTATCTGTAGATCTGGATTTTTTGCTGCAGCTAGTTTCATGTCATATCAACAATGTGAGTTCAATTTTGGAGCAAAACCATTCAAATATCCACCATCTATGAAATTTAGCACTTTTAATGATTACGCCTTCCTAACAGCTGAAGAGAAAATCATTTTGCCAAGGTAAGGAATCTGTGCAGGCTGTCTCAGACTTTCACATGATCTCATGAGAAATTGCAACAGTTTCTAAGAGACTTTTTACAACTTTACACAAATAATTTTGAAAACCTGAGTAAAGTGGTGACTTCCTAAGAAATATAAATTACTAAAACACATCCCAGAAGAGATACAAGCAAAACAGTTAATATAATATTAATTGAAAAAAATTAAGAGCTATGTTCCTAAAAAGCATCAGACCCAGTTCGTTTCACAGGAGACCTCCACCAAATCTTTTAGTAACATAACTTCATTGCCATTTAAAATGTTACAGAACCCAGAAAGAAAGAGCACTTCCAAATAATTTTTATGAGCTAAATAAATAACATTGATTTGAAAATCAGCCAATATAACACATGCACATACACCAAAAAAAAACACCCCTACAAACTAACTTCACTTGAACGTCAGTGTAAAAACCCTAAATATTAGGAAATCAAGTGCATCTTTTAACAGACTTGGGTTTATTAAAACAGACTTTTTGTTGGGTTTTAGCTGCATGGCAAATACGCCCACACTATTCTATAACCATTAGGACAGTGAATACCATCTTGGATAAAATTTTACAGTCTATGTTTGCCAAAAACTGTGATTGGCATTAATTGTCTCATTGGATGAATGCCTCCTTTTCTTCCTTATGAGATGAACATAGTCTGTTCCTTAAGCTGGGAAAGACTCCAGCTGCTTCCTGGTAATTCAAGTTGAAGCTTATTTCACAATATGAGCTAAAGTTCATCATTTTTTACCAGAGCAGCTTCCTGGGCCTATGTGAGGAAGGGGATTCCTGTTACTAACGCCACATATGTTTTATCAATGACAGTCTCAGCAGTGAAGGAGACCATACTGGCTATGGCAGAGCCAGTGTTGGGCCTTTCTGCCCCTAAGGGGATCTATAGCATAATGTAATCCTAGCTCCTGTTTTGGCTCAAAATCAGGTCTATAAACAGCCCTCTGGGCTCTGCTTCTCCTTAGACTCAGTGCCTAAAGGCTTAAGAGTGGCTCAACAGTTTCTGAATGAACTAGAAAATGTCACCTAGTGATAGCAGCATTGGCTGCACCAGCAGAACCTCCAGAATATCTCAAGAACAGAAGGGCTACTTACATTACCCCCTTAGGGACCTGAGGTTCATTCCTAGAGCATTCCTTCAGTTGTCTTAGTGCCTGACAGAAATGCTTACCTTTCAGTTCTTGGGGAAAGTCTGAAGTAACAGCACTCTCATCTGTCATACCCCATTACTTTTATATTTAGCCTGTCTTCTTGGATGCAGCGCATAAATAAGTCTGCCTTCTCACATACATCCTAAAAGGTATGACCGATCCATCTAAGAGTTCCCCTGGAGGCTGGCCTAAGTTAAAACTGCTTCAGCATTTGCTTAACCACCCCTGCAGAATTAAACTTTCCAAAAGTCAGATGGCAGCAGGTGTCCTTTTGCGGCAGCTTCTAGATACTCCCTTGGTACATCAGTTTAGCACCGAAAGTACGGCCTGCCTTGCATAAAAACAGCAGAGGTAAAAGCTAGAGCAGTCCTGTGCTGCACTAGACTTTGTCGTCTCTAACAGTGACATCAAGATAGGAGTTGTTGGAGGCTGACTGTGGCCTCCTTAATTCCAGCCTCCTACTAGATAGAACATTCCAATCACAATTAATTACAAATTGTGGCATTAAGTGTTAAGGTGCCCAAGACCATTTTCTATGCCTTTAATATTTCCAGCCCGTGTTCCAAAAGCTTATATTCAGGGATACTTTTTTAATCATTGGAATAGTATTCCTTCCTAGCTTCAGGGTAGGAGATCATGGACGTTACTACCTGGGATTTTATAGATTGTTCTTTGTCGTATGTACCCTCTGTCTGTAAGTTTCCTTTCATTCACTCTGTTTTTCTTCTTCTTAACCTTTTTAGTATGGCAAACTTCAAATATACACACACCAAAAAAGAATAGTACAGCGAAGCACCATGTACCCCCCTCTCGGCTACAATAGTCATCCACTCGCAGCCACCTGCTTCTCTTCCAGTCTTCCTTCATCTCAGTTAACAAGTCCATTATCATTCCAGATTCCCTGGCCATAATCCTAGAGTACCCTTGACACCTTACTTTCTGCCATTCCCACATCCGATCCCTCCCCAAATCCTGTGGGCTGTGTCTTCAGTTTATATCCCAAATCCAACTGCTTATCAGCCCCACTGCCACCATGTTTTCCCGAAAATAAGACCCAGCCAGACAATCAGCTCTAATGCGTCTTTTGGAGCAAAAATTAATATAAGACCTGGTATTACATTATATTATATCATATCATATCATAAAGACTGGGTCTTATAGTAAAATAAGACCTGGTCTTAAAGTAAAATAAGACCTGGTCTTGTATTAATTTTTGCTCCAAAAGACGCATTAGAGCTGATAGTCCAGCTGGGTCTTATTTTTGGGAAAACATGGTGCCACCATGGTCCAAGCCTCCGTAATTTCCCACCTGGATTATTTTTGCCCTGCCCTCTAACTAGTCTCCCTGTTCCTGCCTTGACCCCCTTCAGTCTATCCAACACAGCCTCCAGAATGATTTCATTACAACTTAAATCAGGTCATGTGCTTCTCTGTTCAGAATACTTAGTGGCTTCCCATTTCACTTAAAGTAAAATCTTAAATCCTTACAGTGACCTACCATGCCCTACATGAGTTGTCCCCTCTTTCCATTACTTCTTTAACTGTATCTCCTACCCTCTCCTATTTGTTCATGCTCCTTCAGCCACCCTGGCCTCCCTGCTGCTTCTAAAACATACTGTAGTTTTTAACTTTTAAACATTCAAAACATACTAAGGTCTGTTGTAGCCTCAGGGCCTTGGCACTTGCTTTTCCTGCAACTAGAATGGTCCTATGTGTATTTTTCAACACCACCAAGCAATAACTCAATTCTGACTCTATCTACCTGGAGATAGCATCAGATCCCACAGAGTAAGGTCTCAGTCATACAAGACTGCCCTTCTCCCCCACTTTAGCTGCCAATCAGAAGTCCAGGTTGTTACCTAGGCTTCTGACCAACCAGCTGTAAATGGGTTCCCAGGACCACCTCCTAGTGATCAATTAATATGCTAGAGCAGCTTCCAGAACTCGGGAAAAGTTTACTTAGTATATTACTGGTTTGTCATAAAAAGAATATAATAGGAACAGCCTAGGGCAAGGTTTGGGAAAAGGGCACAGAGTTCCCATGCCCTCATTACATGGGCATGATTGATTAAATCATTGGCCATTGGTAATTGAACTCAATCTCTAACCCCGGCCCCCTTTAGTCAGAGGATGAGGCTAAAAGTTTCCAAGCTCTTATCACAAGGTTGGTTCCCCAAGCAGCCAGCCCCCTTATATTACCTAGGGATTTTTCTAAAGTAACCTCATTAACATATTTTAAAAAGGCCTTTGTCTTGGGAAGTTTCAAGGGTTTTAGGAATTTTGTGCCAGGAATGCGGATGAAGTCCAAATCTATATATTTCTTATTATAAATCATAATATCACATAAATGCAGCAAAAATTGTGATATATATTAACTTTAAAAAAATTAAAGTCGTGTTCTTTTGACCTTCATTCAACAAAAAACTGTTAGCCTCACATTATGAGGATAATTTAGCAGAAGCAATCGCTTGGAAGAGGGAGGAATTTTAAATTAAAAAATTAATTCCTAAATAAATAAAATCACACTATCACAAATGGTCTCTCTCCAGATATCTGCCAGGCTCACTCCCTTACTCTCTTCATGTCTTTACCTAAATGTCATCTTAGTGAGACTTTCCCTTGTGGCCATATTTAAAAGTGTAACTCCCTGCCTCTCACATACACCCTCCTTATCCTTCCGCCTGCTTTATTTTTCGTCACGCTACTGCTGATCAGTGTTTAACATTCTGTATGTTTCACTTTTTTATCTGGTTTATTGTCTGTCTTCCCCACTGGAGTGTAAGCTCTCTGAGATTCTTTTTTAGTCCTCTCTTCACTGCTGAATTGCCCAGGATTGGAACAGTGCCTGGCACACACTGGGCCTTAAGTGCTTGAATGAATGCTTCATGTTTCTCTTGCCCATCCGTCAAGGCTGTACCTTCAGCAGGGCCGTCCTGCCTCTCCACTATTTTTCCTTTCCAAACTGAGTGAAAGTACAAGGCAGGGGTTCTAACCTGAGGTGACTGGACTTCCAGGGAGTCCACAATGGGCTATCGTAAGCACTTTGAAATTGTATAAAAACTTGTGTATGTGCATTTTTATTGGGAAAGGCCCTATGCTTTTCATCAAACTTTCAGAGGTGTGTAACTTAAAATGTTAAAATTTTGCTGATAAAATAAAAAGAGCACTGAACTTAGAACTAAAAGATTTGAATTTGATCCATGAATCTGTTTACTGTATGTGGCCTTATGCAAATCATTTTCTTGAACTATTTGTAAAATGGGATGACCATGCATCCTTCATTCCAAATGGAATCCAGTGATTTCAGATCTTTGTAAGAGTGAAATGAGCTGCCATGTGTGATAACTACTGAATAAAACTTAAGGAATGGAATACATAGTATGCCGGAAAGACCAAGCAGATAGAAAGATTTTATATTAGAGTTTATTTGAGTCAAACTGAGAATATGCCTGGAAGCAAGATTCAACAGATTGAGAAAATACTCCATAGAATGGCAGTTTTGCAGTTCGTTTTAAGCACTTAGAATCAAAGGAGAGAAGTAACAAAGGTACATGAAATCCATTGGTGATAGATTTATTAAGGAGGTGGGAATAAGCAAATGTGGGGGATTTTCTAGGATTGGTGGGTGCAGAATAGTTCGCATTTAACTTTTACAGTAAATAAAGATGGTATGTGGGCAACAAGATAACAATGAGGAGTTCCAGGTGCTCCACCCAGGGCCTCCCAGGGGTTATGCCTCCCAGGGGTTTGGCATTTCAAAGGCAGTTGTCCTAGATACCTAAGATCAGTGGAAGCGCTGCGCTGTGTAATGTAAAGGAAGCTATGGGCCTTGGACGTGACTACCCACCATGACCTGCCCAGTTAGGAATTTATGATCAAACCATCCTGTGTGGTTACTTTTGTTAGTGAGCTTGTCAGGCCTGCCATGTGGCCCCGTGAACTTGCCGGGTCTGCTATGTAGTCCCTTTTTCGTTCACAACACATGCAGAGCATTTTCAAAGCATTTTCTATGCATCTCTGCTAACAGGCCCCATTTATTGGTTGACAAACTGTTTTCTGCTCAGGCACAGGCGTCTTGCTCTGTTGAAACAAGTCAGCATCCGGGAAAACTGCTGCTCCTTGTGTTGCGATGAGGTAGCAGACACACAGCTGAAGCCATGTGGACACAGGTAAGAGGGCTTGTTTGATTATTTCCTATTTTGCACATTATATTAGGCAAGGTTTCATCCTGTTCTTGAATTGCTTTTAGAGCATTACCAGTTCCATAGCGGAATGAGGAATTAGAGTTTGCCAAGTAGCACAGGGCTGTCTTCCAGAAAGTTCCTGAAATAGAAGAAGCTGTTTGATATGGAATGCCTGTGTTTTCGCAGTACTGTATTTTTAATAACAGTTTTCACATCACAAAATGTAAAAGGATTAATACTATTTATGAGCTTCTTCAGCAATCCCTCTTACGTAGTCTTAGAGCCTTCTCATATACTTGTTATTTATAGTCCTAACCATTGAGAAGGCAGCGCCTCCTTGCCATCTAACCAGATTTCAGTTGTATGAGATGAACTCAGAGGGTAGCCTAGATCCTGTAGTACAGAGTGGCGAAACATCAGCAAGACCAACAAGCTGGTCCCCAAGAAGGCCATCCCAACTAGGGTTAGAAAGGGGAAGAGGAGTTGGCAGTGCCCTGGCCTGTGTCCTGGGCCCTGGCCTGGCCCAGGAATGTGTGCTGACTGTATGTGAGCAGTACCCACGCTCCTGTTCCAGGCCAGCTCCCTGTAGTTCATCACAGCCCATACTCTGCCTTGCTTTTATTTTTGACATACCTTTAGCCACCACGTCTCCTAGCGGTCCAGAGCCTAGAGTGATGGACCCCAATTTGTCACCCCTGGACATGGCTCAGCCTGGGCCCCTGACTCTGCCTCTGTTTGTTTGCTGTCCTTTGAAATGGGTTGTCTAATTGGCTGCTAAGGGAAGTGCATGTGGTGTATCTTCTGTCACCCTTAGCTTTACCAGTCTTTCTTCTGAAAGAAAGCACAATGGCTCCAGTTGTGGTTTTTCCCTGGTATCAACTCTGCAGCCCAGAACTCCTCAGTTTGAGTTCCTTTGGAGATTTTAGTTTTCAGGGCCTCACAGGCAGATGCAGAGTTTAAAGGTTGGATCTCTTGATAGCCTTTTTGGTCTTTGTTTCTGTAAGAATGTTGAGATCCCAAACAGCAGGTCTGGTCTTACTCATCTTTGCACTCTCTGGCCCTTTTCAGTGGTTTTTGCACAAAGTAAGGGCTCATGAATGAAGGCCGAAATCTAAAAACTTAGAACCAGGTATCTTAAGTATGAGCATATTCTCCTTAATAGATAAATCCAAAACAGGGTCGGAGGAGCAAATTAAAAGAATTATAAGAAAATGTGGCTTAACTTTCAGCAGCAACAACAATTTTAAAAGGGTAGGGGTAAAGAAAAGAAATCTGGATAAACAGAATGACATGAACAGACCCTGAGAAGAGATTCCTATTACTGCAGACAAAGGTAACTTTGATCTCAGTTAGAGATGATTGAAGAAACTGAGATGATTGTCAAAGCTACCTTTGTCTCTCCCCCAACCAAAACCACATGGTTTCAGGTGAATTTTTTCAAGCTTTCAGGGAATAGATAGATTCTATTTAAACTTCTCCAGACCATAGAGAAAAGAGGAAAACTACCATACTCTTTTTACAAAGCCTACATGATAATTACACCAAAAGCGGGTAAAGAAAACACCAAAAAAAGAAAACTCATGAATATAAATCTAAAATATTATCAAGTAGGACCCAGCATCTTGTACAACAGGGCATGGAATCTCAGGAATGCAAGGATGGTGCAGTATAGGAAATCTACTTACATAATTTACTCAAATAGGCCAAGGGAAGAAGGTCAGGAAATTAACACTTTCTCCAAAAATGCTGCAATGGCATTTGTTAAAATTCAATGTGCATTTCTAATGAATGGAATATTACAAAACAGAAATGAATGGAGGGTAGAAAACTGTATAAACTAGGAATGTGTGGCTACTTCCTTAACAATATAAAGACATATGTCTCAACCAAACCCTAGTATCTTTTTAATGGTGACACGCTGGAAGTATTCTAAGAGATGGTGGGGACAAGATAAGGATGCCAGCTGTAGGCACCATGATTTGCATTGTGTAAGCTAAGGCACTTAGATGAGTGAGAGAAAAGAGGGAGAAAAATGAGAAAGAGGAGCAAAATCATTTGGAGATGATGGATTGTATACCTGGGCACCAGGAGAATGACTGAAAACCTGTTAGCATCAGTGTGATAATTGAACAAGCTAGTTGGTTGCAAAAAATAATAGCTCTTCTGTATATCAACAGCAACCATTTAGACCATTATAATTGAAAATTCCTTTTATAATAGTCATTTAAAAAGGCTACGTAAGAATACATACCAAGAAATGCATGGTACCTATAAGAAGAAAATTTTTAAATGACCAAAGAATGTAATAGAAGACTTGAATAAATAGATCTGTTTTTGGAGAAGAAGACGTCTCAGTATTGTAAAAGTGACAGTTTTCCCTAACCCTTAAGTTTAATTTAGTCTATATAAAAAGGGCAACATGATTTTTGTTGTTGTTCTAGAAATAGAAACGCTAATTTAAAAGTACATGTGATGCTAAGACAAAATTCTACCACATCTTAAAATATATTAAAATAAATGTGTATAGTTTTGTCCCAGTATAGGAAAAGAATGACAAAACAATGAAACAGAATAGAAGCCCAGAAATACAACTAACTGCAAGTGAAAATATGGTAAAGATATTGTGTCAAACTACAGTGAAAGATAGACATTCAGCAAATGATAGTGGCATAAATGGCTAGCTGTCTGGGAAAAAATAGCATTGTATCTCTACACATCTACATGTATATCCTGTGTACATGCAGACTTTCTGGAATATCACACATGAACTTTTAATTTATTCCTCAGAATAGGAAGATTGAGGATCAGGAATGGGAAGGAGACTTATTGTTTATTTATATATTTCATTTTTTAGCCATTAAGTATTTCCCATTCAATTAACAAGCTTGTTAACATTTTAGATTGAGTCAGCAGTAGTGGGCAGTTTGACCTTTTGAAGTGTTAACCTAACTGGCATTTGTCTTTCTCCTCAGTGACCTGTGCATGGATTGTGCCTTGCAACTGGAGACCTGCCCATTGTGTCGTAAAGAAATAGTGTCTAGAGTCAGACAAATTTCCCACATTTCATGACACACGTGAAGAGGCACCATGGACTTATTTCTACTCAATTCCAGCCAATGTTGAAAAGAAAAACAAAGAAAAAAAATCTCTAATCAGTTGTACGCACATTGAAACTTATAGCCATGGCCAGATTTTATGCTAAAAATGGTAGTTTGTCAAAGACAAAATTCTCTTAGAATCTAACCCAACTTGCCAGCCCTGAGAAGTTCCTTTTAAGGCCAAGGAAAGCTGAATACTAACAAGCTAGGCCTGTGGTACCTCCATGAAAATCAATAGGGGGCAGTGCCCTCCCTCCTGAGTGCTGAAACCACACTGGAATTCTCCACATTGGGTTCATTTGATTGTTTAACACAGGAGGTTTTGTCTCATATTCTAAAGTTTTATTTTGGACAGAAGTCGTTACGGAGAAGTAAATGACAGCATTTCTGGGTTAAGTACAACCTCCCATTGGTCAGATACCAGTGTGTTAAGCGTGGATATTGCACTGCAAGACTTGAATCTATAAGACTAGAATCACACAGGTCAATACTACAAGCAACATGGAGGGCCTGAAAGAAGGTGCACAGAGAGTAGGGAAAAAAACCCACATTTTTGATATTTCAGTGATTCCAAAGAACATCTAGTTTTTTTTTAACTACAGAAAATTGGTGGTATTTTCACATTCATGGTGTTTCTATCCAATTGCAGTACCCACATTTTGTGAGGAAAAAATGTTTTAACAATGCAGGAGGAATTATTAAATTAATTGCAGTGTTTGACTAGAGAAAATTTGGTATTTAGGGTATTTTTAAGATACCATCAAATCAGGTTTTCTGTTTGTTAAAAGAAATTTTTTTTTTAATCAGTATTGTTTTTGGAAGTAATATACCTTGAAACTCTTGAACTAATAGTCTCAAAAACTCTTAGAGGACAGTCTGAGAGCACATATTCCTATTGTTTTAAATAAATACATGTTTTTGAATAGCAAATTCAATCATGGATTGTTGACTATGTCTTCATCAAAAGTGTTACTCCCTCTCAGGGTCTCTGGTGAAGACCTTCAAGAGTTTGGTTTTTTCTCCCAGAAAATTGGAAGGTAGAATTGTAAATTCATAGAACTTATTTTATAATGGTGTACCTCAGCAGCTGCCTTTCAATTTATGCCAAGTCCTTACTGAGTTTATACTTGAATAGTAAATATGTCTTCTGAGTTTTACAGTGTCTTAAACTCAATGCACATATTTTCATCCTTTCCCACCCTTTCTTGTTTGTAGTTCATTAAACTGTCCTATTAGAGAGCTGATCTCCTTCCTGGCCGTACTTGTTGGGGTGCTGGATTTTTTCCATGTCTTTAGTCTTCCACATAAATTCAAAAAATATATATAAATATATATATATATATGTTCTCTTTAGCTTGTGGTGAATCAGTAATTTGCATTGAAGAAATAAAACATTTGTTGCCTTTTTTGACTAAGACTTCACAACTTTCATTGGTGCCTGCTGCTAAAGTTCTAAGACATCATACTCTCAAGTTTAAGGGCTACCACTTTCTAGGATAAGCGAGAATCAAGTATCAGAATTAAGAAGCGGGGTTAATCGCTTATTCGTCCAGCAAATCTTTATTGAGCACCTAATATGTTCTGGGTACTGTGCCTATGTGGTATACAAAACAGATCTATTCACGGAGCTTACTTATATCAGGTAGTAGGGAGAAGACAACATTATTGTGTTTATTGTAATAAATTGTGAGTGCCTTGAAAGAAAATAGGGTGCTGCTTTGAGAGAGAATGAGGGGACTTCATTTAGATGGCAGGGTGGATTGCGGGGGGTGGGACAGAAGAAACCTCACTAAGGAAGTTGTAGTAGTAAAAACTCAAAAAAGGAAGAAGTGGGACGTGGCCAGGCAGAGAGACTGAGAACAAGCTTCTAGGACTGGGTAGCTACATGAACTCAACATTATAGGCAAAGGCCCTAACTCAGGTGGAAAGGAGCTCAGTGGGCTTCAGGATCTCATGGAAGGCCCCTGTAGCTAGTAAGATAGGAATGAATGGGTAGAGTTGTATGCTCCAGTCGTGGAGAGGTCGGGACTGGCTCATGCAGCCATGTTAAGGATTTTGTATTTTATCCAACGTACAATAGAAAGCAAAAGTTTAAACATGGAAGTGCTTTGATAAATAATTTTTAAAGATGGCTATGGCTTCTATGTGCAGAATGGAAAGCAGTGAGGGAGGCGGAGCAGGATAGAAGACAAGCGAAAAATGGAAATAGTAAGACCAGTAGGGAAACTTTGAAGGAATCCGGCAGAGAGGTGAAGGTGGTCTGTAAATTCAGTAGAGATAGTGAAGAATAAATGGAATTAGTAGGTAATCTGTCTCTGTTGGAGCCTATTAGCTTTCTCGATATCTACCCTTGAACTTTGTTCATAAGACGATCTACTTTTCTAATTTTCCTAGACCATGAAACAAGATTTCAATATTAATCATTCAGGATGGAAGCAAAGTTGTAATCTTGAATCTTGAAGCTACTTCAAAGGGAAAGATATTTACTCCATATAGAGAAAAAACTAGGGGTTAGCAAGCAGTGTGTGGAAGACAGTAACCAGGAGATCTATATATTATGTAGTTCCTGTAAGCACTTTAAGAGAAACAAAGCTAGGCTTTCACTGATGATGTATTATACTAGATAGAGAAAAAAAACTTTTTTAGTTCCCAGAAACCCCCGGGATTCCAGCCAAAAAAGCACACCAAAACGTTTTTTAATGAATTGCCACATTTTTTGAATGATATTAATGAAGCAAAACAAAGTCCTGGTGTCATTCACAGAAAGCCCAGAAACAATTCAATCACAGAAACCAAAACAATCCTACTACCAGAAAAGGACTTTTTTTTTTTTCTGACATCTTTTTTTTTTTAATTTTATTAGTTTCAGGTGCACAAGACAAAGCAATACTTAGACGTTTATGATTTATATCCCTCACACTGTGTGAACCCCCCTCCCCCCATCCACTATCCCTCTGACATTGCACAGAGCCATTACATTTCCACTGCAGAAAAGGGCTTTTTTGCATAAATTTCAACTATCTTGAACATGTATCTGTGAAAACAAACTATCCAACTAAAATTAGCGCTTCCCAAGATTGTCCATTTTTTCTATTTACTCACTGAAAACAATTCTTAATGGCTAACCCACAAAAGGTCTAAGAAATGATTGTTAATGGGAAACATTTAATGTATTCAAGTAAATTTGTTAGTTCCAGATCCCACTGATTATCTACTTCGTGTCCATTCAAAATGTCAAGTCATTCAGGCTGGCCATCTCAGATGAAACCTAAGCCATACGGTTAATCCCAGAGACATGTACCATAACATTTAGCCAGAGATACAAGGCAACGGAAGAAACAATTCCTAGTGGTCCAATCACGAGGAATCAGCTCTGGGGAATCTTTTTTGCAATATTTGGCAGTTTTGGAGGAGACTTTATGATTGCTTGTTCAAAAGAGTTCTGTCCACTTTTATCTCGCATAATTAGCCAAGAAACTAGTTACTGCCTAATAATCTTCATGATGTGAATATTTTATGTAAATTACGAGACTTCCACTTCTTACAGTGAGGCTTTTCTTCCACGAGAGGGAGTAACTGCCTTGCAAATCTGACATCCGCATTATCTGATTCAAAAGGGGTTGGCTCTCAAGAGATTTGCGATTTATAGTGCTCTTTAAAATAGTCTTCTTAAAGCTTGTAATTTGCAAGTGAGGGAATTGAGGCTCGTGGCTTGGATTCTTTCCTCCATAAAACCGGGCGACGTAAGATTTAATCGCCGAACAGCTTGAAGAACGTCAGCAACCCTGTTATTCTTACTGAGGCCCAGCTTCCCTGGCGACTATCCCTTTCCCTCACTTCCTTTCCCTATTTTTGCCCCGCCCTGGCGTCCGGCAACGTGCACCTGTGATTGGCTGTCAGGAGCCGCGAGACGACGGAAGGAGTTGCGGTGGCCATGGTGACGGGAGGCGGGGCGGGGCGCCAGGAGGTCGGTAACCGACTCCGACCCCGCTCTTGCGGCGGCTCGCGTGGAGGCCCCGCCAGCGCGTGGCTGCAGCCGGGACCCTGAAGTCGGGGCCTCGCGCGTAGGTGCTGACCCGGCTGGGCCGTGAGTCGGCCGTCGCCTCCGTGGCAAGGCCTCCCCGATGCCGGTTGGGGCTTTGCGGAGCAGAGCGGAGGCTGGGCCCGGGCCGCGGGCGGGGTAGGAGGCTGACGGGCCCTCTCGCCCGCAGCGGGTGGATGCGGCAGCGGCGGCGGCAATGGACGCTCTAGAGGAAGAGAGTTTCGCGCTGCCTTTGTGAGTGGCACCGCCCGGGGGGCAGGAGGCTGGGGCTTGCTGGTGTTCGGCCTCGGCACTTTGAAACGGGTGTCCTCGCGGGGTGGGGGACCGACAGGTTTCCGCCCGGGTTCCTGGTGTCCATTCTGTCGCTGCTGCGACCGCCAGATTTCGGCCCGGGAGGACTGGAGTGCGGGGCGGATGCCTCTATCACAACCCCCTGCCTCTAATCTTCAGTCGTCAGCAAGACCTGCAGGATTTGAGCTGCCGAGGCCCGACCACGGGCCAGAGGACCCTCCACCAGGGACTCTGATCTCATTGCCACCTCCCACCTCGGCCAGTATCTCGCCAGCGTGAGGTTCACATTCACAAGCAGATAGGTGTGGGGTGATAGCGAAGGATGCGGTGACTAGAACCGCAGGAGATAAATGCGGAGTTGTCTTAAGATGTCCCGTGCGACCCTTTGCTCCCTTTATTTGTCCCTTTTGTAATTCCTTGGTGCGTATCAGGTTTTCCTGAAAGTGGAGCCATTACATTTATCTTTGATGTCACAGATGCATCCAGTGCGTTTTATTGTTTGGAATTGCTGGATAAGAGCATAATCGTTTTCATTGTTGAAGCTGAATGATGGGATTCATTTTGCTATTCATTTTTCTTTAGTGCATGTTTGAAAATGTCCGTAATAAATGTTTTTGAAACCGAAATCTTTGAAACAGCACCTTATCCAGGCATATTTTTCAGCTCTTCCGCCTCTGATGCAGAATTTGATGCTGTGGTTGGATATTTAGAGGACATTATCATGGGTAAGCTTCCTTGCCACAATCGGATCTGTGCTCGCTAGACCTTTGCTTTTAAGGAGACTGAAATCAATTTGGAGAGTTAATTTTAAGAGAAAACATCAAGCTGCATATAATTTTTTAATGTAGCACATGTACTATTAAGCCTTACTGTGATTTGTCTTAGAGGCTGACAGCCCAGTATTCTTAAAACAATCCAGAGATTCAGGAGTCGAGACTTATTTAGATAATCAGGCACCTAGGAGTTAAGGGGATCTTGGCAAAACTCCAGGAAACAGTGACCTCTTTTATGGTAGAAACTACGCAATTTAGTTTTTTCATTTTTAGTTGTAACATTTTCATGACACAAACCACAGCGTAAAACCATAACCATAGCACCAGTGTCCATGAAGAAAACAAGGTTGTCATACTGCAGCTGGTTCTGTATTTTCCTGGGTTCTGAGTTCCTGTTTGTGGGTTCATTTTGGCATCCATAAGTCCCGCTAAGTAATAGGCAATAACAGACACTAAAGGTTTAAGACAGATGTGCGAGAAAAAGTTAAATTTGAGAACATTTTGTCTACTGACCTGAAGTTTTTTGGGAGTTATGTGGTGTTAGTAGCTGTATATCTTAGTCTCATTTAGTCTGAAAATCACTGACCAAGTTGTTGTACATTCAGATTTTGTAAAGGATCATGCCCTTAACCCTCTAAATACAGATGTGTCATCATTAACCCCTCTGAGGATTTGGGGATACTGAAGAATACTTTGAGTTGTTGCCATTTATGGGTACCCTGTATGCTGTAGGAAAATGAGCCCTCTGTAAGCCCAGGGTATGTATCCCCAAGTCTAGGTGGTTGGTGAAGCTTTCCTTTTATTTTTAGATACAGTATTATATTCGGTTGTTAAAATTCCCTGACATTTAAGTGTTTGCTATGAACTAATCTCATGACATGAATTCTCATCTAAATTCCACCTAGCAACCCTGTATAATCCTCATTTTCCAGTTAAAGAAACTGGCACTTAGAGAAATTAAGTAACATGTCCAAGGTCACACAGTTCTAAGTGACTGAACCCGGCCGTCTAGCCTGTCAGAGCCCATATATTTATTCACGACACTATTTCCACCACTGCTGCTGAAATTATACTAAAATAAGAGAACCATTTCATTCCTTTGTGGAAAAGTAATGAGAGGACGTTCCCAAGCCACCCACTATGGGTATGTGTAAAATGAACTGGACAATGGTGGTGATGGTTGCACAACAATGTGAAGGTACTTAATGCCACCGAACTATATGCTTAAAAGTGGTTAAAATGGTAAATTTTATATTGTGTATATTTCATTACAATTTTTAACATAGTAAGAGGGGTGGCCAGTTAGCTCAGTTGGTTAGAGCGTGGTGCTATTAACACCAAGGTTGCTGGTTCCATCCCTGTATGGGCCACTGTGAGCTGCGCCCTCCTTAAAAAAATAATAATAATAAGTAGTAATAATAAGACTGGATCAGTCTATTTCAACGTTTGTGTCCCATTTAACACTTACTTGAAACACTATTAGTTTTCCTCTCCTAGAGATTGACCATTGAGAAACCAGGTCTGACATATAATTCCTGCCTATTTATAAATCAGAATGGTTTTTAGTCTCCATTTAAAAGAATAAATTTTTCTATTGTGGTTCAGACGATGAGTTCCAGTTATTACAGAGAAATTTCATGGACAAGTACTACCAAGAGTTTGAAGACACAGAAGAGAATAAACTCACCTACACGCCTATTTTTAACGAGTATGTAAGTGGATTTCTGTTTCTCTTACCAGAGATTAGGATTTCTTTAAAATGTAAATTTAGAATCAAGATGTTAAAATTTGCTTGACTTTTAAATTCTCCCACCAGTACCACACCAGAAATTCTAATGAGAATCTGGTTTAGTTTTCAGCTCCTGTTGCTTTCCTCCAGCTTTTCGGGCTGTTTTCCAAATGTCTGATGATTTTGTCTGCTTCTTTTTTAAAATATGTTTGGCTTATTATAATCCTGCTTTCAGTTGCAATATGTGGGGTCACCACACCTTACATTTATATACTTTCACCTTTTGGCTTTCACCATATTTTTCTACTACGTAATCCAGTCAGGTATGTGTGACGGTTGGGTAAAAGTGAAAACCAAGATCACTTGTTGGTGGCAAAACCAAGACTAGAACCCAGGAACCTCAACTCTTGATCCTGGGGTCTTTCCACTCTGCCAAGGCCCCCGGGCAGCCTCCTGGAATGATCTCCTGTCTGAGAATGGGTTTGAGCCTCCAGGACTTTCTTAACAGAGAAGCTTGGCATAGTCAGTGCAGGTTTCCTTAAGCCAAGCCTCAGCTTATAAGCACCCTGTGATTGCCTCTAAGCTTTTGTGTATGTTCTTTTTGCACAGATTTTATCTGCCCACAAAGAAAAGCCCCACTTACTTTACTTCCTGCCATGGGAGTGGGAGCCCTGCTGCTGTCTCTACCTACCTTAGAGAATTCATCTTAACAGTACAATTAATTACCTGCCAGTGTCTCGCGTGCTTGGGCCAGGCCCAGGACAGGAGCTGTGTTTTGGTTCTCTTTGGTATCCCTAGCACTCAACATGGAGCCTTGCACCTAGAAGAGGCTCCTAGGACAGGCTTTCTGAAAAGAAGTCTTGTTCCTAAAGTGTGGTCTGACAGAGAGCCTTTCCCCTGCTGCAGATTTCTCTGGTAGAAAAGTACATCGAAGAACAACTGCTGGAGCGGATTCCTGGGTTTAACATGGCGGCTTTCACAGCAACTTTACAGTGAGTTGTGCTTGTCTGTTTTTTACCTTCCCCCTCCTTCAGTTTCAAGCAGACACTTTTTGTTCAGTACTTGAACATCAAGGCTGAGAGGATTTGGTGGTTAAGTCCTGAGTAGGGGGCCTCAAAACCTGTGAATGAATTCTTGAAGACAGAGTCTGTTTTTCATCATTTGTCATGAACCAGCCATCCCTTTCTTTTACAGGCACCATAAAGATGAAATGGCCGGTGACATATTCGACATGCTGCTCACGTTTACGGATTTTCTGGCTTTTAAAGAAATGTTTCTGGACTACAGAGCAGTAAGTCACTCTTGCCTGTTTAGTAAGCCACATTGAACCACTTAGAAAGTTCCACGTAGAACTGTTGAACACACACCACCTCCCATGCTTCTCCCCATTAAGATTGGCCAGTAGCAGCTAGCGGGTGGGTGTCAGAAGAGTGAGCTGCTGTCCTCCAGCTGGGACCCGCGACCAATTATATTCTGGTGTCTTGGTGAAACTGGTCCCAGGGATCGCTTAGGGTCCCTAAATAATCAGAAGGACGAAACCAAAAGGCAGGTCTAATTCTGCTTTGCCTTTCTTATAATGCAAGCTCAAAGGTAGGAAAAATGTTTTTCAGTGAAGAGGGGTGCATTTTTTAAGAGTGACCAGGGCCAGCGCTGAGCAAAAATGCAAATAATGTCCTCCTCTTGCTGTGCGCTCCATGGAGATCCACACTCCCACCCTGCGTACCTCTTCCTTAGACCAGGTTCTGAGCTAGAAGGGACTTTTTTCTATTCTTTGCCTCCTGAAGTTGTTTTTTCCTGTGTAGGAAAAAGAAGGCCGGGGACTGGACTTAAGCAGTGGTTTAGTGGTGACTTCGTTGTGCAAACCCTCCTCAGTGCCGGCTTCGCACAACAACCTGCAGCATTAGGCCGTCCCTGGGGCAGTGAGCGGGTTCTGGGCTGTGGGGGCCCAGTATCCAGGCAGAAGCTTCCGCTAACCATGGATGGAACACATCTAGGAAAGACTGGCTCAGTTCTGCAATCTTCATTAACGTTAAGTATTAATGGGTCAAAAAAATATTACCTGACCCTCCTGGGACCTGTTGCCTCTAAAAAACCTTATGTTAAGAGACCCTAGTACTGCCCCCACCCTGAGTAGAGACCTTTCTCAGGGGCTTGAGTTGAGCTCCTCTGGAGCAAGCCCACGTCCCGCATTCCACCTGGGGGGCCCTTCCCCAGTATACGTGGTGGTGTCAGCACCCTCCATCACCAGCCCTCTGTCCCAGCAGGCTTTGCATGAATCTTGTTGTGCACTCAGAGCTTTTCACATGTGTCAGAGTTTCAGTCCTTCAGGCTCAGTGGGGTCTTTGACTGTCTGGGAATATTTATCTAGGGTGTTGCTCAAGCAGCTGCCCATCTGGCGATTTCTAGAGTTCCTATTATCACAGCTAGTCTTGTCTGTAGGAATCAACTGAGATTTATCTAAAATATCCTTTATCTAAAAGCTATATGTGAAAACTAGTCTTATATTTGTAGTGCTTGTATCACTGTCTTCTGCTGATGTAGTCCCCGTTTCTAGAACTCTCTTAAGCATTTTTGAGAAAATATTTTTATAGATGAATACTCAGGCTAACCTAGTGGATATAGTCTTGGAACTTCCATGATTACCCACTTAAAGATCAAAGTATTATATGCTGTGTGCTTTTTAGTTGTTAGTGCTCTAAAAGCAAAAATGCCATGTTGGCACTCCTGTTTTACTGGGCACCAATGAATGTGTGTTTGTGCTGAAAGGAGGCTAAAAGGTATCCTTTTCCTGTAGCATGTCAAGTGTTTGTGCAGGTTTGTTTAAAACCCTTTCTGTATAGTTTGTTAGGTTTTCTGTTGGGTAGGGACGCTGCAATTCCTTCTTCCTGTCAGTCTTCCTACCAAGACGGTTTCTTACTGGTCTATCTCAGCAGGGATGAGACAGCAAACAGCTTTATGGGTCATCTGCCTGCTTTGATTTAGTACATTGGCTTAGTACAATGTTTGATAGAATGTTATTGACCAGAAAACATGGATGTCACATCTCTAGAAAGAAGAATAGTAGTTCTTAGATTTTTTTTTTTTTTTTTTTTAAGTAAAAATAACAATCTGTAATGACTTTTCACCTGGCTATTCTGGTTTTAACGGATGAGCTATATAGACTATGTGTTTTCTGTATTGATATGGCGCATATTAAATACTTTTGTACCATGAATAAAATTTGAGGTGTTTTGCAAGAACCATGATTCTAAACCACTCGTTCCTTCTTTGCTGTACCTGCTGCCCCATTTTAGTACTGCTCGGGTCTTTCAAGCACAAGGTCTTGGGCTTGCTTTCCCCTCTTACTCTTTTTATCAGTGGGACTGCCCGTTTCAGGCTGGTTATGTTGGAAGCACTTGATGAAGACCCAGTGGTCAGTCCGCTGCCTGGCTGTGCAAAGGCAACTGGACAAGTCCAGAGACAAAGTTATGAAAAAAGAATGAGAAGAAAGGCAAACGGTTCTTTTCATCCTTTTTCATTCAGAGAAAGGAGCAAGGAAGCTTACTGCATTTTGATATTAGAAGATAGGCTTTCTGATTTTTCAAACAAACTAGAAATCTCTCTCCATTCACACAGGAACTTATGTCATTATGTGCCGCCT
Organism: Rhinolophus sinicus; assembly: GCF_036562045.2. NCBI lineage: Eukaryota > Metazoa > Chordata > Mammalia > Chiroptera > Rhinolophidae > Rhinolophus > Rhinolophus sinicus. The sequence goes on along the minus strand of NC_133760.1, from coordinate 40,336,288 downwards.
GGGCCGTAGGCCTGGCCTGGGGTGGAAAACCCTGACATTCTGCCCTGGCCTCAGGAGACAGTTGCAGTCTCCTATTGTCTAGCCCTCTGCACCCAGGGGAAGCAATATTCACCCAGACTGCAGGGACTAAGGATTCTGGAGGCAGGGGCCCGAACCAAGGGTGCTTGTTTGACTAAGCACGGTAACGTCTCCACTCAAATAGGCTGTGTATTAAGATGTCAGAAACCTATAAGGCTTGCCTAGCATTTTGTTTTCTCTTAAGCCTCAAAAGAAAATGGGTTGACCCTTAAAACTAAACACTCTCACGGCTTAATCCTGGAATGACTAATTTATTATTCAAACCTGACGCTTGAGAGTAACAAGGAATGCTGTTAATATTTATACCAAGATAACAGGCATAAACTGGGCCTGTCCCAGGCTAAGTGGGACATGGGTATCTGACTTAATCCCCCATTCCTTGATAATGGAATAGCTTATCCACAACTGTTTGAATCGAGTTACATTTTAATTGTTCCCAGTTTTTCAAAAAAGGACCAAGGGTGCCCAGAAAGCCTTTGGCTTATTATTCAGAGCATGTTGCTCTGTGATGGTAGAAAAAAATAAGCTCAGGAGGAACCCCTCCCCATCCCACCCTGCCCCGCTGTCTGTGCCAGCTCCATGCATCAGGCATGACCACTCACTTTGATTATATACTTTGAAGGTAGGTGGCATCACTGCATCTTAAGTTCAGCAAAATGACCTAACTTGCCTAGAGCTGGGATGACTAAATGATTTATTGTTAAAGTGAGGCCCTCTTGAAAATAAGAGGGGGTGCTATTAAATCTATTCCAGGACAAACTGCATAAGCTGGGTCTGTCCCAGGCAGAGCAGGCAGGAAGTTGGTTGGCCTACCTCCGGTCACAGAAGCGGCTGGTTGGCGGCGCAGAATGACTTCCAGAACTGGAATTGCACTATTGTGGGCATTTGGAACCTTGGTACTATCTTACCCTGCAGCTTTCTGGCGTTTGTAAGCATCCGTAACTATGATTCTCAAACACCTTTTCCAAATAAGTTCTTCCATCTTTATTTTTGTAAAAAAACAATAACAACAAAGTCACCACCAAGCGCATGATAACTCATCAGGCAAGGTCTTTCTTGATTCCCTCCCTCCATGTCCCATGTGCCTAATCAAAGTGTCAGGGAGGCAGTTGGTATTGACGTTAGCAGGTCCCAGAGGATACTACAAACAAGGGCTTGGGAAAGGGAGGGAAACCTGGACAGGTTTTTCACCATTGAGAAGTCGCTTAAAACCAATTTGCTTTAGATAACTGGTACAATGTTTGAAATGCAGGAAAGGAGGACCGGCTGTCAGAAATGTCTCGCGACAAGCCACATGTTGGCTTGGGGGAGGGGCATGTCAGAATGGTGACTTTAGGAATCAGAATGGTTTCATGAGCTTGCTCTGTGCTCCCGGAACAAAGACTAAGATACAAAGATAAATACATGTTGCTTGTTAGGCTTATTCTGTGGTGGCCCAGGGGCTGCAGGTTTGGAGTCCTTGTTAGTGTATTTAGTGCTGGTGCGAAGGCTGGGCCCAGCCTTGGGCACTGACGTCCTCTAAAGACAAAGCAGAGACAGTGAGCCCGTATCCCCGTCACCTTCTGCTGAATAAGGGGGATGGGGAGGCGGGCTTGGCTGTTGGCCTCTTTCCGACCCATGCCTGTGCCGACTTGGGCCAAACCAGAGGAAGGGTCCTGATTCCTTAGGTGTCGGGTGAGCCCAAGTCTGATGGTCAGAGAGACTCCACACAGGGCTCAGGCCTTGGCGGCGAGGCCACTCGGCACTGTGACCCGACTGCAGCCTTCGGCCCCAAGGCGAGCCGTGGCACAGGTGGTTTAGGCGTAGCCGCCAGCCATCTGACTGGTGGCCGCATTGCTGCCTACTCCTCGCCAGGCCTGGAAGCTGAAATACGTGCTCACTCCATAGGCAATCATCACTAAACACGAAAAGAACTAAAAGACAAGAGAAGATAGCAAAGCTGAGTCATCTGCAGCATGGCACGGGGGGCAGGGGGGTGACAGTAATAAAAGCACCAGGTGGCTCGCCTCTGCCAGGCGCTGAAACCTAGGGCCCCTCAGTTAACCGGGACCAGTTGCTCTGGAAGCCTCACCAACTCCTACTTAGCCATACACTCATTTAACAACTAATTGTTGGGGGGCTGACATTACATTCTCGTGGGAGAAACCCCTGACCACACAGGCGAGGTTTGTCAGACTGATGAGGGCAACCAGACCGTGCGCTACTAAGAGGGACTGAGGGGTACAGGGATTTAGTTTTAAAAAGGCAACATTGCAAAGCTACCCTAGGAATTCTCTGCAGTTGGCTCACACGTAGGTGTCCTATGTGGTCGCATTTAGAAGCTCCGTGTCTGTCCCAGTAGCTGAGTTCACTGATTTCAAAACCATCCTCCCCAGGAAGAGTGAGGAAAGCCAAGTTCTGGTCTAGAGCCGGCCCTGCCCTGGACTTAGTCTCAGGGTTACGTGATCTCTCCGAGCCGTTTCTTTGTCTCTCAAAGGGGACTGGTGGTCCCTGCCCTCCTCACTGGGGGAGTCAGAGCACCGTCAGTCTGCAGGGCCTCATGGGGTGTCGGGAGCTGCTGTTTGCTGGCTACTGGACGTGGAGCCCACGTTTGGGCTTCATGGGAAAGCCTGGGAATCCCCCAAAATGGTCTAATGCCCTTTTTAAGGCGGGGTGTGCGGCGATAGTTTTCCCAAGGAGGTACATGACCCTAAATCAGTGCCACAGTGATTTACAGCAAAGTTCAACAGTTAACCCAAAACTTCCGTTCACCACCACCAAGTATGTCCCAAGCATTCTGCTTCCTCAAGCTTCTACCATTAATTACAGAAGGCGGAAAGCTCGGCTCCCCCCACCTGCTGACACAGGATGGGCCCTCAGGAGATGGCAGGTGCCTGGCCTCACAGCAGGGAGCAGCGGGAGGGAGTCCAGGGCCACCGGCCTTGGGTTGGCCAGTCCCCTGTGACTGCCGAGGACGCCCCAGGGAATCATACTCACGGAGGCAGCTGCACGCTGGTTATATGGCCGGGTGCCCTTCAGGGACGTCGGCTCCACCGCAGCAGAGCAGGTGATGAAGGCTGTGATGTACAGAACGGTGGCGCTCACGTTGAATATCATCAACTGGGGGGCAGGGGTGGGGTGGATAGAACAGGCTTAAGACGCGAGACTCCCAGTAGCTGGAACCTCCTGGTTCCCACTGGCACACCCCTCAGTAGCCACCATGGGCTGCGGCTTGAGGATGGGTCTCACCCACTGAAGGGCCTCGGGACAGCAGTGCGCATGTGCTCTGCCGAGGCCATCTGAGCAGGGAGCATAAACACACCCAAGGCTGAGGGGACGATGACGGGAAGGGCTGGGGTGAGCTGGTGGGGGCAGAGAAGTCCTAGCAGGTGAAACCCATTCCCCATGGCGAGGTCAAACCCAGCCTGTCTCTGAGGCCACTCCTCCATGCGGGCTCAGGGCCAAGCCTGGGCTTCCCCTGGGCTCCCCCTGTTGCCACTGCAGGCCTTGGCTCAGGCTGGCCCTAGGAGGGGGCCTCATATCTCATATCTCCTCTTTGCCTGCCTCCAGCGAGAGGAATCTATGTCTGCCTTTTGGCCACATCCTGGGCTCAAGGCCCCACATCCAATGCCAGGGTCAGGACCCAGCAGGATCCTGAGCCAGGCTGGCACAAAGGGCCCTCAGCTGAAACCAGGCCTGGGTGCCATTTCCCCAACACTTGGCCCCTGGAGCCAGTTAACAGCAGACTGCAAACTGGTGGCCCTCAGATAGGTTTGGTTCAGCCCACAGATTATTTTTTAAGTTACCAATATTCTAAAATTAGATTTCATATGAAAACCTAAAGATTTAATAAAAATAAAAAACACTTTCAAAATACCAGCTTTGGACCCAAGGGGCCTGCTTCTGCACTAACAGTTGGAGCTGAGTAGAGGCAGCTTCCTATGGGCAGACGGGTGCTGGGCTGTCCAGAACCCTCGCTTCTCACTTCACATATCTTCCCTGCCCTGTAAGGAGCTTGTAGCCCCCATCCCAGAGAAATCCCATTTGGCAATCCCTGTCCAGCCACCTCTAGATGCAGGCGAGCCCTCCCTGCCCTGATACAAGGCCCAGCAGTGTGGGAGACACTGCCCCACCGTCATGGCCTGAAAGGAGCCACCTGCCATCAACTGGGGCCCCAAATCTGTGCCAAGGGACACCTAGGCCCCCCATCTCCAGAGACATGGAGCAGGGGCTGGACCCTGGCCAGGCAGTCAGGCCGCCCCTCCAAGCCCCTCCAAGCCCAGCGCCCGCTGCAAACACCGCCTGTCTCCTGCCAGTGATGTCAAAATCTAACAAACCCGTTCTGTCTTAAGGATGACTCACGTTTCCTCAGTTTAAAAAGTCATTGAATTCCAAACAATGCTGCCTAGTCCCAGCCTTGCTTGTCTTACAATCATGTGCCTCTCTCTCCTCTCTGCTCACTCAAAGCCTCAGACCCAGCTGCAGGGGTTTTCCGGGTCAGAGAAAAAAACCCAGCACTTTCTGTGTCTGGATGGGTTACTTCCTATGGACGCTCTCCACCCTGTGTCCTGAGAAGACTGACCTGGGTAAACCTAGGACAGCACCCTCTCCCGGGCTGCAGGGGCCTCACGCTGGAGGCAGCGGGTGGACGGTCTTGCTGCGGCCGAGGCCGTGCTGCACACACCACACCGGGTCCAGCCTAGGTAATTCCTGCCAGCACAGCCCAGCCTCCAGGCCCAGGGCTGCCTGCCTGGGTCCAGCCAGAGTCAGAGACCCTCTGTACACAGGTTTGAACTCCAACAGCCCCCAAAAAGGACAAGGAATTTGAAGACTGCAAATAGCCTCTGGTCTCCCCATCCAACAGCCCTTCACTTCTACCCCCTTCCCTGGAGAAAGTCAAGCCTATGTCCTTCCTGGCTCATGGCTCAGTGCTCAGAAACACTGGACACCCAAGCCACCAGTCCTCCCTCCCCCGCCCAGCTGTGCAGGCCAGCTGAGGTCCAGCCAGAGTCCTGCCACTTCTCATTTACGGAAGGTCACTGTCACAACTACTCCCAGAAACAGGGCTCAGCCTGGAACCACCCTCAGTGCCCCCACCCAGACTCACCACCAACGGCCAGGGCACCATGTACAACTTCATATGCAGTTGAAACAGGTAGAGGATGAAGAGGACGATTGTCACCAGCCAGAGGAAGACAGCGACGAACATCACCCAGCCGTAGGCGGGATACAAGTGGTACGGGGTGTCGGCAATCAGGGCCCACACCAGCAGCCCCAGCACCTGGAGGGGCGAGACGGGGCCAGAGTCTCCAAGAGCCCCCAGCACTCGGGCTGGAGGCCACGGAGCAGGGGCCTCTGGGCCTTTGCTGTCGAGCTCCCTCTGAAGCCCACGTTTCTCCTTGGGTCAAGTATGGATTTGGCTCCTCCTGCAGACCACTGTTTCCTAAGCCCGGGCCTGGTACCTTCCTTCCCTTTCAGGTCTCAGCTGAGATGTTACCTGCTCTAGGACACCTTCCCCAACCCCGTTCTGTGCGCACATGGCCCCCCAGGACCAGAATTCGGTTTTCTTCCCCAGACTGTGAGCTCCCTGAGGGCAGGACGACTGTCTCACTCATAGCTGGGCCCCAGCACCCAGGACAGGACTGACCCTGCCGGGAGTTAGTAAACGTTGCTGAAAGAAAGATGAAGCGACGAGCACATCCCTGACGACAGACAGTCAGGCTCCCAGAGGTGGGAGAACAAACAGCCCGTGTCCCCCTGGTGACCTCCAAGCCCTCTCCACCCCACCTTCTCTGACTCTCCTAATTGCCCCTCTTACAGGTGTTACCATTCCCCCCTTACAGGTGAAACTGGGCTTCAGAAAAGCCAAACTGTCACCTTGTTCCCACGTGGCAGGGTGGGCCCTGATACCCTGGTAGACTAACAGCATGGTGACCTTGGGTAAATTTGCAGCCTGTCTGCTTTGGTCATCTCATTTGTCAAATGAGTATAATGACCACACCTATCTCATAGGGCTGCCTTAAGGACCCAGGAGTTAGATGTGAGTATCACAGAAGCGTTTGCTTGTATTAGTCCCAGCTGGGGATGCTGTGCCCGCCCCAGCCCTCTGAGCCACAGGGAATTCTACACAGTCCTCGTGGGCCTGCATGGGGGAACATGGCAGGGTGGGCCCAGCAAAGGGTCTGCTCTGAGGCAGGGAGCTCAGGGGAGGCCCACAAGCGGCACCTCACATCCTGGCCCCCCCAGCTCTCCTACCCCCTTCCCTGCTCGCCTAGGTCCCCCAGGCTAGGCAATCTCTGGAGTCCTGGTCAGCCAGGCATGACTCAGGTGTGGCCACAGAGGGGAGGGAGGGCCTGTGTGGGGCTTTGGAGAAACGCTCTGTTGCTGATGAAGACACACAAAGCCTCCTCTTCAGCTCGACAGCATCCAGGCACGTGGCCCCCAGGCTCACAGTGACCCTGCCACCAGCCCGAGAGGAGCCAACCAGCAGGTCACAGAATAGCAGCTCAGGAGCAAGACCTACCTCTGGCTGCTGGTTTGAGGGACAAAAAGTCCCTGGCCGCTCACACCAGTTGCGGCCACAAGTCCCTGGACCAAACACTGGGTCATGATCCAGAGTACAGCCAGAGTTGGGTGCCTGCCAGACACCCCACGCGAAGCACCCCACCAAGACCAAAAAGGTTAAGTTTCTCTTATTGATACCCCTCCCTGTGGGGTGAGCACAAGAATGACCAAGAATGGCCGGAGAATCCAGCAGCCCCTCTGACAACCTTCCTTTCGCCTCTTCCTGCCCCTCCCCCACAAGAGGCTGGGAAAAGTGTGGCTTCTCTTCCCACTATATCGCTGGGAAGAGGAGTGGCGGGTGGAGGCTTGGGCCTGGATGTCAAGAGCTGGTTTTCAATCCTGCCTGTGCTGTGTGACGTTGGGCAAGCACCTTCCCCTCTCTGTGCAGCTCACCTGGACAGCTCTAGCAAGGTCCGCCCACTAGAAGGCAGGCCCAGTGAGGAATCCTGTTTTGTATCTCCAATTGCTGTATCTCCAATGCCCAGCAGTGCCTAGCACATAGTATCTGCTCAATAAATGTGTGCTCAGGAGCCAAGAGGCCTCAGTTTCCTTATCTGTGAAATAGGAGTCAGGACCCCACCCCACACAGGTGCCGTGTAGTAAGAAGGAAGCAGATGTGAGTCAGTGAATCTACTCCTCCAACCACCACAAACAGGCTGGTGGTGGCCCCTGGGGCCCACTTCGCAAGCGAGGAAGGTGGGCAGGTAGCAGAGCCTTGCCAGCAGTCACACAACCTGGGACAGAGCCCTGATCAATAAGGACCCAGAGCCAAGGCATGTCAGCACAGGCCACCCCACACACCTTTCCCATCCATCCTCAGGACACCCTGCCTGAAACAGACACATTGGGGGGCCAAGAGCCCCCAGAGCTGGGTAAGGTCACTGTTCTGAAGGAGCCCAAACACTCCCAGGTGAGGACTGGGCATGTCAGGGACAAACAGTTCTCTTTGCACTGAAAGCAGGGTCCTTTCAGGCCTCCATGCACCATGTTGCCTGGTTCTAATTCTCTGAAAGGAAGTTAGAAAATGCAGCAAACTGAAAAATCAGGAACAGACCAATAGGTATATATTAGGTGTAGCTCAGGTTTACACTAATGAACACATATCAATCACCAGCACTGTTACAGACTTGGTGGCAACAACCACTTAAGCCCTACAGCTGTGCCAGGCCTCAGGGACGCACCCCCACCCCTGCCCCCCGCTTTGACTTCACTGATTCCCCCATAACCCTCTAATCGCTCGGTACTATTTATTATCTCCATTTTCCAAACAAGCTCAGAGGGAAATGTCACTCATGGTCGCCAGTGGCTAAAGGGCAGGGCAGGATTTGACCCCAGATCTGTCTTCTTGAACCTGCGCCGCTGAGAGTTACTTAGTAACGTACAAAATGAGGACACTTCAGCTGGCTCCGAACGCCAGGCCCAGCTGGCATCCACGCTCTCCCCGCTTCCCTGCCCTCAGCCCAGCCCCAGTCTCCATATAAGCAAGTGCAGCCTGGGGGAGATGGAGCTGCTGGATAAGCAGCGGGAATTTCTAGTGTTTCTGGCCCTGCTGCCCTGGCCTTTTGCCCAGGGAGCCGCCTCGGTTTCTGCCCCAGAACAAGGAAGGTCCATTCCTCCACCTGAACCAGAATGACTGGTTCCTCCCCTCCCGTCGTCTCCTCTCCCAGCCCCTAGAATCTGAAGGGAGCACCCCCACCCAGGGACCCACGGAGCCCCTGTGCAGGACAGAGCACCCCCACATCTGCTGACCCCTCTGCTGGCCTGGGTGGCGTTGCAGGGGAAGCTGGGCCCACGCCTCATCTCCAGAAGCTGCAGGAGCCGCTGGCCCCCTCCCTCCTGCTATGGACCCAGACTCCAGCGGGGAGAAGGAACCAGAGGACTTACCTTACGGTCCAGTATAGAACAGTAAACCCCACTGTTTAGAGGAAGGGGGATGGCGGGAGGTAGGTCAGCAGAGAGCAAGACGGGAGGCTCCGACTGCCACCTGCCTCCAGGGCTGCCCAGGCCCCTCTGCCCAGGGAGAGTCTCTGGCAACTCCAACGCCCTCTCTCTGGGTTCATTCATTCAACAAATACCTACTGAGCACCTACTGCTGTGTGACTGAAACAGACAAAAAGCCCTGCTCTCAGGGAGCTCCCACCCTGCTAGGGGGAGCCAGCTAAGAACCCAAGAAGTGAAATTCAAGTAAATTGCAGGGTTAGTCCTACGGGGGGAAAAACCCAGCTGACGGGATAAGGAGGACCAGCAGTGGGGTCACTTATAATTTTACATAAGAGGTCAAGAAAGATCTCACTGGGAAGGTGACATGTGAGCAAGGCTGAGGAGGATGGGAGAGGTGAAGGGAGGGAGCCGTGTGGGGAAGAGCAGAGCTCGCCATGCCTTTACCTCTGGGACCCTACATGTTCATCTGTCCCCGTGTGTCTCTGTAGGTGTCTACACATACACCTGCGTGTCTTAAAGACAGATACACACACACACACACACCTTGCCACCTCACTTCTAAACTTTCTGAGGCCCCTGCAATGCCTCCTCAGCCAAGCACTACAGATAATCAAAGACAACTGGAAATCTCGCAGGTGCAGGCCCCTAAGAATACACTGGATAACGGAGATATTTTTGTTAAAAATCACCTGCAGGACCCGAGAGGAGAGAGATTTGTCCCAAATGCCAGACCAGGAGGCATTCCTCGCTTAGGGTGGGCCCTAGTCTAGTGACCGGTGTCCTTAGAAGAGGGACACTGGACACAGAGACACACACACAGGGAGAACATCATGTAAAGATGGAGGCAGAGATTGGAGTGATGTTTCTCCAAACCAAGGAACGCCGAGGATTGCTGCCAACTGCCAGAAGCTGGGAGAGAGGCGTGAACAGATCTCTTTCAGACAGGCCTCCAGGAGGAACCAAGCTGCCGACACCTTGATCTTGGACTTCCAAGCTCCAGAGCTGTGAGACAATACATTTCTGTTGTTTTAAGCCACCCAGTTTGTGGTGCTTTGTTGTAGCTGCCCTGAGAAACTAACACATCTTTCTTAGCTACTCTTTGGATCTGTGGGTGGATGTCATGATCCAGTTTAGCTGTGTGACGCTGGCATCAGTTCTGGCTTCAAGCTCTGGCCCTGCCAACTTACTAGCTGCATGACTTTGGGAAAGTTGTTGAATCTCTCTGGGCCTCAGTGTCATCTTCAAAGAGTGCTGACCCCACGGGGTAGCTCTGAGATATAAATGCACCCAACACAGTCTTAATACTCAATACAAGTTCTACCACCATTATCCAGTCCATTCTCTGTGCCTGGTTTCCCCAGGTCCTAATAGCATGTGCAGTTCCTAGGGGTGTGAGGCCTGGCTGAGATAATGTATCTAAGCACCAGGCCCAGGCCTGGCAGATAAGGGCCCTGTGCCAGTGTGGGCCCTACCCTCCTTTCCGATAAAGGCCAACAGGCTTATCTGAAGGGGAGTGCCCAGAAGTCCACCCAGCCCAGGCTTAGGACGTCTCCTGCAGCTGCACTTCTGCTCCTCATAGGCTGAAGGTCCCTGCACAGAACCCGCTACCCTACTTAGACCTCAGTCTTCCCCTCTGTACTGTGGGAGCAGGGAGGTCGCGCTCAGTGTTCTCCAAGGCTCCCCTCAGTCTGAGGCCCAGTACTCCTTAACACAGGTGTCTTCCAGGGGACCCAAAGCCCTTTCTCCCTTGTCAGGGGGAAGACTCCACCAACCCCACGAGCATCAAGTTAACTCCTCTCCCACCCAAAGATGGTCACCCACGTTTCCTTTTAATCCTCCCCACTTCCTGGGTCAGACCCTTGTAGATTTGCTGTGTGGTGTTGGGGGAGTCACTTAACCTTTCTGGTCCATTTCTTCATCTGACATGTTGAGTTTGGGGAGGGTACGCATATCCTGGTCACCTCACAGGTGTGTTGTGCAGGTAAAAGGATGTGAAGGAAAAGTTAAAAGCTGTTGCAATCGTGAGGGCTGTTAGAGAGTCGGGGTGTTGGGGGAAGTAATCCCCAGAGGCAGGGAGAACACCACAGAGCCTGGAGGCCGACACTGGTGTTTTAAGCTCAGCAGCCGCCAGGCAGGCAGGTCACTGAAATGACTAAGACGGGCCTGGTCGAGTCTGTGGAGCTGAGATGACCTACTATTTTATCTGGGGGAATGCAGGTCTGAGGCAGCCAGAACTTCTAACTTTTCAAGAGACATTAGAAATTTGAATCTCTACGTAAAATCTTTTTAAATGTTGAAAACAAAACCAAATGTTTTAGAAAAAATGTGAGGGCAGGGCCCACCCATCACACCCAAGACTCCCTTTTCCCCACTGCACCACCGGGGAAACTGAGGCCCAGGTCAATGACGGGAAGCCTTCCCAGGGTTCCCCCTCACAGGGACACATCTGGGCAGCTGAGGACACTCAGAACTTGGCCTGGCCAGACCCCGCCTCCACCCCCGCCCTGGCGGTTCTCCCTACAGTGAAAGGGACTTTATGGGGACAAAAAGCCACCTATTGTGTCACAGGAGACAAAGGCGCAGGGGACAGAGGCTCCAGGCGCCTGGACTGGCCACCACTCCACACACACCCCTCCCTGTGCAGAGGGTCAGGCTTGGGGGAAGGCTTCTTGGAATTCCCACGCTGCACACTCTGAGTATTTGAGAATCTGGGGGCATCACAGCAGCGCTCCAGGAGGCGCCAGAGCTGACTGCTGGGCCTGGGGTGGCATCCAGCCCCTCTAAGCCTCCCTTTCCTTATCTGAAAAGTGGGCATGTGAGTTACCAAATCAAGTCCTTCGGTCACTGAACAAACTCTCCAAAGGGCCACTCGGTGCCAGGCGCAGCAAACAGCTGAGCAGCCAGGGTCCCTGTCGCATGCAGCCCCCAGCCTAGGCTCTCCAGGGAGGAGGAAGATGACAATGGATCACCGCTAGACTTTCCAAATGCGGCCTTTACCATTACCTGTTACTCCTGATTCCCAAGTCTCAGAACTGAGGCTTTTTTAAAAATCGCAGAGATGGAAGAGGTTGCTGCACACCCCTAACCAGTGGCCCACCACCCCGAGACCCCTAACGAGGTCCTCCGGCAGAGCCCAGCCTCTGCCACCACTGTTCCTTTGTGGTCTGCCTCAGGGCTTTAGAAAACTCTTCCCAGCACAAAGCTCATACCACCTCGTGCATGCTCGCCTACCTGGGTTCCCACTCAGCACTTGGGCCAGAAACCAAGCAGGTCCCTCCCCCAAAAGGCCCCCAGTTCTGTGAAGGCAGGCGGAGGCCCCTTGAGTCATATCCCCAAGTCCTTCCCTGGCACCCAGAGCAAGTGGCAACACTCCTCGGTGAGGTTCCAGAAATTGAGACCTCACCTGATTGCCTACCCTCCTCCCCCACCAGAAAGCCGACGTGTGCCTCCCAGCACTAAGACCCCCACAGACCCACGGCGCTTTCCAGGAAGCCTTGGTCCCCTCACTCGCCCCACCAGGCCTCCACCACTGCTTCACTCCCAGAGCCCAACTCTCTCAAATAAAGCACTTGCCCCATTCACAGCTGAGGACACCAAGGTTCGTGGAAGCTCTGGGCCCGGCCTGAGGTCGTGCACCTTAAGGCGTAGGACCCAGACAGGCTTCCAAATCCCGGACAGAGAGACACTCCCCAGAAGAACACTTATTTGGAGGGTAGAACAGAGACGGGCAGGGGCCAACCTAGACCCCTGGGCAGAAGGAATGACAGCTTTTGCTCTCAGCACCCAGGCAGGTCCCCATCCTGCCACTGGCCCTCCAGAAACAGCTGGGTGTTGGGAGCATATGAACTGAGTTAGCACCATGAGGCCTGGCCTCTGCCTGCTGGGGACCAGGGAGACTGCCTAACGTGAGGGTCTTCTCTATTACCTGACTCTGGCACTAATGTTTTGGGTGACCTTAAGCCCTACCCCATCTTAACTTCAAGGAGGGACAGGTGACCCCAGCTGGCTAACCTTATACAGGTGGCAGATCATTGTCTGACACTCCTCCACCCCCCACTCCTATCAAAGCTGGAATGTCTCAGAACAAGGTCAGGCCCTGCCTGACCTTCAGCCCTTGCCTTCCATGACCTCTGTGAGACCCTGGGGTGCCACCCTGGCCTCTCCCCCTTGGGCAAACAGGAGGGACCAGCCCAGCCCAACAGCAAAGGACCTGTTCGTATCCAGGGCTGGGCTCACTGGGCTGCCAAGAAAAACAGCCCCCCCATACTCAGCTTCCAGTTGACCATGGGGACCAGGGAAGACCCCCTGCAGCTCCCCCGCCCATCAGAGCCTGGTCCTCCCTGACTTCCACCACAAACAACTGACTAGCTGACAAGGGGTGACCCAGCTCTGCCCCATGTACAGAAACAGTGACCATCCACCACATGGGGACAGCTTCGCAGCCCATACCTCTGTCAGCTCCGCCATAGGCCATGTCCTCTTTCCACTTAGATGGCTAAGAAAACTGCCCAAGGTCACCTAGCCAGTAACACCGAATTCAGGGCTATTGCTTGCTGCTGTGTGATCCTGGGAAAGTGCCTTCCCCTCTCTGGGCCCCAGGGGCCTTCAGGTGCCACGTTCATAGCTTTTGCAGTACTCACAAGCTACCCACACTGCTTTTTACTCAATATTTTCATTTATTTGAAAGACATTTTAATAAGTTATTTCTTTTTAAAATAAGGAATATATATGATGTGGTAGGTAACAAAATGGTGTTTTTAGCACATCTCCCTTCTCCTATGATAATACTCTTCCCCAGGGGCAACCAAGTGCCTCCCCAGACACTGTCTACATATATATATATACACACACGCTTCAGACAGGTGCATCTCATATAGTCTGTGTGTATTTCTCCCATACAAATGGTAGTGTTTTACACACAGTTTTGCACCTTGCTTTTTCCACTTAACCATATGGCCTGGAGATTGTCCACATATAGAGCTGCCTTATTGTTTTCTTTGAGGGGTAACATAGTATCTTTTTCCTAACTGCACAGTGTGCCATTGCACAGCTGTATCATTTAACCAATCCTCACTGATGAAAGGATCATATGTGTATCACACACAAATTAGTTCATTATTTTAAAAGGAAAATTTTAAATCACTAAAAAGTGGTAAACCTGCATTATCTACCACAATAGAAGTTAACTGTAAAATTAAGTGCAATAAATTTAAAACAATGTTATTACATCCTAGACAGATATAGGTGTTTCCCAGGGTCCCGAGCTCCCTACCGTGTTTCCCGGAAAATAAGACCTAGCTGGACCATCAGCCCTAATGCATCTTTTGGAGCAAAAATTAATATAAGACTCGGTCTTATTTTAACATACAAGACCAGATCTAATATAATATAAGACCAGGTCTTATTTTAATTTTTGCTCCAAAAGATGCATTAGAGCTGATGGTCCGGCTAGATCTTATCTTCAGGGAAACACGGTATTTTAAAAAAGGGGGTGGGGGTGGGAAGATACTAAAGACACTTTAGCACCAAAATGAGGCTGTCCTCTCTACTAGTCTTTCAGGAATGTGACTGATGGTAAATGATGTGACATTTTCTAAGTTCTACATAGAAGAATTTCTTTATTACCTCAGAGTGGGGAAGTCCAGAAGCCAGAAAGAAAAAAAGAAAAAGAAGAATAGTTAGCAACATAAAAATAAAAGTCCCTCTGCCAAAAAGCACCATGAGCAAAGTCAAATATATATATATATATATTTGCAAATCATCTAGAGCTCCTAGCAACTGATAAGACAAAGACCAACAACTCAGTAGAATGGGGAAAGAATACAAACAGACAAGGAAATACAAAGGCTCTTAAATGTATTTTTAAAAGGTCAATCTCACACATAAATAAATACAAAATAATGCTACACTGACCCACCATTTCACCTATCACTCTGGGGCACATGAAGAGGTATACTGATTCACAGTGGAGGTAAGGCTGTGGGGACAGACTCTACCTGGAGATACACTAAGGGGGACAGGTGTGAACTCTACAGAGGGCATTTACCCGTCTCTATGGAAATCACAAACACACCCATCCACCCCAGCAGTCCCACTTCTGGAAATGACAGGAGCACTGGGTGGCTTGTGCAGCAAGAGTGGGAACCCCAAGTGTCTGTCAACAAAGGGGCGCGCCACTCAAATCACACCATAGCTGCACAGTGGAACGCTACAGAAGCCATCACGCCCCAAGCACTGAGATCAAAGGACCGCCAAGACACATTTTTTAAGTGACAAAGGAAAGGAGCAGAGGGATATAGACAGACTACATCCTTTGGGTAAAAATGGGGAGAGGTAGGAATTTATAGCCAAGTCTGAGTACATGTCCTGAAAGAAAGGCAAAACGGTACCTGGGAAACTAGGAAGAGTGGGTCAACTCTAATCCAAAGGGACAGAGAATTTTCACTGTGCTGCTTCCCACTCTGTTTTTATTCCAGAGTGTTGTAAATATATTACTTATTAAAGAAAACTAGTAAACAAAGGATTGAAGAAAGACACAGGCAGTGCAATGTGCACTGGTATAGAACAGCCGAGGTGTATTGCCAAGGGGGGAGAAGCATGGCAGGGCACACGTACAGCGTTCCCATCTGTGTGCTGTTTTACGTGAGGAGAGGCGTTCTGTGTAGAAATACACACTGACTGGCCCTGGAATGCTTCACACAATGGCGGCTGCCTCACACGACCTGTCAGGGAGAAGAAAGACTCTATTTTCATTGATAATCCTTTGTACTGTTTGACTATTTTGCTGTATGTCTACATAATTTTTTTCAAATAAAACAATGTTTTTAAATGGGTCCATCAGTAGACAAATGGCTAAGTGAACTGGGGCTACCATGACACGATGGGTTACCCTGAACAAGTTAAAAAGGAGGCGACAGCTCTGTATGACAAGAGGTCACAGGTGCACGGACAGTGAGAAAACCAACTTCCTAAACAAAGGGTACAGAATAGAACCATCGATTTATTTTTCTAAATGTTTAGGAAAAAGAACTGGAAACACCCCAAAATGGTGGTCCCCTTGGGAGAAGGCGAGGGGGTCTAATAACTTTAGCCTTATCTGTAATAGGTGTTTATTCTTTTAAGGAGAATGTGTTCATATATTTATTACATATATTCTACATTAATTCCAAACAAGTTGTGTCGGACTCCCACTCTCACAGCCATTGCAGTACATTGAGCTCCATGAGGACAGCACTGGGGACAAGTGTGAGCTGGCGGGCACTGGGCGACTCTGCTCGCTGAGGACAAATAATTGAACGCGGGCAAAGGAGACCCTAAGGGGCCGAGAGGCGAACTGGCATCATATGCATTCTTTGTGCAAACCTGCCGAGGAGCACAAGAAGAAGCATCTAGACGCTTCAGTCCACGTCTCAGAGTTTTCTAAGTGCTCAGAGAGGGGAAGACCATGTCTGCTAAAGACCAAGGAAAATCTGAAGACATGGCAAAGGTGGACAAGACCCGTTATGAAAGAGGAATGAAAACGTATATCCTCCTAAAGGGGAAACAAAAAAGCAGTTCAAGGATCCCAAGGCACCCAAGAGGCCTCCTTCAGCCTTTTTCTTGTTTTGTTCTGAGTATCGCCCAAAACTCAAAGGACAGCACCCCGGCCTATCCATTGGGAATGTTGCAAAGGAGCTGGGAGAGATGTGGAATGTCACTGCTGCAGGTGACGCGCAGTCTTACATGAAGAAGGCTGCGGAGCTGAAGGGACACTACGAAAAGGATATGGCTGCATAGCGAGCTAAAGGAAGGCGTGATGTGGCAAAAAAGGGAGTTGTCAAGGCTGAAAAGAGCAAGAAAAAGAAGGAAGAGGAGGAAGAAGAGGAAGACAAAGAGGAAGAAGAGGATGAAGATGAAGAAGGCGATGAATAAGTTAGTTCTAGCAGTTTATTTTCTTGTCTATAAAGCATTTAACCCCCTTGTACACAACTCACTCCTTTTAAAGAAAGATTTGTTTTAATAAATAAATAAATAAATACAATGAATTCCAAACCCTCAACACCCTTCCTGCCACAAGTGGGGAGTGTGGGCGGAGCTAACGATACAAAGCACTGGTTTGCTCTGTGTTGGAGGAAGCCAGAGAGCAGGCAGCGCCTGGAATGCTGCACTAAGGAGACTGAACCCACAGATCTCAGAGCTTAGGGAAGCCCTGCCCTGGGAGACCGTAACAATGCAATCCCCATGGGACCAACCTCTGCTCACACCCCTCAGACCCCGACAACCTCATCCAGGCTGCCCCTTCCTGGAGATCTGAGTTGACCTTCAGGCCCTGCCCTGCCCAGGGGGGCTGGGCTGCCTGCTGGTGCTGAAGACAGAGCCAGGATCACCATGAAGGAGAACTTTCTAACACTCCCGAGTACACCAGGATGGAGCAGGCCACCTTGAGAAGGACTGAGCTCCCTGTCCCTGGAAGCACGCAAGCTCATGTTGAGCATGCACCAGGGGACCTCCGGGAGCAAGCATATGAGCCCTAGGATTCTATGACACAGTGACTCCTAAATGCAGTCAATTCCAACATACTCCACACTCAGACCTTTGCAGGCATTATCTTCCACAGTCCTCACAATCCCACCATCACCACCTTACAGACAAGGAAACTGAGGCTCAGGGAAATTAGGGAACTTACCCAAGATCACACAGCCAGGAAGGAACAGAGCCAGGATCTGAACCCCAGGCTCTCTGCTTCCAGGCCTGTGCTCCCACCAATACTCTCAGCACCACTGGCTGGATCACTGTGATCTAATAACAGGAGAGGCTTCTGATCTGTTTATTTACCTGCAAACTGGGAATTGTGGCCACTCCCAACTCAGGAGGTAGAACAAAAGGATAGAAGGTGCCAAACACAACTGCCCTATTGCCACAGGGCATTCATATGGCTCCTACATCCTGGGCCTCAAGGATGCCCTTGCAGAAGCTGTGGTCTGTTCAAGATCCTCCTTAGCACTGACCCCCTTCCATATAACTAAACCTTTCAGAGCCCACTTCTGTCAGGAAGGCTTCCCTAGTGGCCTGGTTCCTGGTGAGTCTCCCCTCCTGAAGTCCCTCTCCTTCACCTTTAAAGCACCTAGGAACCCCCATCTCCCACCAAAAACAAAACAATGAAAACTAGAAGCATAACTAGAGCCAGGCTTTGAATTCCCAGTTTTGAGTGCCAAACCCCATCTCTGCTACTCTACCCCATGACCTTGGGTAAGTTCCTCAACCTCTCTGAGCCTGTTGCCTCATCAGGAAACCCAGGTAAGACCATCTTTCTCCCTGGCACTTGGGGAGGATTTAAAAAAAAGGAAACATGGGCACTTAACGGTATTCGCTTTATACTTATTCTATAAAGGCTTTAGGATCAGCCATGAGCACGAATTACCCACAACTTCCACAACATTCCTCACCCCTAACCACACAAACATCTGCAGTATCAAAGCCTCCAGGTTTTTATAACCAAGAGTTGATCAAACTTGCCTGCTTCCTTTTTTAAGATGCTATCGTCATCCATTCATGTTTCCCTTTTTGCCTAGGCCACTAGGAAGCTCTACAAAGAATCAACAGCATTAAAATTGATACAACTTCCTGGTACAATAATCTTTTTAGCTCTTTTTAAGTCAATCCCCCCCGCCCCCACATACCACCTTTAAAAAATAAATTAATTCTTCTGTCTTATGTGACCTAATATTATACTCCATCTAATATTCTTTCAGGAACTAGATAGGGTGGGTGGAGTGATAAATCAGTAACCACTAAGGTTGGCTTTTCAGGACACATTTAATAGTAGACATAAAGCCCTTCTCAAGAGGACAGGGCCTTTCTACCTGCCCTGTGTCCGACTCCCCCCCCCCACCTCTCTTCTTCTCACCACATCTGGGCCACTTCACCAAATCCTGGGAAATGGAGGGGTATGATGGAGAATTAGCTTTCATCTTCCCATTTACCACTTCCTCCATGCAGCCTTCCCTGATCTCTCCACAGGAAGCACATCCTCTGAGCACCTCCCTCACAGACCAAGAACTCCTGGAGAGCAGGTGTGGGACCTGGGGTCTCCATCACTCCCTCAATAGCACCAGGCCCTGTGCCCCATGGAACCATAGCTGAGTGTGATCATTAAGAGCACAGGACAGAAAAGTCAGAGACCACTCGGGGTTTAAATCTTCTGTGGAGGAGGGCAATGAGATCTCACGCAAAAAAACTGAACTCTGAGACTCAGTTTCCTCACCTGTAAAATGGGGGAGAAAAAAAGGGGATATAAAGCTCTTGGCAAAGCGCCTAGAGCCTAGTGGGTACCTGACAGGTGGGAACTACTATTGCTTCCTAATAGATGGTAGTGCCCATTGTGTGAACACCCCATCTCAGACCCAGTGGAACTGTCTGTTGCCAGAGAAACAGCTCAGGAAGCAGTTTCTCCCAGAAGCAGATTGGTGAAGGCACTAAAAAGTGCAGCTGGCCGTGGGCTACCATGTGCCGACATAAGTGACCAGTGGCCAGCGTGAGTGGCCAGCAGCCAGCGAGAGCTGTCGTGAGCTGCCGTGATGGCCTACCGACGGCTGGTGACCGGGGGAGCGCAAGGCTCATAATACCAGCATGGGCCAGGGAGCTGTGTCCTACACAACTAGACTGAGAAACAACGGCTTGAACCTGAGTGGGGAGGGAGGCGTAAGAAGGGGGGGGGGGAAGGTGCAGCTCTTCAGAAGTCTGACGGGAGACCCTCATCCTCCCTCTCAGCCCCCTCCCCCAAAAGCACTGCAGGGAAAGCAGAGGAAGGCCACCCCACCCATACCCAGTCCCTGACAGTCTGGAGACCTAAGTGCCAAGCTCCACCACAGGATCCTGGTGAGTCCTATCTTCTATCTAGACCTCAGTGTCCACATCTGTGCAATGGGACCCAAATGTTCAGGAGCGGGTTGCTGAGACCACAGGCACCCTCAAATCAGAGACACAAGCCTCCTCCACAGGAAGCTACCAAGGTCCTTGCAGGCACAGCAAGGTGCTCCTTCTTCCAATTCCTCTAATTCCAATTCTCATTGTTGAAATGCAAAAGAAGCCGGATGCTCAGGTCCTGTTACCAGGAGCTAGCTAACCCTAGGGATCCACCCACCCCCTCATCATCTCAGCCCAGTAGAGACCCCTCTGCTGGTCCAAAACCTCCTAAGGCTGCCAATGGAATACTGTCACCATCTCTTGCAGAGGCACACAAGGCCCTCAGCTTCTGGCCACCCCAGAAAGAAGTGCTTCAAGTCCAGTTTCACCAACTTGCTGGCTATTCCCTAAAACTTCTCTTCCACTTTTCCACCCCCAAACCTTGGCTCCCACAGCGCCCTGCCCTTTCAACACTCTTTCCCTACCTTGGCCTCAGATTTCAATAAAGTCCTTGCTCACAAGCCACCTCTCCTCCATGAACCTTCCAGGGCTCAGAATTGATCTCCCTCTCCTCTGCCCTTTCGCGCCCCTGGGCCCGGGTTCCCTTCCTGCTGGCTTCACAAGCACCAGGAGCCCAGCACACAGCTCCAGACAGGGTCTTCCTACCTGCATATTTAAATTAGTTATTGACCTCACCATCGCTGCCCCTGCACCCCCCCATCTCCAAAACAACTCTCGGAGAATTAAAAATGTAGATTTCTGGGCTGCACTTCCTGACATTCAAATTCCAATTCCACATTTTTTCCGGGGGTGGAGACATTCTACATTTTAAAGAAACCCCTCAAGAGAATGTGAGGCTGGGGTGGGGGAGGGGGGCTCACAGAGAGAGATTGAGACATTCGTAAAAGATATATATCACTGACGCCGCAGGCAGGCCCTCACCTGGGGTGGGAGAGGGCCCAGGAGGGAGGTTCAGTCTCAAGACGACCCAGCCTTCCAGCCTGAGCCTGGCAGCCTTGCTAGGACACAGCAATAGGGGGACGTTTGGAAAGGCCCAAAAGGGCAATGGATCCTGGCCCTCGGCTGGGGGAAAGCCTCCCACAGGGGCGGCCACCCAGTTTCCTGACTCGCACTAGAGGGTACTAGGGGAAGAAAGCTGACACCCCCGGGCCTGTAACGAGCGTGTGGAGGGGAAAAGGGGTGTTCCCATTGGTCTATCTCACCTGGGGCCTTCAGAGGGTCTGGAAGACATAGGAGTCTTACCTCTGGCTTCCCACAATCACTCCTCCCACCCCCCACCCCAGTGCTGGACACGGTATCTCAGCCCGCGAGGCCAGCCAAACCGGCTGGAACCCGGCGGGTCACCCAGTGGAAGCCAGAAGGGCCCAGCTCCTGCGCGGGAGCCCACAGAGCGGTGCCTAAGTGTACGAGTTGGAACGGATGTGCCGTCTCGATTAGACCAGGAGTGTTCTGGGGTGCAGCCACACGGAGCGGCTGGGAGCGCCGCAGAGGGTTAGCCCAGAGTGGAATTTGCCTCAGGCTGGGTCCGCTGGAGGGCTGGGCATTGGCCTTGCAAAGACTGAGAGTCATTCGCAGTGATTGTGGCTCTTGGAGCGCTTTTGTGAGTGGCCTCTAGTGACCACCTGGGGGTGAGGGTGCGTTGGAACGGGCACTCTGAACATGGGTGTATGGTGCGTGTGCTCGCAGACAGCAACAGGGACTCAAGGTGAGGTTCCAGGGTGATCACCTGGGGCATTAGTCCTAGAGGCACCCCGGGGGTAGGCACGGCGCGTCGCGTGTGAGCCTGGGTTGGGGCGGGTACGGGGTGCGACGGAGGGCCTCCTTGGGGCCCCCGACCCCCAAAGCCCGCCGGGATCCCCTACCCCGCCCCGCGAGCGCTCACCAGCTGCAGCAGCATGAGCGCACCGAGGCTGGAGCCCACGAAGCTCAGGTCCGGACGCAGCGCCGATACCGAGGCGCCGGCGCCCTGCGCTGGGCTGCTGGTCCGCGTGCTCACTTTAGACGGGAACTCGGCCATCGCAGCTCCGCTCGCCTCCCGGGGTCGCACCGGCCGCCGTCGCCGCCCCTCCCGCGTTGGGCACCGGCTCTTACGCCGCTCCTCCTGGGGGGGCTCCGGCTCCCGCCGCCGCTCGGCTCCGGGCGTTATGCGCGGTGTCTTGGGAAGGAGCCTGGAGGCGCCAGGTGCAGCAGAAATTCCGGCCCCGCCCTCGTCGCGGGACCCGCCCCTTTAACCCTTCGCTCACCGCCGCGGGTCCAGGCTCCAGACACATGTAGTCGTAGTCCACTTTACAGACGGGGAAACTGAGGCCACGGTCAGTGAGATGGCTCCGTCAGAACGAATCTAGATAGCTGCGCGTTTCTGTCCTGAGGAAAGCCTTCTACTAGGAATTGACAACGCCGCTCCGCGCCCTCCTAACTGATAGCTTCTACCGGCTTTCTCCAGGTGTCTCTAGGGCGCTGGGTGCCCTAGGGCGGCGATCTCCTGCTGCGTCTCTTCGCGCTGTCCTTAAAGCAGAATAAGCATCCCTGTTTAGCTCCTCCTAAGGAGTCCCGGGAAACCGAGCATCCAGGAGGGGAGGGCCTGGATAAACTGTGGGTGCACATGACCCTATTGATGTGGCTTGTACTTCTGAACATACTAAGTGGTAACAGAAGATCGCTGAGCCTCCGTTTCCTTGTCTGTCATAAAGGGTATGAAAGGACCTCGCCTCACAGAGCTGTTGTGCAAAATAAATCAGGGGGGTCAGTCAGAAGGTGGGAGATGATGTTGGAGTTAGTGTCCTTGCTCCACCTGCACCCTGAAATACACACACACATTCAGGCCATAAAGCCTTGCACGGATTATTCCTTTTATTTATTAACCAATGTTTGCTGAGTGTCTGGTCCTATCCGGGGCCCTGGAGGTACAGCAAGGAACAAGCCAAACAAGGCCTTCTTGGATTCTACTTTCTCATGTGGTGACAACTAGTAAACTGGGGAGAAAAAAAAATAACTTCAGATAGTGACAAATGCTGTGACTATAATAAAACAAAGGTCATGAGGCTGGATGAAACTGGACAGTTTGAAGCACAGAAAGAAGATCCTGGCGGCTTGGACAAAGTGTGTGAGGGTGAGATTTCCTGCATTGGCAAGGACAGGTCACAAAGGGTTATTTAGATGATTATTATTAGTTTCCTGTGACTGCTGGAACAAATTACTGTGAATTTGGTGGCTTAAAAGAACAAAAACTTATTCTCTCTAGAGGCGGGAAGCCTGAAATCAGTTTCACTGAGCCAAAATCAAGGTGTAAACAGACCTCTTTCCCTCTGGAGGTTCTAGAAGAGAATCTGTTCCTGGCTCTTCCAGCTTCTGATGGTAGCTGCTGACATTCCCTGACTTCATTCACCTCAATCACTGCACTCTCTGCCTCTGTGGTCACATTGCCTCCTCTTCTGCATGTATCAAATCTCCCTCTGCCTCTCTCTTGCAAAGACACTTGTGATTGGA
Organism: Rhinolophus sinicus; assembly: GCF_036562045.2. Classification (NCBI taxonomy): domain Eukaryota; kingdom Metazoa; phylum Chordata; class Mammalia; order Chiroptera; family Rhinolophidae; genus Rhinolophus; species Rhinolophus sinicus. The sequence goes on along the minus strand of NC_133760.1, from coordinate 40,313,335 downwards.
TTAAGGACACCCAGGTAATCCGGTACATTAATTTAATCTGCAAGGCCCTTCTTGTTTATAAAGTAAAATCTACAGGTTCCTGGGATAGGGGCTGATGTTTTTTGATGATCATTCAGCCTACTGAATAATTGGGGGTTGGGGGGTAATATTTTATTCTCAGGCCTAGAGAGTTTCAAGCAGTAGGGTGGCAAGATCTGCTTTGGAAATATCACTGGTTGATGCTGATTTAACCCTTTACCCACTCAACTGGATGTTCAACCCCTTACCCCAAATACACCTGAATCCATCCCCCAGTAGGTACTCAGGGAACAAAGAATGCTTCTTGGTAGCTGCAAAATCATTACTCAGAGACCAGCCTCTCTGCCTACTCTCTGCTCAACTGCAGAACAGAGCTCTTGGGTAAACCCTTAATTTTATTATGACACAGAAAACAATAAGGTGATTGTTTCTGAGGCAGATTCTAAAACAGTAGAGTAGTTTTGTTTTGGTTTTGGTTTGGATTTTGTTTTTTGGTTCATCCCACTTTCATTCCTTTCAAATGGCAGCAAGCAAGACTCAATCACTGTATTGTTTTTTAGACATTTTCTTGGAAACCAACTTCACTCACGCCCAGTTAGAAAAAGTGGGAAGGGACCTGTCCCCAGGCAGGGACCAGCTGCCCACCCAGTCTCTACTGGTGCCATGACAGCCCTAGGTCCTTGGGGTGGGGTGGAGGGACAGAACCAGGATAAGGAGAGGAACGCCCGCTCATTCTCAGGGCTGCTCCCCTCCTCCGTGGGGTCAGAGCAGGCCAGCGCCATGCAGATCAGCTGCAACTCATGTCTTGCCTCAGTTCTCACTTCTGCAAAGGCTCCCTACTCTGGCCAAGCCCATACTGTGTGCTGGGCCTGCCCTCTGTTGGGGTGGGCGGCACATGCTGGAGAGGCAATGCGGATGCAAGCACTAAGCAGATGTTTTGTGGGTACCAGGCACTGGGGACAGGGCTGTGGGCCATCCCACCAGACCCCACTCTCAGGGAGTCTGATGGGGGAGACAGACAATCTAAATACATAAAGCCACATAACTGTAGATGCATAATTACCAATTGTGTTAAGTTGCTACAGGAAAAGACCAGGATGCCATGGGAAAAGAATACTAATTGAGGGTTGGGAGTGTCATTTAGATAGCTGGGTCAGGGAAAGTCTAAACATTTAAGTAGAGATCTAAAGGACGAATAAGAATCAGGCAGGAAAAGAGCATTCCAGGCAGAGAAAATCACCATAAGTGCAAAAACCTGAGGCAAGAAAAATTTGGGGGTCTTTGAGGAAAGACAGAAGATTATGAGTTGAGGGAACGAGGAAGAGATGGGGTTCCAGACACAGCCAGGGACCAGATCACCTGGGGATTAACCCCTTGGCAATGAAAGGGATTTTATTATAAAAAACAGACCATTGGAGGGCAGTTACACCATTTGACTTACAATTTTAAAAAATTCACAAAGAGGTTCCGCTGGGGTTCATCCAACAGCTTCCAGAAGCCAACTTCCGGAGGTTGAGGATTGTAACCAGCAAAACTGATTGAGGACTTTTCCCACGGGCCCTGTGATGGGTGCTGTGGGGATGGCTAGTTTCAGTTTCTTTATTTTTAATTGCACAATTAATTCATTAATTTATTTCATTGCACATCTCCAAACCTTCACCCTCACCTCTAGTGAGTCCCTGAGAAGCGTTTGGAGTATCTTAGCAGATCTTTTCTTTTTCACTACCATATGATACGTAGAAACACAGAGACTTGATTTGTACGTCATTTAAAAAAAAATTTACCAAAAAATGGGATTATACTCTGTATATTGAAACTTGATCTTTTCACTTAACATTATGTCTTGGAAATTTCTCTGTGACAGCACATGAAGGCTGCCCTCATTCTTTTTACATGTTGGGTAATATTTGATAGAGTATCTACTATGTAATTCTTTATCCTTCCTGCCATTGGTAGACACTTAAGTGGTTTCCAATAGCTCCTCGTTACAGGTACTAGTATATAAGAATTCTTATTTACACATCTTTGCACATACATGTAAGACTATGGATCCAGTTTTCAAGGTAAAACCACTAGATGGAAGGGTATTTGCACTTAAAAAAAAAAAAAAGCCGAATTGCTCCAATAGACCATGCTAGTTAACACTCCCACGAAGATCAGTGAGCTTAACTATTTGCCCACTCCCCTGAGTAGGGTTTCCAGGCTGGAATTCCCGCCGCCCTTTCTCAGGAATTGTTTTCGCCCTCCCCCGTTCCTGAATTCTGTTCTCCACAATGAATCATTTCCACAAAATTATGGTTGATACTACCAACCACCTGAGCTCAAGGAGCCGATTTTCCCGATTTGCCGACCAACTTTTCTTGGGATTCCCTACCCCTGAGTATGTGTAATGGCATTTTGTAAGCTTGTTGGACATTCGTACTTCCTTTTTTGTGAATTTAAAATTTGAATCATTCTGTAGTAAAGAATTTTAATTTTCCCCAAGAGAGGTCTGGCTTTTGCTCTCAGCTTCTGGAAGGCAATGTCTGAACCCATGGAATGTCACGCCTGAGAGAAATGTCTTTGTTTAGGGTGGGGCTAGTCACATCAGTGTGATTTAGGGTGGGATCTGGCCACACCAGATAGTCTAACATTGTGGCTTAGGCTGGGGACATGGTATCAGCTCATTCAGCTCCACCTGGAAGAGTTGGAAACTGAGATAAGCTACTTGGACAGTCAACCACGATTATGTGATGGAGCCCCAATAAAGCTCTGGACACCAAGGCAATGAGCTTACCTGGGTGGAAATACACCATGTGTATTGTCACACATCAGTGCTGGTAAAGTAATGCATGGAGTCCGTGGTTCCCTGGGGAGAGGACAACAGAAGCTCCACCTTTGGAGCGTAAAGCTCACACTTTAAAAAATTATACAAGTCAGTTATTTTTAGTATACTCACTGTAGTGAGCCATCACCACTATCTGATTCCAGAACCTTTCCATCACCCGTATGTGCACTTCCCTTGGCTGATTTCAATCTATATGCTTTAGCTGTAATAAACTGTAACCACGAGCGTTCAGTTTGCAGGGCACTCGGTGAGTCCTGCTAGTTAATGAATTATTGAACCTGAAGGCGGTTTGGGGAATGCTCTGAACTCTGCCGGTGTGTCAGAAGTGACAGGAGTCTTATGGATTAGGTTGTAGCCCTGTCTGCTTTTTTTTTTTTTTTTAATTTATTGGGGTGACAATTGTTAGTAAAATTACATATATTTCAGGTGTACTGCTTTTTTTAAGTTTATGAGCTCCTTTTATATTTTGGGTATTCATCTTTTGTCACTTTTATATATTGCTATTGTTTTCTCCTATTTTATTTCTCCTACTTTGTGGCATTTTGATAAATGTGTACAGTCATGTCACCACCACCAAAATGAAAACATTGAACATTTTGACCACACAAAAAAGTTCCTTTGTGACCTCCACCCTGGCCCCGGGCAATCACTGGTCTGTTTTCTGTCACTGTGGTTTCACCTTTTCTAGAATGCCAAATAAATGTGGCAGGCTGAATAATGCCTCCCCTGCCAAGAGCTTCCATCCTAATCCCTGGACCCTGTGAATGCTACCTTTTATGGCAAAAGGAACTTTGTAGATGCGATTGAGGATTTTGAGATGAGGACATTATCCTGGATGGATAATTTATCTGGGTGGGCCCTAAATGTAATTACCAGTGTCCTCATAAAAGGGAGTCAGAGGGAGAGTTGATGACAATAGAGTAGAAAGCAGTGTGAGCACAGAAATAGAGACTGATCTGATGCGGTCAGGAGCCAAGCAATGCCAGCAGCCTTTAGAAGTGGAAGGGGCAAGGAACAGATTCTCCCTGGAGCCTTTGGACGCAATCAGCCCTGCTGACACTTGGATTTAGACCCTTAAGTCTCATTTTGGACTCCAGAACTGTAACAGAATTTGTGTGGCTTTAAGCCACTACATGTGTGATCATTTGTTATAGCAGAAAGAGGAAACTAATACAGTAGTCTTTTGTGAAGGGTTCTTTCATGTAATATAAAGCTTTTAAAACTCATCTGTATTGCCGAGCATGCCAGTAGATTGTTGTATTTTTTTATTGCTGAATGTATTCCACTGTATTGATATACCACAATTTCTTTATCTAGTCACTCCTTGATGGACATTTAGGTTCTTTCCAGTTTGAGTCCCCAGAAATAAAACTGCTATGAACATTCACATGCAGGTTTGTGTGTGTGTGTGTGTGTGTGAACAAATGTTTTCATTTCTCTTGGGTAAGTACCTAGGAGTAGAATTGCTGGATCATATGGTAGGTGTATCATTAATTTATAAGACATTGGAAAACTGTTTTCTAAAGTGGCTGCTCATCACTGACTTTACAGACGAGTAAAATAAACCAAGGCTGGAAAAAGGCAGTGACTTGCTCAGGGTCACCCAGGGAATTAGAGGCATTGGCAGAACTAGAATCTACGTTTACATGTTCTCGTCCCAGCAGAAACCCTCGGAGGCTGCTCTGCCTGAGTATCCCCAGGCCATTCCCAGCCTACCTAGCTGCTTCCGCCCCTTCCAGCTTCTCTTCCCTCATTCAGCCCCTGTAGGAGGTAGAAGCCAGAGCATCTTTCAGTCCATTGTGATCCTTACCCCAACCCCAGAATATATGGCCAGTGGTGGGAGAGGCTGGAGGAATGGGGAGTAGTGACAAGAACTCCCTTTAGGATCTGAGGGCTGTGCATTCCCCCAGAGAAGACCTTTGTGTGGGATGTGAGATGATTTTTGATGGTCTGGGGGCAGTCATAAAATACTTCAAATGCTTTATTAGAAGCTCTTTGTTTTTAATTTTGCTTTCAATCTGATTATGCCAAGGAGAAAGGCTCCATTAGTGCTAATATGTGTTTAACATCTAATTTCATTCATCTCTTTTTAGTGAGCAAAGATTCTGGCTAGAATTTAATGACAGTGGTGTGGTCCCATTGTGTTTATTTTTACTATGGCCTTCCATTTATATGTAATGATGCAGGTTTTCTATTATAGCCAAATTATACGTTTCTTGTTAATATGCACTTGTTGCAGTTAAAAATGAGTCCACTTAAAGAAATATTTAGTTTTCAAAAACTGCACAAAAACCCTCGCATATGTGGTCAAATGATTTTTGACAAAGGTGTCAAGACAACTCAGTGGGGAAAGACAGTCTTTCAACAAATGGTACTGGGAACATTGGATATCCACACACAGAAAATTAAGTCGGACCTCACCTACGCCATCTATGAAAATTAACTCAAAATGAATAAAAGACTTAAACACAACACCTAAAACTATAAAACTTTTAGAATAAAACATAGGGGAAAACCTTCATGACATTGGATTTGGTAATCATTTCTAGGATATAACACCAAAAGCAGAAGAAACAAACATAAAAATAGGTAAATTTACTACGTCAAAATTAAAATTTAAAAAAAATTAAAATTTCTGTGCATCAAAGGACAAAAATGGAGTGAAAAGGTGACCATGGAAAGGAAGAAAATATTTGCAAATCATGTCTCTGATAAGAGGTTAATATTTGGAATATATAAAGAACCACTACAACCTAATAACAAAAACAAAAACTGCCCACCTAAAAAAATGAGCAAAGGACTTGCATAGACATTTCTCCAAAGAAAATATACAAATGCCCAATAAGCATATGAAAAGATGCTAAACACCACTAATGATTGAGGAAATGCAAATCAAAACCACAATGAGATAACACTTCACATTAGGATGGCAGCTATCAAAAGAAAGGAGGAAGGAAGGAAGAAAGAAAGAAAACAAGGGTTGGCAAGGATGTGGAGAAACGGGGACCATTGTGCATGAATTACCATGTAAATGATGCAAAATGTAAAATGATGCAGCTCGTTGTGGAAAACAGTATGGCGGTTCCTCAAAAAATTAAAAATAGAGGTGATCCAAGATGGTGGAGTAGGTAAACACTGTGCCTGCTTCCTTCCATGAATACATTAAAATTACAGCTGAATTACAGAACAATCAACCTGAAGAACCATCTGAGGTTGGCTGAACAGAAAGTTTATAACTAAGGATATAAAGAAGCTACGTCAAGATTGGTAGGAGGGGTGGAGACATGGAATGGGCCCCAAACCTCCATGTGGTGGTTGAGAACCGGGAGGGATAGCCCAGCTGTGGGGTGACATACCCCAGCCCCACACTGGCCTCCCCAACCAAGAGTACTGGTACCCGGAAGAGGAGCTCCCACAACATCTGGCTGTGAAAAACAGGGGGGATTCTGACCATCTGGGTGGGATGGAAGCTGCAGGAAACCCAAATGTCCTCTTAAATGGCCCACACACAGACTCACTTGCTCGCAGGCACTCACCTTGGGCTCCAGCAGCAGGACAGTAACTCGGGGGGTGTTGGAAGCATACAGGCAGCAGACTGAGGTGTGTGGCTGCAGGCAAGCGCTGGAGTACAGTCGCCTTTTTCCCTGTGTAAGGTCCTGCTCCTATGCAGCCAGCAGGCACACGCCATCTTTCCTGTTTTGAGCCCGCCCCCTACACTTACGGCCAAATCTGAATTTGATTGGTCCAGTGAGCTCTGCAGCTCCGCCCTGCTGACTCACTGGGACGGAAATCTCACCCAACTCCCCCAACCCAGGAGGCACTTTCTACCCAAGCAGCCAGTACCTCCCACATTGCATTCTTTCTGGAAAACCTAGTCCACGGCACCCAGGCGAGCAGCAACTGGGCCCGGTGTGCTCTGAGACTTTTGCTGGGTCACTCCAGGCTCAGCACTGGCATGAACCCAGAATCCACATTAACCTGGTGACCACAATTCTTCCCCCTCTAGTGACTCCCTGAGACCTTGCCTCACCCAACTTGTGGATGCACAAGGCTTTATCAGTGGCTGTACCTTAAGGGAGCTGGCATGGCAGCAAGTCTCAGGGTGCCCTGGCTTTTGCAGAGCTACCCAAGACTTGATACTGGTGGCAGCCATCCTTAGTTGCTCTGCATGGAGAATATAGTCAATACTATTGTGACAGCATAGTATAGTGTCAATGATTGCTGGACTTATCATGGTGATCACTTCTTTAGGTACATAAATATTGAATAACTCTGGTGTACACCTAAAACTAATATAATGTTGTATGTTAGCTATATTTTAATAAAAATCCTAAAAAAAGATAAAAATAAAATTACAGTGTGTATTCCACTTCTGAGTATATATCCAAAAGAACAGAAAGCAGGGTCGAAGAGATATTTGTAACCCATGCTCGTAGCATGAGTCGCAATAGCCAAAAGGTATTAGCGATCCAAGCGTCTACCTATGGATAGACATAAACTGTGGTATATATGTATAGTGGAATATTATTCAACCTGAAAAAGAATGAAATTCTGACACATCCTACAGCATGAACTTTGAAGACATTGTCAAAAGTTACATACGCCAGTCACCAGGAAATAAATACTGCATGATTCCACTTATATGAGGTACTTAGTTACTTTTTGATTTAAAAAAAATCAAATTTATAAAGACAGACTGTAGAATGGTGGTTGCCAGGGGTTGGGGGAAGGAGGGTATTGGGAGTCAATATTTAATGGGGATAGAGTTTCAGTTTTGCAAGACGAAAAGAGTAATGGGGATGGTTGGTGATGATAGTTTCACAACAATATGAATGTACTTAATATCACTGAACTATATACACTTAAAAATGCTTACGATGGTACATTTGGCATTATGTGTATTTTAATAACAAAACTGTTTTAGTAAAATAATGTAGGAAAAAGAAATTCAAAGGTGAATACACACACACACACACACACACACACACACGTGTGTGTATACCTCAAAATCCAAAAAGCTGAAGTGAATTTGCTAATAGATGCAAAACTGGCCTCTAACAAAGGATAGAATCAATTGCATCTTGCCAGACAATATTTATTTGCATTCTTACAAACTGAATTTCAAATAATTTTAAATAATATATTTTATTTAACCCAATACTATATTCAAAATATTGTCATTTAAACATAATCAATATAAAACATTTTAATGAGATATTTTACATTCTTTTTTTTTTAATGTACTGAGGTCTTCAAAATCCATGTGTATTTTACTCTTACACCACATCTTGTATATAGGGGATGTATATAGTTGGATCTAAAGTGCTACCAGCCATATTTCAAGTTTTCGGTATACACACATAGTTAGTGGCTACTGTATTAGATAGCACAAATGTAGACAACACCTAATATTCCATTAAAAGAACATCCAGAAATCTTTTCTCTTTTTCAAAGATTTTCCCATTCTTTTCTGACAGTTTTTTAATGAAAACAATTACCCAGGTAATCCATGTTCATTATACAAATATCAAATGCAGGTAACCTAAGGAAAAAAAAAATCTCAATAAATGCCACCCCCCAGAAATAATCACAGCTGCTGATGTTTCTATAACCTCTGAGATTTTAATATACACACTTTGTTATATATATCTTAAATAAATAATTTTATTTATATACAGTAAACTATATAAACAATAGTTATATGTTTTAAATCTTACATGTTTTGTTATTATATAACTATGAAATTGTATTATTTGAATGAATTTTAAAAATTGTACAATAGTTTTAAATTTATAGAATTATTGCAGAGTACAGAAAGCTCACTTATAACCAATACCCAGTTTCCTCTATTATTACTACCTTACTTTAGTATGTTATATTTGGCACTATTAATGAGCCAATATTGATACATTATTATTAAAGTCCATACTTTACTCAGAATTTTTCAGCTTTTCCCTAATGTCCTTTTTCCATTGCAGGATCCCATCCAGGATAGCACATTTACCAGCGATGTCTCTCCTTAGGCTTGGTTGTGACAATTTCTCAGACTTTTCTTAATTTTGATGACCTTGATAGCTTTGAGGAACACTTGTCAGATATTTTGTAGAATGCTCCTCAAATGGGATTTGTCTAATGTTTTCTCATGATCAGACTCAGAGTAATGTGTTTTGGGGAGGAAGATCACAGAGGTCAAGTGCCATTCAAGGGCATATCCTATCAAGGATACATCCTATCAATCTGACTTATCACTGATGATGTTGACCTTGATCACCGTGTGAAATTGTATTTATTTTTAATTATATAATATATGCACATGATATAAGAATTTAAACGTACGAATTAAATAGTCTCCTTCTCACCCTGCCTCATGCTCCCTGAAACACACACAGGTTGCCTCACCAAAGATAACCATGTCAAATCCCTTGGCCTTGTGAACGTAACTTTACAGGGTTAAAAGGGATTTTCAGATAAGGCTAAACTAAGGATTTTGAGATGGGGAGATTACTCTGGCACCTCCAGCCGCAGGTCTTGGAGCAAGAAGGACAGACGGACACACTCCCAATTCTTTGCGCACATCAGGCTTTTGTAGACAGGAACACTGTCTCTTCTCCAAGTTTCACAGCCTCCAACTTTTCCCTAGTTCAGTTTATTGAGGTATAGAAGCTAATTTCCTCTGGATGAGGCTCCAGCTAAACACTTGTGGAACAGGCTCCCATTGCCTGTGGCTTCCCATCCTGAGAAGCTCATGGCAAAGTCCATCACAGAGCCCCCCTTCCCAAAAAAATCGTCAACCCCCCCCTCCCCACTTTCACCAGGGGCCCAACAATAGTCGCAGTCCTTTCCACGGATAGTATTAGTCGTTAAAAATAACATCAGAACGTCAGGTTCCGAGTAATATAGTTTCATTTCCGTTGTTTTTATTGTTATGGTTATTTTCTACTGATGGCAAGAAACTGCTTTTCCGTTTCTGCTCAGGCTACAGAGTTGCCATTTAAAATATATAAGTAGTGAAAAAGATTGAACCAGTTTAAGAATAACGCTAAGTCTCAGCAATACCGGTGGTAAGTTGTAGACAACAAGAGATGTATACAGACGGATCGCTAATGCTGCCGGAAGCCCCGCAACCAATTGTCGGACCACATCGCACCGCACCAGAGAGTATACAAAACCCCATGGAAACACCTCCAGGAAGTCAGGATGGCCGAGCGGTCTAAGGCGCTGCGTTCAGGTCGCAGTCTCCCCTGGAGGCGTGGGTTCGAATCCCACTCCTGACATTGTGTCCTTTTTCGTGTTTTTACTCTCCAAAGTCTAAGGAAAGGGCATACGTTTGACTGCGTGGTACAGAGCTGGACGTTCTTTTTACAGTTCAAAGTTAAATAAATGGCATTAGGAAGAAAAAGCCTGTTAAGAAGAAAATCTTTGTTTTGTAAAAAAAAGGACGTCCAAAAGTGTAAAGTACTACCTACGTGATTTGTAATTTAGTGAAAAATAACTTGTCAGGAGTGGGATTCGAACCCACGCCTCCAGGGGAGACTGCGACCTGAACGCAGCGCCTTAGACCGCTCGGCCATCCTGACTGCGTTGGCAGCTTTTCTAAACAAGCCTCTTTAGAACATCTATAGTGTGCGCATGCGTACGGAACAGCGTGAGCCCTGGCTTTGTTCTCCGCCCGGCGATGGGAGGAGCTGGATACTAGCGCCGGCTCGAAGGGGCGGGGTGAGATAGGACGAGGAGGAGAGGAGCGAAGAACCTCGGCGACAGTAGAGGGCGCGCGCGGCGTGCTGGAAAACCTGACAGGCGCAGGATTACTTTGCCGTACGTGCGCATTCGTGCCTCCCGCATGCATTTATTTTGCATGCATGCATTTACTATTCACATCAGCTTTGAATGTGGCATATCTGCAAGCAACCTTGCATTTCTTCACACATTGTGCGTTTTCTGTACTAAGCAATCAAGCCCACACCTGCACTGGCTTATAGATCTATGTGCTGCTGCCGGAACCAGGAGAAGCCGGGATATCGCCAGGTCTCATACCACCGGTCCCACGTTCTCCTTCGAAACGTTCGGCAAAACTGCAACTTCACATTTATGCGTGTGTTTAACTCAGTTTAGGCTTAGACTCCGGGTTAGACAGAGTCTTGCAGCTGCACAGCGGATCCGCCCTATTCCTTACCGTGCCCCCAGTGCTCAAACCATGCTTGGCACACAATAGGCGCTCACATAATGCTCGCGAATCAATCCTTCTCTCGCCTCCTCCTTCCTGCATTCTGTCATTTCGTGACTCATGGCTCCTCCCCCGCCCCCCAGCTCTGCGTGACGCCGAGCCGACCCCCGCAGCACTTTCTGCCCCCTCCTTCCCTAACCACAGACTTATCTACGCGCCGGCTGTGTCCAGAGACCAGAAGAGCTCCGGGCCACGAGGGCGCCTTTCTCCATGGAATTTCCGGGAGGCATTAGAGCACCCCCACCTCCCAGGATTTCATGCGGCCCCCATCCCTAGGCTCCCCGAGGCCCTAAAGATGCAACTCCTAAAGAAAGGCAGGCAGGATGGTGAGAAAGCAGACGTGCACTGGCTTATAGATCTATGTGCTGGTGCGTGTCTGGGCCACCGAGTTGCTGTGTGACATGGACAGGCGCTAACCCCTCTCTGTACAGAGGGTCTGAAAGAGGGGGCCTGAGAGCCACCTCGGTGAGCCGACCCTGGAGTCCAGGGCACAGATCCGGAGGGTGTGAGTAGCGTATCACAGAGCGGCCTCAGCCAGAGAACACCCCCACCACCTGGAATCAGGTCCCCTTTGAACCCTCACGGTTTGGGGTGTCAAGGGGGTGCGGCAGTCCTTGGGGTGGGCAGAGGTCCTGTCCTGGTTATTTGACAGGACCAGGTTATTTCCTTTTCCCGAATGCCCCCTCCTCATTTGCTGTCAGAATGTATTTCTTTAGGCTCAGCAGTGACTTCTTTCGTGTCCTCCCCTAAAACACAGATTGCCCTGGACATTAAGAAAGGGCGTCAACATTTGCTGAGCATTTGCTATGTGCCAGACACTCGTCTAGATACTGTGTACAAAACAATTTCTGCCCTCAAGAGACAGCATGGGGTGAAGGGAGGAAGATAAGAAATAGATAAATAAATACATTCAGGTGCTTGGTAAGTGCAAGAAAGACGATGTGTCATGAACTTGGAAGACACTTTGAAACAGGCCAAGCAAGATAACTGGTGTCCTGGCTGAGGCACCATCCTGGCTATCTGCATCTTTCATTCCTTCTACATACTAATGAATCTTGTCCGTAGGAAAGCGAGTGGATTTTGTTGGGGTGGAATACAATTAATTATTGCCCTGTGAAGATTGACTATTTTTACATCTATTTATAAATTCATTTCATCATTCCCGACTGCCAATATATGTGTGTCTTTTAATTCTCCTTTGAAGCAGTTGTAACATCTTACTGGTTCCCCCATGAAATAACGAGTTAAATGAAATCTTTGACTTGTGTTCATTTTATGTTTATATGAGACTCATGATTTTACCTTCAAAAAGTATCCTTTAATAGTGATCAAAAGTGACTAGGGAGTCTCATAGGAAGGGTAGTCAGAGAGGGCTTCTCTGAGGAGGTGACACCAAGTTCAAAAGGCAGAGACAAGCAAAATCACAGTTATGGCGGTGGCATTCCAGGTGGGAGGCAAAGACAGGGAGGAATGTGGTCTGTTGGAGGAGCAGCAAGGCCAGTGGGGCAGGGGTAGGGACGTGAGGAGGCGGAAATCCATATCATACAGGGCTGGGATGCCAGGGAGAGCAGTTTGAATTTCTTCTGTGTATGATGGAGTCATTGAAATGTTTTAAGCGGGGAATGACATGATCCAGTTGGCCTTTCAGAATGATCCCTTTGGCTGCTGCTGTGTGGAAGATGGATATGAGAGGCCATAAGAAAATTCAGAGTCCAGAGAGAAGGCCATGGCAAGGGAGGGTGAGAGATGATGGTGGCTGGACCAGGGATGTGGAGATTGCAAAAGGTGGTCAAATTCAAGATTCAAGATGTGCTTTTGAGGTAAAAAGGACAAGCCCTGCTGGCTGGCCGATGTCTGGGTGTGTGTGGGTACAGTTGGGAGACAGGAGATGCAGGGATCCAAAAGAGAGTCACCGAGACCACAGAGCTGCCAAATTACCAGATGCTTCCGACTTCCCTTGGAGGTAAGTGCTTCAGACAGGTGCTGCTAGCTCCATACTCCTGCCCCATTTTGCAGACCAGGGAGCTAACGTTCAGACAGGCTGAGTGACTCGTCAATGTCCTCTTTGGGTCAAAAATCCTGTGTTCTCTGCCTTTGGAACCCTCCCACCATGCCTCATACCACCAAACTTTCTGAGTGCACATCATTTTAGAGATGAGAAAAGAGAGGCAGGGCAGGGCTGAAACCCAGGCCAGCCTTGCTCTGACTGCTACCCTCCTTGCCTGTCTGGGAGAAAGGACTCACTTGATGGGGGTCAGTACTGGGACCCCACTCAGCCCTATCTCCTGGGTTTGGATGGATGGTCAGCTGTCCTCCCCCAATGCATTTCAGGTGAGACTCCTGGCCTGGAGGAAGCCTTTCAGGAGCCGTTCCAGCCCCAGCACCCTGAGACCAAAAATGGGAAAGGAGAAGACTATTACTCCTATTTATCACATGCCCCTTTATCAGCAGCCTAGACACTGATAATGGATCCTCAAGGGACAGGCCTTTCCTTTTCCCAGGCATTTGTCCAACTTGGGAGAGGAAAGTACCCTGAGCTCACTGTGGAAAGTCTACAAGCAGCTGGGGAAGTCCCAGCCTGGCCCTTCCGGTGCTCAGCATCAATGGGTACAGATGGAAAAGTGGCAATCTGGTGATCAGCCAACCACGGGGCCTGGAAGAGGGTGTCCGAGCATGCTGGTGACCTTGGCACATACTACCACTTGTGCCTGGGAAAAGGGTGGCAGGAAGCTGAGTTTTAATGAATGCCTTCTTTACATCCATTATTTCACTTAATACTCTTAATAGCACGATGACACAGGTTATCCTCATTACAGATGAGGAAACAGAGGCTCAGAGAGGCCAAGTACAACAGCTGATCAGTGGAGCTTGATTTTTCTGACTCAATACCCCTTCTTGAGAACTACTCTGGGCTTAGACCTGTGATAGGTGCTTTCTTTACGTTGTCTCCTTAAAAAAAAAAAAAAAAAGATGATGCGTTTGCCAACTCAGGTGGTAGGCTGGACTTTCAGATGTTATTTTTAATCCTGTTTTTATTATTGAAGGAGGATTAAAATAAAGGGTTGCCTTTTCCCAGAAAGCCAGTCTAAGTAGTGTAGCCAAGTTTTTGTGATTCAGGCTGTTTTCCTTGGCCAAGAGTCGGAAACAGAAGCCATCAGGCGCCAGCAGTAAATCTCTCCCAAAGCTCTGGTTTAGGCATCTCAGCCCACTGAGGGGGGAACCCAGGGGTGAAGTGGAGGAAGCAAGCATGGCTCTCTGATGGAATGGGAACTGCTCAGTCTCTCTGGAGCCGGAGCCAAAGACCCCCAGGTTTACCCTTGGCATGGAGAGATGGTCATCCCAGTTTCCTGATTTTGAATGGATCTTGTGGACAGTGGTGATCAGAATGGATTGAAGACCAGGAGCTCACTTCCAACTTCTCTGGACTGTTTATCATGCTCCCAAAGCCTTTGGTCACCCGAGCAGGAGATCCCCAGGCAGGAATGGGGGAGATGTAGCTTACCACTCTGATAGGCAAGGGACACAGAGCCCATTCTAACTTGAGGCAGCATGGCTGAATATGTAAGCATGTGGGTTCTGGAACCACCTCGGTTCAAATCCTGCTTCTGCCATTTGCTAGCTCTGTGACCACAACAGAATTACTTAGCCTCTCTGTTCCTCAGTTTCCCTATCTGTAAAATGGATTTAGGAATAGTATCTACCTCAAAGGGTTGTAAAGATTACAGAATTCATACATGCTGAACATTTAGAATGCCTGGAATAGAATAAATGCTTTATATGTTAGCCTAGACAAATAAAGCAATATACCATTTCTTGCACTTAGTGAATACTGTGGGGCAAGTTCTCACCTGCCAAACTGACTATGCAGAAAGAGTGTCTGTAGCACCGTCCCCATAACCACAGCCGATTCTGACCTTTCTCACCTCTGCGACTTCATCTCCACTTCTAGCCCCCTGTGCCCTTCGTTCTGTTCCTCTAAGACACAAAGCACACTCCCTTCTCAGGGCCTCTGCACTTGCTGTTTCCTCTGTGTGGAGACATCTTCCCCCAGCTGATGCAGGGCTGGCTCTTTTCATCATTCTTGTGTCAGCTCAATGTCTCCTCCTCAGCATGCTGGCTAAAATGGCCCCTCACCCCACCTCCAACTCACTTTCTACCTGGCTCCTTACAGATGCAGTCACTGGACTCATCTGCTGGCTTGTTTGCCAATCATGTTCCTCTTCCACTAGGCTCTGTGCTCTGTGAAGGCAAGAACCTTGGCCATCTTGTTCGCCAGGTATTTCTGGCAGGTAGCACAGTGCCTGCCACATGCGAGGATGAATGGACAAATGGGTGGGTGGATGGATGGATGGATGGATGGATGGATGGATGGATGGACGGGTGAGTAAATTCCTGTTTCTTCAATTCTGTTTTCTGTTCTCAGGTGGAGCTCAAAAAGATTCCCCAGGTGAGGCCATTCATGATCCCTTGCCTTCCCCTGGATCCTCCATCTCTGACCCACATGCCCAGCCCTTTGCATGGGCACATCAGCTTTTTCACCCATCTGGGCTTCAGGCACCTCCAGACCCTCTCGCAGGCCCCATCTGCTCTGCCTCTTTCGGCTGAAGGGTTTTTCTGTCCTGCTTAGGGCCCCACCAGCCCAGGGCTTTCTCTCCGGGTGGGCTCAGTGCTTAGTGCAGGGGTGAGGGGAGACGCTGTGTCTCAGGTCTAGGCTACTGGATACTCACCTGGTCCACTCCCTATGGCCGTATCTGTGTCAGTGGAGTAAACTACTACGTCACTAGTTGGTAAACAGGATTGCCCTGAGTCCCCACCACCACCCTGGCCCCTCCCAATCCTTATTCCCCACAGTCCACCTGCCTCCTGGATGGATGCAGCACCAAGGCTGTTAACTATCCCCCTTGGCAGGTACCATACTTGTCATTCAATATTTTGAACATTTCCGCAGGATGAGATTATGGCTTTCCTGTTGGACCTGATACTCCAGTACTCTTGGAGAGCCCCCTTGTGATTCAATCCAACCTCTACTCTGGCCACCACCCACTCCCACCAATCATCCCTCCCTCTCCCCGTCCCCACTTGATCTGCTACAAGCACGCTGATTTTTCTTTGGGAAACAAGCCCTCCTCCACTCTCTGTCCCAGCAGGTCAGGTGAGGCTGACTCTATTCTCTTGCCATGTCCGGGGAAATGGGCATGTGACTCAGGTCTGACCAATCAGTCAATTCCATTCACCTAGCTACAGAGTGATTGGTTCAGAAATGAGCACATGATTCCAGTTGGTCCAATGTGAGTGTGGCCACCGGAACTCTTGGAGAAGAGAAAGCTGGGCGTGGGGGTCAGGTGGCCAAGCTGGTAGAGGAAAGCCTGAAGCTGGTGCTGGCTGTCTTTGCTATGCTATCTGGAGCCTGCTTGAGAAGAGCTGGAAAATACAGAAAATCGGATCTCTGATGACATTGGTGTTACTGGGACACCTAGATCTAGCTGTGCCTAAAACCATCTATCTCCAGTCTTTTCAGTTTCATGAGCCAATGCTCTTTTTCATGGAAGCTAGTTTCATGTCTGTCACATGTAACTCAAAGACTCATACAGCCTAGATCTCTGTGTATTGGCCAACACGGTAGACAGGAGCTGGCTATTGAGTGTTAGAAATGTGGTTACACTGAATTAAGACGGGTTGTAAATGTAATATACAACCTGCATTTCAGCAAAAGTATGAAAATAAAAATGTAAACTATTTTATCATTCATTTTTAACACTAATGACATGTTGAAGTGATAATACTTTGGCTATGTTGCATTAAATAAAATATTAAAGTTACTTCCTCTGTGTCTATTTACTTTTTGAATGTTGCTACTAGAAAAATTTAGTTGTGTATGTGGTCCGTATTATGTTTCAATTGGATGGTGCGGGCCTCGATGGCTTGCCTATTAAACATCCGAAAGCAAGAGATGCGAGCCTACCCGATTAAGTTACGCAGCCCTGCCGGAAAAGAACTCCAAGGGTGCCAAAGAGGAGACGGCTTGCTAGAGAAGGAGGGCAAAGCAGGACGGACCTGACCTGCAAGAGTGACGAGGAAGCGAAGGCAGTCCAGGCAGGGGGCAGAGCATGAGAGAAGGCCTGGGAGTAGGGCCGAGAGGAGATGGGTCTAAGGAGAGCACAGTGTGGTATAGAGGCGCCTCGAGGGTTAAGATGGGCCCTCAATTTCTCCAGGGAAGCTGGGGATCTTGAGGCGTGTGCAGTACAAAGGACAAATATCCTATTTTCCCTTCAGCCATCACTCATTTTCTGTATGCGTCATGAGGGCCCAGGGCTGGTATAGCCATGTCCCCAGCAGTCCAGAATCGAATCCGGTCCCCCAAAATGCTGGAAGCCAGCATCACAGGCTCTGTCCCATGCCCAACGTCATTAAAATGGGGCCTCCAAGGAAGGAGAGAGGGGTCCCAATTTTGGAAGGGACAGGAACCAACAAGTGCAGGCCTTTCCCCCTAGCACAGGGCCACTTAGTTTCAAAGTTTCAACATTTTCTCCGGAAATTAGCTCATCCTCAAATAGTTTCCCGTTTCCATTTGACCTTTTGATACGAGTTAGCTTTCTGATTTCTTTAGTCTTATTTCCTGTAGTGTTCTTCCTGTGGCTGTTGGGATCACAGTCTTGGAAAACATACCCGTGTGTTCGTTCCTGGGTACCCCAACAAAGGACAGGGCCTGGACTGGAAACAGGTGGATTCATTGAGTCCCAGTAGCTCATCACTGAGTAGCACAAAATCAAGGTGCCCTGTTCCCCAGCCCAAGATGCCTTGGGGACCCAAGTTCACTACTTCTGCAATGCAAAAGAAAAAAAATGCTATGAAAATTCTTGTTCATTATAAAACAAAAACAAAAACAGAAGAGCATTACTGACACATCCTTTGTTCTCCAAAGGTTTCAGCGGATACACAGAGCAAGTGTCTTGGTTTATAAAGTTCCCCATAAAAATGATACAGAGTCTGACGCAATATTTTTCTTGGTCAGGCAGTTGGAAAATGATTCAGCATTATTGAAGAAACTCAATTCCTTCACCTGGTCCTCAGCTGTCCTCTGGACGTCCCTCCCTAGGGAAGGTGACCTCCAGCCTGGGGCAGCCTCCCCCCATCCGTCTGCACCAGAACTCTCAGCATGGCGTATGGTTGCATACAAGTGTGTGTGTGTGTGTGTGTGTGTGTGTGTGTGTGTGTGTGAATGATTCTCAGGACACATGTGCCCCCACCACACCCCACACTCCATATGGGCAGGGCCTTTCTGAATTTTTCTTTTTTTTCTTTTTTTCCTCTTCTTTTTTTCTTTCTTTCTGAGCTTTTCGTTTGCCACCAAACCCCAGTGCCAGGCACTTTGTAGCTGCTCTGGAAATACTTATGAATTGAGCTAATGAATGGATAAAACCCAAATTCAATGTCTTTCCCCCCAGATATTCACAACACCCCAATAAGGACCTCTGTCCCTGTGCTCTCATCCTTGAAATTACATTTTGGGGAAGTAGTTCTCTCCTAGTTGACATCTGGCTAAGAAAGCAAGGAACTTTCCTTTCGCCACCTACTCAGCTCCTCAGTTGAGTGTCCACTCTGTGACAGCCCTGGGGACCCCAAGTAGGTCTGGAGCAGGAGTGTGTGTTTTCATGAAGTTCCATCCACACTTATGGGAGAGCCTTGAGTCAGACTGAACATGCAGGTTTCCATCCTCTGAAAACCACTGACTTGGAAACATTCCATGAAGAGGAGAAACTGGAGAAGATCAAGGTCACCAGGGCTGGAGGGAGAGTTAGGATTGGGCTTCCACGTCAGAGTTGGGGTTTTTATCTTCCCACAAAGGTCCCCTTTAAGAAATCTGTGCACATAAATCTCAGGAGGCAGGAGTGGTGAACTGAACTGGTTCTTCACCAAAACTCCAGGAGGTACCAGGGCTGTGAGAAGTCTGCTGCCATAGGATCTTGGCTAGAGGCGGAAGGGCATAGAGATAGGGGGGGCCCGCTTTGGCTGGGGCACAGGAGGCATCCACTGGCACAATAGCTGGTCTAGAAGACAACAATTCGATCACAAAGAGAGGAGGGCAGAATCTCCGTGATGACAGCTTCGTCAAGAGGGGGATGTGGCCTCTCTGAAGAGTGGGCTCTAAGAGGGCATGAGGGGGGTCTGGTGGGGATGGGGCAGGTGCCAGTGTCTGTGTCTATGGGTGTGTAGAGGCATGTGTCCCTGGGAGTGAGAACATGTGTGTGTCTGAAGTGTGTTTATGCACATTGCACATGTGTGATTAAGTGTGTGCAAGTATGTAAGTTGGTTTAAAGACGGCTGCATGTCTATGGGGTGAGGGCACCCTGCTGGGCCAGTGTGTATATGTGTGGGGGCATTTTTGTGTGGCTGTATTAGTCACTATGTGCAAGTGTGTATGTGTCGGGCAAGGATGGGGCAAAGAAGCCCCATGAACTTAGGGTGGAGCTGTTAAGAGCTCACATCCCTGGTAGACTCATGGCAATTGCTGGACTTGAGAGGAGAGCCAAGTTCAAATCCAAACTTTGCCGTGTTTCAGCTGTGTGGCCTCCACAGTCTCTTTCCCTTTCCAAGCCTCAGTTTCCTCACCTATAGACTGGGCATCATTACCCTGGCTCTAATGCGTCTTTTGGAGCAAAAATGAATATAAGACCCAGTATTATATTATATTATATTATATTATATTATATTATATTATATTATATTATATTATATTGTATTAAGACCCGGTCTTATATTAAAATAAGACCGGGTCTTATATTAATTTTTGCTCCAAAAGACGCATTAGAGCTGATGTTAGAAAAAGGCATTTGTGCTCTGGAAACCCTTACCACCTTTCTCAGTCCGGCTGGAGATGTGCTTACGGTTCTGCTGCTAGATGACCATGGTGGGCACAGCCAGGGCGTGAGGTTATTTGCTGGGTGGCCTCCGCCTCTCCAGGAGCCAGCTGGGGATGTCACTGCCTAACTGCGAGAGGATGGGATGCTGCCTCCTCGGCCAGGAATGCAAACCAGCAGGACTCCTGGTTTGCATTCCTGGCCAAGGAGAATCAAGCCCAGTGCAGTGTCCAGAGAAACGGGACAAAATTACCTGCAGAAGCAGCTCCTACCAGACATAAGGGTTAAATTCAATGGAAACTTGTCTCTCACAATGCCTGTTATTGTTGTTTTTCTCTTCCTTTTATTTTTGTTTTTTCAGTCCCAGTCCCTGGCCAATGAATCACAAAAGCAATAGTCAGGTTATCTCTGGGGAGGGATGGAGGATTTCACTTTCCTTTTTGCACCTTTCCTAATAAGGTTTCACTTTTCTAACTGAATATGTCTTTCCTACCTCCTTCTGCCCCCCACTTCTCCTGATGGCATCGGGGAGTCTCTGGCCAGAGAGCTTGTCCACAGGGGTTTTTTTCTTTTGAACCTCAGTGTGTGGAAAGGAAATCAAAACTGCAGTCACTGTTACGTAATTTTAAAAAATACCAAAACGCTGAATTTAATACATGAAAAAATTTTTACATTAGACATTAAAAATTTTTTTACATTTACATAATTCAACTTTAAAAGGTACAAAAGAATGAACAGTGAAATACTTTCCTCCCACCCTGACCTGTTTCCTGCTCCAGAGGCAACCCTGTTACCAGTCACTCCAGCAGCCCTGCTGGATATGTTCTGCATATATAAGCAGATGCATGCGTTATCTCCTCTTAGTGCTCTGTCTTCTGTGCACACTGCTCTGTTCTCCCACTCCCTGTTTAACAATATATCCTGGTGTTTGTTTGCAAGAAATGCCTGTAGAATCTGTTTATTTTAGAGAAGGGGAAACTGAGGTCCACAATGGTCTAGAACCCAGTCTGGTTTCATGGTCTGGGGCTCACTTCTTAAGATTGGAGGGTGAAATTGCAGGGATAAACTGTCCTTGCTCATACATATTATTTAAAACAAAAACAAATAAAACTCTAAATGAAATAGCACTCAGATCTACATTTATTTGTTTAATTTTAAGAGCCCTTGGCTTCTCTGGAGAAGTGGAAATCAGTTTCCCAAGCACACATTGGAAAGCAGCACCCCCCTCCCCCAGGGGTCATGTTTGAGTCAGTGCCCTCCCTCATCACAGATCATTGCCTTCCAGCCCAGACTGGGGCCAGTTCTGTGGAGCCCCTTCCAGCTCTGCCGCAACAGCTGTGTGGTATCAGGCAGGTCACCTCCCCTCTCTGGGCCTCCAGGCCCATCTTCTCCAATGAGCTCTTCTCTACGTCTCACCAGCTGGAATTTGTTGCTCTCTCTTCTGGGTTCCCGCAACATATGATTTACAACCCCCTTCCCCCCACTTTCTCCTCTCCCCCTTAAGTAATCTTGACTTAATTGAGCACATATGATCTTCCAGGTCTGTGCCAACCACTCCTCATGCGTTGAAGTCACAGAACAATACTGATGGGTAGGGAGAATCTGGGTGCACTTTACAGATAAGAAAACTGAAGCTCAGTGAGGTCAAAGAACTTACTTTATGTCACATAGCTAGTTAATGTTGGAGAAGAAATCACACCAGGCCAGCACTGCTGGTTGCAGAGTCCCTAACGTGACCTACTGCTCTCTTAGGGCTTGACATTAGGTGTGAGCTTAGACAACTCCACATCAACCCCCAGACAAAGAAGCTGGGTGAAAAGAGGGAAAGCGGGTTGTCTAAAGACACACAGTCTCTGGAGTGGAGCTGAAAGTGGAACATTTCCTTAGGTCTTTTGGATATTTTTCATGTGCTGCGTGCTGGGGACATGGAGCTGAATAGAATACCTGCTCATCTATACAATGGTCTAATCCAAGCATTGAACAATAGCTCCGTGCTAGCAACTATGCGACTTACATGAATATTCGTCACAGCAACCCATGGGAAAAGGGACTCTTGTCCCATTTGATAGATGGGGAAACTGAGGCTCAGAGAGGTGAAGGCATGGCATGGCTTGAGCCCATCCCCCTGCTCTCCTGGCTTGGGGCTGTATAACACTGTGAAGGAGGGGTGGTGGTAGTATATAATACCTAATAACAATTATTACTATTAATGGGGTGTTGTTAGTGGCCTCCTCTTCAGGCCTGGGTAGGAAGAGTAAAAGTTTGGACAGAGCTCAGGACATTTCCTGATCCTTCATCACCCAAGGCAGAGCAGCTAAACACCTTCCCCAGTGAGGAAGGTGACTCAGACTTCCTCCAGGAAAGTCCAAGTCCAGCTGGAGCCCCAAGAACCTTGGGCTGGCCCAAGCAGCAGCTGCCAGTCTCTTTCACTGAGTGAGGTGTGGATGGAAAGTCCCCAGGTGATTTCCCTGTCAGGGAGAGACAGGGCTTTCAGCAGCCGAGGAATAATCTCGTGCCTGGGAACCACAGAGATGGGCAAACAGGCCAGAGAGGAATAATGATTTCTCTAAGTCCCACAAGAAGTCAGAAGGTGCAGCAAATCCCATGTGGAGCAATACACAGCTCTTGGCGAGGTCGGCTGTGTGTTCGAGGAAACACCATGATAGACAATGCCCAGGGCCTGCCTAGAAGTGCTCATGGGCTCCAAGGTCATGACTGGGTAACGTCAGCCTGGTGGCCCAGAGGAGGTTGCCATGGAATTGTTTGTTGGGGGGAGGAGAGTACATCAAGGAAGGCACTGGGATGAGGCTGGAAGGATATACATTTTGCCAGGTGGGGAAGGGAGGAAAACGTTCCAGTAGGAGGGAACAGCATGACCAAAAGCGCAGAGGCAGAATTGTGCCCAGGGACTGTGAGAGGCGTCGATGTAGGAGTTGAGAGCTTAGATTTTGGAATCAGATTACTTCGGTTTGAATCCTGGTTCTTTCACTTACAGCAAACATTCTAAACTCTTGGTCTGTTTACTTTCCTGTAACATGAAGAAAACAATAGTATCTACCAAAAAAAGAGTTTTGTGAGCATGAAATAAATTAATCCACATAAAAGAGAGCTAAGCACATAGTTATCAACTGCTATTATTAACATCATAATTGGGTTCAGGAGAATTTCACAGGGCTCTTCTATACCTGGTTCCACCTTGCTCTTTAGGGCTCTAAGAAACCTTCCTCCACCTCACTCAGTATTCAAGACCCCAGAAGGGTGGCCTGGAAATAGGGAGATTCTGGGAATAGGGTGAATGGAGATTTTGGAAAATCCCAGCAGTAGTGTTGAGATCCAATCCCAGGAGTTAGGACAAGAGAGAGAGGGGGAAGGGGGAGTAAAGGAAGGGGGCTGCTCCAGACAGAGCAGAGAGACACCCCCACCCCATGCAGTGGCCCTCTTGCCTAAGGGCTCTGGAATACTTTTACAGGACAGCTCAGCTGGACAGGGAAGTCAAATGGCCCTTTGTAACACAGACAGAATTATGGCCCTTTGTAACACAGAAAGAATTTGCCCTGGATTCCCAAGCAGGGACACTAAGCGGGGAGGAGGACAGAGAAGCACTGGGGCTTCCTTGAGCAGCTCAGCCCCCAGCTCTGGCTCGGGGCAGGCAAGAGGCCTCAAAAGTCACCAGGCCACCTTGACCAGCTCGGGGCCAGAAGATGCAGCCAGCTTCCCCAGATAACTCAAGGATCCGTGGAAGAGCCCCATCTGACCTGTGTCTTTGAGGAGCAAGATACGCTCAGGACTTCTGGGGTGGGGATATGTTCCACATACACACAGGAAACAGGACTTCTAAGAACCCATTGGCAGTCTTCCGCTCTCAGGAACAGGAAGTCTTGCTTCCTGTGTCAGGCGCTCTCCAACCTTTGTGCCTCGGCTTCTCTCCTGGTCTGCATCTTTTTCTGTGGCTGTTGCAGCTGCGGTCTGCTCGGTCAGCCATGGCTCCCAGCTCCTCACAACCCTCTTAGTGCATGGCTCCTGCTCACGGCTATCCTTCAGGCGGCCTTGGCGTCCGTGTCCACTCTCTTCTCCATGTGAGAAGCACCATGGGGTCTTGGGAGAGTGGCTGGCCTCCCCAAACACTCTTCGAGAGAGCTGCTTTCCCAACAATTGTCTTTTCAATTGAGTAGTGATTTTATATCTAATTGATTTATGTATTATAAAATACATAAATACATGTACTAAATTTACTTTTGAATCAGTCTGACATGTTATCTTAGTCAGCTCGGGTTGCGGTAATGAAATACTATGAACTGGGTGGCTTATCAACAACAGAAAGGTATTTCTCAGTCTTGGAGGCTGGACGGCTGTGATCGTGGTACCAGCACGGGCAGGTTCAGAAGACTCTTCCTGAGTTGTAGGCTGCTGATTGCTCATTCTAACCTCACATGGGGGAAGGAGGGAGTGAGCGCGCTCTCTGCTGCATCTTATAAAGGCACTAATCCCATTCGTGAGGCTCCACCCTCAGGACCTAATTACCTCCCTGAGTCCCCACCTCCAACATCACAGTGGGAATTAGATTTCATAAAGGAAACAATAAAGTCAAAACAAAAATTTGATAAATTAGACTACCTGTAAGCTAAAATATGTGTGCATCAAAGACACTATGAAGAAAGTGAAAAGTCAAGTCCAAGCTTGGAATAGCAAACTCTTATCCAGCATATATAAAGAACTCCTACAAAAATCAACAACAACAGACTACTTAAGAGGCAAAAAAAGGGCAAAAACACTTAAACCAGCATTTCACAAAGAGTGTTTTGAAATGGCCAAAAAGCAAAACAAAGCAAACTTGAAACCATGTTCAGTTGTGTTAGTCATCAAGGACATGCCAATTAAAACCATGCTGAGGTACCACCACACATATACCCATCAGAATGGCTGAAAAGAAAATGACAGACGATGCCAAGTGGCCACGAGGATGGAGAACAACTCGAAATTCCGTGCACAGCTGATGGAGATGTAAATTGGGAGAAGACCTGGGACAATTCTTTAGCAGTATTTACTAAAGCAGAATGTATGTATAATCCAGAAATTCTACTCTTAGACATATACCTAAGAGAAACGTGTACATATATGCACCAAATGACATATGCAAGAATATCCATATTAGCAGAATTTATAACAGCTCCAAACTGGAAACTACCCAAATATCTATCAACAGTAGAATGGATGAATAAATTGTATATTCTTTTCATGTTGTTTTTGTTTTAGCCACGTCTTTTTATCTTATTTTATTTTTAAGTGTACAATTCAATGATTTTTAGTATAAATGTACAGAGGTGTTCAACTATCTCCACAGTAAAATTCTAGAACATTCCATTAACCCAGAAAGACCCCTCCTGCTCATTTGCAGTTGCTCCCCTTTCCAAATCCCAGCCCCGGTCAACTACTAATCTAATTACTGTCTCTATAGATTTGCCTTTTCTAGACATTTCATATACATGGAATCACCCAATACATGGCCCTTTATGTCTGGCTACTTTGACTTATCATAGTGGTTTTGAGATTCATCCATGTTTTAGCATGTATTAGCACTTTTTAAAACTGAATAGTATTCCATTATTTGTGCATACTACATTTTGTTTATTCATTCATCTATCAATGGACATTTGGATTGTTTCCACTTTTAGGCTATTATGAATAACACTGCTATGAATATTCATATTTAAGTCTTTGTGTGGACATAGGTTTTCATTTCTCTGCTGAAATATCTATTCAGTTATTTTGCTTATTTTTAAATTGGATTATTTGTCTTCCTGTTATTGAGTTGTAGGTGTTAAAGTGTTCTATATTTTTAGATACGTGTCTTTAAGCAGATACAGAATTTGCAAATATTTTTTTCTAGTGATTAGATTTGCTTTTTTTCTTTCTTTCTTTCTTTTCTTTTTTTTAAGAAAAGTCTTTATTTCCTTGTTTCACAAATAAATATGGCTGGTTAGATTTTCTTTCTTTTTTTTTTTTTCTTTTTCTTTCTTTCTTTCTTTTTTTTCTTTTTTTCTTTTTTTTTTTTTTTGGTAGTTTCCTTAGGATTTTCTGTGTATAACATCATGTCATCTGCAAATAGGGATAAATTCTTTCTTTCTTACAGACCTGGATGCCTTTTATTTTCCTTCGCGGCTTAATTTCCTGGCTAGAATCTCCAACAAAATGTTGAATAAGAGGTCAGAGTGGAAATCCTTGTCTTATTCCTGACCTTAGAGGGAAACCGCTCAGTCTTTCATCACTAATTACAATGTTAGTGATGGGTTTTTCCTCGATGCCCTTTATCAGATGGAGGAAGTTCCCTTCTATCTTTAGTTTGTTATGTTTTCTATCATGAAAGGGTGTTAGATTTTGTCAAGTTTTTTTCTGTGTCTATTGTGATGACCACATGGTTTTTGTTTTCTATTTAGTTAATAAGCTGTATTGCATTGATTATTTTGTGTATGTTAAACCAACCATGCAGTCCTGAGAGAAACTCAACTTGATCATGGTTAATCTTTTTATATTGTGCAGTAAGCACAAGTACCAGACACAAAACTTTATGTCAAGGTGTAGCTTATGAGTTGGATAAGAGATGGGCTACATTTTCTATTTAAAGAATATCATATACCTAAACAAAAGTTTTGGGATTTGGTTTACTAATTTTTTTGTTTTGAGAATTTTTATATTTAGAGTCATAAGGAATACTGTTCTTAGTTTTCGTTTTGTTTTGTTTTGTTTTTGTGATGTCTTTTTCTGGTTTTGATATCAGAGTAATACTGACCATACAGATTGAGTTGTAAAGTATTCCCTCCTATTTGTGGAAGAGTTTGAGAAGGACTGGTGTTAATTCTGCTTTAAACTTTTGTCGGAATTTACCAGAGAAGCCACTGCGGCCTGGTCTCTTCATTGTGGAAAATATTTTGATTACTAATTGTGGGGGCAGAGCCCCAGAAAGTAGTTTACAGGCTCTAGGCCTCACGTGGACGGGTGCTGGCTCGGGTAGTAGATGGCCATCAGCTGGGGCTGGTTGGCCGTCAGCTGTCGCCATTGAGCCATTAGCCACTAATATAACTGCTGCGGCTACGAAGGAGAACCGAGGAGAGTGGAGGAGATTGAAAGAGAGTCGTCGGTGGGTTGCAGACAAAACGGACAGCAGGTCGCACGTCCAGTGAACCCAGCCTCCAGTGAGACCGTAGTGGTATGACTCCCCTACCTATGGCTCCGTGGGTGTTCCTTTTTGGCCTCACCATATCCTGCGTTCTTGTATGGGGAGCGGGAGCAGAGACCGAGCAGGGTCTCCCGCATGACACTAATCAAATTTTTTTACTTGTTATAGCTCTATTCAGATTTTCTATTTCTTCCTTAGCCTGTTTCAGTAGTTTAGGTCTTTCTAGGAATTTGTACATTTCATCTAGTTTATCTAATTTGTTGTAATATAAATGTTCCTATTATTTCCTTATAATCCTTTTTCTTTCTATAGAGTGGGTAGTAATGTCTCCTCTCCCATTCATGATTTTGTTGATTTGTGTCTTCTCTCTTTTCTGTTTGGTGAGTCTAGCTGAAGCCTTGTCATTTAAAAAAACAACATTTAAAAAATTTTTTATTAAAAATATAGCTAACATACAATATTATATTAGTTTCAGGGGTACACCATATTTATTCAACCTTTATATACCTAAAGAAGTGATCACCATGTTAAGACCAGCAACCATCTGACACTGTACTATGCTACCATAATATTATTGATATTCCTTATGCTGTATATTACATCCCCATGACTTATTTGTTTTACCCCTGGAAATTTGGAGCTCATATTCCCCTTCAACTTTCTCCCCATTTTTAAATTTTTCAATTACAGTTGACATCAATATTATTTTATATTAATTTGAGGTGTACAGCATAGTGGTTAGACATTAATTTAAGAAATGATCCCCCAACTATTTTAGTATTCACCTGGCACTATACATAGCTATTACCATATCGTTGACTATATTCGCTATGATTTACCTGACATCCCCGTGCCTATTTTGTAACTACCTATTTGTACTTCTTAATCCCTTCACATTTTTCAACCTGTCCCCCACCCCTCCCATCTATCTCCCTAACAATTCTAGTACCCACCTGACACCATACGTAGTTAGTACAATATTATTGACCATATCCTTTATGCTACCTGTCACCCCAACAAATCTACTACCCATCTGACACCACACATAGTTATCACAATATTATTGGCTATATCCCTTATGCTATACCCTACATCCCCATAACCACTTTGTAACAACCAACTTGTACTTCTTAATCTCTTCCCCTTTTTTCACCCATACTCCCAACCCCCTCCCATCTGGCAACCAACAAAATGTTTTCTGTATCTATGAATTTATTTCTGTTGTTTGTTTATTTTGTACTTTAGATTCCACATATAAGCGAAATCATATTGCATCTGTCTTTCTCTGTCTGACACTGCACTGTTTTTCACAGCCAAATGTTATACTTCGGCCTGGGGAGCCTGGTGTGGGGTAGGGGTCTGTCGCTCCTTTGGGGGGAACCTCCGAGGCTGAGATATTCCTCATGATTCTTAACCGCCACATGGAGGTTTGAGCCCAGCCCGTTTTGCGTCTCCACCGCTCCTACCAGTCTCGATGTGTCTCCTTCTTTATATCCTTAGTTATAAAACTTCTGTTCAGCTAGACTTCAGATGATTCTCCAGGTTCTCCAGGTTGATTGCCTATAATTTAGTTGTAATTTTAATGTGTTCACTGAAGAAGCCAGCACAGTGTTTATCTACTCTGCCATCTTGGATCTCTTTCTTCAAAGAACCAACCTTTGATTTAATTGATTTTCTCTGTTGTTTTTCTATTTTGTCTATTTTACTTATTTCCACTTTAATCTACATTATTTCATTTCTTCAGCTTGCTTTGAGTTTAGTTTGTTCTTTTTCATTAGTTTCTTATGATGGAAGCCTAGGTCATTGATTTGAGATTTTTCTTTTTTAATATAGGCATTTACAGCTATAAATTTCCCTCTAAGACTGCTTCAGCTGCATCCCATAAGTCTTGATGTGTTGTGATTTTGTTTTCATTCGACTCAAAGTATTTTCTAATTTCCCTGTGACTTTTTTTACCCACTGGTTATTTATAAATTTGTTGTTTAATTTTCATATATTTCTGAATTTCCAAAATTTCCTTCTGTTACTTTGGATGATTTCAATCTTTTAAAATTTATTGAGGCTTGTTTTATGGCTTGACATGTGGTATATCCCGAAGAATGTTCTATGTACAGTTGAAAAGAATGTGTATTCTGCCATTGTTGGGAAGACCGTTCTACAGAAGTCTGCAATGTCTAGTTGTTTTACAATGTTTTTCAAGTCTTCTATTTTCTTATTGGTCTTCTACCTATTTATATTAACTACTGAAAGTGGAGCATTGATGTCTCTATTGTTGTCAAATTGTGCCTTCAAGTCTGTCAATTTTTGATTAGTGTATTTTGGGAATACTGTTTATAATGGTTTATAAGTTTATAATGGTTATGTCTTCCTAATTGATTGACCTTTTTATTATTATAAAATATTCTTATTTGACTTTAGTAACAAATTTTGTCTTAAAGTCTATTTTGTATGGTAATAATATAGGTACTCTATCTCTCCTTGGTTACTATTTGCATGGTAGACCTTTTTATCCTTTTACTTTCAATTTTTATGTGTCTTTGACTCTCAGGTGTGTCTCTTATAGACAGGATATAGTTGTATCACGTTTTTTATTTGTTACTTTGCCTGCCTTCTAATTTTTGTTGATAAATTACCATTTTAGGTAATATATTGTAGCAACTCTATATTCTGTTTCTCCCTCCTTGTTACTGGGGCATTTTTTCATGCTGGTTTCTTGATGGTTTATTTCTTTGTTTGGTGACTGTCTGGACTACTGTATTTTGATGTGTATAATGCACACTTTTTGCCCAAATTTGGGAGGGAAAAATAAGGATGCGCATTATACATGGGTAATACTAATTCCGTATTTATATAAATGTTTTTAATTCTTTTATTTATGCTTATGAGTTAAAAATGTAATGCTAGAAATAAAAAATGATATCCATATGCAAAAAAAACCCTGGTTTTGTTGAATTTATGACAAACTTGCAACGACGAGGAGTTTTTGGCCTTCTATGATGCATAAATATCGTGAATTTGTTACCGGTACATAGAATTTCTTGTACCTTGTAGCTGTTCTGGTGTTTTGTAATTATTTGTTACA